>NW_004524619.1:5256999-5258456 GCF_000260255.1 Octodon degus
TGAGATGAGATGAGATGAGATGAGATAGTAAAATAAAGGTCTGGAGATGTAACCCAAGGATAGAATGTCTGTTTAGTATGTTTCACTCTCCGATATAAATAAATAACTAAATGTCTTTGTTGTTTATTTATTTATTTTATCACAAATAGGACTTTATTTATGACTAGTAAAAATCTGGATCTTAAACAGACTCTTGCACTGGTGGTTCATATCCATCAGCTCATTCACCCTTAGCTGCAGTCCCATCCCCAGTAGCCTTTCCAGAGCTGCTACCTTCCACCATGAAGCTCCCTGAGTTTTCCCAATTCAAGCTTGGGCTTCTTCAACATTTTTACTTTTCTGACGAAGACATCGTGAAGAGGGTAGACAGACTGGCAAGACTTTTCTATGTCTTTCCCAACGCTGTCTGGAATCCTGCAAACATTAATAGTTAAGTGTGTTTAAAAACGAAGGTCTAGTTCTTACGAGAGAGGGTATTTCTTTTGGGGGTAGGTACTAGGGATGGAACAAGACATAGCCCCATCCCCAGCCCTTTCTGAGGCAGGGTCTCCCTGACTCACCTTTGTTGTTTAATTCATTGAATTTTCTGTCACGTGGATTCCTAAAAGTGTCCTAGCTGAGTACACATATAAATTCTAAATTGTATGGCGCCTCTACTCTACTCTAAATGTTTGAGTAGAAAGGAGCTAAAGAAAGCCTTTTTAGGAATAAAAAGGTATTTGAATCAGAAAAAAGATAAGGAAAGCAAAAAGTGGGAAAATACACAGCTAAAGCCTCAGGGTGGGAATGAGCACGCTGGATCAGAAGGAAGATGCTTGTGAGCTAGGTAGGGCGGGACTGGGTTATACGAGAACTTGGAAACCAGCGTAAAGAAAGTTACTGCGATGATACACAATGGGAGCGGATTGATAAATGATTTGATTTTTTTGAATGTATATAAGGATGGGAGAATTGGCCATTAGGAAGACTTACCTACTAAGTTGAAGCATTAATACATGTCTTAAGATACACGGTGTTGGAATTAGGAATGAAGATGAAGATATAGAGAGACAAATATGAACAATTTAAAGGAGAAAAAAAGGTTTTAGCATGTATGAATAAAGAGGGCGGGTTACACATAGCTAGTGTCACCATTTAAAGGGCTGGCAGATAAATGTTTAGAAAATTGAATCAAGGTCCTGAGTTCGAGACCCAGAGCGCAGGCCCGGGGAGTGAGTGAGATAACCTGAGACAGCCGAGGCCATGGGATCCTGAACAGACCCAGACCCAGAAAGAATGGCTATCATAAAGAAATCACCCAACAACAAATGTTGGAGAGGCTGTGGGGAAAAAGGAGCCCTTCTCCACTGCTGGTGGGAGTGTAGACTGGTGCAACTATTATGGAAATCAGTGTGGAGACTCCTTAGAAAGGTTGGTCTGGAAATCCCCTTTAAACCAGCTATTCCTCTACTGGGCAT
>NW_004524619.1:5258556-5259978 GCF_000260255.1 Octodon degus
AACCACAGCAACCTGAGCCTGACGGCTTTGTTGAAGCAGCCACTTAAAGAACTGAGCTAAGGGGCAGGCCCCCAAAATCTGTCCTCTCTGAATTTTATTTTTTATTTACTTATTTAGGCGGAACCGGGGATTGAACTCAGGGCCTTGTGCTTGCCAGGCAAGCACTTATTCTACTGAGCTATCTCCCCAGCCCCCAAAAAACAAACAAACAAACAAAAAAGGTCCTGAGTTCAATCCCTGGTACCACCAAAAAATAAATAAATAAATAAATTTGAATCAAAGTGCACATAAAAGGCTTAGCAACTAGGGTTTGATCCCTCTGTGCCATGCTGGCCCTGCCCCTGGGGAATGCTAAGACTGTGACTGAGACAGGGTAGTGGTAGTGCAGGTCTGTAATCCAAGCATTTGGGATGCTGAAAACAGGAGGATCACTAACAGTCCAGTTTGTGTAATGAGGCCCTGTAGACCCTGTACTAAATACATTAAAAAAAGAAAAGTTAACATAAAAAAAAGAGCAGGAATTGGGGACAATGCCAATTTTCCCCATCAGCATATCAGATGGGGAGTCCAGCTGTGAGTCTTCATTTTATTTAATTTATTTATTTGTAGAACCGGGGATTGAACTCAGGCCCTTGCACTTGCCAGGCAAGCACTTATTCTACTGAGCTATCTCCTTGGCCCCTATGTATCTTTATTTATAAAATGAAGGTAATAGTTTGGAAATAGTGCTCTGTCTGCCCAAGCTGTCATCTCTCACTTGGACGATTAAAATTCCTTTTTTTTTTTTTTTTTTTTTTTTTTTTTGAGACAGAATTTCATTGGCCTTGAATTCACTATGTAGCCCAAGTTGGTCTCAAACTCATGTCAATGCTCCTGTCTCAGCCTCCCGAGTACTGGGATTACAGGCATATGTCACCATAGTTATTTAAAATTGCCTCTTATCCTGGTACCTAAATAAATAAATAAATAAATAAAAATAAAATTGCCTCTTAAATAGTCTTTTGGTTTCATTTTTATCTCCTCCTCTTTTCTATCAGGGGTTCCCAAGACTACTTTTGTTTCAGTGATTTTCCAGGAAAATGCACAAGACTCAGAATGTCATCATACAGCTATGATTTACTACAGCAAAAACATTCAAAGCAAAATCAACAAATGGAAAAGAACGGAGTCAGGCATGGTGGCGCCCACCTGTAATCCCAGCACTCAGGAGGCTGAGGCAGGAGGACTGCTGCAAGTGCTAGACCAGCCTGGGCTACACAGTGAGCTCAAGGCCAGCCTGAACTGCATATAGAGACCCTGTCTCAAAAAGACAAAAAAAAAGCCTGTCTGGCAAGTGCAGGATCCTAAGTTGAATCCCTGGGAAAGGAAGGAAGGAAGGAAGGAAGGAAGGAAGGAAGGAAGGAAGGAAGGAAGGAAGGAAGG
>NW_004524619.1:5260448-5261768 GCF_000260255.1 Octodon degus
GCCACTTAAAGAACTGAGCTAAGGGGCAGGCCCCCGGCATTTTGTTAAAACCAGCCACAAAGACTAAGTCATGGAGGACATTGTACACTTTATTTATTATCATTATTATTTGTCTTTTTGAGAGAGGGTCTCCCTTTGCAGTTCAGGCTGGTCTTCAGCTCATTTTGTAGCCCAGGCTGGTCTTGAACTCACAATCCTCCTGCCTCAGCCTCCTGAGTGCTGGGGAGCCACCACCATGCTGTGCACTTTGCACGCTTTAGACACAGTGAGCCATTCTTACCATTCACCTCGTAGGAATCCTCCAAAATCCAAGTTCAACCGAGAACCAACCTCACAAAGTGGAGTTTCAAAGCCTAGTGATGAAGCTGCTGTGTTAACTCTCTTCTGCATGTCTTCCAATCCATTCATCAGACAGTATAAACTAGATATTGTATATCAGATTAAAAATCACTTTCCAGGCAAAAGGATCATTGGGAGTTCAAGACCAGCCTGGGCTACAAAGTGAGCTCAAGGCCAACCTGAACTGCATAGCAAGACCCTGTCTGAAAAAGACAAAAAAAAAGAAGTGCACTTCGCACAATACACAATTCCCTATCTGAGATTAACAATGAACTCTCCCCCAAACACTATCCTTTGCTACCCTTCACAATGTCATCTTCTAGCCATAGTGGCCTCTGCATTTCTAGAACATCATTACCTGATAGAATGTTCTGGGATGGTGAGAATTCTTCGGCACTGTCCAGTTGTCTGTTGGTGTTGCTACTGAGCATGTGAAATGTGACCGGCGGCTCCAAGAAAATGAATTTCTAAATTAACTGTGCAGTATTTTAAATTTAAATGGTCACGTATCATTAGTGGCTATCATATTGGATGAAGTAGTTCATTTTTTTCATTTTAGAAAATTATTTATTTATTTGACACAGCATCTTGCTATGCAGTTCAGACTCGTAGTGATCCTCCTGTCTCAGTATCCCCAGTGCTGTGAAACCCATGGCCAGCACAGGGTACCCAGGGTTCCTGGGCCAGCACAGCATGTGGTACCAGGGATTGAACTCAGGATCTTGCACTTACTAGGCAGGAGTTTAGACCGCAGAGCTATTTCTCCAACTCTGGACAGAGAAGTTCTAAAACACATTAATCAGTGGGTCAAACTAGTGGCACATGCCTGTAATCCCAGCACATGGGAGGCTGAGGTAGGAGGGTCACCACCAATTTGAGGCCACCCTGAAGTAAAACAGTGAGACTCTGTCTCAGAACAAACAACAACAACAAAAACGCTGTACAAAATCAAGATTTTCCCATATTAAGGACTTTTTTGTC
>NW_004524619.1:5261947-5265409 GCF_000260255.1 Octodon degus
AAAGACAGAAAAGATAGATGGGACCTGTAGTGATCCGCTTGTTTACATCCTCCCAAGAGCTGGGATTGCAGGCACATGCCACTGCCCAGTTTCAATTGTCTCAGCGCGCCCCCAGGGCGGGGTCAGCACAATAGGCCCAGGGATCGAACCCCCAGCCCCTGTGCCTCCTTGCAGGTGCTTTAAATCTGCTACAAGGATTATTATTTGGCTGGCCCTGAGATGGAGTTTTATTAAATGCTTAAAGTGCTGAATTTGAACCTTCTGGGTTTGAACTCTGCTCAGCTTTCCAGTGCACTGGGATTATAGGCTTGAGTCGCAAAACTTGTTTTTTGTCGTGCTCAGGACTGAACCTATGGCTTGGCCCATGCTAAGCAAGCACTCTATCAGTGAGCAATACCCCGCAGACTATGGGTTTCATTTTTTTGTTTTTAATGTATGTGCTACAGGGTCTCAGTACGCAGCTCAGACTTATAGTGATCTTCCTGTTTTCAGCCTTCCCAGTGCTGGGATTACAGGCGTGAGCCACCACGTCTGGGCTTGATGACAGGCTCTGCACACCCAGAGGCAGGGCTCACGTGACATGCAGAGCCAAGGATCAAACTCTGGTCTCTAAGCTTGCCTAAGCAGGCACTCAGTCTGCCGAGCTATCTGGCCGGTCCAATGGGTTTTATTTGGACTATAGATTTACATATTTTGGGCAGAGTAGTTATTAGCAATGAGTGATTAAGGATTCATAAATATTAAGGACTCATGTATATTTAGTTATCCTGGATGTTAACTCTCATGAATATTTAATTTGTTATGAATATTTAGTGCCTAGATAGCTCATGTATATTTATGTATCATTAATATTACTTGTGTTCCTTTTATATCTTTTTTTCTGTCTATATTTAACAAATACACTCTGTACTTATCTATACTTATGGACCTGTGAGTTTTATTTTTCATTTTTGTCTGCAGTATAACGGTATTCTCACCATATAGTAAATCACCTTCAGCACATACTTCTCTGCAAAGCAAGCTTCCTCTGGTTCATCCCATAACAAGTGCCTATGGATCGTTGAGGTTTAAATGGAAATGTCCCTGCCTCCCAGAGGCCTTCCTTCCCCGATCAACATGGATACAGATTGAATAGAATCTTCCTTATTTGCTTATGTTAGAGCCCTGATCCCTAATATGACTGTCTTTGGAGATAGAGATTATAGGGAAGTAATTAAAACCAGAAGTTGGACCCCTAATCCAATAAGACTGGTGTGCTTACAAGATGAGAGATACCAGGTTTTCCCTCTTTCCTAATAACAGTTATCTTAATAGATACAAAATGGTATCTAAGGGCCGGGGAGATGGCTCAGTGGAATAAGCACTTCCCTGGAAAGTGCAAGGGCCTGAGTTCAATCCCTGGTTCTGCCAAAAACAAATCCACAAAATGGTATCTAATTATTCCAATTTACATGTTGCTAATGATAGCGATATTGAGTATTTTCCATATAGATTTTTAGCTCTCTGTATTATTTTCTTTGGATAAATTCTGTTTGAGTCTTTTGTCCATTTTTGAATTGGGTTGTTTTTATGTTAAGTTGTAGAAATTCTTTATAGAGTGTATTAACTCCTGTTAGATAAATGATTTGCAATTTTTTTTTTCCTATTCTGTGAGTCGTCTTTGCATGCTGTGGGTATGTTATGTTGATAGTATCTTTTAGGATACAAGATTTAATTTTTATTTATTTTTACTTTTAGTTTTTTGGGACAGGATCTCATTATATAGTTTAGGTGGGTGTTAAACTCACTATGTAACCTATGCTGGCCTAGAACTCAAAGTAATCTGCCTCAGCCTCCTAAATGCTGATTAAGGGGGGCCGGGGAGATGGCTCAGTAGAATAAGAGCTTGCCTGACAAGGACAAGGGCCTGAGTTCAATCCCTGGTTCAGGAAAAAAAAAAAAAAAATTGCGGTGTTAAATGCTGATTACAGGTGTATGCCACCACATCCAGTCCAAAAGAATTTATTTATTTATTTATTTATTTATTTATTTATTTATTTTTTAGTTCAGGCAGGGCTTGAACCCACTATGTAGCCCACGCTGACCTCAAATTCACAGTGATCCAGTTGCCTCAGCCTTTTTGGTGTCATAGCTAAAAAACTGCTATGAAATCTGTCATGAAGTTTTTCTCCTAAGAGAAAATATGTTTATGTCTTTGATCCTTTTTGAGTCTCTTTATATGATGTTAGGTAAGGGCCTAACTTCATTATTTTGCATGTAGATATTCCGTTTTTCCAGCACAATTTGTTGAAAACTATCCTTTCCTCCTCAAGTAGTTTTTGCATTCTTGTTAAAAAATCATATGATCAGATGTACAACAGTTTATTTTCATGCTCTCTATGTCTGTCTCTTTTTATGTACTTGGTACAGGGTCTACAGGGTGTTCAGTGTCTCACTACGTAGATCGGACTCGTAGTGATCCTCCTGTTTTCAGCCTTCCAAACGCTGGGATTGCAGGCAGGTACCACCACGCCCAGTCTCATTTGTGCTGGCTCAGCGCGCCCTAGAGGCAGGGCCAGCATAGTAACCTGGGGATCGAACCCTGGCCACTGTGCTCTGTCTAAGCAGGCGCTTTAGTCTGCTGAGCTATCTAGCCAGCCCTTCTGTGTCTGTCTTTATGCTAAATAGTATTGCACTGTTTTGATTACTGTAGCTGGGCCATATTATTTTAAATCAGGGAGTGTGAGTTGTCTGCTTTTGTTTTTGTAGCCAAATGTTTAATCTATCATGTCAAATTATCCATAAATGGTTGCCATCTTAGGGCTGGGGAGATAGCTCAAGAGAACAAGTGCTTGCCTGGCAAGTACAAGGTCCTGAGTTCAATCCCCCGTACCACAAAAATAAATAAATAAATAAAATGGCTGCCATCTTAGTGATATTCTAAAAATACAGACTACAAAGCAATTGTTTCTAATGATAACTAATCACCTTTGAAATTATTGCCAAGAAGGTGTCTAATGTTGGGTGCAGTAACACACACCTGCAATCTCAGCTTCCCCAGTGACTCAGGTGGGAAGAGCGCAAATTCAAGCCTGGGCAACATGGTGACACCCCAAAGCCTCTACCCCCGAAGAAAAAAGTGGCTAGAAAAAAAAATCATAGTTTGGAATCTTTGTATTTTCCTTATTTTTACTAAAAAAAAGCTTTTATTCTGAATAAAATTTGGATTTATAGTGTCCCAGTCTTTTGTGCAGGCTGGTACTGCCCAGCTGGGAAATCAGCCAAGGAAGACTTCCTGGATTAAGTTTAATTTAGGCAATTCTTTTAGTTTGCACTGTCAGATTCCATTAGTTTGCCCTGAATAGAGAAAAGTACAAACATGTACAAACAAGCTGTTTGGGATTTTTCTCAAGCAAGGATTTTTTTCTACACATTCAAGTTTAGGCTAATAAAAAGCAAAGGACAAGGGGAGGATCCAGGTAG
>NW_004524619.1:5265864-5268761 GCF_000260255.1 Octodon degus
TTAAAGTCAAGTTATGATTCCTGAGGTAGAGGCTTGGCTGTTTTACCTTGATAGACAAGAAAGAGAATCAATCTTTATTTTATGTGATCTTTGACATTCTCTCTCCACTTTAGATTATGCCAAAGAAAAAGTATAGTTCAAGAGACTTCTTGGTACTTCACTTTCCTCCTAACATGTTAGTGAGAAAGAATGTTGGGCTGTATCTAGATCTGGCGTCTAAGGGGATTTTTCACCAACTTGGGAAGGGAACTAAGGCTTTGGCTCTCCGGGCTGTAGTTTTAATTAATTAATTTTCTGGCATCAGTGGATCAAAGCCCACTTTTACTTTCACAGTAAGGGAAAGATGGGGGCTAGCAGAGACAAAACACATCTGTCCATGACCTCTTTGTAGTCCCTCCCCCAACTGTTCCTTGCTAGAAGAGACCCGCACACACCTACATGTAGTGAGATGGGCACTTGGGGGATGAGGCCCCTTCAGCTCCTCAGAGCTGGCTGCAAAGAAATCCTTTTTCCTACTTCAAAATAAATGGTTTCCTTCGATTTGGTTAGCAGTGAACAAATGAATCTGAGTGTATGGACCTAAGTAACCAGGAACAGTATATCAAATCAAAGGCCTTATCTATGCTAAATAAATATTCTTCTATTGAGCCATACCCAAGTAATTTTCTCTATTGTGTATTAAGAGAATTGTTCCAAGGGCCAGTGAGATAGCTCAGTGGACTAAGTGCCTGCTTAGGCAAATGCAGAGATTGGGGTTTAATCCCTGGCACCACATACGGGGCTGACCCCACCCTCAGGTGTGCTGAGCCAGCCACTGAATCTGAGCACATGCCTGTAATCCCAGCACTGGGGAGGCTGAAAACAGGAGGATCACTTTGAGTCCAAGCTGCATAGTGAGACCCGGTACCAAATACATAAAAATTTTTAAAAAGAGAGAATTGTTTCATCTTCAAAAGTTCTAATAGCTCTAATAATGTTATAGGACTTCTTTAAAAAAGTTTTCTATATCTATTATTTCTTATTCTATAATTCTCTTGCAACAGCAAGTGGAAATACTGCAGCTACAACCAGGATTTGGAGGCAGATTGATTTTACATTGATGGGCACTGATCAGGATCATTCCCAAAACACCAGGCCCCAAAAGCTCAGGGAAAAAAGTTCTTATGGGGTGAAAGGGGAAGCACAGAGGCAGAGTACTTGGTTGTTTTTGATTGGTTTTTATACATCATAGTGACAAGCTATGCATCACAGTGACCAGCTATTTCTAGGAAGCAGTAGGAACAGAACTGTAACAGGAGCGGGTGTGTGTGTGTGTGTGTGTGTGTGTGTGTGCGCGGGTGCATGTGTGTGTGCATGTGTGCATGTGTGTGTGTGTGTGTGTGTGAGACATTTTCTGAATCACTCTGATATTTATGAGTAACATATTTGCATACATGTTTCATCTGCCCTGCTAAGTTGTAAGTCCCTAGAAAGTATATCTTACTCAATTTTCTATCCCTCAGAGTTTAGCACTATTATATTTCATAAAGTATGTATTTAAAGGGAGAATGAGGGCTGGCAAGATAGCTCAGCAGTCTAAAGAGCCTGCTTAGGCAAACTTAGGCAAGCGCAGGGACCATGGTTCGATCCCCAGGATTTTTACAGTAGCAAATGTCAGAAAACCAAGGTCAAAAAAAAAAAAAAGAGAAAAATTTTAGGGGATAGGGAGATGGCTCAGTAGAATAAGCACTTGCCTGGCAAGTGCAAGGGCCTGAGTTCAATCCCTGGTTCTGAAAAAAAAAAAAAAAAAAAAGAGAAAACCAAGGTCAAACTGGCTTCAGTCAAAAAGGAGAATTTGTTTCAGGCCTGGAGGCTCATGCCTGTAATCCTAGCAACATAGGAGCCTGAGGCAAGAGGATCAAAAGTTTGAGCCTAGCCTGAACAATTTGGAATTTAGTGAGACCTGTGTCAAAATAAAAAATAAAATAAGGACAGGGATGTAATTCAGTGTGAAGGTCCTGGGTTCAGTTCTTAGCACCTTGGCTTGAGGAGGAAAGTTTGTTTGGCTTATGTATATGAAAAGTTGAAACTTGGTTGGATGAATGGACAAATCATGCCATTTTGTGTCATATTAGGACTTAGTCTTACTGTCTGTTTCTTGGCTTTTTCTATTGAATCTGTTCTTACAGTCATAAAATTCCACACAGCTTAGTCTTTTGTCCTCTTAGCAATACTGAGTTAGGACAGTGCCTCTTTCAGAACAGTCCTAATGACTTCTACAGGTGAGTTGTGTTGTTTGTTGGGACCTGCATGAGGACACGTCTGACCTACCATTGTTCTGTATACGTGGAACACACTAATTAAATGGGCCCAAGTTATGTGTCCATACTGGAGTCTGTGGGCACTGTTTCCCTTTCCCTGAAACTCATGGGCTAAGAGTGTTGGGGAAGTGGCTCCCTATTGGAAAACTGGGACTTGGGCTGGCGAGATAGCTCAGCAGACTAAGTGCCTGTTTTGGAAGTGCAGGGACCAGGGTTCAATCCCCAGTCCCTCATGCTATGCTGGCCCCACCCCCTGGATGCGCTGAGATTGGGCATGGTGGTACATACCTACCTGTAATCTCAGCGCTGGGGAGGCTGAAAACAGGAGGATCACTACGAGTCCGATATGTGTAGTGAGACACTGTACCAAATACATAAATGAAAAAAAGAAAAAGAAAAAAAGAACACTGGGGCTTAATCAAGATATAGTGGATGAGCCAGGGAGATGGCTCAGTGGAATAAGCACTTCCCTGGCAAGTGCAAGGGCCTGAGTTCAATCCCCGGTTTTGCCAAAAGAAAGAAAGAAAGAAAGAAAGAAAGAAAGAAAGAAAGAAAGAAAGGAAGGAAGGAAGGAAGGAAGGAAGGAAGGAAGGAAGG
>NW_004524619.1:5269091-5277299 GCF_000260255.1 Octodon degus
TGTGTGTGTGACAGAGAAAGATGAGGTGTCTCTGTGTTGCCCAGTTTGGCCTGGTATCTCCCATCCTGCCTCTGGCTCTTAAGTAGCTGGGATTACAGGCATGTGCCACCTGTAATCTCAGTTTCATATAGGTCTGTTTAGTAAAAGATGTCTAAGTTCAAATATTCTTCTGCATTCATTCTTTTGTGAACCAGCTGTAGAGTCACTTGGAATCTCCAATATTTACTTGAAAATAATAAATATGAAAAAAAGAAAATAATAAACATGGCCAAGTAATATCTTAGTATCATTATGACAAGTTTTGAACTCACAAGAACTCTGATAGGAACTCTGAACCTCCCAGGTCAAAGGATCATACTCTTTTAATAGAATTGCCAATATTCAGTGTCTTCTGGAATGCCTTATAAATGTTAATGGTACCAGAACTATTGAACATTCTATTATTTTCATGGTTCTTAAAGTACAGTTATAGGGTGGTGCATGAGAATTTGCATTTTCACCAATTCCCAGATAATTCCAAAATCTTTAATGCTGGAATAGCAGATATTTATGTTTCCCTTTGCTTTACTATAAAGGGAAAAATCTTTAAGGGAATTAAAAAAAATTTTAAAGGAATTCAAAGAGCCAGTGGTATAGCTCGGCAGACTAAGCACCTGCTTTGGCAAACACAGGGACTAGGGTTCCTACATGCCATGCTATAGTCCCAGTGCTGGGGAGACTGAAAACAGGAGGATTGCTAGGATCCAAGCTCCAAGCTCCACAGTGAGACCCTGTACCAAATACATAAATGAAAGGAAAAAAATAGGAATTGAAAATTAAGATTTTTGAAGCCTTCCTTTGTTACCTTCCATGAATAGTGTAGCTTTCACTTTGCCAATTTTCCCTGCTAAATAAAAGCCTCAAAATTATGTGTCAACTGCCTAAAAGTCAACTGAGGGTCTTCTCTCCCTATGTTAGTTATTTGCAATCCTCAGTGAATTTGAACAAAATGAATGCCTGGTATTAATCTTTCCTTAAAAAAAACTATTTTAAAGTTGGTTGTTGTTTTTTTTTTTTTTTTTGTATAAAGTAGTTAATTGGGAAGTCAATTTTAAACACAAATTGGATTGTAACTTCTATTTACCATTTAAACTTTCTGGGGGCCAGGGAGATAGCCCAGCATCACAAGTACCCGCCTGACAAGCACAAGGTCCTGAGTTCGATCCCAGGTACCACAAAACAAACAAACCAAACAATACCTTTCTGATATAATTTTGTATATTGTAAAAGTCTCATGCAACACTGTTTGTTTCACATTAGTTGTGAATTAATGGTGGCAGATTTAACTACAGTGCTATAAACAAATTAGATTTAATTTTTCTCATGTAAGAAAGTCAGAGGCAGGTTGTTGCTGGCATTGGTTTAGCACCTTCCAGAAATGAATCTTGATATTTCCTTCATAGTCACAATATGACTGATGAAATTTTGGCCTTCACTTTGCGTTGGCAGTGGGAGGAATGAGAAGGAGAACAAAAGGGCAAGAAACACTTGCTATATCTCTTGTTTTTTAGTTTTATTTTAAAAGAGTACAGATATTCTAATTAATACTTCTGCCCATATCATGTTCTTCACATGGTCACATATATTTTCAGTGGAAGTTTATAAGTACAGTTTTTTAAATTGGGCTCAGCACCACCCCAAATTAAACTAAGCTGCATTACTAAAGAAAAGGGGAACAAGAGCTAGTGGGTGGCCATTTTAGTTAGCTTGGTCTGTTATGACAAAATGTCACAGAGTGACAGCTCTGTCACAGAGTCCACAGCTTAAACAACAGACATTTATTTTTCAGTTCTTGAGCCTGGAGAGTTCAACATTGAACACGCTGGCCCATTTGGCTCCCGGGCGAAGGCTCTCTTCTGGCTTGCACAAAGCTGCCCTCTCACCATGTCCTCACACGGGAAGGGAGGAAGAGACGGAGATCTCTATTTCTTCCTCTTTTTTTTTTTAAAAAAAACTTTTTTATTTATTGAAGGAAAAACATTTGAATGGCTTTTAGATACAGGTGCAGATGCTTTCAGTTATTGCCCAACATCACTGGCCTAGAGCATGGCCCCCGGATGCAGCAACTACAGGTCTCTGGGGATGGGCAGTGCTTCTCACCCTAGCAGAAGTGCTAAATTGTTAACTTGGAGGGATGCCAAAGGCCATACTGGACATTTTTCACCTCATGTCCTCCCCCGTATACAGGTCAATCTGTGGGGTTATTGATGTATTACAGGATACGGAGACATGTTTAGTGAGTCATCAGATGTTACACTGAGCTTTCCTTTTCACTCAAGGGCTTGGTAAAAACAATCAGGGAAGGAGAGAACTTTTTCCAGTTATCCCTAAGAAGGACCACTTTGACACAGGCTACTTATTTTCAGGAGGGGCCTTGATTTCTTCTCCAATCTCACCGAAGGTGTCCAGGCCAACTTGGATATCCAATGACCCTATTTGGGTCAATCAATGGCCCCTTACTCAGGAGAAGCTACTGTAGCTCCTACACTGGTTAATGAACAGATGATGGCAGGGCATTTAGAATCCTCCAATAACCCTTAGAATACTTCAATTTTTCATAATAAAAAGAAGTCAGAAAGGTGGAGACCATTACAGGATTCATGAGTTGTTAATCAAACCATGGAACCTATAGGAGCACTTCAACCAGGATTGTCCCATAGCTATTCCTTTACATTTTTTCCTCATGGTGATTGATTTAAAAGACACTTTCCTACAGTCCCTCTCCATCCTCAAGATAAAAGAAAAAAAAGAATATTTTGCCTTTAGGTTACCCTCCATTAGCCATCAGGCCCCTACGTGCCATCTCCAGGGGCATCCTCTGCCATAGGAATGGCAAATAATCCAACCCTATGTCAAGAGTTTGTGGCTGGAGCCATTTTACCACTCCATCACACTAATCTGTTTGTCTCATTCATTTACATGGATGATATTCTTCTAGTGCCTGAATCCTCATCCACCTCGCACCGGATGTTTATCGAACTGGATGATGCCCTTCTTAATGCAGCCTAGTGGTGGCCCCCGAAAAGGTGGCAACTATAGCAACTCTTTCATATTCCAGTTACCTTATCCAACAGAGACATATTGTGCCCCAAACTGTTCAGGTCAAGGTTAATCATCTTGGAACCCTAACTGATGTTCAGACCCTACTTGGTAGTATCAATTGGCTCTCTCCAGCTAACAACTCGTGATTAGGCCCTCTCAAGAACACAGCATCAAATTGCACGAACAAGCTGCTCTGACCTCAGGAACACAATGCCTGAGGCAAGTCACATGAATATACTACTCTAATGTTAAGAACTCAATGAGCCAGGCATGGTGGCACACTCCTATAATCCCAGCACTCAGGAGGCTGAAGCAAGAGGATCCTTGCAAGTTCCAGATGCACTCGGGCTACAAAGTGAGCTCAAGGCCAGCCTGAACAGCATAGCTAGAACTTAGCTCAAAAAAAAGGGAGGGGCCAGGGAGATGGCTCAGTGGAATAAATGTTTCCCCGGCAAGTGCAAGAGCCTGAGTTCAATCCCCGGTTCTGAAAAAAAAAAAAAAAAAAAAAAAGGAGGGGGGATCTCTTGGGGGACACTATGCCTGAGGCAAGTCACATGAATAAGGTAGTGTAGTCTCAAGAACACAGCATGCCTGAGACAAACCATGTGGATAAACCATTAAGTAGAGAAGTTTCACATGATATTCAACCTGTTTGTTTGTTTATTGAGACAGGGTCTCCCTATGCAGTTCAGGCTGGCCTTGAGCTCACTTTGTAGCCCAGGCTGGTCTCAAACTTGCAGCAATCCTCCTGCCTCAGCCTCTGGAGTTACAGGCATGTGCTACTATGCCTGGCCCATGCTACAGCCATTGTTTTGTTTTTTCTAATTATCATTATATATTTGCTACAGGGTCTCAATGCAGCTCAGACTGTAGTGATCCTCCCATTTTCAGAGTCCCCAGTGCTGGGATTACAGGCATGCACCACCATGCTCGGGCTCAGTGGCCTGCCCAGTGCACACCGGGGCAGGGACAGCATGGCCTGTGGTGCTGGGGATTGAACCCTGATCCCTGCGCTTGTCTAAGCAGGCACTTATTCCACTGAGCTATCTTGCCAGCCCAGTATTTTGTATTCTGATTCTTGTTCTTTTTTCTCCATCTTCTCACTGCCCTCACCCTGGGAAGATGGAGGGAGAGCTGCTCGGGATACAGCAGTGATCTTCCTGCCTCAGCTTCCTGAATGGATTACCAGTGTATGCCACCATGTCTGACCAGTATCAGCTTTAAAGTCTAAATATCAAACTTTATCTAAATATCTAAATCAGATATAGGTAAGGGTTGAGGTTTGATTCAACCTGAAGCAAAATTCTTCTTTATCTTAGCTTCTTTTTTTTTTGTCAATGTATTTAGTACAGGGTCTACAGGGTCTCACTACACAGATCGGGCTTATGTAGCGATCCTTCCTGTTTTTGAGCCTCCCAAAAGCTGGGATTACAGACGTGTACCACCATGACCAGTCTCATTCCCGCAGCACACCCCAGGGGCGGGGCTGGCACAGCCAGGCCAGGTCTTATTTCCTGTTTGCTTCACAATTCCTTTTAAAATTTGATTCTTCCTTTCTGCCTTTTACTATCAGCAGTCAGGAGGAACTAAGCCAAAACTTTTAAACTTTGTTTGGAAATCTCTTTAACTAGATATTCAATTTCATGAAAAAACCCTATCATATAGTTCAGCTAAATTCTTTGCCACTTTATTATAAGGATCATAGTTTTTCCATTTCTTATATAATGTTCCTCAGTTCTAAGACCTTAGTAGAATCGCCACTCCATATTCCTACTAATACTTGTTGATGATTATTTGTGTTTTTTCTTTTTCCTTATTTTTTTTCTTTTTCTTTTTTTTTTTTTTTTTACTGGGGATTGAACTCAGGACCTTGTGCTTGCCACTGAGCTATCTCCCTAGTCCCTGGTTTTTGGTTTTTGAGGCAAGGTCTCACTATACAGTTCAGGCTGGCCCCTAACTCACTATGTAGCCCAATCTGGCCTTAAACTCACAGGGATCCTCCTACATCAGCCTCCTGAGTGTAGGGATTACAGACATATGCCACTACATGCAGCTATATGTGCACTGTCTAAAAAGATGGTCTTTCTTTCTTTCTTTCTTTCTTTCTTTCTTTCTTTCTTTCTTTCTTTCTTTCTCTCTCTCTCTCTTTCTTAATCAACAAGTCCTCACCAGAATCATCATTCTTTCTTTCTTTGTTCGAGACAAGTTCTTGCTATGTATTGCAGCCTTGAATTTACTATGTAGTCCAGGCTAGCCTCAAACTTGTGCCCGGCAGAATGATCTTTTTTTTTTTTTTTTTTTGGTGGAACCGGGAATTGAACTCAGGCCCTTGCACTTGTCAGGGAAGTGCTTATTCCACTGAGCCATCTCCCCGGCCCCTAAGAATGATCATTTTTAACATTCATCTGTCTTTCTCTTTCTTTCTTTTCTTTTCTTTCTTTCTTTCTTTCTTTCTTTCTTTCTTTCTTTCTAATGCATTTTACTACAGGGTCTCACCACACAGATTGGACTCGTACTGATTTTCCAATTTCCAGCCTCCTAAGCGCTGGGATTACTGGTGTGCGCCACCACATCCAATCTCAGTCACTGTCTCAGTGTGCCCTGAGGGCGAGGCTGGCACGGCATACCAGGGATCCAACCCTGGATGCTGTGCCTGCTTAAGCAGGCACTTTAGTTGGCTGAGTTGTCTGGCCGGCCCTTCCTATTTCTGATACACTTTTGAAAACTTCTCCAGCCCCTACTAATCACCCAACTTCAAAGTTACTTCTACCTTCTTAGATATTTGTACACCTGCACCCTAATCTCAGAATCAAAATCTTTCTTAGTTTGGGTTCTTCACAGAAACACAATTAATGGTTCCCATACGTGCCCATACATACACACAATGAGTGACCTTAAGGGCTGAGCAAGATAGCTCAGTAAACTAAGTGCCTGCTTAGGCAAGCACAGGGATCCGGGGTTCAATCCCAGGCACCACATGCTGCGCTGTCCCCGCCCATGGGTGCCCTAAACCAGCCACTGAGACTGGGTGTGGGGCAGGCTGAAAACAGGAGGATCCCTAGGAGTCTGGGCTGCTTAGTGAGATTCTGCCCCAAATACATTAAAAAAAAAAAAGAGTAAAAAGAGTGAGCTTACACAATTAGGGAGGCTAAGGAGTCCACCCACTAGAGTCAGCAACTTAGAGACCTGAGAGAGTCGATGGTGTCATTTCAGTGTGAGTCCAAAGACCTGAGAAACAGAAGAGTTGAAGGTAAAAGTTCTAGCCCACGTCTGCCTCTGTAGACAGAAGACAGACGTCTCACTCCAGTGACAATCAGGGCTGGAAAGCTGATTCTCCCTTCCTCAGTCTTTTCTGTTCTGTTAGACTCCAGTGATCCTGGCCCACGACCCACCCACGAGAGTAATCTCCTTTGTTCAGTGTACTGATTCAAATGTTAACTCATCCAAAACGCCCTTTAGACACACCCAGACCTTGAATAATGTTTAACCAAGTAGACACATAAAATCAATTATCCCAGTGGCCTCGTAGTTTCTGCCACAAAAAATATTAGTGAAAATACTAAAATTTATTTCACTTGGATTTTGTTTTAGTTTAAAAGTAACCTTTTTAGTTACATGGATGTTATACAGATGAAATGGAAGCAAAGACTTTCTCTTATGTCAGGGTATTTTTTTATCTATTCTCATGACTTCTTTGGTTTGTAATCTGCAAAAAAAAAAATGTTCATTATATTTTATTTATATTTACCTATCCTGTTTTTCTTACATACTTTGAGTATTTTTGTCTGAAACAATATCACAGTTTTATTTCTTTTTTTTTTTTTTGGCGGAACTGGGGATTGAACTCAGGCCCTTGCGCTTGTCAGGGAAGCACTTATTCCACTGAGCCATCTCTGTATCCCTTTGAACTTTTGTTTTCTGCTTTCTTTTTTCCTTCTGTTCTTTTTTTTTTTTTTTTAAGAGCAGAATATGGTTATTAGGAGAAAGAAACCTTCTGTCTAAGAGAGGGACAGAAGGAGACTCAAGCGAGTTGCCTGGGAATCTGTCTTTTCCAGGAATTTTTATAGAGCAAAACCATGAGGTGAGGAGGGTCTAAGGTGGAAAACATGGGTACTCGCCAGTTGGGCATGAGGTGGGGCAAAACTATGGTCAACTAATAAGTTTATAAGCACAGCTGCTCATGGAAAATTAATTAAATCAGGATCAAATGGGGAAGTGAGTCACGTAAGACTCTGTTTCCTTCTATTCTAATAACCTATGTCTCTTTGTTTTCTGCTCTTGTCATGTTCAGCATTAAGCAGCTATGTTATTATTCTGCTTAGTTTAGGAAACCAGGCAAATCTGTCAGAATTATGTGTAAATTTAGAGAAAACAATTTGTGAGCAAAGACCTCATACCTCTTTGAAGAACTTACTGGTTATCTTTCCTATTTTAACTGGTATTATTCCTATTAAACATACTGTGTCAGACAGTTGGAAAAGCAACCTTCAAATAAGTACAATGTTACTATCTTTACTTTTCATAAGCTAAGAATGTACTACATTTAAGAAGAAAATGAATATTAACTTTTCCTGTGTTTATACAACTGACCATGAAAGGTCAATTTAGGGTGGGCGAGATAGCAAGATAGCTCAGCAGACGAAACACTTGCTTAGGCAAGCGCAGGGACTAGGGTTCGATCCCTGGCACCACATGCCATGACAACCCCCACCCCTGGGTGTGCTGAGCCAGCCACAGAGACCAGGTGTGGCTCATGCCTATAATCCCAGCACTGAGGAGGCTAAAGACAGGAGGATCACTTCGAGTCCAAGCTGTATAGTGAGACCCTATACCAAATACATATAATTTTTTAAAGGTCAACTTAGTAAGATAATGAAATAGGATATTTCTTTCTGTGTGTGTGTATGTGTATGTGTGGTGTTGGAGATTGAACCTAGGGCCTTCACACTGAGCTACATCCACAGCCTCTTTTTTATTTTGAGATAGAAGGGTTTCCTGCTAAGTCACTAGTTGCCCAGCCTGGGCTTGAACTTGTGATCTTCCTTCTCCATCATTTTTACAGATTTCATCCTAGAGTACACCACCATGCTCAGCAAAATATAGGGTTTTTTTTTTTTTTTTTTCTGT
>NW_004524619.1:5277399-5281689 GCF_000260255.1 Octodon degus
TTTTCTGTATTTTAGGGAAGAGTCTACAGGGTATTCAGGGTCTCACTACTAGATTGGACTCATAGTAATTCTCCTGTTTACAGTCTCCCAAGAGCTGGGATTACAGGCGTGCACCACCAGGCCCAGTTTCAATTGCCTTCTCAGTGTGCCTCAGGGGCAGGGGCCGGCCTGGCAGGTCTGGGGATCGAATCCCCAGCCCCTGTGCTTGCTTGCAGGTGCTTTAATCTGCTGAGAGTATTTTTTGTAATATAAGAGAAGACAGGTACTAAATATCTACCTGCCATATGCCACATGCATAGGGCATATAGATTTTTTTTAAAGGTAATAATAAATAAGACAAAGCTCTTAACTCGGTTTTGTTTTGTTTTTTGTTGTTGTTGTTGTTTTTTAGATAGGCTCTCACTAAGTACTTCAGCCTGGCCTAGAACTCACTGTATAGCCCAGGCTGGCCTCCACCTCATAGCGATCCTCCAGCCTCAGCCTCCTGAGTGCTGGGATTATAGGCATATACCACCATGCCTGGCTCTTCATCATTTTTTATAGATTTCATAAACATTGTTTAGGAAGCCTCTCATAGCTAATCTTAAGAGTCTTCTTTGGTTTGACCTTTCCTAAAGAATCTGTACATAAGCTCTGCGTCTTTCAGAGCCACAAGGCAGTAATTTCAGTTGTCTGCTGATAATCCGTGCCTACCTGCCAAGCACAAAGTCCTGAATTCTATTCCTCGTACAAAAAAA
This sequence comes from Octodon degus, assembly GCF_000260255.1. Taxonomy (NCBI): domain Eukaryota; kingdom Metazoa; phylum Chordata; class Mammalia; order Rodentia; family Octodontidae; genus Octodon; species Octodon degus. The sequence goes on from NW_004524619.1 coordinate 5,278,137, forward strand.
AAAAAAAAAAAAAGTCTGCTAATCCAGGAGTTCTTGGCCTCTGCTTGCTTTTCTCTGTATTTTCTTGCTGGTGCACTGCAGTATGGCCCAGCAGTGCTGGCCGTATTTAGCTCAACAGCCTACTCAACTAGGCGGACATCTGGGAGCATTTGCTTTCCTTCCAGGTCCTTTGGGTAAAACTAAGCCCAGAAATCTACCGTTATTATTCATACCAGGTTTCATCATGCTCTTCCTTTCCATCCTTTTCTTTTGTTTTTCTCCCCCTCTCCCGCCCTCTTTTTCCCTCCCTTGTTCCTCCACTCCCTCTCTCCCTCCCATTTTTCTCTCTCTCTCTTTCTCCCCTCTTCTATTTTTCTTTCTTTTTTAAGCTCTGAAAATCGCTGAAATGCCTGGAGTTTGGTTGGAGTTGAGTACAGAAGTCTGGAATGTTTTTAATCCTGTGTTCAGGGTTCCTGGTAATATTAGAAGAGCAGCAGAGCCACGAATCCAGTCATGCTCTTGGCTGAAGCAGCCTACCCCAACTTAAGCCTCCTCACATGAAAAAAGACCTGGGGCTTTAGTTGACAGTAAATGCAACCTGAGCCAGGGATGTGACTTGGCTGCCAGAACAAGCAAATGTGGGCTGCACTGGTATTAACAGAAGGCTGGTGGCTGCCACGGGGAAGGCAGTGGTCCCAGGGTACGCTCTGCTGTGGTCCAATCACACCTGGAGGATGGCGTTTCCTCCTGCTTTTGAAGAGCTAAAGCTGACAAGCTGGAGAGCCCCCAAGTTAGGCAACAGGATGATGAATAGCTGAGAAACTACATCCTCTGAGAAGCTGTTGGAGGATCTGGATTATTTACTCTGGAAACTATATGGGGGTGACAGGACTACCTTAAAATAGTCACAGGGCTATCAGGTAAGTGTTGGACTGTTCCTGTGTATTCACAGCAAGCACTTTTTTTTTTTCTTTCTGAGTCAGGGTCTGGCTGTGCAGTTCAGGCTGGCCTTGAGCTCACTTTGTAGCTCCGGTTGGTCTCAAATTGGAACAATCCTCCTGCTTCAGCCTCTGGAGTGCTAGGATTACAGGCGGGTGCCACCATGCCCGGTTCAGCGAGCACAATTTAGACCAATGGGCGTGCCTTACAGAACGCTGATCTTGTCTCTAATAAAGGAAGAATTTTCTAGCCATATGAACATCCAGAGAATAGTTCCATGAGGAACTTTAATATGGGATGCTAGAAAAGAGGCTGGCTGATTGGACAGTAGAGGATTCCTGAATATGATGGGGAGTTTGGGTAGATGGCACTACCTAAGATCCTTTCCAAGTCAAAGATTCTAATGAGAAAGCTTTAGAAAGCAGAAAGATTATTATTTTTCCCTCGGATCCCATTCAACCTTGCTACATAGCTCTAAGATATTAGCAACATCACAAAGATGGAACAGGAAAAAGTCAATTGCTACTTTTTATTTTCCTTGATTATGGGCTCTCTATATAAAAGTTTAATAGTGTTGTGTGTGTGTGTGTTCCAAAACAGACCAAATGAGGGTTTTTTCTCAGTTAAAAAATTCTATACCCCCCCTTTTTTAAAAATTTGTGTGTGAGTGTGTGAGCGTGAGTGTGTGTGTGAGTGCTGGCGGGAATTGAACTCAGGACTTTCCGCTTGCCAGGCAGATGCTTATGCCACTGAGTTATCTGCCCTGCCCTAGAGATTTTTTTTTTTTGTATTTAGGACAGGGTCTGCAGGGTCTGCAGGGTTTCATTGCATACATCAGACTTCTAGTGATCTTCCTGTTTACAGCCTCCCAAGTGCTAGGATTACAGGCAAGCACCACCACACCATCTCAATCGCCATCTCAGCACGCCCCAGGGGCAGAGTTGGCACGGCAGGCAGGCTTGGGGATCCAACTCCCGGCCCGTGCGTCTGCTTAAGCAGGTACTTTATCTGCTGAGCTATTTGGCTGGCCCAGCCCTAGACTTTTTGTGTGTGTGTGTGTGTGTGTGTGTGGCCAGCTCAGCCCACCAGGGGGCGGGCTGGCTGGCATGTGGTGCTGGGGGATCGAACCGTGGTCCCTGGGTTTTTAAGCTTGTTCTAAGTAGGTGCTTCAGCCCACCGAGCCATCTCACCAGCCCAGCCCTAGACTTTTGATTAGCTTCATTTCTCATGAAATGTTTGGTCCTCTTACTAAGTTGTTTCTGGGGTACTATATTTTGAGATTATTCTTAATCCAATAATAGCAAACAGCATTTCAGAGAATAACAGTTTCTTAGTGAGACTGTGTCTCAAAATTTAAAAAGAACTATAAATGGGGCTGGGGTTAGGGATGTAGCTCAGTGTGGAGGTGCATGGTTCACTCCCCAGTAGTGAAAACAAACAACAGGAAAAAAAAAAAAAAAAAAAAAAAAAAGAAAGTAGGAATGTCAACACTCAAATAAAAATTCTAAGGCTGTAGAGAGGACAGTATTTGTCAAATGGTGTGGCTTTGACTGAGCACTGGAACAAAATGCTTATGAGGTCAGAATGAGTCAGAAAAACCTGGATTTAAATCTCTCTTCTGCCGCCTACTTGCTGTGACATCTTCATCATTTGAGCTTTCCTTATATGTAAAGTGGGCTAATAATAGGGCCTGTTTTGGGGAGATTGGGGGAGGATTAGATAATAAGAGCTATTTTGTAAAAATACTTTATTATGCGTTGTCTTCCACCCATTCCCCCCCCCCACTGGAGTAGTATTATGTTTCCTATTTACTTTCACTATCCTGTTTATTGTCAGCACAGAAGGGGCTGAATAAAGTCAATCGTGTGCAGTAACAATTCCACAGAACAAGTGGGTCTTGGATCAGCCTAGCGCTGCTAATCTCTGAAAACACAAAACTGCTGGAGACCAGTCCTTGCACTGGGGCTCAGAAAGCACGATCCACAGGTCACTGCGAGGACCAACCTGCCCAACCTGTGGTTCCAGAAAGGTCCGGACGTGTTGAATGAGTCAGTCAGGCCAAGAAAGATGGGAGAGGTCCAGGTGGAGAGGAACGGCTGAGCAAAGGTACAGGTCTCCCAATCAGCGGACTGCCCAGGCGAAAAAGAAACCGCCCCGGGAAAAAGCAAAACTCCAGAACCTAAATTTCCTTGTCAGGAGAAATGAAAAACATCTATGTACATGCCATGGTGTGAGGACTCGACAATGTAGTATGTGTATTTGTCCTTAACCTTGACGTATCCACTGGTTTAATACACGCTAACTGCTGTTACCACAATGTCTTAGCGCTTTAATAATACCTTATTGTAGATGGGAATGGCATCATTCCAAGAGTAATTCATTGTCTGGTCGCTGGACTGCGCACGAGGGTGACGAAGATTCATAAACAACCGTGCCAGTCCTAAAGAGCTTTCGGACAAGAAGCCCTGGGCCAGCGGCGCAACCCTGGATCTGCACCGAGTGACGTCTCCACGTCCGCACCCCGGCAGGGGGAGCCCCGCGCGCGCTGGGCTCCCAGGGTCACGTGACGCAGGCCCCGCCCCGCCCGAGCGGTCCCGGGCGGCTGCCGCAGCCGCCGGTGCGCGTGCGCAGAATC
>NW_004524619.1:5282689-5286601 GCF_000260255.1 Octodon degus
AGCACCGTGTTGGAAGACCACTCTTTTTGGCATTATTTAGGATCCTTTCTATAACAGCATTTGCTTGCCTTGTGTCCAAGGAAAACATCAGTAGTGTGTGTGTGTGTGTGTGTGTGTGTGTGTGTGTGTAGACGACCTAAATTGACTTTAGAAAATTGGTCAGAGAGAAGGCTGTTTTTGTTTTTGTACAAGGAATTGGAGGATCTCACACTTGGCAGGCAGGTGCTGAGCCAAATCCACAGCCGGAAGAGGCTGTTCTTAATGGGAAACGTGCTTTTGCCTTGCACCTGTTTTCCTAGCGCTTTGTCATTTCACAGTGCTTTCCCACTAAGATCTACTAGGCAGTACGCTACTTATTACAAATATAATGATGTGTGTTAAGCTGTATTTGTAGGTTGAGACAGTTCATTGGAGAATCAAGATGAGAATCAATAATTAATCTCAGTTGATAAGGCCAAATGCAGTCAGTGCCTGGTATGTAGTGATTAATGCTTAGTATGTGATAGGAGTTAATACATGAGCTGAAATAAACCTTGCCTCCTTTAAAAGAAAAAAAAAAAAAAGAACGAATAAATAAATACATGGACAATTCTTTTATTAAGGCAGGACAGTAAAGGTGGTAGTGTATGCCTGTAATGATCCCAGCACTCTGGAGGCTGAGGCAGGACCTGAGTTCAAAGCCACCGTGGGCTACGCTGGAGGAAAAGAAAATAAAACAACTAGCAAAGGTAGTTAACAGAAACTGAAGGAGACTTTATAAGCCATTTATTATTTACATGGACAAGTTAACCTAAAGTTGTAGATACACAAAATAGAGTTTTACTAGAGAGCATAGGGTGGGTTGTACTTGATTGCAGGTTTAACAGCGAAAGAGAAACAAGAAAGAGAAAACACATCCAAAAAAGGAGAAACACAAATACAGGATAGGGTACCTCATCTTTTAAAAATAATTTTTGAGATAAGATCTTGCTGTATTGCCTACTGGCCTCAACTTGGGATGCTTCTCCATCAGTCTGAGTAGCTGGGCTTACCAGCAAGTGCCATAGCACCCAGCAGCCTTGATGCTTTTAAAATGGAAATAAAATTGGTAGCCAATATATGAAAATAGTTGAAAAGATATCTCATTTTTGGATTGCAGCTATATCCATGTTGCAAATGGTCAGGAGGGTGGCTGGATTGTGACTAGAACTATAGACCTGTGTTGGAGAAGTGCCATGTAATATCTCCAGTGCTACATCTGTAATGTACAGCCAATGAAAAGGAAGATTAAAATAACAGGTATGAATTAAATTTTGACAGTAGTATTTTGGAGCCCAGATGTCTTAGCAGGAAGGTAGTTTTTGAGCCAGGCATGTCTGTAATCCCTGCACTTGGGAGGCTGAAGCAAGAGGATCACTGAGCGTCCAGCCTGAACTGCATAACAAGACCCTCTTCACACACACACACAAACACACACACACACACACACACACATAGAGGTCCTTGAATCACAGGCTTGAGAGGCTGACATGGCTGTTCTGCTGTGACAGAAAGCCTGTACTTAGAAATTTATACATGAATAAACAATGCCACTTATTTGATCTTAAATCCCTACTACATAAATGCATAGAACTGAGGTTAAGATTCTAGTGTCTAGAGTGGAGCTCTATAGGTTTGAATCCACGGGACTTCTAGAAAGTTATTTAGCTTGTCTGGGTTTTCTAGAAATTCTTTTTCCAGTGAAGACAATACCTGACTTTTGCTTTGTGAAGTTGGACTTTTAATTTTCTCACTTGAAAATGAAAATGAAATTGAAGTACTAGAATCAGTACTTTTTTTTTTTTTTTTTTTTTAATAGGTTAACTTTTGTCCCTGTGTAACTGAAAATCTGATATGGAATCTTAATGGCTAAACAGGTTGATCTGAGGCCTGTGTGTGTTTTTGGTTGTAGATAACATGTTCTTCTTAAGCAGAAAAGAAGAACTTGGTGTAAGCACAATGGCCTTTCATACTTACTCAAACACAAACTTAGTAGAACTCCAGAAAATGCTTGATGGAGCCCAGAAAATCTTCATTTTTCTCTTTTATTTGTATTTTGTTGTTTTGTTCTGCATTGATTTGTCTGTTTATTTATGTATTTATTTGACAGGGTTTTATGTAGTTTAGTCTGGCCTTGAACTCACTGTATAGCCTATGCTGGCATTGAATTTGTGACCCACTCCTCCTACGTCAGCCTTCTGTAAATGTGTGTCATTGTGCACAGCTTCTTTGTTATTTGTTTGGTCAGTCTGATTCATACTTCATACCCCCTATGTGTCATTTCTGCTTCTTTATGTTGGAGAAGTTGCACTTCCCAGCTGCTTCACTGAAGAGGATGAATCTCTTCCACTGTTAATTTAAACACTAAAAGGTACAAAGGCCTGGATTGGGAAGGCTTCCACTTTAATACAGTTGGCTGGTTGGATGGGGGAATAGTTCACTTGGTGTTAAATGCCTATGGAAGCCCCTGTCCTTAGTGAGGGAGAAGGGAATAAAAGGAGATCTTTGGAGGTGAGAAGAGACCGAGAAGGTGCTGATTATAGGAGTACAGTCCCCTTCTCTGAGGTGGCCCTGGAATCACCACAGAATCCAGTGTCCTCTGAAACAAGATTTGAAATCCCCTAAACTTTATGTACAATACTCTGTCACCTTTAGCCTTGAAATGACCTGATTCTGTAGTAAAGCCTTAATTACCTGAATCTAGAATTGCCTTACTTATTCAAGCTTTTTTTTCTTGAATGGGAATACATACTCATTGTTGAACCCTTGACTGGAAGAGAAAATTTTGAACACTAGAGATGTAATTGGGCCTAGTTCTACCAAGAGATAACTTCCATTAATATTTGGCATTTTTGTTAATACTTTTTCAAAAAAAATGTACCACCACCTATAGCTACCATATATCTATCTAGGGTTAATTTCATTGTTAGGAACAAAAATCTTCTCAAATAAGGGCCAGCCAAATAGCTCAGCGGATTAAAGTGCCTGCAAGCAGGTGCAGGGTTCAGGGGTTTGGTCCTGGGACCTGCCGTGCCAGCCTTGTACCTGGGGCGCGCTTGAGCTGGCAGTTGAGACTGGGCGTGGTGGTGCATGCGCCTGTAATCCCAGCTCTTGGGAGGCTGTAAACAGGCGGATCACTATGAGTCCGATCTAGTAGTAGACCCTGAATACCCTTCCCTAAAATACAAACAAGACAAAACAAAACAAAAAACAAAATCTTCTCAAATAAATTTAAGTGAAGGGAAATTGTGAGTGTTCAGACAGTTGGAATCCAAGCGCAGGAAGCAAGGATGAACCTCTTGGGAATTAGAAAACCCCTGGCTTTTGTCTCTGCTTCTCTTTGTATGTCTGTTCTAGTGTCTCTGCTTCTCTGTATGTCTGTTCTAGTCTCTTGTTGAGACGAGTTTCCTCTGCAGGAGGTTCAGTTTCTGCTCTCTCATAAATTATATTTAATTTTGGATTATGGAGTAATACTTTTTAGCCAAACTTTTTTTTTTTTTTTTTTTTTTTTTTTCTGGAATCAGGCTGAACCTTAATGAAAATACTGGAATATCTGATTGCCTCTGCAGGGTTCAGTGCCTTTTGTTCAGGTAGCTGGAGTCCCTTATCAATAACTATAGTGACCACCTGGGCTCACCTCTGCAATAAGAGGAGGGATTACCTTCAAAGCATGGGCTGGGCTGCAGTCACCCACACATGTGTACTATGAGATAAACATGGTGGTGCCTGTAATCTGAGCATTAAGGAGCTTGAGGCATGAGGGTTGCTGCAAGTTTCAGACCAGCCTGGGCTCCATAGTTAGTTCAAGGCCAGCCTGAGCTACCCTGTCTCCAAAAAAAAATGTCTTCGGGGAGATGTCTCAGTGGAATAAGTGCTTCCATGGCAAGCTCAAGG
>NW_004524619.1:5286701-5290840 GCF_000260255.1 Octodon degus
ACCATTTAATTCTGTCCCAGGTGATAATCACATTAAACTTCCTCATTCTGAGACGTAGCTGATCAGAATGCAAAGTCCACTCCGTGTCACCAGGCAACTTAAGATTCTACTGAGTGTAGATTTAAACTGACACGGAGGCGAGAACATGCAAGACACAGCTGGTTCTCTGAAAACAGCATGTCTTTGCTAAGTAGCCGTGGTGTACAGAAAGCTGCCTTAGCTAGACAAAGAGGGAGCTGTAGCCGATCTACACAGAACGGGAAGCCCATAGCTTTTTCTCCTCTCTATTCCAGGAGTGGGTGGGAGACCGAGAAGTTTGAGCAAATTTCCAGGTCTCTGGTTCTAAAGCTGCCTTTGAAAAAAAAAAAAAAAAAAAAAAAAAAGGTCTTGATAAATCAACAGGTTTTCCAGATCATTGAGGATTCTTACAGATATAATTTTAATATTGAATTAATATTTAAGCAATATAAGGGGGTTATTTTGTGCTTATATATATTTTGGAGAAGTTCTGTATCTTTGAGAGTCTTTACAAGAACTCACAGTGCTTCATACTGGTAGTAGGCAGACGTTTCCATAAGCTGCCTGAACCACTCCCACCCAGATCTTACGAGAAGTTATCATTGTGGCTTTCTATCTCTTCAAGGCTATGACCTGTCAGCTTCTTGGACAGAATTTTAATTTAGTAAAAAATGTATAAGCTGTGGGGTTTGGAACATTTTCTAGTTTTCAGATTGTTGGCCAGATTCCTCAACTGATTCTTGTTTTCTGTAGCTGCAGAAAGAGAAAATCCTGTGTGTTCTTGGAAGTATTACATATAAGAACTGATGTCTGTTGTTTAATATGCTCAATATGTTGGTCCCTTTTATAATTAGATTGAATAGTTAATGTGGAACTCTTCTTGGCTTTTTATCCAGTCCCATTGTTTTGCTTCTTTTTTTGGAGACAAGGTTTCCCTATGTAGTCCAGGCTGGTGTTGAAATCAAGGTGATCCTCCTGCCTCAGCCTTCCAAGTGCTAGGATTACTGGCATGCACCACCATGCTAGCTGCTTTTAGATTTTTAAAAATATATACTTTTTTTGGTGGTGGTGTTGAGCTCAGGGCCTCTTGTAACTAAGCTACATCACTAGCCTCCCCTCCCCCCCCCACCGGAGATCAAACTCAGAACTTTGCACTTGCCAGGTAGGCCCTTATGCCACTAAGCTATCTCCCTGGCCCTCTATCCCTTTTTTTATTTTGAGGTAGGGTCTCACCAAATTGGTACAATGCCCAGATTGGACTTGAATTTGTGACCCTTCTGCCTTAGCCTCCCAGAGTTCTGGGGTTGCAGTTGTGTGCCACCAGTCCTGGCTCTTAGAAGATATAGTTTTGTATATGAACCACTAATATTCAAAGCTCTTTGCAGAATCAAATTTATTAGGTTTCTTTTGGCAGATAATCTATGACATAGCCTATATATAAAATTGTTGGGCTGGGGAGATAGCTCAGTAGAATAAGTGCTTGCCTGGCAAGTGCAGGGTCCTGAGTTCAATCCCCAGTACTGCCAAAAAAAAAAAAAAAATTTGTTTTTCACTTTTTTTGTTTTTCACTTCTTATTAAAAAGAATTTTAGATCACTTAAATTACCTATGAAAATCAAGACAACTTATCATTAAGTTATTGTTGGAGAGATATGAAGTTATAGATTTCATTCCGATTACTGTTTTCCTCTTAAAAAAAATGAAGAAGGAACTTAACAACAAAAAGGGGATGCAGATGAATGTCCATTTTGTATCTGTGTATGCAAATGGCTAGGATTGATATAAAGTTACATTCTCTTAATGAATAGAGGGATTTGTTCTAATGGTGTTTGTAAGTAGGATATCATGTCTGCATCTTGTACAGCAACTAACCACTAGGAAGAATGTATGCAATGTGTTAATTATTGAAACTGTCCTACCAGTTTGGTTTGAAAAAAAAAAAAATGAAGATGCCCTTTTTTGGGGGATGGGACTAGGGATTAAACCCAGGGTTTTGTGTATGTTAAGCACATATGCTGCCACTGAGCCCAGCTTCTGAACACTTTTTAATATATTGGACCATAAAATAGCTTTGTATGTTATATATGTCTAGGTATCCCCCAAGAGCCTCATGCAGTCATGGGGCAGCTTCTAGAGTTTGTGATTAATTCTTGATCCAATGCTGGGATTATGGATGTGAGTGCTACTCATGCCCTGGGGCAGATAATCTGCATACAAATGTAAATTGGGAAGAGGCTTACTAACTGCTGCCGGTGCTGCTCTTCCTTTTGCTCTTTGCTGTTTTCTGATGCCATGATAAGCTGTCCTCTTCCATGTGCCACTCTGCCTTGGAGCCAGCTGAGCATGGACTGAAACCTCCACTAACTCTGAGCTAAATAAACCTTTCTTCCTTGAATTTTGGGTGTTAGGTATTCTGTCCCAACAAGAGAAAAGTAACCGAGACATTATGTGGATGAAGTCTTGTCCACATATGTGGACAAGGAGAAACTGTCATGCCATTCACAGAAGAACAACTGGCATGCGTGTCTGTGATCTCAGCACTTGGGGGGGCTGAGATAAGAGGGTCACAAGCTAAATTCCAACCTAGGCAATGTAGCAGTTTAGTGAGACCCTGTCTCAAAAACATAAATAAATAAAAATTTAAAAGGCTGGGAATGTAGCTCAGTGGAGGTGCTCTGTGTTCAACCCCTAGTAACACACACGTTAGCAGAATTGAATCTCCTTTCTTTCCCTCTTCTGCTGCTTTGGGTCTATACTGCTTCCCTGCTTATCCCCTGGCAAAGTGAAGCCTACTGTAGTCATCAGTTTTCTTTAGCTTAGCAAGGTTTATTTTTCTGAAAAGGATAAGGGCTATTACAATGAAGACTTGCTTGTCGCTTGCTTGCATCTTTTGTTATAGGGCCTGGCTACTGTCTCAGCCTCCCCAGCTCGGAGATTACAGGCATGCACCACCACACCATTCTGGGGCCTGGATAGCATGCAGTACTGCGGATCAAATTCAGGTCCTTGCGCTTTCCAGGCAGGCGCTTAAACCACTGAGCTATCTCCCCAGCCCAAGAGTTGTTTCTTTTGCTTGTGTTTTTTCTCTTCAACTGGGTGACTCACAGCCTTAGTATTTAATCCTCAGCAAGGTACTGTTTCACTGAAAATGTATATATTGCCCTGGTGTCTCATTGAGCCATCTATTCAGCTGGTATTTATTGGAAAATTATTATATGTTACATATATATATATATATGTCTTGGACATACATATGAAGCCTTGGTTGGTTGTACCTCCCTTCACAGAGTTAGTACGAGCTAGCAGGAAAAGTGGACCATTATGATAGAAGGAATGCTGTGTAACAATAGTTGCCCTGAAATTTCCTTGTGAATCAGTAGTACTTTGTAGCAGCTTGATATAGTTCTGTTATTTGAATGTTAAGACTTTAATAACTCCTTTAGGTTTTTGGGCCCCCAGATTTTATACTTCTTTGATATTTCTAACCTCTAATTCTGTTATCAAATTCTGGAATCCCAATCTGGAAATACTGAGACATCCTTCTACCCAGTTAGCATTTCACAAATCCTTTATGGTTTTTGTGTTTACTCTAAGCCATGACGTGACACGTGGACAATTGCATGTAAAATTTACCCTTTTTCCATAAAGATTCTAGTTGGGGTTTTTTTGTTTTTTGTTTTGGTTTGGAAACATACAATCATTTGGCATAAAAAAAGAATATATTAGCAAGTAACAGATTGACATTTTTAGGGTAATTTAAATATTTTGAAATGATTTCTTTTATTTTTTTTGAGACAGGTTTTGCTGTGTAACTCAGGCTGGCCTGGAGTTCACTGTATGGCCCAGGCTGATCTCAAACTCACAGCAGTTCTGTCTTTGCCTCCCGAGTGCTGGGATCACAGGTGTGCACCACATGCCCAGCTGATTGCTTTTATCCTTATTTTTATTTATTTGGTACATGGTACAGGGTCTCACTATGAAGCTCAGACTCGTAGTGATTCTCCTGTTTTCAGCCTCCCCAGTGCTGGGATTACAGGTGTGCGCCATCACGCCAGGTCTCAGTGGCTGGTTCAGCGCACCTGGGGGCAGGGCTGGTGCAGCATGTGGTACCTGGGATCGAAC
>NW_004524619.1:5291316-5306917 GCF_000260255.1 Octodon degus
AGGAAAAAGGAAACCTTATGTTTTTTTTTTTTTTTTTTTTTTTGCGGAACTAGGGATTGAACTCAGGCCCTTGCACTTGCCAGGGAAGCACTTATTCCACTGAGCCATCTCCCTGGCCTTAATAGATCTACTTTTGAGTGGCCATTAATGTTTGATTGCTTTCTGGTAATTCTGTATTACAATTTATTTTTTATTACTGTATTATTCATTTGTGGTGCTGACTAGTTGTTTATTAAGAGAACTGGAAAACAAATGGGTATTAGAAAAACTGGAGATGTTCAACTTTTTTATCTTAATTTTTATTCATCTGTCTCAGCCTCTCAGAGTGCTAGGATTATAGGCATGTACCACATAAGCCTTTTTAAATAAAAATGCTGAAATTTAGAGGTAACTTGCCCTAAATGTTACACTTAAGAAGCTAAGATTTGAACCCAATTTTTTTTACTCCAAAGCATGATTTTTTCCTCTACTGTACTATGCTATTCTGGCAAAAAAATATTTTTTATTTTTGTTTACCATTTAAAGAAAACTGAAGCTAATTAGATATGTTAAATGCAGGTGGTAACTTGAACTTCTAATTTATTGACATTGACAGCTTGCTTTTTATTCCCATTTTTTACCTTACATCTTGAGCATCTCTAACCCCAAAATGCAGAATCTGAAACCTTGTAACTAAGTTACTTTTTTTTTCTTCCTTTTTTTCTTTCTAATTCTTATTTCCGTCCTTTCTATCTTTTTGTCTTTTTGAGACAGGGTTTCACTATGCAGTTCAGGTAGCCTTGAGCTCATCTTATAGCCCAGACTGGACTCAAACTCACAACAGTCCTCTTGCTTCAGACTCCCGAGTGCTGGGATTACAGATGTGCACCACCATGCCCAGTTCAAAAGTTTATTTTCTTTTTTCAAATTTATTTATTTATTTGGTACAGGGTCCCACTATGGAGCTTGGATTTGTAGTGATCCTCCTGTGTCTGCCTCCCCAGTGTTGGGATTACAGATGTGTGGTGCCAGGGATTGAACCCAGGTCCTTGGCACAGTTCGGACTCATAGTGATCCTCCTGGTTTAGCCTCCCCAGTGCTGGGATTATAGGCATTTGCCACCATGCCCAGACTTGTGGCTGGCTTAGCATGCCCATGGGTGGGACTGGCGCAGCATGTGGTGCTGGGAATCAAACCCTGGTCCCTGTGCTTGCCTAAGCAGGCACTTAGTCTGCCGAGGTATCTTGCTAGCTCCCAAAAGTTATTTTTCATAAACTAAAATATTTTTAAATTTTAAAGATTTAGGTTTCAAAATGTTTTGAATTTTTATTTTGATGGTGGGATGCTTAACTAGTAAAGTCTATGCAAATACTCTAAAATTTGAAAAAGCCCCACATCAGTAATACTTCCATTCTCAAGCATTTCAGATAAGGGATACTGAGAGTTGTAATAATACTAAAACTATTTTGTAAATGTAAATAAAACATCGCCTCAGATGACAGAATTCTTAAATATTCTTTAAAATGCACATCACAAATCTTCTTTTGTTTGGAGAAACAGTTCTCAAGCCAGACCAGTGTGACCCGCATCAGTGACGTTGACTTTCCTGATTGTAGGTATTGTAACACTTCATAGTCACAGGCAAATGCTGAGATGATGTCAGTTCCCCCTTCTCAGTGTATTTGTGAGGCTGGATTGATGAATGCAGTACACTGCCTCACCACAAGGGAAGCACTTCATAAATTTAAACCATTATAATTATTAAGTGTCCCTGAAATAATGAAATAATTACCCTTTTGATCTAGGTTATTTGAAATGCATGATATTACTCATATAATAAGTTAATACCTAATTACATAAGCCTTTGTAAGTAATAGAGGATCAGTTGTTTTTTTTTAAATTTATTTATTTGTGTGTGTGTGTGTGTGTGTGGCCAGCTCAGCCCACCAGAGGGCGCGGCCGGCTGGCATGTGGTGCTGGGGGATTGAACCGTGGTCCCTTTGCTTTGGCTAAGTTTGTTCAAATAGGTGCTTTAGACCACTGAGCCATCTCACCAGCCCCCAGAGGATCAGTTTTGAAGGTGGCGTCATATAGGACTGAGAAAGTTTGGATAGGTTATTTAATATGTTTAGCACCTGCCATACTACTGTGCCATACACAGCGAATTATGTAGTAGTCTGTTTTCTATTGCTGTAATGAAGTACCTGATAGTGTGGTAATGTATAAAGAGATTTATAAACTCAGTCTTGGAGGCCCAAGAACCTGGCACCAACATCTGCTCAGCCCTGGTGAGGGCCTCTGACTGCCTGCCGGCAGGGCACCATGGCAGGAGTGTGTATGAGAAGGAGAGGTCACACTGTAAGTTAGGTCTTTATTTTCTTTGCTGTGGTCAGACTCAAACCCAGAGCCTTGTGCATGCTAGGCAGGTGTCCTGTCCCTGAGCTATAGTCTCAACCTGGTCTCTGAGGAACTAAGCTACTCCTGGAGATTATCATTAATTCATTCTCAGGCTGCCCTCATGACCTGATTATCTTCTGTGAGGCTTCACTTTCTCATGGTTCCATCACCCAAATACCACCACACTGAGGACCATGAACTTTCTGTGCACACACTCGAACTCTGTAGCAGTCTATTAGATTGTCTCCCATCCTCCACTTTGAACCTGTGGGCTCACGCATGCTGGGCAGGCACCCTGTCACTGCGCTACAACCTCAGCCCTTTTTCTTTTGAACGGTTTTGCTACAGTTGCTCAGGTTGGGCTGAGTTGTCATCTTTGTGCCTCAGTTTACTTAATAAATGGGATCAGAGGTTTAGTAAAAGCCATCCTCTCCACTCTTTTTTTTTTTTTTTTTTTTTTTTTTTTAATTTTTTAAAGTAAGACACTACATGGCCAGGGATATAGCTCAGTGGCTTACGCACCTGCCTGGCAAATGCAAGGTTCTGAGTTTGATCCTTGGTATAGCAAAAATAAACAAATTAATAGACTACAGGACTTGCTGTAATTGCTCAGCCTGGCCCAAATGGTTGCGTTCAAGCCACGTCTGCCTACTGAGTAGTTGGGACCACAGTCACACATCGAAGACATGAGAATCTCTGTTCTCTGAGAATGAACTAATGAGTTAAATAAGAGCAGGCAGTCAGTTTCTGGGCCACAGGGGATACTGAATTGTGCATGTATTATATGTTGTGGGCCTGACTGTCAACCCCTGAGTACTGCAAGCTGGTATCCTTTTGGAAAAATCACTGGTCTTTGACAGTTGGTGCCATGGGGAAGAAGCAGGTCTGCCAGTGCCCAGAGATCCCTCTGTAATTAGGCCAGTCAACTAGTCAAAAGTACTGAGTCGCTACTTTTTGTCATGTTGCTACATTTATTGCTTAGTTGCTCAGTCAGGATGGTCATGACATGGCAGTGTGCAGAGTAGAGGCCTTGTGGGTCTCGTGTTCACTAGTGCTTGTTTTGGCAGTCCCTGCTCTGACTCAGCACTGCTTCCTTCACGGGGGCAAAGGGAAGGAATTTGCCCTCAGAGGTGCTGTGGTCACTGCAAGTGCTAAATAACCTATACAGAGTGCGAAGTGATGACTTAAAGGAATTAGGGGAGGCTTTGTGGTCGAAAATGGCCCTTGAGCTTTCTAAAACTACAATTATTTTTATTAAGTAAATTTATTGGTATATTGTAGGTATACATAATGATCACATTCATCATAGGAAATTTGTACCTGTACATGATATAACTTGATTTTTTTTCCTTCCTCTCCCCTCCAACCCCTCTTTCTCTTTATTTACAGAGACTTTGTTTTCATTTTTTTCTTTTCTAATTCTTCCCCTTCTTTTCCCCCTTCCCCCTCCCTAGTTCCCTTCCCATTTGAACATTTTCTTGCTGTTTCACAATATCTATTACACATTTTGGTGCTTATTTACCCTTTCAATTTATCATACCAGACAAACAATGTGGTATTTACACATGCATCCAATTTATTTCATTTAAGCATATGGTCCTAAGGTGCATCCATTTAGCTAGAAATATCTCAAGCTTATCTTTCTTAATAAGTACTTGATGATATACATTATCTCTTGGAATTAAAAATTTTTTTTTCAGTACTTGTAAGTGAACCCAGGGCCTTCATACTGAGCCTCAGTCTTTTATTTACAGTTATTTATTTATACAAGGTTTTGCCAAGTTGCTAAATTGCCCAGTCTGGGTTCAAACTTTTGATCCTCCTGCTTCAGCATCCCATATCTAGGATTACAGGCATGTGTCTCCACACTTGGCAGAAAATTATTTCTTGAAGTAGATCTTAGCTGAAAGATTTTAAAAATTTATTTGTCTTTTTTTTTCTATTTAATAAAGATTTTTTATTGTCTCATTAAAATATCAGATTAGCTTTACAATCCAGAAGCTTGTTTCTGCGGCTGGATTAACTCTTGGATCTTACTCATCTGGCTGCTGAACTGTTCCCTTTTCAGAAACATAGATACCATCCAAAAATTTTCTGATATCCTTGTTTTTGACTGTTGTGGCTTGCTGAATCAAAGCAGCTGAATTTGAAACAAGCTCAATGTCATTTCCTTCAAGGATTAGTTCATCTTTCTGGGCTTGAGATACTGAGCAAGCAACACCTGCCCTCATACGAACTCGGCGAATGTATTTTTCACCCAAGAAATTCTGAATTTCAATGAGAGACCCATTCTCCTGAATAACGACGTTGATGGGGGAGTGAGCATACACAGACCTCATCTTGTAACGGAAGCCCAGTGTAACCCCCTTGATCATGTTCTGTACATGGCTACAGATCGTGCGGACAGTTGCCAACTCCTTTCTGTTTCCCCACCATTTGTCAACTCGGAGCCTCTTCTTTTTCTTCCCAAGGAGACTGAGTTCCACATTGATGTGGTTGAAGTCCCTCCGGAGGGTTCCTCTGGGGCCCTTCACAATAACTGTGCGTCCTTTCAGAGTGATGTCGACATTTTCTGGAATGTCGACTGTCTGATTGCTAAGAATGGTCTTCATTCTTGCGGGAGATGCGGCAAAGAGCTATTTGTCTTTTTGAGACAGGGTCTTGCTATGCAGTTCAGGCTGGCTTTGAGCTCACTTTGTAGCCCATGCTGGTCTTAAACTCACAATGATCCTCCTGCTTCAGCCTCCCGAGTGCTAGGATTACAGGTGTGCACCACCACACATACCTGGTTTGTTTTCATTAAATTATAGATTTAAAAAAATTAAGCTTTGAGTTATTATTCATTTGGTAAGTTTTACTTGATAATTTGTGATGTTACCAATCTTAGAGATAATTTAGATTCAATTTTTTTAACCTAATGTAAATTCTACTCAGTTGTCCTACTTTGTCATTTCACTGCTGGAGAGAGAGAGAGAGAGAGAGAGAGAGAGTTTGCTTTTTGAGATGAGGTCTACTGTCCAAGTAAGCCTTGAAGTTCTGGGCTCAAATGTTCTAGGACTACAGGTGAATGCCACCATACCTGGCTGTGTAGTGTTTCTTGAAGTCATTTGACTATAGCCAACTAAAATGTTGTGGCCTACTAATGTTCTTGTCTAACAAAATTTAACTCTTCTTCCAGGTAATTTATCCTCAACATTCCAAACTTACGGATAAAGAAGTAAGTAAATTGTTCTGTATACTCTACTGTTATAATCCTGTTTGTTTTTATTGGTGTGTGTATATATGTCAGCATATATAGCTTTTGTTTTCTTTTTCAGAAAACCAATATTTGCTATTTGTCTTTTCCAGATTCAAATTCAGGTAACTATTTTTCATGTGGTGTTTATGTTGAATTTTTATACTGAGAACATGGGTTGTACTCTTACTGTATGAAAATCAATTGAAATAACATTAGAATACAAAATAAATTTCAGCCCAACCAATTAGTGCTTCTAATTCCCAGTTTAATGAGGTCTAGTCATGTTACTGTTGATTTTACAGTTCAGCTCTTGAAAATAATTTATGGTGTGATAAGATAAAATATCAAGGAGCAATAAACTGTTGTCAGGAATTATTTGAAAGCAATGACTTAAAAAAAAAACAAAAAACCAAGAGGGTGAATCTAGTTATGAAATATGGCCATGAATTATTTGGAGTAGTTTGTATGAGCTACTATATTATGTAGGATAAGTTATAGGAATAGTGAGTGCTCTTGTATAAAAACACCTTGTAGGTGTTTACTTCTTCTTAAGCTTGGCTTTTCCTGGTCTTTTTCAGACTCTCTGTGTGGTCCTAATTGCTGATATCTTTTAGTTTATCTCTTGTGTTTTACTTTCAAAACAGCTTTTTAGTTTACAGTGACCAGAGCATTCAGCCTCGTGGGCCACACACAGAACACTGAGTGCTCCGAAGCAGTCATCCCAGTTCCTTCCCTTTTGTTACTACTTTTCATGTATTGTTAATTTAGTTTAGTTAATCTGATTTGAGATGTTGACATTAAAAACATTTTTCTTGGTATCTTTCTCCCATGTATATATTTTGAGTTTTACCCTGTATATTGTTGAAAATCAGCTTTGTTGAAATATGTGAAAGAACCTTGTTATCTTCATAAATTAGATGCTTGCCTTTGATAGAGTTCAGTAGATCTTTTGTTCTGACCTGTAATTATTAGACTGTAGTGTTTTTTGCCTTTTTTTTTTTTTCTTTTTTTCTCAGAACTAGGGATTGAATCTAGGGCCTATGCGTTAGCCTTTTTTTGGTATTTTCAGTTATGAAATACTATATAGAGTCTCGCTGAGTTGCCAGATTGCTCAGGCTGGCTCACGCTTCCAATCTTTTGCCTCAGCCTCCGAGAACGCTAGCTGTGTGCCACCCACCGCACATGGCTTTTGTGTATATTAGTGAAGTAATGACAGGCAGGTCTTCTAGGATTTGCCCTCCTTTCAGGTAACATTTTCTTCGTGAAATGTGCTCATACAGTTTTGAATATCGAGTCTTGGATGATTTTCTAGAGCTCTGTGTTGCGTGGATTGTGGGATGAATTTACTCTTTGTGTTTGGTATCTTAAGTGTGTTGCATGGTGCTTTTTTCTTTACCTGTCTTTACATGAGCACGAAGAAGATTAGAAAATGTTCCTTTCTCCCAAATAAGCTTTTTTTACCATGAAGATTATTTTGAGCTGAACATGGTGGAGAAGCAGCAGGTGCAGAGTGCGCTCTCTGCTCCCCTACGCCTGAACGCAAGGCATGAGTTTCTCTGTATGGAGGTGTCTCCTGGCCTTACCCCTTTGTCATCCTAGAAAGCGCTTTCAGAATCATTGTAGGAGACTTACTGGAGGTGGCTGTCTCTTGTGACTGCATAAGTAAGATAATCCTTATCAATTCCATTAGTTTTTTGTGTAATTTACCTTTACATACTTTATTGCCTCTTGAAGCCCAAAATCTTTTCCCTGTGTAGTCATTTCTCTGCAGTTGAAAAACTGTGTTAAAGTGGTGTAAAAAAATCACAAGTATCACTTTCTTTTAGGATTTTTACTTTGTGTATGTGATGCTTTCATATACTTGTGAAGTCTTTTTCTTGTTAATCTGGTTTTGGTTGATTTAATGCGCAAATCCTAAGAGAGTAGAGGAAAATTCTGGCCATCCATGTGTGAAGGCTAAGAAATGAATTTTATGATTTTTTTTTTTTTTGCGGAACTGGGGATTGAACTCAGATCCTTGTGCTTGCCAGGGAAGCACTTATTCCACTGAGCCATCTCCCCAGCCCCTAAATTTTATGATGTTTGGATAGCTTTTTAAGATAGTTTTAATTGAGCATGATGATTCCTGCCCATAATTCCAGCACTTTGGCAGGAGTATTGTGAAGAGTTTCAAGGACAGCCTGGGCTACATAGCAATTTCAAGGCCAACCTGAACTATGCAGCAAGCCCCCATCTCAAAAAATAAATAGATAAATAAACAAATAGATATCTTGTTTTAAGGTAGTCTCTTCATGTGTCTTTTTTTTTATAACTTTTTTATTTGGCACAGGGTCTTGCTAAACAGCTCAGACTCGTAGTGATCCTCCTGTCTCAGCCTCCTCAGCACTGGGATTGTAGGTATGCACCACCATACCCAGTTTCTGTGGCCAGCTTGGTGTGGGGACAGCATGACATGCAGTACCGGGGATTGAACCCTGGTCCTTGCGCTTTCCAGGCAGGCACTTAGACCATTGAGCTATCTCCCTGTCTTCATGTGTCATTTTAACTCAAATGTAAATTTATGTAGATAAGTTTTCCAATATTTTATTTTATTTTTTTATTTTTTGGCCGAACTGGGGATTGAACTCAGGCCCTTGCACTTGCGAGGCAAGCGCTTATTCTACTGAGCCATCTCCCCGGTCCCACAATAGTTTAGATATATGAATGTTATAGATTTTTAAATGCCTATTTATTTATTTTACAAACCCTTGTGCCCAAGGCTGACTCCCAGTAGACTGCAGTGAGGGAGTGCTCTGCTACGTACAAAACCTGACGAAGAAGCAGGTTGTCTGCCAGTGGCTTACCACCATGTTCCCTAGGACCATGCGTCCCATGAGGAGCACCCCCCTTAAATGCCTTTTTAATAAAGTACACATTAAATGAAGTATGGTTCATTTCACCCCAAGTGTGGTTGGTACGTACAAGTAAAATTGACAACAGAATTTGAGAGTAGGCGTCTTGCCATCTTAACAGATGAGCATTAATATTAATCTATGCAGTAAAAGACTGTGTTTTGTATGTTTTTAAGTCACACATTCCAGTTGTGATTATCCAGTTTGTTTCTCTTATGTGTCTTTTAAATGGAAATTGAGAACTGTGCCAACTCTGAAATGGCTTTAATTTTTCCCCAAATAGCTTTTGTTGCTGTGAAAGGAAATCTAGATAGTAGAACAGACTTTAGGAAGGAGTCAGAGGTGTTTTGTTTGCATTACATACCCAAGAAAAAGTAAAACATTATTGTGGACTATACAGATAAAAATAACCCAGAAAGTTATATATAGATTAAAAGAAAGAAAGAAAGAAAGAAAGAAAGAAAGAAAGAAAGAAAGAAAGAAAAGAAAACCCAGAAAGTTGCGCAGATAAAAATGCTTTCAGAGTGTCTAGGTAGTGCTGTGCCAGACCTGCGAGCCCCCTCATGGCGTACACTTTACATCTTCAGGGCTTGGAGAAAACACCGGCTCATATGCAGGTTACAATTTTATATTCCATTCTAGTAGCTTTTTGCCTTTAGGAGTGTAAGTTTAAAATATATTTTCTCTCTGGAACATATTTGTCAGATTTTTACTATATCTATTAACATCTGGATTTACATGTTCCTGAAGCCTGCACTGTTTGGGGTACCCAAGGGTAGTAGCCATTCTATTTTAAATATGTCTGGTGGTAGAGAGTTAGGAACAGTGAAGGATTTGAAGGTGTTAATCCTTCTCAGCAGATTTTTTTCCTCTGTTAAGTAGCAGGGACATTGTCATGTACTTTTTACACTTCTCATGTTGTCTGTATTGAGAAACCAGGATTTTGTTTTACTTATGAGTTTTTTGTTTTTTCCTCTATTGGGATTGTATCGGGGCTTTCCCATTCAACTGTATCCCTGTATCCCCAGACCCCTCCCTCCCCTCTTTTGAGACTGGGTCTTGTTAGGTTCCCCAGGCTGGATTTAAATTTGCCATCATCCTGCCTCAGCTCCCCAGAGTACTGAGAATGCAGGCATGTACTACCATGCCTAAGTTTAGTTGGGCTTTTTAAATGTCCAATTTCTTGTGAACCAACACTTTTGTAAAATTCAATTTAAATAATTGTTAGAAAAATACAACTTATTTATATATACAAAATAGTTAAGATAGATATACAGCTACTTTTGCTTAATTCATTGAGAAGCAAGATTTGTACTAATAGTGTTTGGACAGCATATCTTGTCTGCTTCTTGCACTATGGATAACCACTAAGAAGATAACAATGTACAATGTATTGATTATCAAAACTGTCCTATTAATCAGCTTTGAAACTGTTTCATTCATACTTGTTTCTCAATAAAATTAAAAGAAAAAAAAGAAAAATGAAACTTTAAAATGTCAAAGTAGTTTGGGATTATAAGATTGTGCCACTAGGCCCAGCAAAAGTTGCTGCTGAGTGTTTAGTTTGGACTTGTGTATTTATTAGTCATGGACCAATAAGGAGAGTTTGTAGACTGACACCAGTGCAAAGACTACACTTAAGAAGCTCTGAGCTCAAGAGCTGCTGCTGCACAATGCTAGTTCAGCCACTGTAATCACAGGAGAGTGGCTACAGGGAGCTGAGGACCAACAAAGAGTGAGCACTTGAGATTTTATCCCAGTCTTATGCATTCTGACCTGTGACTTTTTGTGACAGTGTAGAAACACCTTTTGTTAACATTGTCTATTAAAAGCTGGATATGATCCTGGTGTGGTGGTGTATCCCTGTCCCAGCCCTTGGGGAGGCTGAGGCAGCAGAACCACTGTGTTTGAGGTTAGCCTGGGTTACATAGTGAGTTCAAATCTAGCCTGAATTACAGCAAGACCCTGTCTCAAAAACAAAACAAACAAAAAGGTTATCTATTAAAACAGTAGATATTTAGCTGACCGTGGTGGCACATGCCTATAATCCCAGCACTTGGGAGGCTGTGGCAGGAGAATAGCTGAATTTGAGTCAGCCTGTGCTATAAAGTGAGACCCTGTGCTCACTTTGGCGGCACATATACTAAAATTGGAATGATACAGAGAAGATTAGCATGGCCCCTGCGCAAGGATGACATGCAAATGTGAAGCGTTCCTTTTTTTTTGCAGAACCTGGGATTGAACTCAGGCCCTTATGCTTACCAGACAAGCACTTGTTCTACAGAGCCATCTCCCTGAGCCCTCGTTCCATTTTTTTTTTTTTTTAAGAAAGTACAAAGATAGGAAATGCTGGAAGTTGTCTGGCTTGTGGTGTAATTGGGATTGCCCAGTGGACATTCCCTGCCACGTGGCCTGAGTCTTAGTCACTCATATCATCCTGCTAGCTGTAGAAATTTAACTTGAAAAGCATTAAACACTGTAACCTTGAAAAAAGAATAATAAAGTGAGACCCTGTCTAAAAACAAACTAAATAAAAGTTGATTTTTTTTTTCTCAAATCTTTGATTTTTTCTGTATAAGAAAACGTTCTCCACTTTGCAGTCTCAGTTGAATTTCAGGGGTAGAGGAAGCTTATAAAATACTCTATGTCTATTTAATCTTAAAGGCTGACAGGATAGCTCAGTGGACTAAGCACCTGCTTAGGCAAGCCCAGGGACAGAGGTTTGATCCATGCTAAGCCAACCACTGAAACCGGGCGTGGTGGCACATGCCTGTAATCCTATCACTGGAGAGGCTGAAAACAGCAGGATCACTATAAGTCTGAGCTTCATAGTGAGACCCTGTACCAAATATTTTTTAAAAAATCTGCAAAATATTCATTTTAAAATGGAAGGAGATCTCTCTTTTTTTTTCCTTTTTTTGAGATAGGGTCTCACTATGTAGCCTGCTGAGTGCTAGGCTTGCAGGAATGCACTCCACACTGGCTAGGAGATGGCTTTCTGCCACACCATGTGACATTGGTAAAGGAGGAGCCAGGACTGCAAGGACTGGTTCCTTGAGTTGAACAGCTGACACAGGAGCCTGTGAATTCAGGAGGTCTCCATCTGAGCCATCTTTTTCAGAAGGGTTTTAGTTTTTAGCATGAAAAAAAAAAAAAATTTCAATTTCTACTCCAATTGTTTTGTTTGTTGACTTTTTTTCTTTTTCTTGTGTCTTTTCATTTATTACCCTTTTTTAAAATAAATTAAAAAAAAAAACTTTTACTGGAGAGACAGTAAAATGGCAATAATTGGTATGTCATGACAAGAAGTACGTATTTAGAAGACCAGGATGGCAGGCACTCCAAGTGTGACCCTTCTATTACACATCGCCATCCTCAGTGCAGCCGCCTGGCTCACACGCACCAGCATATACAGTTAGTCAGGGTGAGAGTCTCACCAGCCAACCGCTAGTCTCAAAAACCTGCTGATGTACCCCAGGACCACTGCCCCAGCCATCTCATGGGTACGAATACATGGCTTTGCCCTGTCATGTTCCCCAGCTTTTCTCCTTGCCCACTCCTCTTTGTCCAATCCTCAGGTTCTCACTTTCCTTTTATTTGTGTTGTACCTTTCTATGTGTATTTCCTCTTTTGAGTTCTTATACTAGGGAGACAGTACAATATTTACACATGGAGGTCTGGTTTATTTCACTTACAAGTATATCTTCAAGTAGCAAGAAATAACTTTGGGATACAATTCATATAAAATGCAGTTTACATGTATATAATTCAGTGGATCCTTTTTCATTGTTGGGTTTATTTTGAGATAAGGTCTCGACACGTAATGCAGTCGGGGCTTGAACGCGCTGTTACAGGCCACGCTGCCGTGATCCTCCACACCTCCTGAGTGCTGGGCTTGCGGCCCTGCACCACCACAGCTGATTTATGGCTGCTGTGTGGTTCTGGGGCGGCGAGGTGAGGTGAGGTGAGCGTCTTACCTGAGGCTGCACCTTCAGGCCCTTACAATCCAGTGATGTTTTGTACAGTCACAGAATTGGGCAACTATCGCCACAGTCAATTTGAGAAGATTTTTGTCACCCCCCAAAAAAACCTTTGTGCTCCATTTTCTTCCTGCTCCTACCACCACCCTTACCCCAAGCCCAGGCAGTCCTTTATCTGCCTTTTGATCTCTGTGGATTTTCTTATTTCAGAGGTTTGTTTGTTTGCTTTTGAGACAGGGCTTGCGTAGTAGTTCAGTCTGGCCCTGAACTAATTATGTAGTCCAGGCTGGCCTTGAATTGCAGGTGATCCTTCGGCCTCAGCCTCCCTAGTGCTGGGTTTATAGGGAGGCACCACCAGGCTCGACTTTTCAGAGATGTCATGTAAATGAGAGTAGTATTTTTAAAGTCTATTTTGATTTGGTGTAGTGGTAAAGAGTTTCAGCGTTCAAATCAGACTTCATGAGTTTGAAATCTTGTCCTTCCATTTGAAGATTTGTTCCTCTGGATTTTATATAGCCTTTCTGGGCTTTTCTTTCCTCCTTGTAAACAGGGCTAAAATAAAAGTAAGATCCGCCTGAGAAGCATGAAGACCAAATGAGTTCATATATCTAAAGCAGTTAAACAGCCATGGCACCAGAGTGAGCCCTTAGTAACTGTTGCTGCTCGCTGAATTGTTGGAAGGGAAAACCACTCTGAGATAGTGACAGAATAGTTTTATACTTTTGACCTAGGAATCTATAGGATTTTTATTGTAGGAACATATTTAGTTGCAGGAGAAACATTCATAGTCCAGTGTGATGACATATACCTGTAATCCCATCATTCTCAAGAAAAAAAGAAAAAGATTACAGAAAATTTCTAGGTTTTTTTTTTTTTTTTTTTTTTTTTTATGGAACCGGGGATTGAACTCCAGCCCTTGTGCTTGCCAGGGAAGCACTTACTCCACTGAGCCAGCTCCCCAGCCCAGAAAATTTCTAGGTTTATAGGTGTAGAAATTTTAGTTTTGTTTTCCAGGCTATTAGGGACTGTGTTAGATAAATGAAAAATGGAACATTTACTGAAGCTATGGAAGCCGAGAGTGGTGAAGTATGCCTGTAATCCTGGAACTTAGGCAGGATCGCCTTGAGTTTGAAACTGGCCTGGGCTACATAGTGAGTTAAGATCAGCCTTAACCATACAAAGAGACTGTGTCTCGAAGCAAAACAAATCCCAAACACTAAAGCTATGGTGTCTTACAGGGCTGATTTAGGTTCCATTAGCACCTACTATATTTTTGAGAGAAAATGTGTATATTGCTCTTGACCAAGAATGTGGGCCTGGGGGCTGGTGAGATGGCTCAGTGGTCTAAAGCACCTACTTAGAACAAGCTAAGCCAAGCAAAGCACAGGGACCGCGGTTCAATCCCCCAGCACCACATGCCAGCCCACCCCGCCCCCTGGTGGGCTGAGCTGGCCACACACACACACACACAAATTAAAAAAAAAAAAAGAATGTGGGCCAAGTTCTGTCTTTGGAGAATTGTAATATACAATTTATGTACATTAATGCTTATATCTTTTATTTAAAAGGTCCATTTATATTACTTTTTTTTGGAGGAAGATAGTTTTTGAGGTAGGGTCTCACTGTGTTTTTTCAGGTTGGCCTTGAACTCACTATATAGCCCATGCTAGCTTTGAACTCACGGTGATCCTGCCTCAGCCTCCTGAGTGCTGGGGTTAGAGGTGTGCGCTACCATGTCTGGGTTTTTTGTTTTGTTTTGTTTTTGTTAATTTAGTACAGGGTCTGCAGGGTCTCACTACATAGATCGGATTCATAGTGATCCTTCTGTTTTACAACTTCCCAAGCACTGCGATTACAGGTGCATGCCACCATGTCCAGTCTCAATGGCCATCTCAGTGTACCCTGGGAGTGGGGCCAGCACGGCAGGCCAAGGATTGAACCCCTCAGCCCCTGTGTCTGCCTAAGAAGATGCTTTAATCCACTGAGCTATTTGGCTGGCCTTTGGTCTTTTGGGGTTTTTTAAAGAATTTTTTAAAAAAACATATTTATGGGCCTGGGAGATAACTCAGTTGAATAAGCGCTTGCCTGGCAGGCACAAGGACCTGAGTTCAATCCTCAGTTACGCCAAAAAAAAAAAAAAAAAAGATCGGCTTAAAAACGTATTTATTTATTTTATACAGGGTCTCACTGCACAATTCCAACTCATAGTGATTCTCTTGTCTCAGCCTCCCCAGCTCTGGGATTACAGGCATGCACCAACATGCCTGGTTTTAGGGCTGGCACAGCATGCCTAGGGTTCTGGGGCTGGCATGGCATGCAGTACCAGGGATTGAACTTGGGTCCTTGCACTTGCCAGGCAGGTACTTAGACTATTGAGCCATCTCCCCAGCCCCTTTGCTTTGTTTTTTAAAATTTTTTTCCATTTTTAAGTGAATAATGAGAAAGCAATTTATAGCATAACTTACATCCTTTTGGTCTTCTGTTTTTTTAGTGAACATATTAGATAATGTGGTTGGAATTAAGCACAGTCATAGATCAGTCATGAATTTTTGTTTTATAATCTTTGTTACTGCTGAATTTAGTGACTAGAGATCATCTAACAGTGCCCCTATCTTTTCTTGCTAAGAAAAGTGAGCTTAACAGATACCTTTATCACTACTACTACCACCACCACCACCACCACCACCACCACTACTACTGTGATTGTTATCACCAAACCACAAATATACCAGGCGTGGTGGCTCATCCCTGTAATCCTAACATTGTGGATGACGGAGGCAGGAGGATTGAAAGCTCTAACCCAGCCTGGGCTACGTAGTAAGAACAAGGAGACTGAGCCTTGTGGCGATGCAACCTGTGATCCCAGCACTTGAGAGCAGGGAGAGCGAGAGGGAGAGGGAGGAAGAGGGAGAGGGGGAGGGGGGGGAGAGGGGAGAGGGAGAGAGAGGGGAGAGTAGTTGGCAGGTCCAGTCAGGCTTCTTCCTGAACTTTTCTTGTATGAATTTCATAGTTTTAGGTTGTTGATCTTTTTATCTTGCTAAGACTTTCAGAGAAATTAGTATCTACTACTACTACTATTACTTCCTCCTCCTCTTCCTCCTCCTTCTTTCTTCTTC
>NW_004524619.1:5307389-5309207 GCF_000260255.1 Octodon degus
CGCAGGTTTTGTGTGCATGCTTTACTTTTTAAACTGTTTGAACAAATGAAGAAACTAAATTGACTCAGCTTTTAGTCCACTTTGGTTTTTTTCTACTACTGAAGAGATATTAGTGACTGTATTGCATTTAGGCATATGTGCTATGCTGCTTTTAAAATTTTTTAAGCATGTTGTGAAGTTTCTGTTTCTTTTCTGAAGGATCAGAAGTGAATGTGTTAGTAATAATATACTGAACACATTTCATATTTATTATGTTAATAGTTTATCTGTTTATTTATTTTTGAGACAGGGTCTTGCTATGTAGTACAGGGTGCCCTTAAATTTCATTATTCAGCCCAGGCTCAGTTTGAACTCACAGCGGTCCTCCTGCCTCAGCCACCTGAGTGCTGGGATTACAGGCACGTGCCACCACTCTGAGCTGTCTCTCTAGCCGAGATACATTTTTATAACTTAAACTTTTTATCTGACAATTAAAATTTACACTTTAAGAGATTTGTTAAAGTTATTAAGGTTTTAAAAATTTGTTTTTAGAGGCCAGGGAGATGGCTCAGTGGAATAAGCGTTTCCATGGCAAGTGCAAGGGTCTGAGTTCAATCCCTGGTTCCGCCAAAAGAAAAAAATAAAAAAAAATAAAATAAAAATTTGTTTTTAATTCAGATGATTAAAACAGTAAGTTAATTACTTGGTCTCTTTCATAGACTTCTATCCTTTTTTTTGAGACAAGGTCTCACTATGTAGTTCTGGTTGGCCTGAAACTCAGTGTGGCCCAGGCTGGCCTTGAATTTATGGCAGTCCTGCCTCAGCCTCCCAGACGCTGGGATTACAGGCATGTGCCACCATGCCCAGCTGTATTATATCTTTTTAAAAGAACATTTCTTCAGGCTGAGAGTATAGGTCAGTAGTAGATCCTAGACTAGGCAAGACTGGGATTGATCTGTAGCACATAAAGAAAAAGGATTTTCATTGTGAAATGTAAAACAAATGCAAGGTCAAGAAGCAGAACTTTGCCAACACCTCAAAAGACACTTCGTGCCAGATGCTCTCATTCTTCTCCCATGTGTAAGCACAGTGCTGATTTATAAGTTTGTTTCTCCCCTCATAATTGAGGATTGAGCCCAGAGTCTTTGCATTGAGCCACTGTACATCAAACCTTTTTTACTTTTTTGAGACAGGGTCTCATTAAGGAGCTAAGTAGCCCCAGATGGGCTTGCTGTCATCTTGTTTCAGACTCCTGGAATTCTGGGATCACAGTCCTATGCTCACAGTGGACCACTATGCCCACTTTCCTTTATTTTATTTTATTTTTTATGTATTTTAGTACAGGGTCTCACTACACAGATCAGAGTCATAGTGATCCTTCTGTTTTCAGCCTCCCAAGCTCTGGGATTACAGGCACACACCACCACCAGGGGCAGGGCCAGCTTGGCATGCTGGGGATTGAACTCCAGTCCCCATGCCTTCTTAAGCAGGCGCTTTAGTTCACTGAGCTATCTGGCTGTTCCTTTTCTGTTTTTAAGTTAAGTTTATTGGTATATTGTAAGCATACATAATGATCCCATTCATAATGATCCCATACTTGTACATGATAGAATTTGGTTCTTTCCCCCGCCCCATTTTCCTCACCTCTCCCCCTCTTGCCCTCCTTATTTACAAAACCTTTGTTATCATTCATTGTTTTGTTTTGTTTTGTTTTGTTTTATTTATTTGAGAGAGAGGGAGAGTGTGGTGTGTGTGTGTGTGGCCAGCTCAGCCCACCAGGGGGCGGGGCTGGCTGGCATGTGGTGCTGGGGGATTGAACCGCGGTCCCTGATGCTTTGC
>NW_004524619.1:5309462-5314664 GCF_000260255.1 Octodon degus
CCTTGTTCCCCTCCCCATTTGAATGTTTTCTTCCCATTTCACATTCTCTATTATAAATTTTTGGTCCTTATTTGCAGTTCCAGTTTTTGACACAAGAAAACAACGTGATATTCATACGTTCATGTCTGGTTTATTTCATTTTAGTGTGGTCCCAAGGTGCATCCATTTGCCTAGAAATGTTTCAAGCTTGTCCTTTATGGTAGAGTCCATTGTATAAAAACCCCCACATCTTCTTTATCCATTGATTGTTGGTGGACATTTGGGCTATTCCAAGATTTAGCTGTTCCAGATTGTGCCAGTGTAACTTGTAGTGTACATATATCACTGTGGTTGACATAAAGTTTTGTTTTACCCACTTAGATTTATGTTTGGTTTGTTTTACTCAGTATTATACTTGTGCGTGAGCATTATATCAGGTAGAGTCTCAAAATTTTTAATTGCATGGGGAAAATTAAATAGGAAAATCAAAGAGACTTATGAGTTAAGACCTGTTTCACTTGGGGCTTTGCTTTTATTCAGAAAAAATGGTTTTGAGCAAGGCACATGGACAAGATCACAAGAGATCTTAGGATCTCTTTTTCCTTCTCTAAAACCTGACAGAATGTGTTTAATGCTTATAGAATTTTTTCAATTCTAAAAATGAAGCAACTGGATAAATGAATGTTCTACTAAATTATCCTTACTTTGTTTCATTTTTGTTTGCATTAGGTTGTCTTGGAGACACCCAGTTTTGTTTTAGATTTCGACAGTCTTCGGGGAGGAGGGTGTCGCTGCATTGTCTTCTGGATCAGTTTGACAAAGATTTGCCAGTTTACTTAAAGGTTGGAAAGTAGTTATAGACACATATCCATGGGAGAATAAAGTCTTAGAACCTATTACATCAGAACTCATTTTCTCAGTTACCTCTTTGAACATTTAGAAATATTTGACTTTTGTTACTCTATATGGCTGAGCTTCTTAAGAGACTCTGAGGTTTCAGCATGTGAGTGATTGAGACTGTGTAAAGTCGTTGCTCTTCAAACATATAATGCCATTGCGAATTATAGAAATGGAGGAGAATGCTGAGGTGATTTTCTTTTGTTAATAATTTTTTGTTCAGATGTGGGGTGTGGCGTGGTGCTAAACAGGCCATACCATTCAGAATTGCAGTAGTTGTGCCCTGTGGTAACCCCCTATGCTTCAGTATCTGTTCTTCAGTATCTAACTATTGCTTTTTGATTTCCTAATGAGCATTGTTTACAGTTACTGTTTATTGAAACAATTTTAATAATTCAGATGATGTTAGAATCTGGATGTTTCTGTCCTTGGCACTCTATGCTTACATTTCTAGCTGCATGGGGAACATTTCAACCTGGCTAGCCTGTCAGCACATTCAGTATGAACTTGATGTCACTGGCCTGAAGTCAGCTTTTGCATTTGACCTTCCTGTTCTGCTTATGGCAGGAACCCTCTCTCTGCAAAATGCCTATCTTTGGAATGTGTGTTAAACATTCTCTTCCTATCAGTGACAATAATAGCTTTTTTTTTTTTTTTTTTTTTCACCAGAGATCAAACTTAGGACCTTGTAATTACCAGGCAGGTGCTTATGCCACTGAGCTATCTCCCCAGCCCAATAATAGCTTTTAAATATGAAGGCATTTTGTGTGCTGGACGCTACAGCATATATTGCCACATCAATCTTCTGTGCAGTTCTCTGAGAGAGTTCCTTCTGTAGATGAGGGAAATGAGGGCCAGTGAGAGTAAGAAGTTTGTCTAAAGATGTCCGAATTCTTATCTTACAGTGTTATGCACTAAAGTATAGCTGTAGTATAAAACTAAATAGAATATAAAATGATGAGCAATTGATAAAAGGGTAAAGAACTGTTTTCTTGTCCTCAGTATTTGGAGCTATCAAAGTAAGACCCTTTACCTTTCCAGTGTCCACCTTCTTCCTTATAGTTATGCTATAGTTTAGCTAAATTGAACTATGTGGATTTTATTCCCTCTTCCTCTCCCTCCTACCCCTCCCTCCTCCCTTTTCCTCTCCCTCCTTTCCCAGAAATTGAACTCAACACCTTGTGCTTCCTGGCAGGCACTGTGCCGTTGCCCTAGCCCTATGTGGGTTTTCTAAGAAACGTTATGTTTTTCCTGTTTTTGCTCAAACTCTTGGCCCTCTAAATCTCCAATGTCTTTGTCTTCAAAGACATAGATAAATCATATCCATCCTTCAATACCCAGTTGAAAATCAACCACTTCTGTGTAGTCATTATTCTTTTCTCTCAATCTTCCTGTAACAGTTTGTGCTTTTTTTCCTGGCACCTACCCTTCTGTTACATAATAATCATTTTTGTGCTTTTTATATCCTTCCCAGATTGTAATCTTCTTAAACAATTATGGTTTATGCCTTTCTTTATGATAACATAATACCTTTGAAGAAGGTTAATAAATACTTACTGAAAGAATACCAATCAAATAAGGAATTGAACCATAGTTTATTTCATTAGGATCTCATGTTTTTCAGTACAATGACCTTTCACATCGTGTGTTAAAAAACACTGAGAAAGTTTCATTATTATTGGGCTAACATATAACTGACTAGTATATGTGATTCAGATTAACATTTAGTGCCTCTTATTTTCTCTCTTGAAATTTTATGAGGATACTTCAAGAGATGGATGACTTATATCCCTGACAAATTCAAAATTGAAAAACAATATGGCAGAATTTTAAAAAATACATAACTTTGGGGAAAATACAGAATTTGGTTATTTTCTATCTTCAATAACTACAATATGGCTGGGGAGATGGCTCAGTAGAATAAGTGCTTGCTTGGCAAGCTCAAGGGCTGAGTTCAACCCCCAATTCTGCAAAAAAAAAAAAAAGCATTACATAAATTTAAAAAATAACTACTATAGATATGAATCATGGATATAAACTGAGATGTAAGGGAAAGGTCTCACTTTAGATGATCTAAGTCTTATTTTAGATTATAGGTCTTTTGTCTTTGGGAAGAGTTGCAGATTTTTTGTGGCAGCTGTTGTCATAATTATTGTTTATTGATAGAAAAGCGTAACTAGTTCTATGTATTCTGCACATCTTGATTGGGATTTATAAAGCAATTTGATGCTAATGTTAAAGATGGCCATATGTATGTGTGTGTTTGTATATGTACATCGACACATCAAAATAACATACTTTTATTTTTTCGCTTTTATAGAAAGACCCTGCTTATTTTTATGGATATGTGTATTTTCGACAAGTTCGAGATAAATCTCTTAAGAGAGGCTACTTTCAGAAGGTAATTGTCATATATGCTAATAATTTTTTTCTTTGTCATCTTGAGACAGGATTTCATTCAGGTTGGCCTTGAGCTCACTTTGTAGCCCAAGCTGGTCGTGAACTCAGATGATCCTCCTGCCTCAGCCTCCCAAGTGCTGGAATTATAGGCATGCGTCATCATGCCCAGCTTTTAATATTTTTATATTGTGATTAGAAAAGCAGAAATAGGGCAGTCCACTTGAGACCCCTTCTGTCTCTCTCAGAAGCCTTCTTTCTCCAGTAAATATATTCTCCTAATCTCTGTTACTTAAAAAAAAAAGAAGAAGAAGGCTGGCCAGATACCTCAGCCAACTAAATTGCCTCCTGAGGCAGCCTCGGGGACAGCATGCTGTGCCACAGCCCCGCCCCAAGAGACTCACTGATACAGTGATTGAGACCGGGCGTGGTGGGGCGTGGTGGCGTGGTGGTGCATGCCTGTAATCCCAGCACTTGGGAGACTGAACACAGGAGGATCCCTGTGAGTCTGATCTGTGTAGTGAGACCCTGTAGGCCCTGTACTAAATACATTAAAAAAATATATATATTTTTTAAAAAGAAAAATAGAAACATTTAACAGCCTTTGAAGTTTTAGATATTTCATTTTTAAATGTACTAAACTCAGTTTTTTTAGATTATACTTTTTTCATGATTTTTTTTTTTTTTTTTTTTTTTGTATTTGGTACAGGATCTCACTGTGCAGCTTGGACTTGTGGTGATCCTCCTGTTTTCAGCCTCCTCAGTGTTGGGATTACATGTGTGTACCTTGCGTACCCCGGGAGTGGGGATCAAACCCTGGTCCCTGCGCTTGCCTAAGCAGGCGCTTAGTCAGCTGAGCTATCTTGCTGACCCTACTTTTTTTTCTTTTTGAGACAGGGTCTCACTGGGTAGTTCAGGCAGGCTATGAACTCACTATGTAGCCCAAACTGTCCTCCAACTCATGGCAGTCCTCAGTTGTGTGCCACCATGCCTAGCTTTAGATTATACATACATGTTCCTAGATTTTAAAGTGCAGTTGAATTTTTGTGCATGAATCCTGATAATAAGTTCCAGTTAGTATGTGGAAAATTCTTAATTTTAGCATTTTAGAATAAGTGAAAGAATAAATTTTTATTTATTTATTTTTTAAATTTTAGTACAGGGTCTACAGGGTCTCACTCCATAGATCGGACTTGTAGTGACCCGCCTGTGTTCAGCCTTCCAAGAGCTGGAATTACAGGTGTGCACCACCATGCCCAGTCTTCATCTTGTCTCAGCCTGTCCCAGGTGCAGGCAGGTACTGCTTGCGGGGGATCGAACCCTGGCCGCTGAGCCTGCCTAAGCAGGTGCTTTAATCCACTGAGCTATTTGGCTGGCTCTTTTTTTTTCCTTTTTTTTTCCCCCTGACTCAGGCTGCTTTAAGGGCGTGTCTGATGCTGATGCGGCATGTGGTGCTGGGGAGTCTCTTGCCTCTGACTGATTTTGCCCAAGGAGGAGTTTTAGACAGCTGAGCTAACATGCCAACCCCATAAATTGTTATATTGTTACAGCTAATAAAAGCTTGCAGTATCTTTTTTTGGTTTTTTTGAGACAGGGTTTTGCTCTGTACTCAGACAGGCCTTGGGCTCACTTTGTAGCCCAGGCTGGTCTCAAACTTGCAGAGTCGTCCTGCCTCCCGAGTGCTGGGATATAGGCATGCACCACCATACCCAGCTCTACAGCGTCTTTCGTTGAATGACCAGTAAATAAACCTTAGCAACACCTTGGCAATTATTTTCATTCTAAATGTGCAGTCTTTTAAAAAGAATAAAGTAAAATGAGTACATCTTATTTAATCCCAGCTAGTAGGACACATCTTTACTGTTTATAACTAGAATTTGCCCTGCCCACTAATTGATGCAGGATGGAAAGATAAAGAATGATTTTTTT
>NW_004524619.1:5315694-5319732 GCF_000260255.1 Octodon degus
TGCCACCATACCCCAGTCTCAGTTGCCATCTCAGTGCACCCCGGGGGCAGGACCGGCATGGGAGGCGGGGATCGAACCCCCAACCCCAGTGCGTGCGTGCGTGCTTGCAGGAGCTTTAATCTGCTGAGCTATTTGGCCAGCCCAGCCTTTTCATTTCAAAATCCACCCTTTTTGTTGAATGTAGTTTGTAATTGCTCTTGCAAAATGTGAATAGCAGATTTAATTGCAGTAATTAGACAATTTCTAAAAGTTGTTTATTTTTTTCCTCCTAGTCATTGGTTTTGATCAGCAAACTACCTTACATTCATTTTTTTCACACTGTGCTGAAACAGATAGCACCAGAGTATTTTGAAAAGAATGAACCTTATTTGGAAGCAGGTAAGTTAAATATTGTATAAGTTATATACCTTTATGAAATTTTTAAACTTTTACCAAAAAGTTGATCTTAAGAAATTGGAAGATAATATAAGGATTATATGATGGAGAGATGCAAAACTATTTGGCATCTTTTTCCTACAAACACCAAAAATCATACTTGTTCTTATCACCTCTCAACATAGATGGTGTCCATTTATTAGGATAATAAAGAATGAATTTTGAGTTGCCAGTTCACACAGTACCGTGAAATGGAACTTACTAGTAATTTGATATAACTGGAAGGCCCCAACCAGATAATGTGCACTTGTAGCTAATTTAATTAACTGATTAAGTTTGGTTTGTTTTGAGACAGAGTCTCTCTTCCAGCTGACCTTGGACTCATTGTGTGTCCAGGCAGGTTTCCACAATGCAGTGATCCTCCTGGTTCATCCTCCAAGTGTTGGATTACCGGAAAGTGCCACCACACCAGGCTTTTAATTTTAGCTAATTTTAGCAGTAATAAATCAACAGAAAAACTTCCTTTAAACCTATTCATTTGTTTCTTTCAAAATTTTATTGCCATTCGTGGCAGCACATGCCTATAATCTTGTTGACGTGAGAGGCTAAAGCAGGAGAACTGAAGTTGGCTGCTAGGCCAGGTGCCTCAGTGAGATCCTATCCCTAAACAGCACAGCAAAACAACTAAAAAAGTGCAGTGTACGGTAGTCTAACTCAGTGGTTAGAGGGCTTGCTTAACATCTGTGCCGTCCTGGGTTCAATCTTCAATACTGCTAAGAAAAAAGTATTAACCAATTTTTATTCTACCTAACATTTTTTCCTAGTGAAATGTAAGATATTTTTATCACAGTATTTTTTTTTTATGAGCAGAATATATTTATTGAGGGAAAGAAAGCTCCTGTCCAAGAGAGGGACAGGAGGGGAGGGGGGCCGAATGGGTAGTTCCCCTGGGAAGTTGTCTCTTGCAGGGACTTTTATAGAGGAAAACCCTGTGGTGAGGCAGGTCTAAGGTGGTGGAGAAGACATGGGAACTTGCTTAGTTGAGCATGAGGTGGGACAAAACTATGGTCAACCAATGAGATTACAAGCACCACTGCTCAGGTAAAATTGATTAAATCCAGTAACAAATGGGAAAGCAAGTCACATAGCAAGCGGGCACCAATACGGAACAGGGTCTCTTCCTGTTGGGGGTTGGGCTAGTGACTCATTTGGGCTCTTTCAAGTTGATTGATACTGTTTAGGATATCAATCCCTGATGCCCATCCCTAGGGAAGGATGTAGCTGTGCTTCCTCTTTTTGTCTTGGTCTTCAGGCGTGGCCCCTATGGGAGTGTCTGACTCTTCCAAGTTGCAAAGTCACCTTGTCTTCCATCTTGTCCCCTTGAGAGCCTGACCCTGTCTAACTGCCTATAATATTTCTGTCTAACTTGGCTGCCTACAACATTCCCTCTCTGAAGAAGTAACCTGAACTGCCATGAGGGAACTATGGGCGATGACCACTCTGGCTTCTTCAAGCTGAAACAGCTTATAGTTGTTGACCGTCAGTCAGATATATTCTTTAGAATATATCTATCTATCTGTCTAAAGGCCCTCAATAGACACCACGCATTTTCATTACAGCTTTGAATCTGAAGAAAAAGGCAAAGTATTAAACATACATTGGCCAAATAAAAACACTAGTCAGAACCACAGTATTACTTTTACTTTCTATTCTTCCCACTGTATTTTTCCTGCTTTACAGAAAGTAGAGTTTAATTTGTAATGCCTTATTTTAATACTTCAATATTTTTATAAGAAAACATTTTGCTATATTTTTCAGCGTGTAATGATGTTGACAGATGGCCTGCCCCAGTGCCAGGGAAAACACTGCACCTGCCTATCATGGGAGTGGTAATGAAGGTAATGGCGCACAGCAGTGGTGGCAAGCCTGTTGTGTGCATGCTGCTGTGTTTTTATTTAAGACAAAAGTTGTTAATATATGAGTTATATTTTCTAAACTAAAATCTCAGTATTCAAGTTTAATTGCAGTGTTGGCAGTTTGTGATAAATAAGTGGGTTTTGGGCTGCAGTTTGGGTACTCATCTCTAAAAGACTCACCATCACTGATATATAGCTATCTCACATGTCTCATGCTGTGCTGTGCTATGCTGTGCTATGCTATGCTCTATCCTATCCTTTGTCCTACCCTATATCCTATCCTATTCTATTACATTCTCTCTGTCTCTTTCTTTGTTTCTTTCTTCTCACTATGAAGTTCAGGCTGTTCTTGAACTCACTACATAGCCCAGGCTATCCTCAAACTCTCAGTGATCCTCTTGCCTCGGCCTCCTGAGTGCTGGGATCACGGGTGTGTACCACCACACTTGGGCCTACTTGTCTCTTTTTAAACAAAACTTTGTAGGTAGGACACTAGAGAAGCCGAGGCAGGAGGATTGCTCTGAGTTTGAGGTCAGACTGGCTTATAAATAAATAAATAAATACAAAAATAGAATAACTTGTAGGGAAGTTCACACATGGGTTTTGCTTTCTTAGTAATATTTTTCAGTGTTATTGCTTTCACTTGTTTGTCATTGATGTGAGGTATTAGAGATACCAAACCCGTCCTGCTTCATACGGCTACTGGTGACACAGCCCCACAGGTCTGCAGTCCCTTTGTTTCCTGTGTGAGGCCTGTGAATGCAAGTGCTACTACCTCCTAGGACTTTGTGCTCCAGGTCTGTCCCTCCCAGTGCCTTCAAGGATCGATGATAGCAGAAACAGATTACTTGAAGAATTACGTTTCAATTACTGAAAATTTAGAGACATTGGGAGAGCCACTGGTTCTTAGTCATAATCTTATTTGTTTATTTATTTTTTAGACAGAGTCTTGCCTGTAGCTTAGGGTAGCTTTGAACTCGCTGTGTAGTTCAGGCTGGGCTTGAACTCGCAGGGATCCTCCTGCCTCCCAAGTGCTAGGATTACAGGCATATGCCACTCTGCTCAGCGGTCGTAAAGAATCTCAACGTGCTCCTCCTAGGGTATTCTCTGTTAGGGTTATTTTGTGGGTTATTGCTTTTCTTTTTAAAAAATAGCATTTTACTCTTAAACCTTGTGTGAGTGTACTTTAAGGTCTTTGCAATTTGCTATCAAATTGGACTTATATTTATTCTCTCTGTAGTCTTCCTCATTTTTTGTATATTCTATTTTTTCTGTGGGAAATCATTAAAAGTTATACTGATAGCCCTGGGTTGAGAGTGCTCATTGTTTCCTGTGACATTTATCCAAAACTTTGGCAAGCTCTAGGGTGTGTTTGGGTGTGTGTATTAGTGAAACAAAGATTAGAACAATAAACAGGAAACAGTGTGATGTTGATGTCCTTTTTGTGGACATCAGTGTTTTTTGGTACATTTACTTCTCAGTAGGTGAGTGGTTTCTTTTTGTGAATATGGACACCTTGTACTTTCTGCGGTGACTAAAAATGAATTGAGCTGTAGGTTTTTCATATGACAAAGTTTTTTGTTCATTGCATCTTGTTTTGTTTTATTTATTTCAGACAGGGTCTTGCTGGTAAGTAGTCAGACTACTTCAAATTCTGTGGAGATCTTCCTGCCTGGGATTATAGGCATGCACCACCATGCCAGGCTAATCTGATATATTTTTAAATACCTTTTTAGGCATTGATGAG
>NW_004524619.1:5321018-5323055 GCF_000260255.1 Octodon degus
TGTCCATCTCTAGTCTCTCATTGCTAATCTCTGTGGTTCTAGGGATCAAGTCGGGGGCCTCCTATATGCTACACATGTGCTCTGCTACTGAGCTTCATCCCCAGCACAGTAGTAGTACATCCTATAATGCATGCCCTTTGCGAAATGAATTTTTTTGTTTCCTTCAGAAGAGACTGGAAATTCAAACATATTATTATTAAAATAAATTTATATAGTAAAACAGTTTTAAAATTATACAATTTCAGCTAGGCATGTTATTGTATGTCAGTAATCCCAGCACTCGGGTAGCTGAGGCAGGATTGCCATGAGTTCAGGGCCAGCCTGGACTACATAACCAGATCTCGTCTCATCCTCTGGACGCCCCCAGCCCCCAGTTATACGCTTTTATTGCTCATCAGCTATTTTGTATGTCAGGGTGTTGTATTTCATTTTATAATAATTGAGCCAGGTATGATGATGAATGCCTGTAATCCCAGCATTTAAAATACTGAGACAGGAGGATTGTTATAAATTTGAAGCCAGCCTGGGTGACAAAATGAGTTCAAGGTTAGCCTGCACTACCTATCTCAAAAAATAAAACACCAAAGAGCCAAAAGAAAAGGATGATTTTATAAAAATTGGAATGAGTCCAATTGATACATATTTCTATGTATGAAAAAGGAATTGAAGGGCCAGCAAAATAACGCAGCAGACTAAGCACGTGCTTAGGTAAGCCCAGGGGACGAGGTTCAATCCTGGGCACAACATGCTGTGCTAGCGCCCCCTCAGGTGACCTGAGCCGGCCACTGCGACCAGATTTGGTAGTGCATGCCTGTAATCCCAGCGCTAGGGAGGCTGAAAACAGGAGGCTCACTACTACTCCGAGCTGCATGGTTGAGATCCTGTACCAAATACCTAAAAGAAGAATTTAAATCTTTCTGTATAATTTGTGTGCCAGAACAAAATACAAAAGCAGAAAGAATTTATATCACTGTGAAGCTTTTATAATTATGTAGGAATTTAGAAATCAGGATTGGATAAATAAAAAAAAATATGTGTGTGCTGTGAACACTTCGCAGGTGTTTCTGCCCGGTTTTTCTTCATAGTCAGATGCTGTGGGAGTTGGTGCTACTGGGAGAGCCCCTCGTGGTGATGGCGCCTTCACCGTCGGAGTCGTCAGAGACCGTCCTGGCCCTCGTTAAGTGAGTGTGGTGGCTCCTGGCGTGCGGTGCCGGCAGCATTTTGCCCTTCTCTGGTGTATTTGCCCACACGTTAGTTCATCAATCCATGTAACAGTCCTGTCAGAAGATCCCCTGCTTTCTGGAGCACCATCTGATGGACAGTAAAATGTCAGGTTCCATGAGGGCTGGGTCTGTGTTTCTGTTCTGCACGCCAAGCATTCTCCACTTACGTGAACTTACTCCCTGATAAATAGTAGCAGTACCCATGTGAGTGCTTCATGAAAGGCACGTGGCCAGCTTCACCCACCTTCTGCCTAACATCGGTGTTCTTTCTGCGTGCCATTTCACATTGCATATTTCTAGTTGTCTTGTAGTTCCCTAAAATGAGTTGGCCACGTATTGAAATAAATACATTCTCCCA
Organism: Octodon degus; assembly: GCF_000260255.1. Taxonomy (NCBI): domain Eukaryota; kingdom Metazoa; phylum Chordata; class Mammalia; order Rodentia; family Octodontidae; genus Octodon; species Octodon degus. The sequence continues at coordinate 5,322,600 of NW_004524619.1, forward strand.
TTGCTTATCTACTGTGCACGGTTAAAGAGTAGGCCCTTTAATTTCTGTGACCATTGTTTTATATATTTTTCCTGCTCCACAGCTGCGTTTCTCCATTAAAGTACTTCAGTGATTTCCGACCTTATTTCACTATTCATGATAGTGAATTCAAAGAGTATACTACCCGTACTCAAGCTCCGTGAGTAAACAGAATAACTTTTATTGACCAGGTATTATCTTTATAACCCGAATTATCTAGAATTATTTTTTATAATAAAATTTTAATTTAAATGTTTAGCATTTTGGCAGATTTTTATGAAAGAAGGTTTGAGTTGCTGATAGTAGCTTAAGCTTTCAAGTGTTAGTAGCATATTCTTTGTCAGTGGTTTTGTAAATGGAATTTGTATTGTCATTAATATTCATTAGACCATATTGTGTGATTTTTCTGTGATTATAAAAAATCTCTCCAGTTTGTAG
>NW_004524619.1:5323788-5325917 GCF_000260255.1 Octodon degus
TTTAATGTATTTGGTATAGGGCCTTACTACACAGCTTGGACTCATAGCGATCCTACTGTTTTCAGCCTGCCCAGCACTGGGATTACAGACGTGCATGTGCCGCCATGCCTGGTCTTGGTGGCTAGCTCAGCACTGGAGTTGGAGGGTTGTGGCATGTGGTGCTGAGGATCAAACCCCAGTCCCTGTGCTTGCCTAGCCAGGCGCTTAGTCCACTGAGCTATCTCACTGGCCCTTAATATATTTTAAACTAAATGTGTTCAATCTGAATTTTTAAAATCTTTTTTCCTCTAATTTTGTACCTCTTCCTTTGGTACCAGTTTTTACTGAGTTGTCAGAAATTTAAGTTGTCACATCTTCTTAACAAGCCCCATATCAAATTCTTAAGAAATTGCCAGATGTGGTGATGCACGGTTGTAATCCTAGCACTTGGGAGGCTGAGGCAGAAGTATTGTTGCGAGTTCCAGGCCAGCCTGGGCTACAAAATGAGCCAAAGGCCAGCCTGAACTGCATAGCGAGACCCTGTCTCAAAAAGACAAATTCTAACCAAATTTATAAATTTAAATCCTGAATGATCTCATTATCTCCTAAGATCTGAATAGTTCCCTTCCGTGTCTTGTGTCCTAGTCTTCGTCGTGTCTGCTGCGGCTTTCCTCCAATTCCTCTCCTCTTGTAGGACATCCTTCTCATCCATGCTGCCTCCACTTGGCTCTGTACTAGCTTCTCTTGGCTTGTGAGATGACAGCGAAGTTTCTGAGCCTGTGAACGTGGTTCTGCCCATCCACTCTTATTCTGACTGTTCATGCTTCCTGGTTTGTACTCCAAGATGCTGCACCATGTGCCTGCCATTCTGTGTGTGGACTCAGTGGCACCTCTTCTGGGATACACGGTGCTTGTTCTGCATTGCCCCTGCCTTAGCAGGAAACTCTTGGTCACCTTTCATGTCTTTACATAAGCATCAACTCTTTGGGGAAGCTGTCCTGTAATCCTCTGCAGACCTTGGATTTTCCTTGGTGATTACAGTGCATTTTATCCACCTGCAGTGTCTTAATTTTTGGCATCATAATTGGTTATGTGGGCTATTCTTTGCATGTGCTGTTGCAAAGATTCTGTCTTTTCATCTTTGTCAGTTTATTGCTAAGTATGTTGCCTGATATTGTTTTTGATATGTAGTACACTGAATAAAGGAAAAGATAATATTCACTCAAAAGAAATTGAAATTGTTCTTCTCTAATTTAACATTCATTTTTTTCTCACCTTTAAAATGTATGTTTTGTTTTTATAGGCCTTCAGTCATATTAGGAGTAACGAACCCTTTTTTTGCTAAAACACTTCAGCACTGGCCACACATTATTCGAATAGGAGACCTTAAACCTGCAGGTAAAGTATAAACTCAGGGTACTGTTTTTCACGTGTAATGTGGCTGAACAGTTTTATTTCTTCCACTTTGTTTTTATCCTTGGTTACTTTTTAAGTTGTTGGAAACTTTCTTTGAGGCAATTTAAATAAAAACCTTTGGAGAAGGGTTTAATTTCCCACCAAATATGTAGATTCTTATATGATGATAATGTTTTCTCACCAAGAGATGTCCCTCCAGTATTATGAACATCAAAACAAATCCTCAAAAATTTGAACATTTTGTGTGTGTGTGTGTGTGTGTGTGTGTGTGTGTGTGTGTGTGTGAAATGAAACAGGAACATCCAGTACTGCTGTAAATAAAACTTGCTAGAATTCTCCCAGAGTTGTCAAAAAATTCTTGGGTAGGGCTGGGAAAATAGCTCAGTGGAATAAGCACTTGCCTAGGAAGCCTGAGTTCAATCCCTGGTTCCGCCAAAAAAGAAAAAAAAATTCTTGGGTAGATTTCAAAGCAAATATATATCATATGACACAGATACTGATTAAAGAAGTGGTGGAAAGGTTGAGCTTTCCTGGAGAAAAAAACAGGCAGTATCTTGCTCATGATAGGAGTTTAATAGATGTTTATTAAGCGAGTAAATGGATTCTGAGGTTGAAGTTTGGTTAACCTAGATGACAATTTCATAATACCTCAGACCTTCCTCACTAGACATTCCTGAATCTTCACTGAGGTAGTTGGGTCATGAGATTCTGGTCTGGTTTTTTTTTTTTGTTTT
>NW_004524619.1:5326719-5337981 GCF_000260255.1 Octodon degus
GTTTGATCCCCGGCATGCCATGCCAGCCCCACCACCGGGGCACGCTGAGACTGGGTGTGGTAATGCATTCCTGTAATCCCAGCGCTTGGGAGGCTGAAAACAAGAGAATCACTGTGAGTCCGATCTGTGTAGTGAGACCCTGTAGACCCTGTAGTAAATACAACAACAACAAAAATCATATTATGTACAGATGTTGGATTCAGTCTTCACTGAAATGAAATCCTTTTAAATCTTGCAGAATCTTATGAAAGAGAGGAAAGAACAAAGGACTTTACATCAGTACTTAGAGCTTTGTGATTTTAGGCAGAACATCGTTTTTAATTCTAAAATTCTTTGGTGGGAGGATTAAACCCAGTAGCTTGCTGCATGGCACTCAGAAAATGTCATGTTCCCTTGGCATTCCTGTAGGGTTCTGCCTTCCAACAATGTTAGTTCAGAGAACAGCAGTTATTAAGACTTTTAGATATGAGGAGTAAAAAACAAATCTTTATTTTAAAATTATTTTTGTAGTTTGATTCTACTAATCAGTACTATTTGGATTGCAATATAGTAGACTACTGTTCATTTTCATTTTCCCATTGATAAAAGACTCAGGTATATGGTGGGGGACTTTTACACAAAACTTTTTATTGACAAGCGTGAACTAATGGGTCTGTTTAAAAAACTACTCTGTTTTCCAAAGGTCCCTGATACTTTACATTTTTAACAGCATATGTACATTCACATTGTTTTATATCCTTGGTGTAGTATCTGATCTTTTTCATCATGGCCATTCTAGTGTGTTTCAAATGTTGATTTTAATTTAGATTTCTCTAATGGCCAATGCTAGTGAGCATATTTGAATGTACTTATTGTCATTTGTATATGTCATCTTTGGTAAGATGTCTATTTAAATCTTCTGCCCATTTTTTAAATAAGTTGTCCATCTTCTCTAAATTGTAAGAGGGCTTATGTGTTCTGGATAGAAGTCTGTTTTCAAATACATGATTTCTAATTCTTTTCTTACAGAATGTAGCTTTTCTGTTTTTTAAAATTTACGTTTCTTGGTACAGTTTATGTATATATAATGATCACATTCATCATAGGGAATTTGGACCTGTACATACCTTTTTTTTTTTTTTTTTTTTTCAGAACCAGGGATTGAACTCAGGCCCTGCGCTTGCCAGGGAAGCGCTTATTCCATTAAGCCATCTCCTTGGCCCTTTTTTGTCTTTTTGAGACAGGACTTTGCTGTGCAGGTCAGGGTGGCCTTCAGCTTATTTTGTAGCTCAGGCTGGTCTCGAAACTGTCCTCCTGCCTCAGCTTGGCAAGTGCTGGGCTTATAGGCATGGACCACCACAACAAGCTCTTGATTCTTTGTTTTCTTCCCATTTCCTTCCCCTCCTTCAATCCTTCCTCCTCTTCTCACTTACAAAAGCTTTGTTTCCTTTCTTTTTTTTTTTTTCCTTTTCCCTTCTGTTCCCACTCCCCTTCCCTGGTTCTCCTTTCTATTTGAATGTTTTCTTTCTTTTCACAATATCTATTACACGTTTTGGTCCTTATTTACACTTCTGGTTTCTCACACCAGAGAAACAATGTGGTATTTATTTAAAACAAATTTATTGATACATTTTAGGTGTACATAATGATCACATGCATTATAGGGAATTTTACCTATATATGATATAACTTGACTCTTTTTCCCCTCCCCCACCCTCATTTACAAAACCTTTGTTTCCATTTTTCCTTCACTTTTTTCCCTTCCATTTCCCCTCCTCTCTCCCTAATTCACCTTTCCATTTGAATATTTTCTTTCCATTTTACCATATCTATTATACATCTTGGTCCTTATTTGCACTTTTAGTTTCTCATACCATAGAAATACTGCAATATTTACACGTGTGTGATTTATTTCACTTAAGGGTATGGTCTCAAGGTGCATCTGTTTATCTAGAAATGTTTCGAGCCTATCCTTGTTCATGGCTGAGTAGTACTCCATTGTATAAAGACTACATCTTTTTATCCATTCTTCAGTTGATGGACTTTGGGGCTGTTTCCAAGATTTAGCTGTTACAAACTGAATTGCTATAAACATATGTACACATATTGCTATAAACATATGTACACATATTGCTATAAACATATGTATGTATCTCTGTGGTATGATGTTTTTAATTCTTTTGGGAAGACACCAAGAAGGGGGCTAGCTGGGTCAAATGGAACCTCTAGTGCTAGTTTTTTGAGGAATGTCCACACTGATATCCATAGTAGTTGTACCAAGCCTACACTCCCACCAACAGTGAAAAAGGATTCCTTTTTTTCCCACAGCTCCTCCAGTATTTATTAGTGGTTAATTTCTTGATGACAGCCATTCTTTTTGGAGTAAGGTGGAATATGAGTGTTGTTTTACGTTGCATTTCTCAAACGACCAGTGATGTTGAACAATTTTTTATATTTGCCATTTCTACTTCTTCATCTGAGAGTGTCTATTCATCAGGATGCCCATTTTTTGATTGGGTCTTTACATCTGGGGAGTCTGATGTTTTAAAATTCTTTATGTATTCTAGATATTAGTCCTTTGTCTGAGGAATAGCTGGCAATTTTTTTTTCCTACTCTGTAGGTTGTCTCTTCATTCTGTTGCTGGTTTCTCTTGCTGTGCAAAAACCATTTATTTATTTATCTATTGAGTGATTGATTGACTTGATACAGGGCTCACTACGCAGCTCAGACTCCCAGTGATCCTGCGTCAGTCTCCCTCTCAGGGCTGGGATTACAGGCGTGTGCCCCAAGGATCAAGCTTGGGTCCTTGCACTTGCCAGGCAGGCACTTACACTTTGAGCTGTCTCCCGAGCCCCGCAACAGCTTTTTAAGTAAGATGAAACCCTGTTTTTATTCTTAATGGTGTCTTTTGAGAGAAGCAATTGTTACTTATCAATATATTTCTTTTAATGCATTGGCCTCCTGATGTTAGAACTTATGCCTAACTCATGGTAAAAAAAAATCTCTCTCTCTCTTTTTTTTTTTTTTAACAAGTTCTTGCTGTGCAGTTCAAGCTGGCCTTGAGCTCATTTTGTAGCCCTGGCTGGTCTCAAACTTGCAATGATCCTCCTGTGTTGGCCTCCCAAATGCTTGAATTATAGGCATGCACCATTGTGTCTGGCCATGATCTCATGTGTTTTTGTCTAAAGTGTTATTGTATTAGTATCTATATGTAGTTCTGCAATCCACCTTGAATTACTTTACATAAATGTACATACCATTTGTTGAAAAAGGCTTTTTGTGAAAGACTCCTCTTCCACTCTTGTATTGATGCTTTTATAAAAAACCAACCATTGGTATAAAGGCATATTTCTCAGCTAATGTTTCTGTGCCACCGATGTGTATATCTGTCTTCATACTAGCACCATACTGTCTTCCTTTAGTTTGATAGTTCAGTTCAAAGATCATGAAGTGTAACCCTTCTGTGTTGTTCAATTGTTTTGGCTTTTTTATGTTTCCATATAAATTTTCGAATAAGTTAATCTCTGCAAAAAAAGCCAGCAGGAAGTATTTTCAGGAGGGATTGTTTTGAAAATGAAATCAGGGGGCTGGGGAGATAGCTCAGTAGAATAAGCATCTGTCTGGCAAGCACAGGGTCCTGAGTTCAATCCCCAGTACTGCAAAGAAAAAAAAAAAGAAAATGAAATCAGTTTGGGTAAGAATGCTATCTTAAAAATATTGAAGCTAGTAGTGGTAGCACATGTCTGGGAGGCTGAGGCATAAGGATCATCAGTTCAAGCCCAACCTAGGCATCTTCTCCAGACCCTTTAAAAAGGACTGGAGATACAGCTTGGCACAAAGGCCCTAGGTTCAGCTTCCAGCACTGCTAGCTAGCTAAAGAAATAAGTTAAGGCTTGCCCATGAGTATGTAGACTCCTCACTGATTGAGCTCTTTCATTTTTCCTAGCAGCGTCTTGTGGTTTTCCATGTGCAGGCCTTATGCTGCTTTTGTTATATTTATCCCTTTGCGATATATGCTCTTCAGTGCTATTATAAATTGAGTTGTTTTCTTAATTTCATTTTGGATTTTTAATTGCTAGCATATGGAAATATAGTAATATATATTGTTAGGAGCCCTGGAAGCTAGGAAACTAGTCAACTGTGTGTAGGCGGGACTAGGCCTCAGTGCCGAAAGCAGATAAGCTACCTCAGTGCTGAGAGATCTGTAGAACAATCATTCCTTCTCATAAGAAAGTTTTGCTCCTTCTAGATTGTATCTGTTTAGTTTATCCACCTCCTATTAAATAAAGAAATATCACTTTAGGGTAATGACTCTTAACATATATTGAATACGAATTCTGCTGGTTTAAATTGAAATTACAAAATTATAACTGACCAGTAATTGGTCAAAATTTCACAACAGGAAAGGTAAAATCTTTGACTTATATCTAAAAATAAATATGCAGAGAGGATGACTTTTAGTAATGCTAAATCATTCTTTTGTGGGCATTATACACAATAGACATTGAACAAATATAGTACTTTTAAAATAAATACCTGCAGTTGTGGAACTTTTGTGTTTTTTGTTTTTGTTTGTTTGCAGCATTGAGGATTCAACCCAGTGCTTTTGCAGGTGCTAAGCAAGTGCTCTACCACTGCGCTCCTAGCACATTGCACTTTGTTTTGTTTTTGAAACAGGATCTTGCTGCGTGTCCTCTGCTGGCCTTGAACTTATGCCTCAACTTCCTGAAAAGCTGGGATTATAGGTGTGTTCCATCACTCCTGGCTTCAGTCTTGCTTTTTCGTAATAGACAGTGCATCTTTGTATCTGATCTTATGTATATCTGCAGTCCAAGAATAAGTGTGGCTAGGGTTAGAGTTCATGGTCTTCTACCTGATAAGGTTCACTGAGTTAGAGAGAAACTGTGAGTGGAGATTGCTACTCTGGCTGTATTTCCTTCTTTTAAAAAAAATGTCTCTGCATATCTTCAGAAATGATTTTTTTTTGCGCCGAATGCCTTCAAGGCATGACTGGCTGTCTTGTGTTGTGGGGATCGAACCACAGCAACCTGAGCCTGACTGCTTTGTTGAAGCAGCCACTTAAAGAACTGAGCTAAGGGGCAGGCCCCCAAATGGAATAAGGTTTTTTGGGGGTTTTTTTTTTGTTGTTGTTGTTGTTCCTCGAATGCCTTCAGGGCACTTTTGGCCAGCTGGAGAGGTATGAGGTTCGAACTCCAGCAACCTGAGGCTGACAGCTTTGTTGAAGCAGCCACTTAAAGAACTGAGCTAAGGGGCAGGCCCCCAAATGGAATAAGGTTTTTTGGGGGTTTTTTTGTTGTTGTTGTTGTTGTTCCTCGAATGCCTTCAGGGCACTTTTGGCCAGCTGGAGAGGTGTGAGCTTCGAACTCCAGCAACCTGAGGCTGACAGCTTTGTGGAAGCAGCCACTTAAAGACCTGAGCTAGGGCCAGGCCCCCTCTGCATATCTTCAGTACTACCAAGCAGCTATTGATAGTAATATATGAAACCTACTGTTCAATTGTTCTGATATTCAGTAGCTTTTATACAGTGAATTTTTAGAAATAGTGTTTTGTAATAACAGCATTGGTGGACAGAGGAGTTGCTGGCCTTTGTGACTTCAAGTAAAAGGAAATAAAATATGCACATGAGTATATAAGCTTACTCAAACCATTGTGGTTTTGACACTTGATGCTCTTTGGATTCTTGGCATCAGAGGCAGACAGGGGATTTCAATTTACTTTTCTGTTGAGTAGGCCGCCATGATTCTGTACTTACTAAGGAGACAGGAAGTTGCCAGTAGCTCTGCCTCTTAGCTCTGCCCCACAGGCCATGGCCTTTTTCTGGTTCTTTCTAGCCTAGGGGCAGTGCATGCACACATACTGTCCTCCAGACTTCTTACGCATGCTCCTGCTGCTCAGATCCTGCAGATCTGCTCAGGAGTCTGATCGCCTGGCTTACACCTGTGATCCGGCACACAGTATTACCATTGGAGCACTGAGTGCTAAAATACAGATTTAGTCCTGCAGTAATATTCCCATGGTTACAATGTCTACATTGCAACAGCAAACAGAAAGGACATCCAGGATGTGGAAGGAGAGTTATTTACATCATTGGGTACTAACCATTCCCAAAGTATCAGGCCCTGATCTCTGCTGGCCTAGGGCTTCTATGGGATAATCACGCAGGAAGCACAGAAGTACAAGGACTTCTCAATGGAGATTGGGTTATACAGTGTGCATCATAGTGGCTGTTATGCATGACAGTGAACAGCCATTTCTAAGAAAGAAAAGTAACAGGAACTATTACTTGGACAACTAACAGACTGAAGTAGACTGGCATAACAGGTGGATAGGGCATCTTCTGCCGCATTTGTCTCCTCCTTTAGTTTCCCCGTACATGTTCCCTGCATGTTATATATGATCTTTTGAGACAAGACCCAACTAGAAGCAGTAACATTGAGGCCATTAGTGGTCCTAGGATGGACCTTAGCCAAAGTCTCAAGACTAAAAATTCCCACCAGGTGTTTGTGATTTGTTTCCCTTATTATAGGGTTTTTCCTTAAGTTGACTCTGACAATGGAGTAGAAGAATTAATCTGAGCTAGGAGAGTGTCCATTGTGCCTTGGACGCTCATCAAATCTTGGTCAAGTGTTCAGTTGACCTATTTTCTTAGGGCACCATCTATAGAGTTTAAGGCAAAACCCAAAGCTAACAGGGAGGCAGGGAAGCAAGAACCAAGGTAAGCAGTCAAGGGGATTCATATATTGAGGGATGGAGCAGTGCTGTGAAGGATGTCCTCAGGCCTCAGCTGTGCATGACCTGGTCAGTGTCTGGAGTGACCAGAGCAGGGCTTTGAGTGCCTGATCTGTTCAGAATGAGCCCTGAGTCTGGGAGAAGCTTTCCAGGAACTTCTCCAGTAGGTCTAAAGCTGGATTTTTGAAACCTGCAGAGGTAGTTATCACACACCTGGGATTTATGAGTGTTTAGGACTACCTACAGGTGTAGCTGGTAGCAGGACCCTATCAACTCCTATTGTCTTTTCATTGTAGACAGGGAATGTCTTAGGCCAGCCCGAGTAGGTACAGGTGAGTACTAACAGATACTTGTAATCCCTGTAAGGTTTTTATTTTTGTGTATTCTGTCTTTATATCTTTAAATGGAGAGAGAGTCCACTATATTGCCTGAAGACAGGGTCATTGACGCAGGTGCTGAGCCTGAGCTGCCTACAGGGCTGCAGTTGCCAGCTCTTTGGCTTGAGCTGGGTGAGGGCATGTTGGACTCTGATTAAGATGGATCTTCCAGGAGTACTGGATAAGGATTTTCTGGCTGGGGTTGATGTTTCAGTCAGTTGGGTCCCTGGAGGGGGCTTAGGCCTTAACCAAATTATTTTGCATTATTTGTGGCAGGTTTCGAAACAGCAGCAGGAAGCAGTAGCAGGAAAACTTCAGCCAAAATAACTTTGTCCAACGTGACCACAGCATTATAGCGCATGGCACCTGTACAGTCAGGTTTGGGTCTAAGGTGAGCTTTCTTGATCAGAAGGACAGTGGCTGTTAGTGTGCAGAGACAAAGGGGGGAGGCAGCCCTTAGCAACTCAATCCAAGTATTTGCACAGGTAGGCTACTGGGCGCTCCTAGGGGCTGACAGTCTTAAGTAACTGACATTGTTTTTATGAACTCAAGGCTACAAACTCTGCAGAAGAAGCCAGCAGCTCTAAGAAATTTAGGGAGTTTTTTTCTTGTAACCAGTTTCTGCCAGGTATTCCAACAGAGCTCTTGTGCTTTTCCAGCAGGCAGCTTGGGTGGCATTAATTAGAGGGGCTTTTTCAAAGAGGAAACAAGTTTTAGAACCTCTGGGCACTTAAGTCCAGGTCAGTTGCAAAGAGGGGCTGCAGCCAGCCAAAGGCAGGAGACTCCGTTCTTTCGGTCCAGGCAGGTGAATCAGCAGGCTGCGGGGTAGCACATGACTGAGGCAGTACATACGGAGAGCAGTCACAGTGGCATAGGCAGCCTGGAGGTCTTGAACTGGCTTTGCAGGCAGGAGAGGTGTATTTTAGCAATTTGACAGTCTAGATGTTTTGAAGCCTCAAGTTTTTCTCTTGGAGGAACGTGAAGGTGCTGGAAGGGACAGAGAAATAGGGTGTCTCAGAGAAGGACCTGGTGGCTTGGCCAAATCAGTTGTTAGAACCTTCCTGAAGATAGCAGGAGAGTTTTTAACCCCTTGTCGCAGTTGAGTTCAAGTGAGTTGCATGTTGCTTCAGGGTTTTCCTACTTGAAGAGGCTTAGGGGACCAACATAAGCAGGGGAAAACAGCTTTTAAATGTAGACATGTAAACCAGGCACCATCTGGAGGTGAAAGGGAACCACAGAGTGTGAAGTGACTACGGCCTAACAGGATCTCGAACTGTTCTGTGGCTGGATGGGGGTCATGGAATTTGAGGATAGTGACTGTCTCAGGCATCATTTTTCCCTGGGAAACAGTCAGTGGAAAGTGCAGGGTTAAGTGAGAGGAAGGCTGGCTGCCTCTGACTTGCAGAGGAGGCCTCCTCTCAGAAGCAGTGCAGACTGGTTTGCACAGGAGATGTCCTTGCAGGCTGCGAGTTTGTGCCTGGCAGAAGGGGCGAGAGGCGAGAGTCTGCTTGCCCCGATGGTGATGACTTTTGAAGACAGTGCTGTTCCGTTCCGTTGTCTACCAGAGAGGTCACAAATTTGCCCCTGACTTTAGCAGTGACTGCTGGCTCTTGGGGGCCAAATTTGATAGGGTTCAGTCTGACCTATCTATTCAAGTCCAGCAGGGTACAACTCATTTGTCAGGGCTGAAAGTCCAATTTTGCTCAGTCAAAATGTGGAACTGAGAAGGAATTGCAGACAGTTCTCTCAGGTGGGCACTAGCTGATTCCGCCTGAGCAGGATCGGTATGTAAGTAGAGGGCTCTGGAGGGAAGGTCCTCAGGGCCAAGGGCAGGCTGTGGCTAGCTGGAGCCAGTTCAGCTGGTGGGCAGTAGATGAGTCAGGAGTGGGGAGTGGAGCTGTAGATGCTGGCAGCTACTGTGGTGGCCAGGGAGTGTGCTAAGGCAGCATTCCTAGCAGGAATGGGCCTCTTTTTTTGCCTTTTATTTCGAGTGGTTTGGCTTCATTTTTGACTCTGTAATCTCAGACCATCTCTGACCTCTGAGTGTGGTGTGTATTCTTGAATGATGGTACGACAGACAGGGAGTGGATGCTCCTCAGAGACCATTCAGATGCCTGCCTGGCCGTGCCCCTTGTGGGGACATAGGCAAGATTTAGCTAAGGGGTGTGTGAGGCCTCTCTTATGCCACATGTCAGCTGCCACAGAACCACAGGTGAGGGCCCAATCAGCCACCGCAAGTGGCGCTTCCCAGTCTTGGTGCACAGATGGAGCAGCCTGTGGCTAAACTGTCCAGTTCAGTTATTCACACATTGACTCAGCAGCCATGCAAAGGTTAAGCATTCCAACCCTCTTCCCTTGAGGGTGGTCCTGACTAACAGGAGTTGATCAGACTCCCCTTGTGCTGGAGCTGAGGACTGAAAAGACTAATTGAGGTGCCCATGGGGGTCTTATCCGAATCAGGCAGGCAGATGGACAGACTGACTGACCGACTGACTGACTGACTGACTGACTGACCTTCTCACTCCATCCTCCTTTGTTTGGGGTCTGATGTGAGCTGCTCAAGTGGGGAGTCACGAATCTTCCTCTTGAAGTGACTTGAGCAGTCTCAAGAGTGCACCTTCCCTTCAGGACCTGGAGAGGTCCTTGTTTTGTCCTCGAGGGCCACAACTGGTGACCAAAGAGGTTGGTACAGTTAGTCTTCCTGGCCAGTGCACCAGATGCACAGGGAGCAGAAACACAAAACACACCCAGATTTGGCGGCAGATTTATTTATATTGATGGGCACTGATCAGGATCGTTCCCAAAATGATAGCAGCCCCTGATCTCTGGTGGTTTGGGGCTTGTATGGTATAAGCAAGCAGGAAGTACAGAGGAAGAATGACTTGTCAACTGGGGATTGGTTTATACAGGGTGCATCCCAGTGACCAGCTGTTTCCGAGAGACAGAAGTAACTGGAACTAGATCAGAACTGCTACCTGGGCAACTAAGAAACTGAAGTGTACTGGCTGGAGGGGCCATTTTCTGTTACAGGATGTCTTTATAAATCCTCTTGATCTGACGGTTCCTTTGTAGGTTTGTCCTCTGCCCATCTTAGGGTTCTCTCTCTCTCTCTCTCTCTCTCTCTCTCTCTCTCTCTCTCTCTCTCTCTCTCTCTCTCTCTCTTTTTGCTGCTGTGATGTGGTGCTGAAGAATGACAGCTTGGAAGTTGGGTTGCTATGTTTTTTGTCACATCATGGCTGGAGCATGATATTTGTGTACCCTTGAACAAGGTACTTCTCTGCATCTGGTTATGACAGGACAAAGAACCCTTCTAAATGGGGAGCTTGTCACGCAGAATGAATAACAGAGATAAACAGATGATCCTGATGTGTATTAGGTGAATGTCAGTTTTGTTCATGCCTTTGCTCCTTAATGTGTGATGTGGGCATCATAAGCCTGTCTCTGTTGTAAAGATTAGGTGCAGTAGTTTGTACAGTCTTCCTAGAGTCTTCCTTGGCATAGAATGAATATTTAGTGAGTAGTGACTCTTGCTTACCATTTTGTACAGTTCTTTAAGCAGCGTGCTCTTGTAATTCTCCCCTCAAAGGCTTTCCTCCTTTGTCCCAGACAGCCTTTTATTTCTCATGTAAGAGTGCGTAAGTGACCCCTCCACTAGGAATCCCCAGTCACGGGCCGGGACACTGCTCCTCCATAGTTCTGTCTCTCCCTTATGTGTCTGTCTTACTGTGTCCGTCTGTCTCTCTGCATGCCTCTTCCTGCCCCACCCTGAGCACTGGGGATTGAATCCAAAGGTGCTGTATCACTGAGCAACACCCCCAGCCCTGTTAATTATTTTGAGATGTAGGGTCTGGCTAGTTTCTTAGGCTGACCTTAAACTTGTGGTCTTTTAGCCTCAGCCCCCAAGTAGCTGTGATTACAGCTGCTGTTTAATAGTTCTACCCTCTCACATATTCCTCTTTGTTGTCATTTTCTTTGTCATATTTTAGTGTTAGACTCTTAAGTCCCCCTTCACAACTTAGTTATTTTATTACAGTATTATAAGTATCTTGAATTTACTATTATTTGCTACATAAAAAAACATATCAGTGACTTTACTTCTGTAATAGGATCCTGTTTAACATCATCAGGGGAGCTGACAATATTTTTCAGTTTTGT
>NW_004524619.1:5341207-5342750 GCF_000260255.1 Octodon degus
ATAAATTAAATCTCTGGTATTTTCAATAATCCTTTGACAATAAGACCACAATATTTATTTTGAGTAAAACTCTTAATAAAGTGATTTTGATATCAGTGGTATTCATCCTTTCAAGGTTTACATTGTAATTTTCAATATATGTCATAACTAATGTACTAAAATTTTACTACATAGTTATAACTAATATCAAAATAAATTTTCAACCACATTCCTACAGTAGTTTTCAATCAGCTTGACATAATTATTCATTGATCTAGTGGGTAGATTAGTCTAATTTTAGTATCCTTTGTTTTTCCTGAGTTAGGAATGCAGCATTTTCTTTCTTTTTTTAAATTTTATTTGCATTTATTTTATGCTTAATTTATTCCCATGCCATAAGTTTTTGTTTCTTTAGTTTGTTCTGATATATCTTTTTCTTCTGTGCAACTTCCTCCTCTGGTCTAGGAGCAGTTTGTTCCTTTCAGTAAGGATCATCCCAATGTGGCAGGGGGAGCTTATGTATGGATTAATCCAGCCATGAGCTCTTTAAGTACAGCGGTGCATGTTGGGTGCTTTGTTCACCTGAATATGTTCAATCACCAGAGAATCTACATCTAAACCCTTCAGCTCAGCATTACTCTCTGCATTTTTAAGCGTGTGCAGCAAAAATTCAGCACTCTTTGGGCCAGCGACCCTGTGTCCAGCCCCACTGTTTGGCCTGGGCACACCTACCAACTCCACCATTGTAACACCGGAATGGCACATGTTACGTCTTTAATGTGACATTCTTCAGATCCTTGGTGGCCTTTCGGATATTCATAAACTGCCTGGGCAGTTTCACTTGTTTTCTTAAAGTGAACCTGATGATTTGCGCCTCTTGATTTGCATGATTTTATGGTGTTTTCTGGGTCAAGAGAGTAGCAAACCATTTTCACAGGTCATCTCAGGTGGCTCAGTAATGCAGCATTTTCAGTACAAATTACAGGTACTGCAGCCATCCAAGGATCATATTAATCACTATATGAACAAAATCAGATCTCATTCATTAATAGGTGCTTGTGGAGGCTGTCAGATACGTTTCTAGATTCCCCAGTCTGATGGCCAGTAGAGGGAACAGAGACAAAAACTATGAATTCCTTCAAGAAGATGCCCATTCTTCATAGAGCTGGTGTTATTTCCTGCTACCCTTCAGGTACTTAAAGATGAACTCATGTGTTACAGGTATTTTCAGGCCAACTTGATGAGCTCTGTGTATCCTGAGTTTTTGTTCGGGATGCTTTTACACTTCTTTTCTGTCCTCCATACAGTCTTCTGGGCCTGAGAGTTCGTCTTTCTGCAATGCTATGAGCATCTGTTTCAGAAGCACTTACCTGGCTGCAGGTCAGGTGCCTGCCACAGCGAGAACTCTCGCAGCTGCTGCATCCAAACTCATGCTGTCCCCCAGCAATAGCTTTTCCACATCACTGTCAGAAGTGGAACTCAGGCTGGAAGTCCATTCCAGTTCCCACTGTTGCTCAGGTACAATTCTACCAAGGAGCCATGTGGGTTCTCATTCTGTCTTTGG
>NW_004524619.1:5343775-5344911 GCF_000260255.1 Octodon degus
TGGCCACACATAACGTGGCTCCTTGTTATTGCAAGCTATATGTATACATAACATGCCTTCATTTCTTCTCATCCCCTCTTCCTTTACATTCCCATCACAATGTTCAAGAGCTCCCTTTTCCCACAGTGTCTCTAGCATTTGTTATTATTTGATTTCTTGTTGATGGCCATTTTTTTTCTGGGAGAAGATGGAATTTCAATGTTGTTTTAATTTGCATTTTTCTAATGCCCAGATGTTGAGCATTTTTTCACATATTAGCCATTTATACTTTTCCTGAGAAATGTCTATTCATTTTAGATGCCTTCATTTTGATTGGGTCTTTTATTTTAGGGGAGTCTGATTTTTTTTTTTGTGTGTGTGTGTGTGTGTGTGTGTGTTTTGATAAAACTTTATTTACAAAAACATGCAACATTCCTTAGTTTGTTGAGCCCTGCATTATACCTCCCAGAACAATTAAAATCTCACTCACAGGTTAGTCCTGCAGATACCTTAAAATATATACAATAACCATCTTCATTGGTTTGGTCTTGAGCTCTTTCAATGGCAGGATTCTTCCCAAGAACGTCTATGCTTAGTTCTTGCATGTGGGAGGGTCTTGGATGGGAGGGTATCCAAGTGGGAAGCACCAGCATGACCATGTGACAGCAGTGAGACATGCTCACCTCCCTCACTGTGGCCATCACGTCTCTAATAACTTAGCAAGAGATCACTTCACTTCTCTGAATCCCTCTTAGTCCCCATAGCTTTTGTCTTGGTGGAGCTGGGCTTTGGCTTATTCAGTCATGACCTCTTTGATCCTTGGGTCATCATTCAACTTATATATCATTCCTCCATCTCTGTTATCCACAAATTGCTAAGAAGACCACTCTACCTTCAACACATTTTTTCATGTATTTGGTTGTTGTAGGGTCTCATTTTTTTTCTCTTTTTTTATTGAGAAATAAATATGAATGAGACAGTTTCACAGCTGATTAATAGGACAGTTTTGGTAGTCAATACACTGTACATTGTTATCTTCTTAGTGGTTATCCTTGGTACAAGAAGCAGACAGGATATTCTGTCCAAACACTGTTAGAACACCTCTTTCTTCTCATTGAATTAAGCGAAAGTAGGTGTAAATTATCCTATTTTGTATA
>NW_004524619.1:5346504-5347374 GCF_000260255.1 Octodon degus
GCTCACCAGCCCAAGGCTTACCTATTGACTCATGCACATGTTTGTGTTTTAGTGTGTAGGTCTGTAATCCATTTTAATTTTTGTTGTGTCCTGGATTTTTCGGGGTTTTTCTATCTTCCTGATTCAGTTTTGGTTAGTTCATATGTATCTAGGAATCTGTTGTTTTGTTTTTGGTTTTTTTTTTTAATTCTTCAGTTTGGGTACAGGTTTTTGAATTAGTTACTAATAATCTGGATTTTGGCAATATCCATTGTTATTTTTCCATTTCATTTTTAATTGCATTGATTTGGGTGTTTTTGGAGTTTTTTATTTTTTTGTAAAATTGGCTATGGATTTGTCTGTTTTGTGTATTTTTCATCTTCTATGTATTTTTTATGTAAGTTGCATTAATTTCTACTCTGATCTTTATAATTTCCTTTCTTACACTAACCCTGGATTTGGGTTGTTCATTTTTCTAGGAACTTGAGGTGTATCACAGGGTTATTTATTTGGATTCACTTTGTTTTATGATATGAGCATTCATAGCTATAAACTTCCCTTTGAGGACTGCTTTTGTGTTCTATAGGTTCTGTTATATTGTACTAGAAGTATCTTTTGGTTCTAGGAACTGATTTCTTTCCTGACTCATTGATTATTTTAAAAAGTATTGTTAATTTTCATGTGTTTGAAATATTTCTGACTTCTTTTCCCACTGATTTCTAGTTTCACTGTTCTGTGATCTGACAATATACATGTGATAATTTTCATTATTTTGCATTGACTTAAGTGTGCTTTATGGGCTAGTTTGTGGTCTGTTTTGGAGAAAGTCCCGTGTGTTGCAGAGAAGAACGTATTCTGTTATGGGAACACTAGATCTCAGTTGAGGCCATT
>NW_004524619.1:5348069-5364250 GCF_000260255.1 Octodon degus
ATTGGGGAATTGAGAGGATTCACCTTGAGGTAGTCCTGGAGGTGCTGCCTTATTCCTGTCATTGCATTATTTTCCTTTGCTGACTCCCCTTCTTTCCCTTCTACCTAACTGCTCACCCTGCCTGGTATATTCATTATTTTTTTGAGCTTGTTGGTTTGTCATATATTTGAGAATTTTTCTTAGTGTTGCTTTGATGGTCACAAATTTCTTTAGTTGCTCTTTGTCGTGGAAATACCTTATTTTCCACAAAGATACTTTTGCAGGATATATCAGTCTGGGGTACAAGTTATTTTCTTTTTGGACTTGAAACACAGCAACACAAATATTTGTAGAGTAAATGACTGCCTGAGATGGCTATTCCAAGGGACTCAGGAATGTCATATAAACAAATAAGCAGCACCACAATATAGTAGTGAGCTGAATCTGGAAACTGAATCACAGGCTTTAAATAGTTATGAATATAATTTACCTATGAACATCCTCTGGGGATGACATGAAGGTTTTCGTTACTCATTTTGGGAAGAAATCTTTTTTCTTGTTCTGAGAATGTCTGTTAATTTTGTTCTATTTTATGCGTGTGTGTCAAACTAGGGGTCAGAACTTAGCAATAAAGCAATTGTCTAGTATGAGTGAGGCTCAAGTGTTCAGTGCCTAATACTATAGGGGAAAAATATGTTTAAGTAAATTAAGTTAACTGTAATGTTTAAGACTAAATTCATAGAGACACAAATTGTTGCTAAGATAGGTTATTTTGGTCAAGTTGTTTAGCCTTTTGAAACTTTAGTTTCCTAGTAATGTCCACCACATAAGATAGTTACAAGGATTACAAGAGATCATGCATATAAAATGTTATATACACTTTCTGACACTCAGTAAGGTTATTTTTTATTTTTATTTTTATTTTTTTTGCGGAACCGGGGATTGAACTCAGACCCTTGCGCTTGCCAGGGAAGCGCTTATTCCACTGAGCCATCTCCCTGGCCCCTCAGTAAGGTTATTTACTATCATTAAAAGCTGAGCCACACATGGTGACACATACCTATCATGTTGGCTACTTGAAAGGCTGAGGTGAGAGAATCACTTCGGTCCATGAGTTTAAGACCACCTTGAGACCCAGCCTCAAAAAGCAAAATACAAAACAAAAATATTTATTCAATTGTCTGAGATTTAAATTTCTATTGAAAATATGACTTCCCAACTCAACCTGAATTTAGCTCCATACATTATGGAGAGTGATAGGAGTGTTGATTTCATGAAAAGTACATATGATAAAAACATGACAAATTTAGCAAAACAAATTCAGTTTCTTCCACTACATAGTTACTACACGGATCACTTCTGTGAGTCCAAGAGGTATGGGCATTTTTTTACCACCAGAAAGCAGACAATCAATTGTGCAGCAGCATACACCAGCTGGGTGTGCTGATTCCATTCTGCTGTCTGGAGCTGCTCCGGCTCTCAAGAGGTTGAGGACTCAATTCCCACGATACCTCCCTCTGTTAGGTACCAGTCATAAACCCTGAGTAGGATTCTGACTGACTACAAATTGGGGTTCCCGTATCCCCTCTTAGGTTTTGATAAATCTGTTTGAGTGGCTCACAGAATTCAGGGACACACTTAACAATTACAGGTTTATTATAAAAGATATTACAAAGGACACAGAGATATATAGAATAAGACATAAGAGGGCCATCACTGCCTTTCAGGAACTTCCACTATCTAGAAACTCTGTAAGCTTGTTTTTTGTTTTTTTGTTTTTTGTAGTACTAGGAATTGAAACAAGGCCTTCACACTGAGCTACATTCCAACCTTTCTTATTTATTGAGACAGGGTCTCACTACGTAGTTCACACTGGCCTTGAACTCACTATGTAGCCTAGGCTGGCCTTGAACTCAAGAGTGATCTTTTTGCCTCAGTCTCCTGAGTGCTAGAATTACAGGCATACGCCACCATATAGGCTGCAGCCTTTTTTTTTTTTTGTGGCGGGGGGGAGTTTTTTCTTTTCTTTTTAAGAAAGCTCTTAGGGCCGGGGAGATGACTCAGTAGAATAAGTGCTTCCCTGGCAAGCGCAGGGCCTGAGTTCAATCCCCAGTTCCGCCAAAAAAAAAAAAAAAAGCTCTTGCTAAGTTACTAAGTTGTCAGTTTGGTTTTAAATTTGTGATCCTTCAACCTCAGACTCCTAGAGTGGTAAAATGGCATGCATACATCACAACCCCTGACTTATTTGGGGAGATTTTATAGATAATTCATTGAACAGTCATGCATGAAGCATGGGTAAGTACCTCAAAATGTGATTGTACAAAAAGGGCATGATCTATTGCTAGTAGGCTGGGCAGGGAAAGTACAGTTCTGGCCAGCTTCTTTATCGTTTCTGCACACTGAGGACCAGAACCCCTTCTGGAATGGGGCCTTGCCTTCGGTGAGACATGGCAGATGAGAGAGATTTATTGTCAGCAGTTCCCAGGCAGAAACGGAAAAGAAAAAAAAAACAAAAAGAAATGGAAGAATAGAGTTGCTGTGGCCCGTCTTGAGAAGAAAAAAGTTTTAAGATCTCTGAATAAGACTGTATAGGTAAGAATACCTAACTTTTCTTGACTTTTTTCCTTGTTTTTAGGAAAGATATGTGGCAAGCTTGATGCCTTTGCAGAAAACTATTTCTCCATGGAAGGTATAAATGTTCCAACGACTTGCTATTTGAATTCTGTACCTGCAGTTGTCTTTGTACTGTACATGTGTAGTTTGTAAGCACAGTCCATATTTTCCTTTAGAGTCCACCCCAGTTAAGACAGTTCCTTCCAGAAGAATTTATGAAAACACTTGAAAAAACTGGACCTCAGCTCACCTCCAGAATAAAAGGCGATTGGATTGGACTTTACCGGTTAGTCCTTTCCCCTTCCTTCCCACTCAGCTGTAGATCTTTATTTTAAAAGAATAGTAGCCTTGAAAATTCGATATTCTTCTTCAAAAGTTCTGTTGTTCATAATGGTTTTCAGAGTTGGTAAGAGAGTGGAGGAAATAAATTATAGTCAAACTTCACTTTTTAAAATTTATTTTATAGGCATTTTCTGAAGTCTCCAAATTTTGACGGTTGGTTCAAAACCCGGCGGAAGGAAATGACCCAGAAACTGGAGGCACTACATCTAGAAGCTCTTTGTGAAGAGGTTAGAAAGCAGTGTGTCTGTGTCATGACCAACAGCTACTGAAAGCAAATGTATTGTTTAGAGATTGAAGATAGTCCCTGTATCTACTTTATACTTAGTAAGAACAGCTAATTTGTCTAGGTCATGTGTCAACCAGGGGGTGTATAGGTGCTTTACACCCTTTTAACCTTCACAGTGCATTGAGGCAGGCATTTATGATCTGCATTATGCAGCGGCTGTGGCTTGGAAGGGGAGTGACCTGTCTTGGTTCACGTCACTGCTAAGCAGTAAGCCCAAGTGTCCTGGACGCACTTGCCTTGGTGCTGGGGAGCTCATTGTGCCGTCTTCCCGGTTCTGCCTTCAGTTACCTCAGGTTGCGCTGGTAGCTTGCAGTCACCTACAGTGGGCGTATTGCACTAGAAGCTGGCCACATTCTGAGCTAGAGATTTTTTTTTTCTGAGGAATGGTTGTTAAATATGTTTTGAGTGATTTTTCATATTCTGTAATTTGTAACCAGTCTATTTTAAATTGCATGTGAAAATATAAAGAATAGTTATCTTATTTTTATTTAGCTTTAATATTGAGTAAGGTGAATTAGCCTCAATATTGTTTCTGATAGTAAAGTTCCAGTTTTTGAGGCTTTCAGATAAAGAATACAGCTAAGGCAACCACAAAGTAAGTCCAAGAAGAGCTTATTTGGAGATTCAGAGTTTACATTCTATAATGCATTCATGTTTAGTCATCTTGATTGTTAGGAAACAGTCCTGATAAATGAGTCATTGCTGTGTTGGTAGAGGTTAATGACTGCATTGAGTTATACTTTTTTCTCTTTACCTAAAAGGGCCACCTCAGAAACAACTTTTCTTACGTTGTACTTACTTCCAAGTATTAAACAGTTATTCTAGGGGCCAGCCAACTAGCTCAGCAGATTAAAGTGCCCGCTTAGGCAGACCTAGCGGCCCGGGTTTGATTCCTGACATGCTGTGCCAGCCCCGGCCCCAGCCCTGGGGTGTGCTGAGATGGCAGTTGAAACTGGGCATGGTGGCACCCATCTGTAATCCCAGCTCTTGGGAGGCTGAACATAGGCAGATTACCATGAGTCTGATCTACATAGTGACACCCTGTAGACCCTGTACTAAAAAAAATACCAAAAATAAATAAATAAACAGTTATTCTGGCTAATTTTGAATGCTAGCTAATTGAGTTTCTAAACTATCACGAAAATTTTTCTTATACTGTAATTCTATATCTGAGTTAACTACCTTGTTCTCCTTCCCCTTTTTACCCTCCTTTCTTGTTACCCTTGCTTATTGAAGCAGAGGTATAAATATCATTTTGAGTAACTATCAATTTGGATCTTGTCGGTTACCTAGGACCTACTTCTCTGGATCCAGAAACACACAGAAGTAGAAACAGTAGACCTTGTACTGAAGCTAAAAAATAAACTGGTATGTAGCCAAATCAGTGAAGATAAAATTGACCTTTTTGTGAAGGTATTTTCTTCCCACTTGAACTGAAAATCTGTGATACCTTAAAAGTAACTTATTGGGGCGGGAGAGATAGCTCAATAGAATAAGTGCTTGCCTGGCGAGTACAAGGGCCTGAGTTCAATCCTGTTCCACCAAAAAAAAAGTAACTTTTTAAATCAGCGGTCACTCAGGCAGATCATAATGATTCAATATTTTGCACATAGAGATTTATGTGGAATATGCTGGATTATACAAAAATATCACTTATATTTCATGTTGTATATTATCTACACATTTATGTAGAATGCTTTTATTGATTTCAGCAACGTATTTAAACCGCATGTTCCTAAATGTTTTAGTGTCTATTTTAGTCTAATTGTTAAATTATTGAAATTGCTTATATATAGAATATAATATATTAACATGAGCTTCTTTAATTTCTGTCAAATGTTCCTTCTATAGTTGCAGGCTGATCGAGAGCATTTACCTGTGAAGCCTGACACTATGGAAAAGTTACGGACACATATAGATGCAATTATTTTAGCATTGCCAGAGGATCTTCAAAGTATACTGCTCAAAACAGGCATGACATGATATTTGCCAGGATTTTCCAGCCAAGAAGTATTGTGCACCATGAAGCACACTGACCTTTCCACGGACATCCACAGGAGATCTCTCCATGGCAGCAGAGTGGAAAATAGCAATGAATTCTAAATACAGGGTGGGAAGACTGCATTGTATAAATAGACCTTTTTAGCACATTATTTTTAAAAATGAGTATTTGTGGTGGTTCCACTTTAATACTGAAACACCGAAAGGTATTTCTATATTTTTAATCATGTTCTCTAAAGTGCTCTTATGAGAGACCTCTGGGGCCATCAGCGTAAGTGATTCCACACTGTAGTGCTGGCACTGCAGGTATTTTTTTAAACTGGTGCTGCTTTGCCTGATTATAATAAAACTCAGGGGGATATAAAAATTAGTGTTCACACTGGCCATTGTCTTAAGAAGGAAAAGACTGAACTGTCCAACTCTAGTGAGCAGGAATTGATGCTTATGTAGTGCCTTCTGTTGTCCTACATGTTTCAAGAGTCAGCTGCTAGTCTTGAGGCTTTTTTTTTTAGCTTGATTATGATATGTAATTTTATAAAGCATTCTATTGAATAATCACTGCTAAAAAGTATCTTGCTTCTCATGCTTGTTAGTAGACATGGTATTTTCTTTTTTCATGTCATGCAGATTTTTTTTTCTTCAGACAGGATCTATATCCATATTTGCATTTCACTGTTTGTTTGTTTGTTTGTTTTTTACCATTTTCAACATTTTAGTGTCTCCAAAGTCAAGAAAGCATCTTGTGTTAATTATGTAAATGTTTATATTCTCTTAGCAGGGTGTGGTGGCGCATGCCTGTAAACCCAACACTTGGGAGGATGACAGAAGGATCTCTAAGTTTGAGACCAGCTTGGGCCATCCCAAACTGCATAGCAAAACCCTGTCTCAAAAAGACAAAGTTTATATTCTTTTATCTTTTATTGCTTGGCCCTGTGTAAGCTAATTAAAATGCAGACATTTTAATTACAACCTTTGTAATCAGCTATTTTTAAATGGAGCTGTTATTTCAGAGATATCTGTAAGCCATATATGTGATAGTTATTTGAGTGATTATGGAATAGATTTCCCACATTATTTGTTGGTAGTATTTCCCCAAAATTCATGTCTCTCAGAACACTTGTTTATTTGTTTGGGCTTATTGAGACTAGTTCTCTGGGGCCGGGGAGATGGCTCAGTGGAATAAGCGCTTCCCTGGCAAGCGCAACGGCATGAGTTCAATCCCTGGTTCTGCAAAAAAAAAAAAAAAAAAAAAAAAAAAAAAAGAGAGAGACTAGTTCTCACTATGTAGTTCTATGTAGTGGAGTACAAGCCTAGTGGAGTACTATGGAGCCCTGGCTAGCCTTTAATTTATGGTCATCCTTCTGCCTCAGCCTCCTGAGTACTGGGATGTCACACCCAGTATTGTGCTGTCACACCTATTTTCTCAGAATTCTCGTTGTTTGACTTGGGAACTTCTGCCTAAATCATTTGTGCTTTTTTTTAGTAAGTTATCTTTTGTTTATACTATTTGCCAAAAATAGAAGAATGTGATTTGGTGTAGTAAGATTGTTTATGTTTGCATGGGAATGTCCTGCAGAAGCCAGTATTTAAAATAGGCACACACAATGTAGCACACATGTAGATCATAGAGTCTTAATTATGTTTTACACAACCAAATTTAGTCGTGTGTTTGTAAAAGAAATGGCTCCAGCAGCTATCTCCAGCTCTCTGTGGCTGTTAACTCATAGGGCACTCCTGACCAAGGAAGGCTCCTTGTGCTCGTAACTGTGGTCTAATATCCCAATGTGCCCTTTTCTTATGGATTCAGTCTCTTGAAGGATACTTCAAGTCACAGAGAGAAGGTGGCATTTGGAAGAAATCGTTTGCCTTGGATCATATGGGTTATTTTGTGAAACAACAGTGGTCCCTTCAGAAAAGGGGTGACTACTTTTATATGCTGAAGTATTTCATAACTTTCTAGGAAACTTTATTTAGGTATAAATGGTCATCTCATTATTTTTCAAAAAATTGTATTTTAATAATCTTACAATTTATATAGTTTGTGACCAGAATTTGAAAATTGGTAGTGTCATATCAAGTATCTTTTAAAAAATGTACCACTACAGGATGTATCATTTCAAGTTTATTTTGCACAGGTAAAGAGTAACAAAAGATATCCATTAGCATGATAATGGTATCTTTGTATTTACTATATTTAAGTGAAACTTAACATATGTTAAAAACATACTCATCCAGTTTATCTTCATTTCAGTTTGTGTACTTGTAAGGATAACTTAACGTTACATTGGAAATCTGAGAAAGACTGACTGGTAACTTAATGTTTTGTGTGTGATTTTCAAAGTAGTCCTTTTTTTAAAGAAAATTTTGTTAACATCTAAACTGCCATTTACTGTTTTTATCTCCACCAGCATTAGAAGGAACACTGCTTTAAGTGTGGTATGTAATGACTGTTATCGTCTATTCACAGTGAAAAAGAGGCTTCATGGCGGCATTACCACAAATTGCATTAAAAGCCTTGGATTTTAAAACACCCAGATATTTTTGTGTTATTTCTGAGTTTGGAATACTGGGGGATGCGCATGGTTAGTGAAATGTGTGCATTATGAGATTCCTTTTATTTCCCAGCTTTTTTTTTTTTTTTTTTCTTTTGAGGTACTGGGGATTGAACCCATGTCTTTTGCACTGAGCTACATCTCTGACCCATTTTTTAATTTTTATTTTCAGATAGGGTCTTGTTGAGTCAGTAATTTGTCCAGACTAGACTTGAACTTGCGACTCTTCTGCCTTAGAGTGTCACTCAGACTGTTGGGATTAAAGGCCTGACAGACTAGGCTTAGCCCAGACAGGCTTTTTTAAAAATTCAAATGAAACCCTTTTTCTGTATAGTTCACTTAAACAGGTGAAAAGTCCAATTTAATAAACAATGAAGAGATTTTTACATACTTTCTAACAGCACATTGATTTTATGAAATTCTGATAGAAATATTTTAGCCAGGATCCATCTACACGTGACTAGTCTTCCCCTACTAAGGAGGCTGAGATGGGAGAGTTTCTTGAGCCCATGAGTTTGTCACCTGGGCAACACGAGACCCCACTGGCAAACAAACTTTAGAACATATTTATTTAGGTATCTCTATATTTTCATTTATTTGGTGCTTTTCTTTTTTTAAACTTGAAATTTTATTTTGTTCTTCCTCTCCTTTTTAAAAGTAGCAATTATAATATAGAGCTCTTGCCCCCATATTCCCCATAGAAGGAAAAAGGTTGCAAATATTTCAGTACATTTAAGAGATGCCATTAACTTTATGGCTCAGAAAACCCCAGTTTTATTTTCTCAAAATTCAGGAGATGACAAAAATCCAAGATGAATATGTCAACAGGATAGATCTCATTCTAAGGCTTTTCTCTGCATTGTAAAGGGTCATCAGAAATGCCATTAAAATCTGTCTTTTTATTTCATTTGTATATAACTTTGTTTTTACATATCTGGATTTTATTTTTTGCCTCTTCAGCCTAACTTGGGGGGAAAAATGCTAACTTTTTAATTGTAGTTCTCCAAAAACAGATAATGGGGGAGATGGCTCAGTAGAATAAGTGCTTCCCTGGCAAGCACAAGGGTCTGAGTTCAATCCCTGGTTCTGCCAAAAACAGATAATGGCTTGGTGTGGTGGTACTTGCCAGTAGTCCCTTGGAGTTCAAGGCCAGCCTGAGCTACATGGTGGGATCCTGTCTCAAACAGCAATAATTTGAATTTGAGATCAGCCTGGGCTGCAAAGTGAGTTCAAGCCAACCTGAACTGCAGAGCAACACCCTGTCTCACAAAAAAACTAAAACAAAAAACATGTAGATATTAACGCATGAGTTGTTTTTTTCAAAACTAAAACCTCAAGTGTTCAGGTTTCATTGTAGTGTTGGCACTTAGTAATAAGTGGGCTGTAGTTTGGACACTCAGTCTCTGAAAGTTTCACCATCACTGCCTAAGCCTATTAGTTTTGTTTTTGTTTTTAATGTATTTGGTGCAGGGTCTCACTATGCAGCTCAGACTCATAATGATCCTCCTGTTTTCATCCTCCCCAGAGCTGGGATTATAGGCGTGCACCACCATGCACGGACTTCAGAGCTGGCTCAGCATGCCCAAGGGCTGGGCCTGCATGGCATGTGGTGCCAGGGATGGAACCCTGGTCTCTGTGCTTGCCTAAGCAGGCACTTAGTCAGCTGAGCTCTCACTGGCCTTAGATTTTTTTTTTTAATGTAAATTCTTACTTTCAGTTTTTATTTTGCAATTTTCATTTAAAACTTCACTTTAAAATACTAGTTATAGGGCTGGTGAGATGGCTCAGTGGTCTAAAGCACCTACTTAGAACAAGCTAAACTAAGCAAAGCACAGGAACCACGGTTCAATCCCCCAGCACCACATGCCAGCCCGCCCCGCCCCCTGGTGGGCTGAACTGGCCACACACACACAATAAATGAATGAATAAATAAGTAATTAAAAAAAAACTTAAAAAAAATACTAGTTATAGGAATTTAGCTATTTTTACTGATTTTAATTTCATTTCAATCTAAGCTGGATATATACTTATGCTTTAATTCTTGCAGATTTAAAATTTGTTTTACACCCAGAGTATGGTTTGCCTTGGTAAATGTTTAGGTTATATGAGAATAGCTTTTTACCAAGATGGTGCCGAAGGCGAAGAAGGAAGCGCCTGCCCCTTCCAAAGCTGAAGCCAATGCAGAAGCTTTGAAGGCCAAGAAGGCCATGCGGAAAGGCATCCACAGCCACAAAAAGAAGAAGATGTGAACGTCACCCACGTTCCCGTCCCAAGACACTGCGGCTCCGGAGGCAGCCCAGATACCCTCAGAAGAGCGCCCCCAGGAGAAACAAGCTTGACCACTGTGCCGTCATCAAGGTCCCCTGAACACAGACAGAGTCAGCCGTGAGAAAGATCGAGGACAACAACACACTCGTGTTCACTGTGGATGTCAAAGCCAGTAAGCACCAAATCAAGCTGTGAAGAAGCTCCATGACATCGACGTTGCCAAGGTCAATACCCTAATCAGGCCTGATGGAGAGAAGGCGGCATCTGTTCGACTGCTCCTGATTATGATGCATTGGATGTTGCCAGCAAAATTGGGATCATCTAAACTGAGTCCAAATGGCTAATTCTAAATATATACTTTCCTCAGTTAAAAACAAGAGAATAATGTGTACCTTGCTTTAGGTCCGGTAGGCTGATAATACTCAAGTCCTTGCTGATTTTCTGTCTACTA
Source organism: Octodon degus (assembly GCF_000260255.1). Classification (NCBI taxonomy): domain Eukaryota; kingdom Metazoa; phylum Chordata; class Mammalia; order Rodentia; family Octodontidae; genus Octodon; species Octodon degus. Next base: position 5,358,562 of record NW_004524619.1, read on the forward strand.
GTTCTATCAGTTGAGGGGGCTACTAAATTCTTGAGTATAATTACAATTGTATGTATTCTTTACTTCAAAACCTACTATTCTAATTTATTATGGTTGTGAATTTAAAATCTGCCAAGACAAAATTGGAGTATCTAAACTAGTTGTTGTCAGCAAAGGGAAGAAGTAAAGGTGGTTTAAATGGTTACTTTTATTATTTTTTTCTTGTTTGAAACATGTTTTTTTTTTTTTTTTTTTTTTTTTTGCGGAACCAGGGATTGAACTCAGGCCCTTGCATTTGCCAGGGAAGCGCTTACTCCACTGAGCCATCTCCCCGGCCCCAGAGACATGGTCTTGGTAGGTAGTTCAGGCTGGCCTTGAACACACTAGCGTCACCATGATCCTCCTCTCCCTGAGCCTGCTGAGTACTGGGATTATAGATGTATGTCACCACACTCAGATAGATAGATAGATAGATAGATAGATAGATAGATAGATAGATAGAAACTATTTTTAGAAATTGATGTTTCCGGGCCTCAGAATAAGCACTTGCCTGGCAAGTGCAAGGTCCTGAGTTCAATCCCCAGTACTGCAAAAAAGAAAAAAAAAAAAAAAGAAATTGATGTTTCCAATTTTTTGTTAAAACTAATTCTGTAATAAACACTGAATATTTCACAGATATAGAATAGCAAAAGGAGAGAAGTTTTCTCTGCCATAAGTTCGTCTAAGTAGAATTCTATTTTGGCAGGGGCAGGGGTAGTTTTCCTGCTGAGATAGAGGCAACTACATTCCAAGTTCAACAGCCAGGTTTTCTGGAAAAGGATGAAAACTTCTTGTTACTTTTTAGATGAGTGAAATCAGTTACCTTACATTCACACAGTGGAATTAATCCCATCAAAACTTACATTTTTAACATGTACATGCTGATTCAACACCTGAAATATCAACACTATCAAAAAAAATTTATATAAGTGTGAGAAATAAGAAAAAAGATGGTCTATGTTTCATTTAACTTTAGCAGCTTTATTGGCAGGCCAGTATGGGAACCCACAGGTAATTGGGCCAAATAGCAGACATGCGGGCCACAAAAGTACTCACACCCAAAGAATCTGTAAACTCAAAGGCATTAGGAGAAGAAATAATTCCTAGGACAACAAGTTTCAGTATTATAGTTTTTTGTTGTTGTTTTGTTTTTTGGTGAAACCGGGGATTGAACTCAGGCCCTTGTGCTTGCCAGGGAAGCGCTTATTCCCCTGAGCCATCTCCCTGGCCCCTCAGTATTATAGTCTTGTAAACCTAAAGGTCATAAAGAACTAGAAAGCACAAGATGGGAGACTAACAGGTTGTCTTTGGGACAAACTGTCTCTTGACCTCACCTCATGAGAGATGCAGAGAGGTAACCCCTTGTAAATTTGGGGTAAAGGCTCCCTGCTTTCCAAATAATGGGTGCCTGTCTTAGGACAGGCACCCATCTTGCAAACTGGTTTGTGGTTAAACCTCTCACTTCCACTGCACTTTCCACCTGAGTTCACCCTTCAGGGTTTGAATGGTGATCCTTTTCTCACATAGGAATATGAGAGAATTTTTTTTCAATGAGAAAAATCTGGAACAATACATATTAAAATAATTATACTTAATTCATACACCTAATCTATAGATTTTTAAAAAATACATGATACACAAGTTCATCTTAATACAAAAAACACATCCTTAAATGTTCATAGCAGCTTGATAAGAGCCTACATCTGGGCCAGACAAGGTCCTGAGTTTGATCCCTGGTACCACCAAAAAAAAAAGCCCAAAACTAAATGAAATAGTCCACTAATGGTACGTTAACTAGTGAATAAATGCGGGTATATCCATACAGTCCGTACTTAGAATGAACAAGAAAACTGATACATGCACTAGCATAGACAAATCACAAAATAATGCTAAAAGTCAAGCACAAAAAAATTATGTACTATATATTTCTTGTTTAATTTTATGGGAAAAAATTCATAAGATGAGACATAGGTATAAAAAATTCTTCAAATATTAGCACAATGCTTCATTAATAGTATAACGCATATTTTTCCTCTCTTCCTTTCCCTCATCTAGTTCCTTTTTTTTTTTAATTATATGGTCTTTTTTTAAAATTTATTTATGTGTGTGTGTGTGTGTGTGTGTGTGTGGCCAGCTCAGCCCACCAGGGGGCAGGGCTGGCTGGCATGTGGTGCTGGGGGATTGAACCGCAGTCCCTGCGCTTTGCTTAGCTTAGCTTGTTCTAAGTAGGTGCTTTAGACCACTGAGCCATCTCACCAGCCCCTCTAGTTCCTTTTTTTTTTCATACCAGGGATTGAATTTAGGACCTTGTACTTGCCAGGCAAGCGCTTATGTGACTGAACTATCTCCTGAACCCCATTCTAGTTCCCGTATCCTTTTTAACAATTTCTAACCCTTCCACTGTTACCTATACATTTTAGACCTTATTTACTCTCAATTTCTTGCACCAGGGGGACAATAATGAATATGGTCTCGAGTCGTAAGTCTTGTTTATCCTTTTTTATGGCTCAGTAGCACTCCATTGTAGAAAAATACTTTTTTTAATCCATTCTTTCTTCAGCTGATGGGTATTTGGGTTTCCAGGATTTAGCTATTACAAATTTTGCCACTAATAAACATGAGTGCACATATATTGCTGTGGTATGATGTTTTTCTTTTTTGGTTTTTGAGACAGTCTTATGTGTAGGGCTGTCCTCGAAGTCACTGTGCAGTTCTAGCTGGTCTCAAATTGACTGATCTTCCTGTCTGTTGCCCAAATGCTGGGATTATAACCATATACCACTATGTCTAGGTTTATGTGCTTCCATTTAAACAAAGAAAATGGCCAGGGAGATAGCTCAGTGGAATAAATGCTTGCCCAACAAGTGTAAGGTCCTGAGTTCGATCCCTGATACCACCAAAAAAATAAAGCTAGGGTTTTTTCCCTTGTGTTTATGTGTGTGTTTTGAGATAGAACATCACAATGTAATTCAGACTGGCCTTGAACTTAGGTAGTCAAGGCTGTTCCTGCAAGGATCCTTTCTGCCTCAACTTTCTGAGTCCTGAAATTACAAGCATGCTGCCTCTGCACCAAGCTGAGAGAAGTTTGTGACAGATCAGTGGTTGGGCGGGGGCCAGCTGTGAAGAAAGGCTCACTGCAAAGGAGAACAAGGGAACTTTGCAGTAATGTTTGATGCAATTATGAAGATGGTTACACTACTAAATTTGTTAAAACAAAGTGTACGGTTAGTGGGTTAATGTTATTGCAGTAAATTATATTTCAGTATGCCAAACTTTTTGGAAGCACCAAAAAGCTTTCCTTTGACTACTGCACAGACCATCTTTCACTCCTTATGAAGACCCTTTTCCACCCTCACTGGTTTGACTTTTGTCTTTGACAGGGTCTCGGTATGCAGTTCAGACTGGCCTGGAGCTCCATTTTGTAGTCCAGGCTGGTCTCCACTTCCCAAGTGCTGGAACTATAGGTACGTGCCGCCACACCCAACTCATCCTTGGTAGTTTTACTAGGTAATTTCTACCTACTACTGCAAATGGAGTCTACTTAAATGTTTTATCATTCTTTCAAACGTGCAGTGGGAAACAATGCATTTTTATATTATTTACACTATCCTTGGAGAGCTTTTCATTAGAATAGCGTATACGGGGATCAAACTTGGGCGGCACTTACGGCATTGAGCTGTATCCCCAGCTCTGTATATAGTTCTATATCTTAACTCACGACTGTATTCCACAGTATGGTTATACCGTAGTTTGGCCGTCTTCTAATCACTCAACCATGTTTATTTATTCTTAGAAGTGTGCCAAACCCAGGGAATACAAAGCAATTAAAAAACGGACTAGTTCTCTAGACTTGGAGACAATTGTATGAGGGAGGTTATTAATAACAGTAAATATGAAATCATAACTATGGAGAGTTTATAATGCTTTGAGCCTGCATCACAGATCTGTTTCGCTAGCTCACGAACGTTATGTTTCAATGGAAAATACTGTAACATAAACAGTTCTAAAGGGTGCATGGGTGAGGATGGCATGACTAGGTCTGGGGTTTGAGGGTACTAAACTTCAGTAACAGTACTACGGTGGAAATAAAAGGGTAAAATTCATGGGAAACGCCTTTTAAAAAATCATTTTACGATATGCACGCTTCATTTTGTAATTGAGAAAATAAAATCAAAGTGAGGAAACTTTCCATTTGAAAGTGAGGAGTAAATCTTTCAAGCTTCTATGAGAACAGGGTTAATCCAGAAAGCGTGGTTTACTCATTGATTCCTCCCGGCATCAGCCTCTTACTGGGGACTGAACAAGTTCTCGTGCACTGGGATACACACCCACTTTTTTTTCTTCTGAGATACAGTCGAATTTAGACTCCTCCCATCTCAGCTTATCAGGCTGAGATTCCTGGTGCGCGTCACAGCGCTCTCCTGTCTTGACACTGGATCAGAAAGCTTCAGAATGACCAGTGGAGGGGGCGTAACACCGGACTCTGGTAAATTCTCCATCGCCGTCTCAGCGCGCCCCGCGGGCGGCGCCGGCACGGCAATCCAGGGATCCGTCGAGCTGCGCTCTGCCTCAGGAAGCTCTTTAGTCCGCTGAGCTATCAGGCAGGCCCTGCACATCCTTTTTATTCCCCCCCGTCTCAGAGTCTCACTGTGTAATTCAGGCTGTCCTCCATCTCCTGGCGTCCTGCTGCCTTCAGCCTCAACCTCGCGAGTGCTGGAGTACAAGTGTGCGCCACCACGCCCACCGTCGCGCTTCTTTTAACTACACTATCTGTCAAAAAGGGAAGGCCGATTCTCATTTTTCCACTTAGGGTTAGCGTTTGTTCGTGTGTGTGCAAAGGGCACACTCGTGAGATTCTAGAATTCTCATCGGGCTCAATAAGAAACAAGAAAACGCTAGCGAGCAAAAATAACCCCTCTACCTAACAGAGTAATTTTCCTACGCATGCGCAAAAGCACAAAGCCTACACCTGAGCGGAAGTGCCTCTTCTTGACGCTGATTGGACGCAGCGGAGCGATGCATCCTGGGCCTTCCTCTCCAGTGCGCAAGTGCACAGCGGTCTAGTCGGCGCCCCGGGCCACGTCCGGGAGGTGGAGACAGCGGGGAAGGAGCGAAGCCGTCTCCTCCTCGATATGCGCAGTCTCAGTAGCGCCGACAGCACCGGAAGCGCAGGGGGATGGGGCGGTGGTGACGCGATTCTGTCCGCGTTGGAGGGGGTCGGGCTGCCTGCCACTCGAGTCGCCTTGTCTGCTGCGTGACGTGGCACACCCAGATCCTTAAAGTCGGAGCCGGGTGCTGCCGCGCCAGGCGCCCGCTCCCAAATAGTTCTTCGCCCGGCTGCTGCCAGCCTGCGCTTCTCCGGACGCCGTCGGCCTGCCGTCGCCCCGACCGCCCTCCCTCCCCGGCGGTTCTCTTCTCCTCTTTATCCGGAGCGTAGAAGGCGAAAGGCCCGGCTCGGCACGGAGCCCTTTCCGTGCCCATCGCAAGTGCCACCGCCGCCATGGGCCTCACCATCTCCTCGCTCTTCTCCCGCCTGTTCGGCAAGAAGCAGATGCGTATCCTGATGGGTGAGTGAGGGGCCGAGGGGAGGCCGGGCCCGGCGGGGCGGGGTGGCGAGTCGGCGCTCGGGACGGCCCGGGCCGCGGGGCGGGCTGCCTACCGGGCGGGGGTC
>NW_004524619.1:5364388-5368986 GCF_000260255.1 Octodon degus
TCTGCAGTTGAAAGCGGGACAAGATGGGGTGGAGGCGTGGGGGGAAGCGACTGGGAAGCGGGCCCTGGTGAGTCGGGCTCTCGGGGGATCTTCTTCCCGCTGCTCTGGGTGTGCGCAGCGGTCGGGAGGGAGGCCGAGCGACTTCAGCCTTTCTCCTCCCCCTTTCCCCTTTGGGTAACCCTGCACACGCACTGGTGTGTGAGCAAGTGGCCGCTAGGCTGCCCGTGGCAGGAAGTGACCAGGTCCAGTGTGGCAGTGAGGGAGCGCCCAAGCTTTGCGAGTCCAGTGTCCTCAGTGGTTATTTTGCTAAGCTTTCCTTCTTGCTTGGATTCGTCTTTATACCCCTGCCTTCTTGTTTATCGGGTTCTTTCTTTTGATACTTTTCTTTTGACATGATTCCAAGTATATTTTGATTTATTTGTATTTCAAACTAATTTTGTCCAGCTGGAGTAAGTTTTAATGCAAAAATTTTTAGGAGCTGATATTAAAAAAAATCTGACACAGTGCGCCCTCTGGTAACACATATATACTAAAAACCTGATTTGTTTTCAATACCTTAACTCAACATCTTGATGGGTAATTTTAGGCTAGCTTTGTTAAGTAGTAATTACAGAGTAGTTTTTTTAAAAAGATTTCGAAAGTAGACTTCTTCCAAAACTGCTCTTGATGTGCCTCCCACACACGCAGACACAGCTGAGAGAGAAGGGATTTCAATCGAGTTGGTATAAGCAACTGCTCTTCCCTGGTACTGAGTAGTCTGTGCCTCTCAGATGCGCTCCGCATACCTGAATAGTACTCAAAGGAGCCCCGATCTTTGACCATTGAATCCTGTTTTCCAAAAGAGTGTGTGAGGAGGATTTATTTTCTGGCTCTACTACCATCAAAATTTGAAAAGCAAGCTATTTGAATATTTCAAGAATATGAATATACCCACTTAGTTTCTGTTTCATTTTCCTATTCAGCTTCTTTACAGTCCACAGAACGGTTATTCATGATTTTTTCACAGACGTAAGATGTTTTTCAAATTTATTCAACATCTTTTGCGGAGAAGATCACTACTTCAGAAAGACAGCGTGTGTGTGTGTGTGTGTGTGTGTGTGAAACTTGTCTGAAAAAGTAAAGTTAATGGGAGACACCATAAAATTACTTTTAAATCATGCATCTATTCAGGTATTGCAATTTCCAGCCAGGTACTATTATTTGCATTATTTGGGATCAGAATGTGGGGTATCTTTAGCCCTTTTCAAAAAATTGTAAATATCAGGTCTCACTAAATTGTCCAAGTTGGACTCCAGTTTGTGATCCTCCTACCTCAGGCTTCCGAGAAGCTATGATTGCAGGCGTGCGCTGTAATGATGGAGTTGTTTATTCCTATTTTGCTAGTGTGCGTCTTTCTGCTTTATAAAACTTCATGCAAATCCATGCCTGGATTTACTACTTGAATCAGTGGCTTTCAGACTTTTTGCTGGAACTCAAACCAAAGGCCTTGTGCTGTGCTCCAGGTTTATTTTAAAATAAACACACACACACACACACACACACACACACACACATATGCTGTCTTCCTAAGGTAGTGATCTTCTCCGCAAAAGATGTTGAATAAATTTGAAATGTATCGGTGATAGCAGTTAGTGCTAATATCTGATGGCGCACAAATGTAATCCCAGCTATTTGTCTCAGAGCCCCAGACAGGAGGATGGCAATTTTGAGGACAGCCTGGGCAACTTAGACCCTCTGTCAGAAAATAAGGGATGGTCACCTAGCTCAGAGGTAGTGTGCCCCAGCACTGCTAGAAAAAAAGGGTGGGGGGGCCGGGGAGATGGCTCAGTGGAATAAGTGCTTCCCTGGCAAGCGCAAGGGCCTGAGTTCAATCCCCGGTTCCCCCAAAAAAAAAAAAAAAAAAAAAGTGGGGGAAAGAAAAGAGAGAAAGAAGTTAGTTAATGTCTCTTGTTTGCCAAGCTACTGTGGAGATGTACATTTAATTCCTGTTTTGGCTACTTTCCCAAAAGTTCAAGTAGTTTAAACAGGTGTTGGAAGATGGCACTGGTAATTTATTGAATTAAAAATAACCAACAGATTTTATCAAATTTAAGATTTTCTTAATTTTTGATCCCAGAAGTTATGTGGTAATTATTTTTTAAGGGAAAATTACTCATGTAAATAAGACTGAGTTAAAATTCAAGGACATCTAGTTTTCACCCTAGATTTCCTGTGCAGCCAGAGTTAGACATATTATATTAAGTTGGGTGTTGTCCATGATAAGATATAATTTTGGTGAGTGAATTCCTAAATTTTGTTTATGTCTGAAAATACTGATGTACTTTACAGAGGAGTTTATTCTAACTCTTTACTTAAAATTTGTTAGTTTTTGTCTGTAGAAAAAGTAAAAAAGGCTTACTTTTCTAAAAGTTAGCTACTGCCAGCGTAGTTTTGTACTGTCATTGGTTTGGGCCTAGAGAGATCCAAGAGGAAGGATCCTTTGATTGCCAATTTTTAAAATCTTACTAGTATTTTAGTGAGGCTTCAAGCAAGAGTGGTGTTTCATATTTTTCCCTAGAATGTTTTATAAATCCACTTTATGCAGTTTTTAATCCTGACTTAAAATGCCCTGTTTTAGGAAATGTAAGTATCTTATAAAGAATAATTTTTTTTGTAAAGCTACCATTTCAGTGTTATAATTTTGTCACTTATTTTCAACATTTTAGAGGAATTTTTTTTTTTTTTTTTTGTATGAATTTAGGACAGGGTCTGCAGGATCTCACTACACAGATCGGACTTGTAGTGATTCTCCTGTTTTCAACCTCCCAAACTCTGGGATTACAGGCACGCAACCACGCCCAGTCTCAGTGGTGGCTGTCTCAGCCCGCTGTTGGAGGCAGGGCTGGCACGATGCAGGGAGGATCAACCCCAGCTGTTGCACTCTGCTGAAGCAGATGCTTTAATCCACTGAGCTATCTGGGCAGCCCTTGTTTGTGTTTTGAACTAGGAATCAAACTCAGGACCTCATGCTTACTAGGCAGGCTTTGTGCCATTGAGCTATAGCCCTGACCCTGTAGAGGTTTTTTGGGGGGGGCAGTACTGCAGATGAAACTCAGGACCTTGCACTTGCCCGGCAGTTGCTTAAGGTGCTGAGCCATCTTCCCCAGCCCCTTTTAGAGGATTTTTGTTAATTTCAACTTGTGGTTGTGTGACCACCCACCTTCTCTCTGTCTTTCTCTCTTCATTTAACTACAAGCCAATTTTATTTAAATTAGGACTGCAAAAGAAATAGTCTGTCAGCCATTCATGAATTGAATTCTGGTGGGTGAGCTGAGTTAGATTATGGTACCATAAAACAGCCATAAGCTACTTCTGTTTTGCAATAGATAAGACAATGACTGTTTCTCTTTACTAGCTTTTCTCCCCTTTTTTTGGGGGGGGTACTGTACCAGGAATCGAATTCGGGACCTTGTGCTTGCCAGGCAGGCTCTTATGCCCCTGAGCTTTCTCCTCAGTACCATTCTCCCTTCTTAATCACAGCAAAGATCTTTTTTTTTTTTGCTCCAAGGATATATTGTGGGGAATTCTCCAAATGTATTCCATCCCCAGAAAGAATGGGTATTATCAAGAAATCAACCAATAACAAAAGCTGGCAAGGCACTGGGGGAAAGGAACCCATGTCCCCTGTTTGTAGGAGTGTAAATTGGTGTAGTCAACATAGAAGTCAGTATGGAGATTCCTCAGAAAACTGAAACTAGAGGTTCCATTTTGTTCAGCATTCCCTTTGCTATTTTCCCAAGAGTTAAAAGCATCGTACCACATATTGGGTGATAGACACCCATATTGATAGCAATACAGTTTGTAATATCTAAATCTTGGAAACAGCCCAGATGGCCATCATTAGATGGATAAAGAGAAATTTTTATATAAAATGAGTGCAAATACGCCATAAATAAGGATAAACTTGACAATTTTAGGTAATTGGATGCACCTTGAGACCATATATGAATTAAAATATTGGACACACATTTAAATACTGCATTGCTTCCATTGTGTGAGAAACGAAAGCTCAAATGGATAATAGAATTTAGGAGATAAGAGGGAAATATTCAAAGGGAAAAGGGAGGGAGAAGGAAAAGGAAAACTTATTGCAAATAAGGAGGGAAAGAAGAGTTGACGGGGAATAAAACCAAGATGTATTATAAGGCCAGGCATGGTGGCACATGCCTGTATTCCCAGCACTCAGGAGGTTGAGGCAGGAGGATCATTGCAAGTTCCAAATCAGCCTGGGCTACGTAGTGAGCTGAAGGCCAGCCTGAACTGCATAGTGAGACCATGTCTCAAAAAGTATTGTGTACAGGTAGAAATTCCCTATGATGAATGTAATCTTTATGTATATCAAAAGTGTGTCAATAAAATTAATTTTTAAAAAAGTTTCTCCAGTAATGGTTCAGTCTTTTGATACAGTGAGTTGTTTACGGTAGTGGAGGGGAGGGAGCACATTGCTGGACTGTACAGATTAGTCTTATCTTGGCTCCTTGGGAATTGGTTATAGTTTCATTATGTGGTAAATCTCACAGCTGAGAAGTTCAACATGAAGGAAATATGTACTAAAGCAA
>NW_004524619.1:5369832-5376618 GCF_000260255.1 Octodon degus
TTTATTTTATTTTATTTATTTTTTTTGGCGGAACTGGGGGATGAACTCAGACTCTTGCGCTTGCCAGGGAAGCGCTTATTCTACTGAGCCATCTCCCCGGCCCCTCTAGGCATAGCTTTGTAAATTAAAAGATGTTATTGCTTTTTGCATGGCCTTGCTTTGTCCTTTTTGCATTTCAAATTGTTTAAAGGAGCTACCTTGTGGGTTTTTTTTTTCTTGGCTTGTTTATATTTTTGTCTTTTTGAAACAAGATTTCACTACGTAATTCAGGCTGGCCTGGAACTCACTTTGTAGCTCAGGCTGGCCTGGAACTCCCAGGGATGCTCCTGCCTCAGTGCTGGTATTAATAGGCATGCACCACCAAACCTGGCCCGTTGCTTTGTGTATTTCTTTCAAGTTGTTGTCTCATCATTTGGAATTTTTTTATTGTTGATGATGATGCTTTTTTTTTTTTTCCTTGATAAATCTTTAGACTACTCTTTGTTAGGGAACAGGATAGGAAAGACCTTTTGTTACCTTATATAAGAGGAAGAAGTCTGAATTAAGCATTGGGTAGTATTGCTTTGGAATAACCTGATAGAAGTTAAGTTTAACTTATATGGAATATAAACTAGACACATGAAATGACCTCATTTCTCTTAACTTACTAGCACTGCTTTCATGTGTGCTAAGTCATGCTTGAATTTAATTACGAAGGTGCCTTGCTTAAATAATACTCAATTCAGTTGATTTTAAAAATTAATGTGATAATAAGACTTTGCTATTTGAGAAGTTTTTGGCAAATAATGAAGAATATATAGGTTTTGAGATACTCATATATAAAGGCATTTACATTGACCTTTTTATCACTGTAATAAGGCCTACCCTCTCCCCTCTTCCTGTAATAGTGGTAATTGCACGCGGGCCTCTCACACAGGCTGTCCCCAACTCTTTTATTTTTTAAATTTTGAGATGAGTTTTGCTAAGTCCCTTAAATTTGTGGTCCTCCTACCTTAGCTTCCCATAGTGCTTGCTTTACAGGCAGATGCCACCACAGTAGGCTAGGGCAACCCTTTTCTGGTTGGATTCCCCCACCACCCAAAGAAAAAAACCCATTACTCACTTCCTTTTCCTCTTTGTTTTTCTTCTGGTGTTTTGGCCAGGGTCTCCCTGTCTTACCTGCAGTTCAGGATGGCCTTCAACTCACCACAACTCTCGTGCCTCAGGCTTCTGAGTCTGGGATTACAGGCATGTGCCCCACACTGAAGCACAATTTTTACTTTCAGATTGTAAGTTACTTTAAAATGATGTCTTTGTGTGTTTTGATCTACAATTTAAATATATAATGTCTTTTTCTAGTTGGATTGGATGCTGCTGGCAAGACGACCATTCTGTATAAACTCAAGTTAGGGGAGATAGTCACCACCATTCCTACCATTGGTAAGAAAGCTTATAGATGAATTTCGTTTCTAGTGTAATGGCAGAGCTTACAGAAGTAGTGCTCTGTGTGTAAAACTTGCTGATGATCTTATTAGGACTTTACCAAAGCTATTCTGAAGAGAATAGAGGACTTTATCATTTCAATGGTGCATTATTGTGCCTAACAATCATTGTTTGTTTTTTCCTTGTAGGTTTTAATGTGGAAACAGTAGAATATAAGAACATTTGTTTCACAGTGTGGGATGTTGGTGGTCAAGATAAAATTCGGCCTCTGTGGAGGCATTACTTCCAGAATACCCAGGTAAGGAGTGCTGTAAGGTTTTATAACGTCTCTGTATGGTGCTGGTCAGTTTTTGAACTGATTGGACTCTGTCCTGTTTGCTTGGATGTTGGTATTTACTGTATGAGTGGGCACTTTCCTTTTCACCACTCCCGTATTGTGTAGTACACACTCAGGCATGCCTTGGAGGACCACATTCATTCCTGTGGAGGGCTATGTAGCCATCTCGGTACGATTTTGAAAGCTGAGGTGGCAGTGCTGCGATGTGGACCTTAAGGATGAATTGAGTGTCTCTCATTGTTGGTTCTTTTGTTTTTTAGAAAATAAAGGAATGTATGGCTTTCTGTCATAGTAGTTTCTAATGCATGTGAGACAGTGACAGACCTTCTTTTAGCCTAGTTATGCTTATGGAACATAATGAAGGTGAATCTGTTGTGTTGACTTCTAAGGTACATTGTTATGCTGTTGTGTGGTGTACATGTTCCAGCCTGGGGGAGACTTTAAGGGTTCTGCAAATGAGGAGTTCTCAAATTTGACTGCATATTAGACTCCCCTGGGGAACTGAGCCTCACCAGCCCAGTCACAGCCCAGGAGCACTTGAGCAGAATCTCTGGAGCTTGTCAGCCAGGCCTCGTCAGGACTTGTCAAGCATAGTGTGTGTAGGAATCACCTGGATTTTAAACTTGTTTGTGACAGGGTCTGGTTGTGAGTAGTTGAGGCTGGCCTTGAACTGACGGTGTAGCCCAGGCTGGCCTCAGAGTCCGGGCGCTTCTCCCGCCTGAGCCTCCTGAGCGGTAGGATTACAGGCGCGCACCACCAGGCCCGGCTTACCTGGAAGTGGATCCAAGATAGCGATGGGTTTAGCAGCACTTGGCTGAGCCTGGGATTCTGTAGTTCTGGTGAGTTCCTCTAGTGCTGCTGATGTTGGGATTCTGTAGTTCTGGTGAGTTCCTCTAGTGCTGCTGATGTTGGGGTTTAGAACCGCAACACTGTTGATGTTTGCGGGTGTAAGGAAGGCCCTTTTATACTTTAGGGATGTTTAATAGCGTTGTTGTCTACCCACTAGTTATGCTACCAGCACCTCAAACACTATTTGTAGCAATTAGAAATGTGTCTATGCTTGGAAAGTATGTCTTAGGGGCAAAATTTCATCCTGCTGGGAACCAATGTTCTAGTCAGTGTATTTTATGTTTGAGAAAACTGTAACTTCTTTAGAATGTCTTCAGATGAGAGTTTTTGTCTTCAACATAGTCCCAGTTCTATTTTTCCACTCCCCAAGGGTTTGCTCATCAGTTTTTGTTTACCACTAAGTTTATATTTTTTAAGGCACAGTTAAAGTATGATCCTATAAACACCTGATGTTTTAACATTTGCAATGTTGTGCCATCTTCCAGCACCTGAACTGCATATATATGAACTATGTTTGTTTTTCTTAAGGGTGGATTCTAAGGTATACAACAGCTTTTGACATAGGAAGTCAAAGTAAAAGACATATATACATATTACATATATACATATATATATATATTTGTATATATTATATAAGCCAACCATAATAAGTTTTATAGCTACATGAAGGATAGGTCCTTATATACATTTATATTTCATTTTTAACAGGCTTATAAATGTTTATAGAAGAAAAGCCCAGCTTACAGAAAAATAATGTAACAACTAGGGCTGAGGTTTGAATTTGAGTCTTTTTGCATCATAGTCTCTTGTCTCAGAAAATACCAAAAGTTTTTCCAAAGGGTATTCTATTGATAGTTTCCAATAGAAATACTACTTGATATGAGAATTTTTGTCTTAGTTTCTCATCACTGATCCACTGTGTCTGATATCCACCATGCAAAGGAGGGGAGGTTTAGTTTAGCCCTGCTTTTGAGACTGTGGTTGGTTCACTGCAGGTCAGAAAAGGCATGGTGGGATCTTGGCAGAGGAAAAGCTGCTCATGTCATTGCTGCCTGGAAGCAGACCGGTTCCTGAGAGCAACAGAGGAGGGAGACGGAACCTTCTCTGTCACACCCCTTACTAAGCAGAGCACCTACCAGCACATTCAGGTGCTGGATTAATGCACTAATGGGTGTTGCGTCCCCAGGATCCCATCTCTTTCCAAAGCCCACAGGAGAAGTTTGTGGAGGGCTGGCCAAAGGGGTGGGGGGCAGATACCCGGGGCCAGCCTTGCCTGCCCTGCCCTCAGGGTGCACTGAGATGGAGTTGAAATTAGGCATGGTAGCGTTCTTGAGCCTATAATCCCAGCACTTGGGAGGCTGTAAACAGGAGAATCACTACGAGTCCAATCTGGTAGTGACACCCTGAAAACTGTGTAGACCCTTCCCTAAAATACAGAAAAGAAAAAGAAGAAAAAGCTTGTGGAACATTCTGTATCTAAGCCATAACATTAGACAAGGATATTATCATTTTATGACCAGAGCTTGAAATAAGTTTTAGATGCCCCTGGTGATGCTGAGGAATAAACAGAAAGCAAATGACAGGCCCTTTTTTTCTGTATCTAGTCCACGTATATAAATAAGTAAAAGCACAGGATTATTTTAAGTGCTATAAGTGATGAGAAGTAGGAGTCAGGATTATGAAAAGAAGAGTAAATTCTTACTTTAATAGGAAAAAATTAAAGCTATGAAATTAATCTGTTCTTGTCTTCTAAGAATTTTATATTTTCCTACTTAAAAGATTTTAGAAAAGTCTTAGTTTAACTAATTGCTTCCAAATGCACATTTTTTGTAATCCAGAATTCTTTTTTTAGTTTTTTGTGGGGTTTTGTGTATCTTGTGCAGGGTCTCAGAGCACAGCTCAGACTCCTAGTAATCTTCCTGTTTTCAAGCCTCCCATGACTAGAATTACAGGAGGGTGTCACCACTCCCAGACTCACAGTCTCCCAGCTCATTGTGCACAGGGGTGGAGCCAGTGTGACATGTGGTGCCAGGGATTGAAGCACGTACTTAGTCCACTGAGCTATCTCGCCAGCCCTATAATCCAGATTATAATATTTGAGTACTTTTAAAAATTGTTACTGCTGTCTTTTTTCCTCAGATTTTTTCAAAAATTTTTATTTATTTATTTATTTATTTATGAGAGAGAGAGAGAGAGTGGTGTGTGTGTGTGTGTGGCCAGCTCAGCCCACCAGGGGGCGGGGCTGGCTGGCATGTGGCGCTGGGGGATCGAACCGCGGTCCCTGATGCTTTGCTAAGCTTGTTCTAAGTAGGTGCTTTAGACCACTGAGCCATCTCTCCAGCCCCTTTCCTCAGATTTTTATTTAATCAAGCAAACCTGTTAAGTTTTCATGACATTTTGCTTAAGCCTTTTCCTTAGTATAGAGTTGGCAGATAACAGTCTAGAGCAAAGTTGTTGTTTTCCACAGTAACAGAAAATTATATAAATAGTGTTGTTCATAAAATCACTGTGGGCTAGGAAGATGGCTCAGCAGTCTAAGTGCCTGCTTGGAAAGCACAGGAACCTGAGTTCAATCCCTGGTACCATGTGTCATGCAGCCCGGGAACCCTAGGTGTACTGCGCTGGCCCAAAACTGGGCTTGGTGGTACATGCCTGTAATCCTAGCTCTGGGGAGGCTAACACAGGAGGATCAATGCAAGTGTAAACTGTGTAGAAAGACCCTCTAACAAATAAAATAAAAATAAATCACAGTAAAGGATCCACTCCCTTCAGCTCTCCCCATATTCTTTTCATATTGTACATGCCTTACAGTAAGTAATTCAAGTAAATACATGGTTCTTTAGGGTCCCTGATTTATTTTTCCTTATATCCTCACTTTGTGGCTATTTTGTTACCTGTGTTTAAGTATGTTGGGTGAAAAAATAGGGATAACATTTTATAATGATTAACACAGCTTATGAAAGAGATCCCAGGGGCTGGAGAGATGGCTCAGTGGAATAAGCACTTCACTGGCAAGCGCAAGGGTCTGAGTTCAAACCCCGGTTCTGCCAAAAAATAAATACATAAAATACCAAAAAGAAAGAGATCCTGGGGGCTGGGGAGATGGCTCAGTAGAATAAGTGCTTGCCTGGCAGCGTGAGGGCCTGAGTTCAATCCCCGGTTCCGAAAAAAAAAAAAAAAAAAAAAGAAAGAGATCCCAAACAGCATTCTTCTCCCCACCCCCACCCCCCAGCATTCAAGTCCTGACTATAGCTTCTGGTAAAACATTGTCTTCCTCGTGCTTAACCCTTTACCCCTCTGGGGTGTGTGTGTGTGTGTGTGTGTAAAATTTAGTGTGTCTTTTAATTGCTATAATTTTGTTACAATTTATTGAAATAATTTTTCCCCAGGGCCTTATTTTTGTGGTAGATAGCAATGATCGTGAAAGAATTCAGGAAGGAGCAACTGTGCTGCAGAATATGGTAAGCGTGTGCTTGAAATCTGTCATTTTTCTATGTGAGTGTTAACGGGGTGGTGGTGTTAGTTGTTTTTATACTTTTTTTAGAGATAGACAGAAGATGGTAGGACATTCCTCAGTTCTTTAAGAATGCGTATAAAATCTGCCATGGAGTTATTATTTATTTATTAATCTTGGGCTAAAGCTTGCACCCGGGGTCTGAGTTCACGAAGCATGCAGTCTGCCACGGAGCTACACCCCCAGCCTCTTTAGAGACAGCTCTGAAAAACAGAAGAGGAGCAAGTTGAGTGAGTTGAGGAGGTGCAGCTTGCTCTAGAGGGTCCACGACTGGTGGTGATGCATGTGTCTGGTTCAGGCTGTCTGGGTCAGTCCTGTGTCATATGTCACAGAGCTCAAGTTCCCTGTACTTACTCAGTTTTGACTTAGAGATTCTGGTTGAAAACCCTCCTTCCTGAGGTTACTGGGTTCACTTTGCTCTGTGCTTTGCCGGTACTTCCTTGAGAAATATTTTGTGGTAACAACCGTGGTAAAGAAGTAGAGATGATTTATTTGGCTAGCAGTGCCACTTAAGCCATGCCGTTTAAAATCACATTAATGTTTTTATATGTTCATAGTGTTCAGAATCCTAGAGAGAGGGGCCAGGGAGATGGCTCAGTAGAATAAGCCCTTGCCTGGCAAGTGCAAGGGCCTGAGTTCAATCCCCGGTTCCGCAAAAAAAAAA
>NW_004524619.1:5383023-5384619 GCF_000260255.1 Octodon degus
GCTTCAGAGTTACTGCTATCCAGGAACATTAGCTCTTTGGAACTTTCCAGTCTTTGTTTCATTTTGTAGGACTAATGATTGAAGCTAGAGCCTTCACAATGAACTACAAAGCCAGTCCCCCCCCCCACCTACCCACTTTAGTGTAGGCATTACAGGCTTGCATGACTGCCTCTAGCATGTCTTTTAGGTTTTTGTGGAGAATTCATTGAACAGTCATGCTTGAAGCATGGGTAAGTACCTCAAAATGTGATTGTACAAAAAGCTCGTGACCTATTGCTAATAGGCTGGGCAGGGAAAGTCCAGTTCTGGCCAGCTTCTTTATCGCTTCCTCACACTGAGGACCAGAACCCCTTTCTGGGATGGGGCCTTGCCTTCTATTCCAGACAAGGCAGTTGATAGATGTTTATTGTCAGCAGTTCCCAGACAGAAATGGAGGGGAAGATTAGAGTTGCTGTGGCCCATCTTGAAAATAAAGATTTTAAGATCTCTGTGTAAGACTGTATGGGCAGGTAAGAATACCTAACTTCTTGTTTTTAACAAAGATACGTGGTAAGCTTGATGCCTTTGCAGAAAACTTTCTCCATGGAAGATACAGATATTCCAATGACTTGCTATTTGAAGGGCTGACCAGATAGCTCAGTGGATTAAAGTGCCTGTTTAGGCAGACACAGGGACCCAGTTTGATCCCCAGCTTCTGGTGCTGGCCCTGCCCCTAGGGTGTGCTGAGACAGCAACTGGGACCGGGTGTGTTGGCACGCACCTGTAATCCCAGCACTTGGAAGGCTGAAAACAGGTGGATCACTTACTACTCTAGTCTGTATAGTGAGATCCTGTAGACCCTGTACTGAATACACAAAAAAAAGTAACTTGCTATTTGAATTCTGTACCTGCAGTTTACCTTCTTTGAGTATATGCTGTACACGTTTGTAAGCACAGTCCATATTGGCCTCCAGAGCCCATGCCAGTTAAGATAGTACCTTCTGAAAGAATTTATGAGAATACTTGAAAAAAGTGGACCTCAGGGCTGGGGAGATGGCTCAGTAGAATAAGCGCTTCCCTGGCAAGAGCAAGGGCCTGAGCTCAATACCCAGTTCCGCAAAAAAAAAAAAAAAAAACCACTTCGGCTCACCTCCAGAATAAAAAGTGATTGGTTTGGACTTTTTCGGTTAGTCCTTTCGCTTTCCTTCCCACTCAGCTGTGGATCTTTTATTTAAAAAGAACAGTGGCCTTCAAAGTTTGGGATTCTTGAAAAATTCTATTGTTCATAATGGTTTTCAGAGCTATTGGTAAGGAAGTTATAGAAAGGAAATAAAGTTCCTGGGTTTTGTTTGTTTTTGGTACCAGGTATTGAACTCAGGACCCTGCACTTGCCAGGCAGGCGCTTATTCCACTGAGCTATTTCCCCAGCCTGCAAAAACTTTAAGAAGGACTTTTTTTGTTTTTTTGCTGGCCCAGGCTGCCTTAAGGGTGGGCCTGGTGCAGTATATGCACGTGGGAATCGAACTGCAGTCCCCTGCGCCTGACGGGGTTTGTCCAAGCCGGTGCTTTAAGCAACTGAGCTAACCCACAATCCCCCATATATTTTCCATTTTTTAA
>NW_004524619.1:5385060-5399707 GCF_000260255.1 Octodon degus
GTGTATAGGTGCTTTACACCCTTTTAACCTTCACAGTGCATTGAGGCAGGCATTTATGATCTGCATTATGCAGCGGCTGTGGCTTGGAAGGGGAGTGACCTGTCTTGGGTCACGTCACTGCTAAGCAGTAAGCCCAAGTGTCCTGGACGCACTTGCCTTGGTGCTGGGGAGCTCATTGTGCCGTCTTCCCGGTTCTGCCTTCAGTTACCTCAGGTTGCGCTGGTAGCTTGCAGTCACCTACAGTGGGCGTATTGCACTAGAAGCTGGCCACATTCTGAGCTAGAGATCCCCCCCCCCCCGGGCCAGGAATGGTTATATATTTACTAGCACACCACTGAAGGAAATCAGGATTCAAACCCCAGCAGGCTAATTCCAGCTCCTGCACATTATTTTCATGTGCTTGGACAGATTTTTTTACATTCTAAAAGCTATCGACAGCTTATTTTAAACTGTATTTGGAGGTAAAAATACTCTTCTTTAAATGTAACTTTAAAGTTGAAGTGGGCTATGCTGGTAGGTGATTCACCTCTCACATTTGGGAAGCTAAGGCAGGAGGATCCCTGACAGTTCAGGGCCATTCTGGGCTCTTTAGCCTGACTCATTGTCACAAAACAAAAATTGATTTGAGCTAGCCTCAGTGCTACTGTTGATAAGCTTCCCATGACTGGCTTTCCAGGGAAGACCAATGAAGGCAGCCACAAAGCCTGAGAAAGCTTATTTGATGATACAAAGTTTATACTCTGTAATGCTTACATGTTTAGCAATCTTGATTTGTTAAGTAATATTCCTTATAATTTACTCATTTTTCTAGGGATGGAGGTGATGCTCTGAGCTATACTTCTTTCCTTACCTAAAAGGGCCATGTCAGAAAAGACTTTTTTTTTGGGGGGGGTGTCTCAGGCTGCCTTAAGGGAGGTCTGGTAAGGCATGTGAAGCTGGGGATTGAACCATGGTCCCCTGTGCCTGACTGGGTTTGCCCGAGCAATGGGCACTTAAACACTGAGCTAAACTGCAGGC
Organism: Octodon degus; assembly: GCF_000260255.1. Classification (NCBI taxonomy): domain Eukaryota; kingdom Metazoa; phylum Chordata; class Mammalia; order Rodentia; family Octodontidae; genus Octodon; species Octodon degus. The sequence continues at coordinate 5,386,078 of NW_004524619.1, forward strand.
CCCCAGAAAAGACTTTTCTTACGTCATGCTTTACTTCCAAGTATTAGACCATCCTTTGACTCATTGCAAATGTTATCTGATTAAGAATTTCTAGGATATTAGGAGAATATTTTTTTCTAGTGTAAGTTTATACCTGAGTTAAATACTGTTCTCTTTTCCCTTCCTTCCCATTAACCTCTGCATATTGAAATACCATTTTGAGTAAATACTGGTTTGAACATTTTGTATCCCACACCCCAAACACCCCCCCCCTTTTTTTTTTGTACCAGGGATCAAACTCAGGACCTTAGGGCTTGCCAGGCCGGCACTTATGCTGCTGAGCTATGTCCCCAACCCAACACTGTAATTCTATAGGGCCTACTTTCCTGGATCACAAACAGAAGTAGATACAGTAGACCTTGGTGAAGAGCAAAGTAACCTTTCTATGAAGATATTTTTCTTCCATTTGAACTTTAAGTGCATGGGATGTCTCAGAAATACCTTTTTAAATCAGATATCATTGAGGCAGATCATAGTCATGCAGTATTCTAGAGATACTTCCATGGAGTCTAATGAGCTGTACAAAATTCTCTTGTATTAAAAAAAACAAAACAAACAAACAAAATTCTCTTGTATTTAATTCCATATTCTCTACAGATTTATATAGAAGATTTACTGAGGTCAGCAACACAGCATACATTTCTAGTGCTCTGGTTATTGCACCCAATAAACTGCTTTTCAAAAACAGCTTTAATGGGGTTGGGGAGATGGCTCAGTGAAATAAGTGCTTCCCTGGCAAGCACAAGGCCTGAGTTCAATCCCCAGTTCTGCAAAAACAAACAAACAAACAAACAAACAAAAAAACCCAGCTTTACTGAGGTTAAAAGGCACACTTCATATTCAAAGAGTGCAGTTTGTTTAAGTTTTTGCATTTGAGGGTATCCATCACAGCTAAAATAATGGTCATACCCATCACCCCTCACATTTCCTTACGCACTTGGCACTTCCTATGCTTTCCTGTCCAGGTACCATTCATTACTTCTGTCGCTGATGTATTTTGTAGTTTTATATAAACGGAATCATATAGTATATACTTTTTTAGTCTGACTTTAACTCAGCATGATTATCTTGAGGCTCATTGTATGTGTCAAGAGTTCAATCATTTTATTGCTGAACAGTATTCTATTACATGACTATAACACAGTTTTTGTCCACTCACCTGTTGATAGACATCTTGAGTTTCTCGGTTTTGGCAGCAATAGGTAAAGGTACTATAAATACTGAGTATGTATTTTTTTTTTTAACATATCCTTTCTCCTAGTAAGATCCTAGGAGTGGGATGAATGGAATGGCTGGGTCATAATGTACATGAATCTTTAAGACTCCCAGATTGTTTTTCAAAGTGGTTGTGCTGTTTCCAGCAACAGTGGATTAGGGTTCCAGTTGATCTGCATCATAGCAACACATTAAAAAGGTCACTGTGTTATAACTACATGTGCGTTTCAAATAAATAAATTGCAAGCCTCACCATTTCATTTTGTGACTGGTTTTTGTTTTCATTTTCTTAACCTTAAATTTGGAAAAGCAGAAATTTTGAATTTTGACAAAGTTCTACTTGCCAATTTGCTCTTGTAAGTATTGTGCTTCTGGTGGCAGTGGTGAGGCAAAGATGAGGGAAGTAGAGAGCATCGTGGAACGATGTGGAACACTAGAGATGTTTGGTGTAATCGTAATGATGGATTCACTAAGGAATATATTAAAGTGTATAGTTAAATTTCATTGATTTTAATGAATATAAAATCATGAAAGTAAATTATATCTCAGTAAACCTGGCGTTTGGTATCACCGATGTGCTTTCCTTTGACAACGAGTACACAAACCATTTCTTTCACCCCCTAGGAAGACCTCTTTGTACTCTTCATATAGTTTTATCAAGGAAACACAGCTAGGGACTGGGGAGATAGCTCAGTGGCTTAAGCACCTGCCTGGCAAGCACAAGGTCCTGAGTTCAATCCCCAGTACTAAATAAAAAGAAAAAAAAATTAATACACATAGATTTTACTTAATTTATCCCTTATAGTTCAAACATGCAAGGGATAAAATTTGCTATTTACACCATCTCTTAAATTTATTCTGTGGAACTTTTCACTAGTGAGTATAGTTCATTATCTTTAATGCCTGATAGTATTCAATAGTATGGTTATACCATAGTTTGGCAATCTTGTAGTCACTCAACCATGTTTATTATCAGCAGTGTGCCAAATCCAGGAAGTATAATAACATTTAGGTTTGTTTGTTTTTTTAATGTATTAGTCCAGGGTCTCACTAAACAGATCGGACTCATAGTGTTTCTCCTGTTTTCAGCCTCCCAAGCGCTGGAATTACAGACATGGGCCACCACGCCCAGTCTCAATCCCTGTTTCAGTGTGCCCCAGGGGCGGGGCTGGCACAGCAAGCCAGGGATGGAACCCCGGCTCTCTCCCTAAGCAGGTGCTTTAGTCTGCTGAGCTATCTGGCTGGCCCATAATAACATTTTAAAATGGACTAGTTCTCTGCCTTCTTGGAGCTTTGAGGCAACAGTATGAGGGAAGTTGTTAATGAAATAGGAAATCGTAAACAGTAAACATGAAATATGAAACTGCAGAGTTTATGATTGTCTCAGTTATTTTTCATTTGTTGCTGGGACAAAAACACCTGACATCCAAAATTAAAGAAAGAAAGGTTTATTTAGCTCACAGTCTTTGAAAGTTTCAGTGTATACTAGGCTGCCTCCTGGGCAGAGTGGCACATGGCAAAGAGCAGCAGTTCAAGGCAAGAGAAACCACCAGAGCAAAGGGAAGGGCAGCGGCTGTGGCTTCTAGCCAGCCTCTCTCCCATCATAAACAAGCTACCCAGGCTCTGGGGGTGTAGAACTCACACAGTGCCCATGCCCTCCTCTTGCACAGGGTGAGTATGTTTACAAACTAAGAATCCTGGCTGTCTGCTGAGTCACTTAAACTTCTCAAGTTGACACAGTGTATTACCCAGTACAACCCACCCCTTGTCAATTTGGCAATCAGACATTTCCTTAAACCAGTTTCCAGGTACACAGACATGCTTATTAACATTTTACAACTTGCATTGTATTACATTAGAACCATGACATTTTGCCCCTGGGCACCTTCCCAAGATTCATGCACATCCCTTTATGCAAAAGACATTTTAGTCCATCTCTAAGAGTTGCCAAAGTCCTAATAGTTTCAGCACTGCTGAAAAGTGCAAGACCCAAATCTCCAAGATAGTAAGTCACACTCTTAGCTGTCAGCCCTGTACAAATGAGAAGTTAAACACTTCCACATTTAATGATTTGGGGTTTGTTTTGTTTTGTTTTTTTGATGGAACTGGGGATTGAACTCAGGCCCTTGCACTTGCCAGGAAAGCACTTATTCTACTGAGCTATCTCCCTAGCTCCCACTTCTGCATTCAATGGTACAAGAAAAAAATTACCATTCCAAAAGGTACCAGCAGCAGGATACAAAGCATTGGGACCAGGGGAAGTCCAAAATCCGGAAGGGCAAACAATTAAATCCTGTAGTTGCATGTGGAACATCTGAAGTAAACTGTAACAAGTTATGAGCTCCAAAAGCCTTACATGGTTTCACCCCTTTGACACTTCTGCTGGTAGCTCCCATGGCTTTGCCCATGCACTGGCTTTGCTCCCTCTTTGCAGCTTTTCTCAGACAATTCATGTTCCTGGCTGTTCCATACTTTTGGGGTTTCCACTGAGTAGTCTTCTCAGCTTTACATACTGCCTTCTCGGGGGCACACTGCCTGGTCTCCCAGGCCTTCTGAAATCTAGGTGGAAGCCTTATTAACCTCAGAAGTGCTGCATTCTGCATGTGCCTAAAACCAATGCCATGTGGTTGATGCCGAAGTCTACAGTCAGCTGGAGCAGTAGCCAGGCTTTCTTCTCTCTTGGCTGTTGGGGTCGAGTGCCTGGATCGCTGAGCACTCTGACCCTGATTCTGAGGAACAAATTCTCTATGCTGCCTCCATTCTGGAACATGAGGTTCTGTGACTTTCTCCAAAAAGCAAAGTCCCTCACCCTTGGGATTGTGAGGCTGCAAAGGGTGAGAACCTGCCACCTCCTGTGATGCCCTCAGGACATCTTTTCTATTCTATTCCTCCTGGGCAATGGAGATCTCAACTCTATCTTTGCCTTCCTGGCCAAACTCACATTTTAAAACATTCTGCTGGGCTCTTTGCTCTTGACTCTCAACATATATCTGACTAAAAGCCCCAACAATAGCCATGCCACTGCTTCAACATTTGACTGCCTTGGATTTCTTTTGCAAGATTAACTTGTCCACTGTACTTAGTCTCAGGCAAAGTCTCTGGACAGGAGCAAAATGCAGACAAACTTTCTGCCATCATAAGACAAATAATCTGCAGTCCAACAACTAGTGCAGTCCTTCCCAACACAAACCTCCATAGCCTGGTCCTTTTAGGCAGGCTTTCTATCAGCATTCTGGTCTGAGCTCTGACAGAATCTCCCATACAGAAGAGCTGAAGGCGTTTCACCTCTTCACTAATAGGCAACTTCTCCAAACCTTTCCTGTTTCTATCATAAGCCAGTCCCCAAAACTCTTGAACATGGTCAGGTCATGACAGCAACGACCCCACTTCTCTGGTACCCAATTCTGTCTCAGTTACTTTTCATTTATTGCAGAAATAAAATACCAACCAAAATTAAGGAAGGAAAAGTTTTATTTAGCTCACAGTCTGTGGAAGTTTCAGTCTACACTCGCTGGCTCCCAGGCAGAGTGGCAGATGGCAGAGAGCAGCAGCTCAAGGCAGCAGAAAACAGCGAAGAGCAAAGGGAAGGGCAGCAGCTGTGGCTTCTAGCCAGCCTCTCTCCTGTCATAAGCTACCCTGGGGCTGGAGGTGTAGAACTCACACAATGTCCATGCCCTCCTCTTGCAGAGGATGAGGATGTTTACAAACTAAGAAGAATCCTGGCTTTCCTTCTCGCCGTGCGTCGCCGACATGGTGTTCAGGCGCTTCGTGGAGGTTGGCCGGGTGGCCTACGTCTCTTTTGGACCTCACGCCGGAAAGCTGGTCACAATAGTCGATGTCATCGACCAGAACAGGGTGCTGGTGGATGGACCCTGCACTCGCGTGAGGTGGCAGGCCATGCCTTTCAAGTGCATGCAGCTCACTGACTTCATTCTCAAGTTTCCACACAGTGCCCACCAGCTTCTTGGCTGGAACCTTAGCTTTAGCAGCAGCAGCTGCAGCTGTGGCAGCATCAACCGCAGCCTTTGCAACAGGTGCCTTTTTGGGAGAAGCTGACCGTTGCTGGCAAGAAGGCATCTGGCCAGAAGGCTGCTGGTGAGAAGGCCTCTAGCGAGAAGGCTGCGCCTGTCCCAAAGGCTCAGAAGGGTCAGAAGGCTCCAGCACCAAAGGCATCAGCTCCAAAAGCATCGGGCAAGAAAGCTTGAGGCTGTTAAAAGGGAATAAAGGCTCTTTTTGACATTGACAAATTTGTTAGGTCTGGATTTAAAAGTGTATTGTGATGGGATTGTGACCTTGCTAGAGGAGCCTTAAACTCACGCTGGAGGAGCGGTGCCCTCCATCACCAAGGGCTCCCTGGAGAGCCTCACCACAGCAATTCAACATTTTTCCTTGTACAAATACATAGGAGGTGGGGTTTTCCCATCCCATAGGCAAAAAAAAAAAAAAAAAAAAAAAAAAAAAAAAAAAAAAGAAGAATCCTGGCTGCCTGCTGAGTCAATTAAACGTCTAAACTTCTCAAGTTGACACAATGTATAACCAGTACAATGATGCTTTGAGCCTGTTCATACATCTATTTGGCTAGGCCACAAACAAACGTTTTAAAGAAAATACTGTAACATAATTCTGAGAGCACATGGGTGAAGACGGCATGACTAGCCTTAAGACTGGCATTTGGGGGCACTAAACAATGTAGCAGAAGAAACAGCCTGAAAGGTAAAATTCATGGGAAACTAGCCTTAAAAAATAATTTTACAACATGTACGCCTCGATTTATAATTGGGAAAATAACGTCAAAAGACGCAGCTTTCCATTTGAATCTGCAGAGTAAATTTTTCAAGCTTCTACAAAAAAAAGGGGTCAAGAAAGCAAGGTTTCCTCGTTGATTTTCTGTTCCTTTTTCCCTCTCTGCACCAGTCTCCTATAGGGATTGAACAAATAGGGCTTTCGCACTATACTACACCCCCAACTTTTTTTTTTTTTCCAGTTTCAGATACAATTGAATTTATGCTCCTCCAGTCTTGTCTCCCAAGGGTGTGGTATACTTGGTGTGCCCTCAGAGCTCACCTGTCTTGACACAAAATCAGACATCTTCAACATGACCTGTCCAGAAGCCTATTTATTTATTTAGATAGCTCAGGATGCCTTCAGGGCATTTCTGGTATGGCTGGAGGATCTGGGGATAGAACCACAGCAACCTGAGCCTGAAAGCTCTGTTTAAGCAGTCACTTAAACAACTGTGCTAATAGGCAGGCTCCCGAAGCCTAAATTTAAAACGCTAACTCTCTCCCCTCGCATGTCTTCTTTTAACTATAGTATTTATCGGTCAGGAAGGGAAGATCCACCTTTACTTCTCCAGTTAGCATTTTTTCGCGTGCATGTACACTCCTGAGATTCTAGAATTCCCGGTGCTTTCAATGCACAACTGGAAGACGCTGAAGAGACCAGCCAGAAACACTCCTATTCTCTGTCGTAAGCACCAAGACTACAACGCCAACGTTGCAGTCACCTGAGCGGAAATGCCTCTTCTTGACGCTGATTGGACGCAGCGGAGCGATGCAGCCTGGGCCTTCCTCCCCAGTGCGCATGTGCACAGGAAGTGGAGGCGCCGGGGAGGAAGCGGGGAGGACCAATCCCTGATGTGCGCAGACGCAGTAGCGCTGGCAGCGCGGGAAGCTTGGGGGATGGGGCGGCGGAGACCAGCCTCGCTGGGGTTTGGATCTCGGCCACCCTTGGTAGTGGCGGCTGCCGCTTGAGGTGGCAGACTTGGGCCAGAGCTCGGTGCTGCCGCGCCAGGCGCCCGCTCCCAAATAGTTCTTCGCCCGGCTGCTGCCAGCCTGCGCTTCTCCGGACGCCGTCGGCCTGCCGTCGCCCCGACCGCCCTCCCTCCCCGGCGGTTCTCTTCTCCTCTTTATCCGGAGCGTAGAAGGCGAAAGGCCCGGCTCGGCACGGAGCCCTTTCCGTGCCCATCGCAAGTGCCACCGCCGCCATGGGCCTCACCATCTCCTCGCTCTTCTCCCGCCTGTTCGGCAAGAAGCAGATGCGTATCCTGATGGGTGAGTGAGGGGCCGAGGGGAGGCCGGGCCCGGCGGGGCGGGGTGGCGAGTCGGCGCTCGGGACGGCCCGGGCCGCGGGGCGGGCTGCCTACCGGGCGGGGGTCGGGCGGTCGGGGCGGGGACCCGCGGGCGCCGGCGAGGGTCCCTGACAGCTGTCGCCGGCGAGGCCTGCGCAGAACCTCAGGCGAGGTTTCCCGCTCCGGAGCGCGGCTCGCTTTCTCTGCAGTTGAAAGCGGGACAAGATGGGGTGGAGGCGTGGGGGGAAGCGACTGGGAAGCGGGCCCTGGTGAGTCGGGCTCTCGGGGGATCTTCTTCCCGCTGCTCTGGGTGTGCACAGCGGTCGGGAGGGAGGCCGAGCGACTTCAGCCTTTCTCCTCCCCCTTTCCCCTTTGGGTAACCCTGCACCCGCACTGGTGTGTGAGCTGGGGGTCCGGAGCTGTACGGGTTAGGAGCTTACTAGCTCGCATAGTGACACCATGAACATTTTTGAACAAGAGTTTATGTGCGCCTGTTTTTAATATTCTTGATAAATGCCTTGGGGCAGAATTGTTGGATCATGTGATAATCGTGTTTAAAATTTTTTGTTGAGTTTTTTTGTGTGTGTTTAATGTTTTGAGAAGCAAATCAACTGCTTTCCTAAGTAGTTACACCGTTTTACATTCTCACTTCCTATGTGTGAGTGTTCTAATTTCTCCATGAGATAGTAGTTTTTGAGTACCTCTGCACCTGTGATGTTCGGAACATTTGTCAATTAATTCAGATTCATTGTCTGAAAAATGAGAAGTTAATGTAAGAAGATTTTTCAAAACTATATGGATCAAACAGATTTATTCTTCTGAGTACACAAGGAGCACTAAATTTTGTCACTTTAAAATTATGAGGCTGTGTTTTATACATTTAGAAAATTTGAAAGATGAAGACATGAAGAAAAATCTGTTACCCATTTGAAAATACACTTTTTCATTTCTGCAGTCATTTTTCCCCAAAGTTGAGGTAATTGCACCCAGCTCTTCTTCACCTTAAAAGTGTTTCTCACTGCCGTGATTTGATAGACATATTTGTTTTTTGCCCCTTTTTTTTTTTTTGGGGGGGGGTTGGTTTGTTTTATGTATTTAGGACAGGGTCTACGTAGATCAGACTTGTAGTGCTTCTGTTTTCAGCCTCCCAAGCACGGGGATTACAGGCGCATGCCACCTCGCCCAGATAGACATAGTTTTTAATGATTAGCAAAGATCAGTGAAGTAGTTTTACTTCCTTTATTAATAGTTCGATCAAAGTGCAGGAGTACTTAAGGAGAACCAGCAGTGGTTCAGTATATCTTTTAATACAGTGAGTTGTTTACAGTAGGTGGAGGGGAGGGAGCACATTGCTGGACTGTACAGATTAGTCTTATCTTGGCTCCTTGGGAATTGGTTATAGTTTCATTATGTGGTAAATCTCACAGCTGAGAAGTTCAACATGAAGGAAATATGTACTAAAGCAATTAATGGGACACAAAATTGTGAGACTAACATGTTTTGAAGTAAGAAACCATACAGCCATATTTATTGGGATATGAAAACTAACCATGGAGAGGGAGAAGAAAGTATTAAATATGCATAAAGTGTGGGCGTGGCTCAGTGGTAGGGAACACTTACCTGGTTTTGAGGGGTCTGGGTTTGATCCCTAGCAGCGGAAGGGAGAGGAAGGCATACAAACAATATAAAGCTTATTAAAAATAAAAGACAAATTCTGTTCCCTACATGCTTTTCTATAATTTTTCCTTTTGGTATTGGAAATTGAACCCAGGACCTTCCCATTGACTTGTATCTCCAGTTCTTTTTTGAGGGGGACTAATGGGATTTGAACTCAGATCCTTGTGCTTGTCAGGCAAGCTCTGTGCAACTGCACTGTATCTTCAACCCTGTCTGGTTCTTTTTAAATTTAATTTTAATTTGCCCAGGCTGGGCTTGACATTGCAGTCCTCCTGCTTTGGTCTCAGAGTGCTGTTAAGTATGTGCATTGTGCCTGTCTTTTTCCAGTCTTTTGTGAACATTATTGGGTTCATTGTGCTTTATTTTATTTTATTTATTTATTTATTTATTTTTTGCGGAACCGGGGTTTGAACTCAGGCCCTTGCGCTTGCCAGGGAAGCACTTATTCCACTGAGCCAGCTCCCCAGCCCCATCATTGTGCTTTTAAATGGTGCTATGAGGTCCATTTGGACCTGCAGTGAGGACTGATTGGTTCTGAAAAGCTCACTGGTATGGTTTTATTTTATTTTATTTTATTTTTTGTTCCTCGAATGGCTTCAGGGCACTTTTGACCAACGGGAGAGTTGTGAGGTTCGAACTCCAGCAACCTGAGGCTGAGAGCTTTGTGGAAGCAGCCACTTAAAGGCCTGAGCTAGGGCCATGCCCCCAATTTATTTATTTTAAAAAGTATAACATTGAATTTATTATTTCTTTCTCAAGAGAGTTTTCTTCAGTCCATTAAGACCCAGCTCCCCTTACATGGGCTTTGGTGGAGGTTATGGGGCACCACCAGTAGGCGTAAAGCTGGGTGGAGGAATTCGGTCCTTGTGGGCTTCACAAGATCGATTTCTGACCACTTTGCTGTGAAGGACACAACTCACACAGTAATGCAGCTTCACATACAGCTTGGGAAACACATAGCCATCAAAGACACTCGATTCAGAAATGCCCCTGATGGCGGTGGCCTCCACTGTGTTCAGAATGACAAACTTCTTAATAGCCTTAGCCTTGGGTACATACTGGGTGCAGTTCGTGCAGCAAATAGGCTGCACATGACCGCGGCCCTTTTTGGCACGACCGTTGTTCCTTCTTTTTTTGTCATCTTGGAAAAGAGGACCCGAAAGAGGGATGGATTTATGTATGTATGTATGTATGTATGTATGTATGTATTTTTGCCCTCTCATCAGTATCTCAGTTTCAGTTCTGATTTGGAAGAATTGTATTTTGAGATAGATTAATTTATATTTTCTTAATAACTTGGTGAAGATCACCTAAAGAGATCTCAGATCCTCATTAGGTATAGCTTTGTAGGAAAATTTAAAGATCTTTTTGCTGTTTGTGTGTCTTAGTTTTCTCATTGCTGAGACAAAATACTGACATCTACCATAAAGGAGGAAAGGGTATGTAGCTGAGTTAGAGGTTTCAGCTCACAGCTGGCTGGCTCCAAGGCCGGTGGGTGTGGTAGAGGAACATCATGGAGGAGAAGCAGCTCAGGGTGGGCAGAAGGCAGCAAGAGCAGTGAGTCGCAAACCTCTTTCTGTCCCTGATGTCCTGTCCGGGCCTAAACACTGACCCCCAGCACAAGGCATCCATAATCTTAGTATCGCATCTTTGATCACAGCACTACCCACACTAGATATAACACCCTGAAAAGCCTCACCTGTGACCACATGAGGTTTTGGGAAGATATCTAGAGCAAAGCCATTATAGTGTTGCTTTGCTTTGTTGTTGCTGTGTTTTGTAATTTTTTTTTTTTTTTTAATAGAAAAGCAACAATCATTTTATTTTTCCCTGAGGCGCTGGTGGTTGTGGGGCTGCCATATCCCTGAGGCTTTCTTCTGCCTGTGGTTCAGCACCTAGGCCATGTGGCTCTCCTGCTGCTTTTGGATCCGGAACTCAGACATCTGATTCCTGAACAACTGTTTGTGTTGGCTGATAACTTGCTGCAACTCCTTGTTCTCTTTCTCCTTGCTATTAAGTATATCTTCTTGTTTTGCAATGTGAAACTCAGTGTCATTGCACATGGTGATGAGCTGGCCCTTCTTGCTGGACTCTGCAGGACTCGGCTTTTGACCCTGGAGAGTGCTTTTTCAAAGGCCAGCTCCTTCACCAGCTGCTTGGACAGCACCTGCACCTCTCCAAGGGCAAACTGCAGCTTCTCTTCTTCCTCGGCCAGGAGGAGCTTGGTTTTGGCATGGGCAGCTTTCTCTTCCACCAGCTTCTTTTCCATGGCCTGAAACTCTTGTTCACTGATAAAATTTACATCCTGGAGAACCATCACGTTCTTCAGCTGGTGGATAAGTTCCTCCTGAGATTGAGTTATATCCTGCAGTTGGTTGAAGGTAAGGAACACAGAGCTTGAGCCTCCCAGTAACTACCTGAGGGTCATTGCCATCTTTTGCCCCTACCAGCTCATTGGAAAATTATTTTTTCAATTTTGCCGTGGTTACTTATATGTTTCTTTCATTATATTTTTGTAATTTGTGTGTGTGTGTGTGTGTGTGTGTGTGTGTGTGTAAGATGCTGTTACATATTCAAAAAACACAACAATTTTATGGAGCATTTGACTTTTATTATACCCATGAGTTAGGTATTATAGTATGTTATAGTACTTTGGAAAGATTAAACCTGGATCTCAGTACAAAGAACTGGAAGAACAAGGTTTGATTAGAGGTTATAAGAATAAGAAAACATGGGGCCGTGGATCTCCAGTTCCGCAACAAACAAACAAACAAACAAACAAACAAAAAAAGAATAAGAAAACATAGGAGCTTTAAGTCTCCAGAGAAATCTTTAAGCCACCCTTTATTAGGATACAGGGTAGAGAAAATCCTTTGTTATGTTGTATAGATGGAGGGAGTCTGAATTAAACTATGACACAGTACTGTACTGCTTTGGACACACCTGTACAAGTTAAATTTGTATGGGTATATAAGCTTGATAATGAAATGATTTAGTTTTTAAACTTAGGAGCATTGCTTTCCTGTGCTACGTGATAGTTTGATTTAAATATGAAGATGTCCTTGTGTAAGTAATACTCAATTGAGTTGATTTTACAAATTGATCAAACATCTGAGTGTGGCGGTAGACACCTATAATCCCAGCACTTAGGCTGAGACACAGTTGTTACCATGAGTTCCTGACTGACTTGTGCTACAGAAGTGAGTTCAAACCCAGCCTCCATTAAATAGTCAGACTGTCTCAAAAAAAGAAACAAAAAATTGATCAACCCAACCAGAGGTGATGTTCTTAGAAAAATTGAATGTGGTTATTACATTTGTTCTTTCTCTTCTGAAGCTTTGAGCTAACAATGAAGAATATATAAGTTCTGAGACACTTATATGTAAAGGCATTCACATTGCCCTTAAAACTTTAATGAGGCTTCCATTTCCTTCCCTCCTTCCTTCCTTTCTTCCTTCCTTCTTGTAGTAGTGAGAATTGTACCCAGGCCTCTCACACAAGCTGTCCCCAGCTCTTTAAAGTTTTGAGATAGGGTTTTGCTAAATCGCTTGAATTTGTGGTCCTCCTACCTTAGCCTCCCATAGTGCTTGCTTCACAGGCAGATGCCACCACAGTAGGCTAAGGCAACTTTTTTTTGGTTGGATTTCTCCCCCCAAAAAACCCATTACTCACTTCCTTTTCCTCTTTGTTTTTCTTCTGGTGTTTTGGCCAGGGTCTCCCTGTCTTACCTGCAGTTCAGGATGGCCTTCAACTCACCACAACTCTCGTGCCTCAGGCTTCTGAGTCTAGGATTACAGGCATGTGCCCCACACTGAAGCACAACTTTTACTTTCAGATTGTAAGTTACTTTAAAATGATGTCTTTGTGTGTTTTGATCTACAATTTAAATATATAATGTCTTTTTCTAGTTGGATTGGATGCTGCTGGCAAGACGACCATTCTGTATAAACTCAAGTTAGGGGAGATAGTCACCACCATTCCTACCATTGGTAAGAAAGCTTATAGATGAATTTCGTTTCTAGTGTAATGGCAGAGCTTACAGAAGTAGTGCTCTGTGTGTAAAACTTGCCGATGATCTTATTAGGACTTTACCAAAGCTATTCTGAAGAGAATAGAGGACTTTATCATTTCAATGGTGCGTTATTGTGCCTAACAATCATTGTTTGTTTTTTCCTTGTAGGTTTTAATGTGGAAACAGTAGAATATAAGAACATTTGTTTCACAGTGTGGGATGTTGGTGGTCAAGATAAAATTCGGCCTCTGTGGAGGCATTACTTCCAGAATACCCAGGTAAGGAGTGCTGTAAGGTTTTATAACATCTCTGTATGATGTTGGTCAGTCTTTGAACTGATTGGACTCTGTCCTGTTTGCTTGGATGTTGGTATTTACTGTATGAGTGGGCACTTTCCTTTTCACCACTCCCATATTGTGTAGTACACACTCAGGCATGCCTTGGAGGGCCACATTCATTCCTGTGGAGGGCTATGTAGCCATCTCGGTACGATTTTGAAAGCTGAGGTGGCAGTGCTGCGATGTGGACCTTAAGGATGAATTGAGTGTCTCTCATTGTTGGTTCTTTTGTTTTTTAGAAAATAAAGGAATGTATGGCTTTCTGTCATAGTAGTTTCT
>NW_004524619.1:5423247-5424809 GCF_000260255.1 Octodon degus
TCACAAGTCCACATCTTGTACAGCAATTAACCACTAAGAAGAATATATGCAGTGTATTATTTGTTGAAACTGTCCTTCCGATTTGATTTGAAACTGTCTCATTGCTATCTCTTTGTCAATAAAACTTTGAAAAAAAAAATAAAAGCTTACTTGAATCATCAGAGTTAAAATAGTACCAGTTATCAGCACTCCAGCCCTCTGGCCAATAAGCCTTACATTTTTGGCCAATAATATTTTCCTCTGTCATTTTGTGTAACTTATCAGCTGATTTTCTATATTGTAACACCTTGAAATTTTGTTAAAGATTTTAATTTTTGTGCATTTCTCCTTATTGAAAATAAGGTTAACTTACCTTAATTTTTTCAGAAATCAGTGTGTGGTGGTGCCTTGGTTCCCAAGAGCTTTTGTTCACAAACAGAAGCATTTGGCAAAAACTCTGCATCAGGTGACAGATGTTACTGTGGCCCACTTTTTCACATAAACGTAAATGGAGCCATCTTTTCCAAAATCATAGAACAAAGTAAGTTCCTGAACCGAGGCACCACTGTCTTTAGATATTTCTCATTTACTTCAGTATGGATACAGAATAGCTTACATGGAGTAATTAATTTCAGCTGATGAGATCAAAGTTTCTTAAATGGGACTTCTGGTTTGTCATGGAGCTTTGAAAGTGATTTGAGAAAAGGCTTGGCACTCAGGCAGCCGAAGCAGGAGAATTCACTGTGAATTTGAGGCCAACCTGAACTGCATAGTGAAACCTTGGATTAGGAAAAATTCTTACAGCTCCTGCATCATGATTCAGTACCAGAAATGCTAGTTGCCAGCTTTGATTGACTACATTTAGAAGTTGAGTAATATATTTTGTAAAGACGTCATAGGAAAGCACCACTAGAGTCTGAGTATTTGGAAATACACATATGTATTAGATGATACTGAAGACTGAACTTGGTGCCTTCTCGCTGAGCTGCCTTCCCATAGCCACGATGGTCTCATCAAGTCATCTAAACATGGGATCCTCCTGCCACAGCCTCCCGGAGAGCTGGACTTGATTACAGGTACGCACAAGCATGACCTACTCAATCCTGAGAATACGAATGGGAGTGACTCACTATTAGCAGATCTAGTTGTTCTTAGGAAAACGTTTAGAATGAAATAATACACTTTTTGAGGGAAGGTGGAGTGTTGTACCATGGTTTGGTAAACCTAGGGTCTTCATGTATAGTAGGCAAAAACTCTACCACTTGACTATATCCTCTTCTAGGCTCATGTGCTTACTAAAAACTTGGTGTGGTGGTGCACATCTGTAATCCCAGCACTTAGGAGGCTAAGGCAGGAGGATCCAAGTTCAAGGTCAGCCTGGACTACATAGCAAGATCTTACCTCAGAAAATGAAAACAACAGAAAAACATTTTACTTTAGAGACTGTATTAACAGAATTGATTAGTATTGGCTTTTAAATTGAGTTATTAAACTTCGATACACTTCTCATATCTGTTCTGACATTATATTCGGGTAAGGGTTGGCTAGTTTTGTTTCTTATAAAAGTTACCTTGTTACTTTTA
>NW_004524619.1:5425919-5443237 GCF_000260255.1 Octodon degus
CGGGGCTGGCTGGCATGTGGTGCTGGGGGATTGAACCGTGGTCCCTGTGCTTTGCTAAGCTTGTTCTAAGTAGGTGCTTTAGACCACTGAGCCATCTTACCAGCCCCAGTATGCTCTTATTGTATTGTTAATCTCTTACTTTGGTAAATTTATAAGTAAGCTTTATCGTAGATATGTGTAGGAAAAAAACAATTGTAGGGAGTTGGTACTGTGCAGTTTCAGGTGTCCACAGAGGGGCTTGGCACATGTCCCTGTCAGAGAAACGTAGTGTGGAGCAGAGCCTCAGTAAGATGCCGTTTCGCATGAGGCTATCTGTTGGAAAGAGTATAAAGTGGAAGAGTTGGACTCCACATGTATTGCAAGCGGGCATGCGGAACAGGTGCAGCTGCTTGCCCTAATTCTCTGGTAGTTCTCAGAAAGTTAAATAATTCCCCAGGAGCCAGCATTTCCACTTCTGTGGACACAGGCAAGAAAAATGAAAATGTATGCCCTCAAAAAGCTGTACACAGGTTTCTTCTAGCATCCTTAGAGAAGTCAAAAAGTTGAAGCAACCCAAATGCCCATCAACTGATAAATAAAATAGTTGCACAATGGAATGTTTACAAAAATCAGTCAAAAAATGAACCAAATATTGATACATGCTACAACACAAAAACACCTGTGGATTGGCCAGGTAGCTTAGCAGATTAAAGTGCCTGTGTAGGCAGAGTGAAGGGACTGGGGTTCAATCCCCAGCGTGCCATGCTGGCCCTGCTCCTGGGGTGCCCTGAGACAGCAATTGAGACGGGGTGGTGGTGCGTGCCTGTAATCCCAGCACTTGGGAAGCTGAAAACAGAATCACTACGAGTCCGAGCTGTGTAGTGAGACCCTGTAGACCCTGTCTTAAATAATCAAACAAAAAAACCCCTGAACATCTGAAGTGAAAGAAGCCAGTCAAAAAAAATTAATGACATAGCTAGTGTGGTGGCACACACCTGTAATCCCAGCACTTGGGAGGTGGACGCAGGATTGTCATGAGTTTGAGGCCTAAAATGCCTAGTATCTTAAAAAAAAAAAAAAAAAAAACAACCAAAAAAAACCCAAAAACAAAAAAGCCTAAGTATATAATTAATTGATTCATTTATATGAAGAAGTAGAAGTTCACAGAGACAAAGGTAAGTAGGGGAAGCAGCTAGTGAGAATTGGGGAGACTGCTAATGAGTATTTGGTTTCTTTTGGCCGGCAGTTCGCTAATCAGTTTGACATGCAGAGACCAAAAGCCCTTGAGAAAAACATCAATTTAGGATAGAAGATTAAAACCATCATGGGGTTACAGTATCTTGTTTAGGAGGAGGAAAAAGGACATAGGCCAGAATAGTGAAAGCCAGTTATTTCTAGATATAGAAGGTCAGGAAAGAAGTGATAAAATCACATTATTTATAAGACAGTAGTTCAGTTCCTGAAGAACGTAAGTCGGATTAGTTTCTAAGCCCCACAAAGTGAGTCTCCCACTCCTTGGACACAGACGTACGGCGTACGTCGCTTCTAGCAGTGCCCCCCACCCCCACCCCGCTGCTGCTGCTGCTCGGCTTCGGGACAGCCTGGGCTCTGGCAGAGCCCAGCGCCACTGTACTCTGCCGCTCTGTGCAGCGAGCCGCGGCCGCACGACTGTGGCAAGCAAGGTCCCGCATATTAGCGAGCTACTTCGTGATTCGTTCGCATCTATGAACGTCGGTAACACGAGGTCCATCCTACTTGTGAAAATTTTCAGCGCCAGTGTTTGTGCATTGAGGATGTACTAATGTATGGTTCTTAAAAGTTGCAGTGCTTAAACAAAAACTTCCTTGATTTAAGATATCTAAAACAGCCCAGCTTTTTGAACGAAGGCATCTTGTTTCTAAGTAATTTTATCCTTAGATACATCATTTCTCCAAATTATTCCACAGGAGCACTAAAGGTGCTTCTTAAAGTGCCTGATACTCGTTTAGTATAAGAAAGTCAATTAAAGCCTGTCAGATTCTTTCTGGACCCAACTTCGGTGTAAAAGTACAAATAGGATGAACTAGCAAAAATGAGACTTAGGAATATTTCACTGTATTTTATTTTTATTTTTCCACAAATAATACACTGCATATATTCTTCTTAGTGGTTAATTGCTGTACAAGATGCGGACTTGTGATCCTATTTACAAACACCATTAGAACAAATCATTCTATTCATTAACAGAATGTAACTATATATCTATCCCAACCACTTTGAATACACAGATACAAAATGAACATTCATCTGTATACCCCATTTTTTCTAAGTTCCGTTAGAAAAATATTATAGGTGTGTAAACTCAGCAAAATATTCTAAAAGAGTCCAGTAGCCCATAATAGCATTGGGTCTTCTGTTTAACTGGCAATGTCAGAAATTATTGACCTGAGTCCCCCACAGCTCAACTCAACAGCATGGCTTTATTTCTTATAATTTCGTCTTCATACTTTTCTGCTGGATGGTTAAGACCAAGGTAAAGCAGGACCTATGCAACAAGAGTTGTAGCTTTTTGGTCTGAGAAGGTCAGTGAAATGCCCTCAGGATTTGTCCTGAGATCCTGTACCTCAGATTGTAGAACCTTTATCAGTGCAGCCATGTTAGAATGGCTATTTTAAAAATTCTTTTAAAAACACTTTATTATTACGTTAGGTGTACAGAATGATAACATTTATCATAGGGACTTTGTACCTACTCACGATATATCTTGCCACTGCTTTTTTTACCCTACTCCCCTCCCCTAGCTTCAACCCCTCTTCCACTCAATGGCTTTGTTGCCATTTTTTCCTTTCTTTTTTTCTTTTCTTTCCTTCTTTCCTTTCTCCCTCCCCTTTCCCTGGTTCCCCTTCCCATTTGAACATTTTCTTCCCATTTCCCAATATCTGTTAGACATTCTGGTCCTTATTTACACTTTTGATTTTTCACAACACAAGCAATGTGGCATTTACACAAATGTGTCTGGTGTATTTCACTTAAGAGCGTGGCCTCAAGTGCATCCACTTAGTAGAAATGTCCCAGTCTTAGCCTTCTTCATTGCAGAGTAGTGCTCTAGCCCATATAAAAAACATACTTGCTTTATCCATTCATAAGATGGCTTTTTTTTTTTTTTTTTTTTTTCCTTTTTTTTTTTTTTTTTAAGATAGGGACTTGCTGTATATATAGTTCAGGCTGTCACTGAACTAACTGTATAGCCCAGGCTGGCCTTGGATTTGCAGCTATCCTCCTGCCTCAGCCTCACGAGTGCTGGGATTACAGGCATGCACCAGCATGCCCAGCAGAATGGCTTTTTATTTTATTTTATTTTATTTTTTAGTACAGGGTCTACAGGGTCTCACTACACAGATCAGACTTGTAGTGATCTGCCTGTTTACAGCCTCCCAGGTGCTGGGATTACAGGTGTGTGCCACCATGCCCAATCTCAATTGCTGTTTTAGCACACTCCGGGGGTGGGACAAGCATGGCATGCCAGGGATCAAATCCCTGGCCTCTGCATCTGCCTAAGCAGGCACTGTAATCTGCTGAGCTACTTAAGGATGGCTGTTTTTTAAAAGCAAATATATTAGTGATGGTGTGAAGAAAATGGAACTCTCGTATGTTGTCGCTGAGGGAATGTAAAATAGTGTTGCCATTACGGAAAGCCAGGCAGTTTCCCAAAAGTATGAAGAGAATTTCCATATGGCCCAGCAGTCTACCCTTAGGACTGTACCCAAAATAATTTAAAATACATGCTCAAACCAACAACTAGTGTGCACATGTTCACAGCAGCCAAAAGGTAGCTTACCTAAGTTAAGCTTATTAGGCTAAGCTAAATATAGTATACCCACTTACTGGAATATTCTTCAGCCATTAAAAGGATTAGGACTGATACATACTGTAATAAGGATGAACTTTAAAAGCCAGCTAATAAAGCCAGATACAAAAGATGATATACTGAACCCATTTTTATGAAATATCAAAAATTGATCCACAGGAACAGAAAGAGCATCAGGAGCTGAGGAGTGGTTGGAACTGAATGCGAAATAGGTAGACTTTGCTTTTGAGGTCATGAGAATATTCTGGAGCTAGATAGTTATAAAACAATAAACTAAATATAACGGAACAGCACACTGTAAAAGTTAACCTTATGTGAATTTTATCTCAGAAATGCTTCACTATTAATTTAGCATGCAGAATTGTTATTTTCAAATTAGTGCTTTTATATAAACTCACTCGTTAATACAGTTGTAATGACCACCCATAACAGCGGGATGGAACCCAGAGCCTAGCGTAGTCCATGTTTGGGCACTAGTGCTGAGCGATACCCCTAGCCTTTTAAAAATTTTGACATAAGGTCTTATTAAATTGCCCATGCTAGTTTCCAGCTTGCAATTCTCCTGCCTCAGCCTCCAGAGTAGCTAGGGTTACATTTGTACCACAGCTGTTATCTTCAGTATTAAAAATGCTGTCCTTTTTCTATAAAGACCATAGAACTTTTATTTTTTAAATTTTTTTTGGTGGTACCAGGGATCAAACTCAGGACCTTGCGCTTGCACTTGCCAGGCAAGCACTTAATTCTACTGAGCTATCTCCCCAGCCTAGAGCTTACTTTTAATAGTCAAAGCTCTTAAAATTGTTTCCTCCTACTACATGAAATGTATTTTTTTTAAAAATGTTTTTGGTACTGGGGATTGAACTCACCAAATGAAATCTAGATAGTGTTTTGAGTGCTATCTTTAAATATTAAAACTTTCAAAATATTTATTTATTTATTTATTTTGGTGGAGCTGGGGATTGAACTCAGACCCTTGCCCTTGCCAGGGAAGCACTTACTCTACTGAGCCACTCCCTGGCCCCTAAGTGTCTTTAATTGTGTTTAGAAAATGGTTATAAAAAGCTGGATATGTGGACTGCAGAGGCTGAGGCAGGAGGATCATTGTGAATTCAAGGCCAGCCTGGGCTACAAAGTGAGCTCAAGGCCAGCACGAACTGGGCAGTGAGAAGCTGTCTCAAAAAACAGCAAAAAAGAAAGTGGTTATATTTCAGGGAAAAGATTTCTCCCTAATGAACTATCAAATGGGCCGTGTGATAAGCTAGTAGTGTGAACTTTTACCTCCCATTCCATATGGATTTTGGATTTGTCTCAAGTTAAGTCTGTAGGAAATCTTTGTCTAGAGAATGGAAGATCTAAAGACATCAATTTTGGGGCTGGGGAGATGGCTCAGTAGAAAAAGTGCTTCCCTGGTAAGCGTAAGGGTCTGAGTTCAATCCCCGGTTGGGGGGGGGGGGAAGACATCGATTTCTACCAGGGACATCTGGTAGAAATTGTGTCTTGATGTTTTTCTCCCTTGGATTTACTATTCCTGAGGGCTGCCTTTAGTATGACATCAACACATTATGATGAGCTCATAACTTATCACTCAGAAGTCACTATGCAGCACAATTGTTAGAAGTTTGAAGAGTTGGCCAAATAGCTCCGCTGATTAAAGTGCCTGCAAGCAGGTGCAGAGGCCAGGGGGACTGCTGTCAGCCCCGCCCCCGGGGCACGCTGAGACTGCACTTGAGACTGGGCATGGCGCCCTGTAATCTCAGCACGTGGGAGGCTGTAAACAGGTAGATCACTAGGAGTCCACTAGTAGTGAGACCCTGCACACCCCTGTAGAGCCTTCCCTAAAAAAATAAAATACAAAAAAAAAAAAAAAAATTGAAACAACTGATTTAATACTCATTTTGAGACAGTGCCTCACTATGTAGTTCCGGTTGGCTGCAAACGCAGTGATCTTCCTGGCTCAGCTCCCAAGTGCGGGGCTTACAGGTGTGCACCACCAAGCCTGGCAAGACTCAGAAGTTTATGATTTTTTTTGGCTGGCTCAGGCTGCCTTAAGGGCGGGTCGTAAAAAAGTTGAGAACAATTTTTTTTTTAAGACTCAGAATTTTATTTTTTTATTTTTTGGCAGAACTGGGGATTGAAATCAGACCCTTGTGCTACTGAGCCATCTCCCTGGCGCCAGGATTCAGGATCTTAGAAGTAACCTACATGGTAGCTAGAGTGAGTCGTCTGCTAATCAGTTATGAACTGTTAGTGTACTTGTCTGTAAAATTTTTGAAATGTTAATTCCTACAGTAAGAACTTATGACATAAAATGTGGCTTACCATAGAATGTTGTATTTCCTGTTTATTAAAGGCGTTAACAATTCTAAATGTAAGAAAAGTTCAATCATAAAGACAGCTTTCAACATTTCTGAGCAACACTTTATACTAAGTCATGAGTATAAGGGAATTTTGAGTGCTATTACTGTATTTTCTTATTCCCTATCTTTGGATTTGTCATTTTAATATTCTATGCTGGAGCTTGGACTAGAGCACAGAGCACTTTACAGTAACATTCCATTATCCCCCTGAAAAGTGTTTAATCATGAAACACACTTAAGGATTTAGAACATGGTATGTTTTCTAAGTGCTTAAGAGGTTTTCTGACCAATGTACAATCAAGCCAGCCATGATGTTAAAATAGAACCTGTATTATGCTTTTTTTTATGGGCATGGGTAATTATGCTACATTTTCTTTAAACTTTTTGCTGGGAAACGTAAGCATTTTCTCTCAAGTTATTGTATGGGTCTGTCAGTATATTTGAAAGCAAACCAAAAACAAATTTTAAAAGGAAGCCAGGTATAGTGGTGCAATCCCAGCACTCAGGAGTCTGAAATAGGAAGATTACCTGGGTTACACAATGAGTTCAAGGCCAGGCTAAACTGTATATTGAGACCTTATCTAAAAATAAGTAGCTGGGGAGATAGCTCAGTAGAACAAGTGCCTGCCTGGCAAGCGCAGGATCCTGAGTTCAATCCCTGGCACTGCAAAAATAAAAAAAATAAAAACAAACCCATAAAAACAAAAATAAGAAGGAAAATAGTATATTATTTATTTTTGTCTTTTGGTTCTAGGAATCAAACTCATGACCTTGCACGTGCCAGGCAGGTACTGCTACTGAGCTACATCCCCAGCCCAGTATTATGTGAAAAGAATCAGATTCTGGTTGTAATTTTGTTATGGTTTGTGTATATGTGTCCCCCACAAAGCCTCATGCAGTCTTGGGGTGGCCTCTGGAGTTTGTTTGCTTTTTGTGGAACTGGGGATTGAACTCAAGCGCTTGTGCTTACCGGGGAAGCGCTTATTCCACTGAGCCATCTCCCTGGCTGCAGTTCGATTACTGTGGATGTGGATGCTGCACCTGCCCTGAGGTAGGTAATTTGCATTTCAATGTGAGGAAAGAGAAGTTAGCTACTTGAGCTGCTGCTACTCCTCCTTGTGCTCTGCTGTGTGCTGCTCTGCCTTGGAGCTGGCTGAGTATGGACTGAAACCTCTAGTAACTGTGAGCTAAATAAACCTTTCCTTCCTTCATTTTGGGTGTCCAGTATTTGTCCCAACAACGAGAGAAGAGTAAGACAAATTTATTTTCATATTTATAAACTGCTGTTAAAATTCTCTCAAAAATGGTACTTACAAAGGCACAATTTGGTAGCATCAATTTATTCATTTATGGTCTTTTCTAAATAAGATCTCAAGAAACTGGCTCCTTCATCTTTTCTTTCAAGTATTTTTAAGGTTCAATCCGAAGTGCTGGTAAAACCTCATTCTCAAACTTACTAAACTAAGAGTTTAACAACACATTTGATAGGATGAAAAGGCAGACTATATCATCAAGGTAACTGCTTACAGTACTAGCTTCAGAATGTGAACGATGGGCTTAGCTTGTGGTATCAGCTTAAAGGACTGGAAACATGGGCTTTCATTACTTAAGAGCTTTTCTTGAGATAAGTAGGTTTTTAATACCTGAACTAGAAATTAAATTTAGACTATGAGAGAACACTACAGTTATCCCAAACATCAAAAGCAACAACTAAAAGATTAAAGTACAATGATGAATGAATTAGTAAAGCTTGGTTACTGCCTGGATACTAATTAGTGCAACTCCTTGTTTTTAAGTTTTCAAAAGTTTGGCTTCCTATTTAAATTTTCTTTTTTAATGAATTATATATACAGTGTTGTTCTGTAACTCAAGTATAATGCTCATCTATAAAAAGAACAGTTTTTATTTTAGGTATGTTGAAAAGCCCAAGGGCCGGGGAGATGGCTCAGTGGAATAAGCGCTTCCCTAGCAAGCACAAGGGTCTGAGTTCAATCCCGAGTTCTGGAGAGAAAAAGCCCTACTACCGTTTTTCCTACATAAAATACTTTCGAAGATACTTCTAGCATAGAAATCCTCAATGTTTCATCCAGTTTCCAGCCTGTGTTGGAAGTTTCTCATCAAGTAATGTATTGTGCTATGTTCTCTATTATCATGGCCAAATACTCTGATAACTTATGAACATTTGTCGTGGGTAAAAATAGAGAGAATAAATGTCACAACTCAATTTGAATGTTAAACTGGGCTTACACCCTCAAAAGTGAAAATGAGCTTCAGTATGAATGAGAATATAAATTATGTCCGTATATACCATGTACTAAAAACTAAGGAATGCAAATACCTTGTTGGCTGAAAAATGAAGAAGCAATAAAATTCGTGATGTTGTATTTTAATCTTTTGTTAAAGCTCCGAATAAATTGCTAATCAAATTGAGGTAGAGGTAGACCCTCGTTATTCTTTCCATGTGTCAGAACTTGTCTCCCACCTTAACTCGAATGCATTACCTTTTCCTTAATTACAGAAACATGATTCAACTTGAAATGTGTGTTATGAAAGATCATTCAAAGGGCATTTAAAAATTCTTATTTACCAGCTTAAAAAATCTCTCCTAAAAATGTACACAATTCAATTTTCTTCTTGCTAATCATAAATATATTTGTTTTTCCTCCAAGTTTATGGAAAAAAGGTAGAGAAACTATACAATGCAAATATTATGATGTCTTGTGACAAAGACATCTGGAACATTACTAGGGAAGCAACAAGGTTTTATATTAGTGGCTAGATGTTCTCTTTAGGGGTTACATTAAGTTTCCTACAAAGTAATTTCCTTTTCAGATTTTAAACAAATGCCAGTAAACAAATCTATTTCCATTTTAAATCACATACAAGAGCTATGTGATCAGAGGGATGGGAAACACTAGGTAAGGCCTGGTGGGTGGTAACTTCTTCATGACTAGGTAAGGGAATCACCTGTTCAACCTCTAAAGCATTTAAGTCAATGAAAATGTAATCCAGACACCCATGAAAGCCACCAACATAATTTGTGTAAGCAGGTTCACCACAAGCACTTCTCAATTTGAAGAAATGCTTCAGAGCCATGTTGCATCTTTCCTCTTCCCCATTGGAAGCCCAATCTTCGTGGTCCTCTGGAATGCTGCCATTTATGACAAACTCATACATTCCTGTTGATGGTGTACTATTGAAGTCCCCACAAAATATAACGGGAATGCCAGGATACAGATCACATGAGACATGCTTAATGTGAGCCAAGGCCACGGCCATCTGAATGAGACGAATGTACCCACCTACGAACACAAAAACATTAATGTAAGTACTTTTATTATTTTATTTTTTTACGTATTTAGTACACAGATCAGACTCACAGTGATTCTCCTGTTTTCAGCTTCCCAAGTGCTGGGATTACAGGTGCATGCCACCACACCCAGTCTCTATCGCTGTCTCACGGCACCCTGGGGGCGAGAGCAGCATGGCACCCCAGGGATTGAACACTAGTCCCTGCACCCACCTAAGCAGGTGCTTTAGTCCACTGAGTCATTTACGTACTTTATTTATTTATTTATTTATTTATTTATTTATTTATTTATTTTGTATTTTAAGGAAGGGTCTATAGGGTGTGCTGGGTCTCACTACTAGATCAGATTCATAGTGATCCACCTGTTTACAGCCTCCCAAGAGCTGGGATTACAGGCATGCACCACCTCGCCGTCTTATTTAAGTAATTTTATTTTATTGTGGAACCAGGGATTGAACTCTGGCCCTTGCGCTTGCCAGGAAAGTGCTTATTCCACTGAGCCATCTCCCCGGCCGCATGTACTTTTAAAAGTTGTCTTTAAGTTAAAAAAAACCCAAAAAACAAAACACCAAATCTCAACATATTGTATACACTGTGTAAAAGCATTTTAGCAAACTTGTCACCTGTTTAAGTCACTGTGAAGCCAAATACGGTAAAACTTACCTTTGGGATGCCAGTAGAGATGTGTATTAGCGACACATATTTTTTTAGAGGAGTCCTTTGTAGACTGAAGCACTGAAACCTAAAATAAAGTACCAAGAGTTCAGTTGGTGTGAGCCAATCTCCTGAGTGTTTCATCTAATAGGATGAACTGACATTTTATTCACTTTCCTTTCCTTGATGAAGAGAGCAACTATGAAACTGAATGTTTTAGGATATTGTATGTGCATAGGATCCAGTATAACTTTTTTTTTTAGAACTGGGGATTGAACTCAGGTCCTTGGGCTTGCCAGGCAAGTGCTTATTCAACTGAGCCATCTCCCCAGCCCCTAGTGTAACGTTTTAACTGTCCAACATGTAACGCAATTATAAAAATACCTTTTAGATGACAATGTAAGGTTGGAAAAGTGTTTTCAAATCTGTGAGCACAAGCTTTGGAATCAGGCAGACTTACATTTGAATATTTACCATTCACAGCAGAGACAGTTTTCTAAGCTAGTTTCATGATAAAGAGACCATATCCTCCCCTCATGGAGGGCTGTAGTGTGCATTCAATTGCATGAGCTGACACAGAGGTGCACAGAACACAGTAGGTGCTCAGAAAAAAATGGCAGCTACTCTGTAATCTTTTTTTAGACAGTCTATGTAGTTCAGACTGACCTTGTACGCACTATGTAGCCCAGGCTTATCTTGAACTCACAGCTGTCCTCCTGCCTCAGCCTTCCAGGTAGTGAGATTACAGGCATGGGCCACGATGCCTGGGTTTTGGGGTTTTTGAGTCTATGTAAGTCCAGTATGGCCTTGAACTCACGGCAATCCTCCTGCCTTGGCCTCCAGAGTACAGGAATTAGAGGCGTATACCACTATGCCCAGCTCTTTTTTTTTTTTTTTTTTTTTTTTTAAATTTTTATTTATTTATTTGTGTGTGTGTGTGTGGCCAGCTCAGCCCACCAGGTGGCGGGGCTGGCTGGCATGTGGTGCTGGGGGATTGAACCGCGGTCCCTGTGCTTTGCTAAGCTTGTTCTAAGTAGGTGCTTTAGACCACTGAGCCATCTCACCAGCCCCTGCCCAGCTCTTTCAAACATTTTTTTTTTCACTGCTACTCAGTTTGAATAAAGCCAACTGCTTAAAAACTTTGGACATTCAATAAACACATTTTCATAAATGACAATTTTATTTTTAAAAATATATTTAGAAAAAAAAATATATATTTAGTCCAGGGTCTACAGGGTCTCACTACACAGATCGGACTTGTAGTGATCCTCCTGTTTTCAGTCTCCCAAGCACTGAGATTACTGGTGTGCAACACCATGCTCAGGCCCACTGGCCCAGGACGTCCTGTGGGTGGGCTGGCACGGCACACTGGGGATTGAACCCCAGACCCTGTGTCTGCCTAAGCAGGCACTTTAATCTGCTAAACTATCTGGTCAGTCCTATAATTTTAGGTATCAGTTAACCTTGCCTAGTGATGATGATAAATACAATATAATCAATTCCCTAAGAATCCTGCTCCAAGGGACCAGGGAGATAGCTCAGTAGAATAAGCACTTGCTTTGCAAGTGCAAGGGCCTGAGTTCAATCCCTGGTTAAGGAACCTGGTAACTAAATTTGCCCAATCTCTCTCTCTTTGAGGAAACAGTTTATATTTTATTATATGAAAGATTTCCTGCATTTCAAGACTATTATATTCCAATGCTCAACCAATCTCTCATTTATGAAGTTGGGAAGAATAACATGTATAAAACAGGAATATGGGGGAGGGCTTGCCCATTAGCTCAGTTAAGTGACTGCTTGAACAAAGCAATCGTGATGCTGTGGTTCAATCCCCAGATCCTCAAGCCTTATCAGACTTGCCTTGAAGGCATCCTGAGCCAGCCAAAAAAAACCAAAAAACACTTCTGAACTTTTTAGGGCCAGGGAGATGGCTCCCTAGGATAAGCGCTTGCCTGGCAAGCACTAGGGCCTGAGTTCAATCCCCAGTTCTGGGAAAAAAAAAACAACAACAAAAAAAACCAAACTGGGGGGCTGGCAGTTTAGTTCAGCAGACTAAATGCTTGCTTAGGTAAGCACAGGGGCCAGGGCTCAATCCCTGGCTCTGCAGGCTGAGCCATTGATAGTCTGGGCGTGGTGGTGCACGCCTGTAATCCCAGCACTAGGGAGGCAGAAATCAGGAGGATCACTACGAGGCTAGGCTGTGTAGTGAAACTCTGCACAAAGAAAAACCACCCAGGAATATATGAATCACTGTAAAGATTAACATGTTTATGATGAGGCCGTAACTCATGTATCTTGCTACTGGTCATCTTGAACCACTGGTGGTATATGCAGGCACAGTATAGTTGCTAAATAAATGTACTGGATTAGTGAATGAAAACTAAACTTTGTACGGAGAATACAAGCCTAAACAGAGGATAAAATGTAAACATAAGCTAAAATAAAAGCTAGACAGTTTCATTTCACTTATCATCCCTCCAACTTGTCCTTTCAGGTCCCTAAAAATGCCTGAATTTATGAAGAGACAGGTGGAGCTACCTCACCTGCAGGACTGAAGACCTCTGGAGCACCTTCTCCTGCGCCAACGGATAGGAAACTAGTTTCTCCAGCAGTTCTTTGTGAAGTGGGTTGGATTCTAGGGCTTCTTGAAAAGAAATGTCATGCTGGCCAAGGAGGCTGAACTTTGACTTCCGGTAAAAAGTGGCCAGACCCTCGTGCTGCTTGATTCGAAACACGCCCTCCAGCCCGAAGGCCTCGAGCGCAGGCACCAAGCTGTCTGAAAACACCGCGCGGTCAACCTCCTGCAAACAGATGAGGTCGGCATTGTAGCCAGTGAGTTCCTTCTGGATAAGGTTCTGGCGGTAGTCGACCTCCAGGGCGTAGGGGGCACAGTACGGGTACAACACAGTCCTGGAGAACTCCGTCTGGGCATACGTGTCTGCCAGGATGTTGTAGGAGACAGTGCGGATGAGGGCATCCTCCGTCACCTTCTTGGTGTACAGATGCCGGTGGTCAAAAGTGCAGGTGCCAGGCCCGGCTTCCACCGGGGACACGCTTTCCAGCTCCCGGCTCGGCCCGAAGCGCTGCCCATTGCCCGGGGTGCAGTGAAGCCGGAGCCGCAGCCCGATGTCAGCGTTGGATGGGGTGTAGACGCGCTCCCGCACACCGGTCTCGGTCCAAGCGGAAGACGGCAGCGAGGGAGACAATGAAGAGGGGCCGCCGCCCTCCGGCTCCGCCGCTCCGGGCCTGGCTTCCTTGTACCAGCGGAAGAGACAGCCCGCTGGATCCCCAAATTCGAGGCTGAGTTTGGGGCACACCGGGAAGCCCGCCATCATGTAGCGCGGCAACTGCAGCTCGGTGAAGGTAGGAGGGTTGCGCTCCACCTTGTACTTGACATCGCCGATCTGCAGCACCGCGCCGTCCTGCCAGGCGTCCACGTTGAGTACATCCTCGGCCACTGCCTCCTCCCGGTAGTACAGCTTCACCACCGGCTCAGGGGCCGCGGCCGGCTCGGAGCCAGGCACCGCGGAGTCGACGCCGCCGCTCGCGTTCGGCCGGTTCTTCCTGCTCTTCTTCGCCGCGGCCGCCTTGGCGTGGCCCTTGAGGGCGTTGGTTGCGATCCGGCTGAGGACCCGGCCGAGCGGCTCGCTCTGGTCGCGCTGCATGTTCTTGTGGCTGCCGTCGGCCAGCGCGAACGACAGGCTCAGCTTGGGCTCGGAGGGCACGCAGCGCACCACGGCGCGCTCCATCGCGCCCGCCGCCTTCTCTGCCGCAGCCTCCGCCCGGCTGCGCTGCTCCGCCGCGGCCCGGAACCCTCGAAGCGCGGCGCGGACGCCTGAGAACCTCCACATGAACCTGGCTGCCCAGCAGCTGACAGGACCCGGGCCGAGGGGCGGCCCGGCGTCAGGCTAGGCGCAGAACCCGCAGCCCGCAGCCCCGGGCTCCATTCGCACACTGCGGGCTCCGCGCGACGAGGAGAGGGCGCGCGGCGCTTCCGCGGTGCACTTTCGCCAGTCCTCCTCCCCGCTCTTTCTTTCTACAGCCATGCCCGTCTCGAATTTCTAGCCGATTAATTTTTATATTTAATCCTAGGTAGACTGGGGAAGCTGTTAAAGAAACAGAGGGGTGGCGCATGCAAAGGCTGGAGCCGGCAGTTTTGTGGAAAGTGCGGATTGAAGAAAGGCGCGCGGAAGGCGCGGCGGGCCGGAAGTGGTGGGCGGGGCCGCGTGCGCGCTTCCGCCGAGGTGGCGGTTGCGCCCAATGGCTGTGGTTCTCCTGCCGGCGCCCGCTGGGCTTTGCGAGGGCGTGGGGGGCCGCGTTCGGAGGGCGAGCTCTGCTTGGGGCGTGGAAAGCGGTACCCGTTTCCTCTCCGCGGTGGTGCCGGCGCCGCTGTCCCTTCTCTGAGGTGTGGAGGGCCCCGGCCGTCGTTAAGTAACCGCGTACGACACCCCGAATATAAGCGCGGACCCCGCTGAAACACGGCCCCAAGCGCGCTGTGTAAGCCGCGCGGTGCGGGGGGATGGGAGGGGCCCTGCCGGTCGCTTGCGGCTGTGCGGCCTCCAGAGAGAGAGAGAGAGAGAGAGAGAGAGAGAGAGAGAGAGAGAGAGAGAGAGAGACAGACAGACAGACAGACAGACAGACAGACAGACTAGGCACGCACACGCTCCAAGCCACAGTATAGTAAGTGGACACACACGCAGTGCTGACACCCGGCGGAAGCCTGCTCATTTTTATTTTTTATTTATTTTATTTTATTTTTTTTATTTTTATTTTTTTTTAAATTTCTTTTTTTTTTTAAATTTATTTATTTATGTGTGTGTGTGTGGCCAGCTCAGCCCACCAGGGGGCGGGCTGGCTGGCATGTGGTGCTGGGGGATCGAACCGTGGTCCCTGGGTTTTGCTAAAGCTTGTTCTAAGTAGGTGCTTTAGACCACTGAGCCATCTCACCAGCCCCCTGCTCATTTTTAGGAAAGAGGAAAACCTTTGCTATTTAGGATTGCCAGGTCTAGCAAATAAAAGCACAGATCGCCAGTTAAATTTCGTGTGTGTGTGTGTGTGTGTGTGTGTGTGTGTGTGTGTGTGTGGCCAGCTCAGCCCACCAGGGGGCGGGCTGGCTGGCATGTGGTGCTGGGGGATCGAACCGTGGTCCCTGGGTTTTGCTAAAGCTTGTTCTAAGTAGGTGCTTTAGACCTCTGAGCCATCTCACCAGCCCCCTGCTCATTTTTAGGAAAGAGGAAAACCTTTGCTATTTAGGATTGCCAGGTCTAGCAAATAAAAGCACAGATCGCCAGTTAAATTTCGTGTGTGTGTGTGTGTGTGTGTGTGTGTGTGGTGATGATGGTGGTATTGGGGATTTTACCCAGTGACTCACACATGCCAGGCCACGTGCTCTGCTAGTAATTTCAGTTAATGAGTAATAGTGCAAAGTGTTCTAAATATAAAGTAATTCTTTTGTTTGTCTGAAACTTTAAAAAAAATTGGTGCACATTAATGATATGAATGAGGAGATTTTGGTGTATTGGTACATGCATTCTCCCCCCCACCCCCCGTTTTTGGTCTCCGTGGTCCTTCTCTGCTTTGCCTTCCCCTACTCTTGATCTGCCTCAGCTTTTTAATCCCCTGACAGGGATATGCTGCGTAGTTCAAGGTGACCTTGAACTCACTGTGTTCTACACTGCCCTCGAACTTGAGGCACCTCAGGAATGCTGGCGTTGCAGGTGTACACCATCACACCTAGCTTATGTGACAATGAGACAGGGAGCCTCCAGATAATACAGGGGAAAAATGTTCTCCCAACCTGACCTGGATGAGTTGGTGTTCTCTAAAACTGAAGAATGAATTTTAGGAACAAACGGAGGTTGAGAGTAGAATATATTTATTGAGGGAAAGAAAGCCCCTGTCTTAAGGAGAGGGACAGGAACGGGGACTCCCCCCTCCCAGAGCGTTGTCCCGCGAAGTTGTCCCTTCCTCGGACTTTCATAGTGTAAAACCACGCAGGCTAAGGTGGAGGAAATGGGTAATTCACTTAGGTGGATGTGGGGTGGGACAAAACTATGGTCACGCAATGGGATTACAAGCACCATTGCTCAGGTAAAATTAAGCCCAGGACCAAATGGGGAAGGGAGTCACATAGCAAGCAGGCATGAATGTAAAACAGGACTTTATCTGGTAGCCGTCAGATAATGGGTCTTCTTGGCTTTTTCAGGGCGATGAGCAGTTCCAGATGCTAATCTTTAGGGAGGTTAGCATTTGTTTGATCTTTGGTCTTTAGGTTTGACTCACAGCAGGAGCATCTGTCCCTTCCACAGTTTGTAAGCTATCTTGTCTTCTGTGTTATCTCCTTTGAGGGCCTGGCCCTGTCTGCCTATAATATTTCTATCTAATTTGGCTGCCTGCAACAAGAGTCTTAATCCAGGTTTTGAGATACGCCATACAATGCCACTCTTCTTTTTGGTTTTTTTCTTTAATATTTCAATTTGTTTGAAAGAGTAAAACATAGCCATAGATCCTCTTGCCTCAACCTCTCAAAGTGCTAGGTTTATAAGGCATGCACCATTATCCCCGGTATTGTGGACTTAAGTAATCCTTCAGGCTCAGCCTCCTGAGTAGCTGGGACTACAGACATCCACTGCCACACCAAACTCGTCACACAATCACTCCTTTCCTATACCACACTCCCATTCTGGGATTTGAATCCAGGACTTTGCAGTGCAAGCACCTGTCACTGAGCTACATCCCCAGCCCTTTTATTAATTCTGACATAGGGTCTTGCTGAATTACCCACACTGTTTGAACTCACATTTCTGTGCATCCTGCATAGCTGGAATTATACCACTATTCCTGGCTTCAAGTTGGTTTTTTTTTTTTTTTGACAAAGTCATCAAGGTATTTTGGTGGGGGAAAGATAATCTTTCAGCAAATTATACTGAAACAATTGTATATTTTTTTTTTCTTTTTTGTGGAACCGAGGATTGAACTCAGAGCCTTGCGTTTGCCAGGGAAGTGCTTATTCCACTGAGCCATCTCCCCGGCCCCTTAACAATTGTATATTCTGATGAAAAAAGTTACATGGATTGCAGACCCAAATGTAAAAACATGGGAGAAAATCTTTTTTTTTTTTAATTATTTAATTAATTAATTATTTATTTGTGTGTGTGTGTGTGTGTGTGTG
>NW_004524619.1:5443435-5449547 GCF_000260255.1 Octodon degus
AGCTGACTGGCATATGGTGCTGGGGGATCGAACGCGGTCCCTTCACTTTGCCAAGCTTGTTCCAAGTAGGTGCTTTAGACCACTGAGCCATCTCACCAGCCCCAGAGAAAATCTTTATAACCTTATCTGTCTTTTATTTAAAAAATCACAATCTATAAAAGGAAGCAATAGATATTATGAATCTTTTTTTTTTTCTTTTTTTTTTTGCGAACATGGAACTTTAATCAAAGACAAAAACTTACGGTCTTCAAAAGATGCAACTCAACCGGTATTGTGGCATATGTTTTTAACCCCAGCCCTCAGAAAGCTGAGGCAGGAGTATTGCTCCAAGCTTGAGGCCAGCCTGAACTACATAGTGAGACTGTGTCTCAAAAAGAACACCCCACTAAGTAATACCATTATGAAAAGTGTAAATCTTAATACAGACCGCAAAAATACATTTGCAAATTCTCTGATAAAAGTCTTGCATCTGGAATATATAAAAAACACTTAAAATCAGATGATAAGAAAAATGGGCAACATTTTGATAGATGTTTCATCCAAAAAAGATGTGTCATGGGCTGGGCTGTAGCTTAGCGGAAAGCACTTGCCCAGCATCAGAAAAACCCCAAGTTCAATTACTAACACCATGAAGGAGATAGGAGATGAATATGAAATTATATTAATGGCTCATAAAACACATAAAAAGATGGTCATAGGGACATACACATTAAAACCACAGTCAGATACCACTATATGCTCACAAGAATAACTATACTCAAAAAACACAATACCAGATGCTGGGAAAGATGTGGAGAAACAAACCCTCATTTTGGTAGGAATGTAAAATCTTTCTGCTGCTTTGGAAAAGGGTTTGGCAGTTTCTTAAAGTGTTAACCATAGACTTACCATTCAAGTCAGCAGTTATGTAGATCTCATATCATGAGAGATGAAAATTACGTTCATCCAAGCATATATAGAGCTAAAACTCCATGCACAGTAGTCTCAAACTGGTGAATGGTTAAATAAAATATCTGCATATAATGGAATCCAGAAATAAAAAGTAACTTCTATTATACATTGCACATGGATGAACCTGAAACACGCTAGCATTATGTGAAAAAAGCCAGACACAGAAGACTATATAATGTATGATGCTTTTCAGAAATTACAAACCCGTAGAAATCAAAAGCAGATTTGTGGCTCTAGTGCTGGCAGAAAACCAATATGCTTTACGATTATCAAAAAGTTTTATTCCCTCACTTTTATTTTTAAATTTTATTTTTGAGACAAGGTCTTGCTACGTAGTTCAGGCTGGATTTGAACTTACAGTATAGTCTAGGCTGGCCTGGAACTTGTAGTGATCCTCCTGCCTCAGCCTCCTGAGTCATGGGATTATTCTCTAAGCCTCATCATTCTCTCACTTTATTTTTTTATTTATATTTATTTTTTCCATAATTTTATTGAGAAATAGCAATGAGACAGTTTCAAATTGAATTGGTAGGACAGTTCCAATAATTAACACATTGCATACTTCCTAGTGGTTACTTGTACAAGATGCAGACATGATATCCTATTTGCAAACACTATTAGAACAAATGCCTCTATTCCTTGAATTGAGAGAATGTAGCTATTTATCCTAACCATCTTGAATACACAGATACAAAATGGTCCATTCGCTCACTTTAAATGACATTTATGAAGTACTTACAGTGTGCCAGATACAGTAATGTAGGCTAGACCCTCATTAAAATTCTTGACACTGACTGGCACATAGTGATATTTGTCAAATGAATATGCCATCAGTACACCACCAGGATAAAATCCTTCCATTTTTTTTAGGCACATGGTGTTCACACAGGCTGTTCTTCAGTTGGATTATACACTGAGGCATTGTGAGTTGCAGCTATCACAATTTTTCTCCAAGCATGTTTGCCAAGTTCATACCTTTTTTTTTTCTTTTTGCGGGGGCGGGGGGCGGGTGACTGGGACTCAAACTCAGGACCTCACACTTGCACATCTTACCCTGTGTGACTTTAGCAAGGATTTCCTGAATATACTGAATGAATAGCAGCCAATAGAGAAATGAGATCAACTGCTGATTAGTCACAATATTTACAGGAAGTCCTTATGGAGACCCTGGAAGACTGTCTCTGAGAGGAAGATACAGTTTTGTTTTGTGTTTTTCTCAATGGAGGCACATTTCTAGCTCGCAGTTTCCCAAAACTTATAGACCCAGATTTTCCAAATGCCCTCCAAGGGAAGGTGGTTAGGGTTTCTTTGTTTGTTTGTTTGTTTTTTGCTTTAAAAAACCCTCCCTCCATTTACTGGAGTTATTGTTGTGACAAATGATCCTCTCTTTTGTAGCTTAGCAACTGTTTCCCTCTTCCCCACTTCAGCCAATCCTTCTTGCAGTGACTTGAGTTTCCAGGACAACCACAAGGTTGCTTTTAAACTCAGTTAGTGACCCTAGCTTACCAAGGAACCAGTGAGATTCTGGAAGCTTCACCCTTCATTAAATTCCTTCCTCTCACCAAAGGAGAAGCTCTGTAATTCTTGGTCCTTGAGACAGTAAGCAATTAGAGGTATGGTTCTTGTTCTCTAACTTTTCTTGTCTCTCTTCCTGATCTAGATTAGGATCCTAGCAGAAATAGGGCAGGAATCGCTAAACTTTGCGGACATCTGTGGCAGACGTAATTGATCCCACAGTTGGATAGATACATAGATCAATTGTTGAGCATTTATGTGACATTTTAAATTTGCTATGCTTTAAGTATGAATATTTGAGGGCTGGGGAGATAGCTCAGTGGAATAAATGCTTGCTGGGCAAGGGCAAGGTCCTGAGTTCGATCCCTGGTACCTCTAAAAAAAAAGTATGAATATTTGTGCTTGATCATAAGATCATTTGATAGGAGGGTAGGAAGGTTTGCAATAATTTTTTTAGCTTTTTTTTTTTTTTTTTTGTCTTTTTGAGACAGGATCTCATTATACAGCTCAAGCTGGCTGTGAAACTCACTTTTGTAGCCCAGGCTGGTCTTGAGCTCGCAGTGATCCTCTTGCCTTGGCTTCCAGAATGCTGTGATTACAGGCACACTCCACCACGCCCACTAGCAATATTAATGAGGTTAAACGTTGGCTTTCCTGGCAGGAGGAGATTTCTCTTTCGACCACTGGGTTTTCTGGTTTTTTTTTTTTTTTTTTTGGTGGAACCGGGATTGAACTCAGATCCTTGCGTTTGCTAGTCAAGCGCTTATCCTGCTGAGCCATCTTCCCGGCCCCCTTTGTTTTGTTTTTTTAATGTTGGTTCAGGAAACACTCTAACCCAGAATTTTAGAGCTTGAAGGATATTTAGAGAGCGCCTAATTCAGTTTCTTAGATTTAAGCACTGAAATGGAAATGTTTGGCTTCATTTTTCCTAGCAAATGAGTGATACAGAAATCCCTGCACCTCAGCTGGTGTGCTTTAATAGCATTGTGGTTGGGAGAAAGATCTACAAGGCTGAGTATTTTATTTTTGGTATTGATATGTGAGCTATGACTGTCTTAAGGCTTGGCTTTACAATAATGGCTATATGGACTGTTTTCTTTTCAGAGTACAGAGTATTTTAATCTTAGGGGACCAAGATGTCAGATCCAAACAAAGATGCCATTTCAGCAGAGAAGGAGGCTCTGAAGTTGAAATTGCCACCTATTGTTTATCCCCCAGAAAACCTATATGCTGTCACACCAGAACAGAGAAAGTTATTAAAGTACAGAAGGTCCAAGGAGCAGCAGAAGACAATTAATGAGTTAGTGTAAGTAGCAAATTCATTAACCATCCTTGCTTGGAATGCAAGTGAAGTGATTAGTATTCATATTCTTACAAAAAGATTTAGGTTGTTCATAAGCACAATGTTAGCAAATTAATTAGAAAAACCCTGGAAAAGTAATCATAGTGATAGCAAGTGTTACACAGTACTTACTTTTTCAGATATTGTGCTTGTAACTGTACCTACAACCCTATAAGGTGAATACTGTTAATATCTCTGGATTTTTTTTAGATGAATAAACTGAGATACAGAGAAGGTAAGTAACTTGTCAAAGGCCACATGGCTGGAGTTTGGATCCAAGTGATCTGGGTTTAGCATTCACAAACTTTAAATTCTATATTCTGCATCACAATACGTTATAATAATACTGGTCCCCTAAAGTGCAACTCAGAAATTGGGCCTCTAAAAATAGCATTGCTTTCTACAAAGTGCTTTATCTTTCATTTTACTTATTTATTTATTTCTGAATTTAGTGCAAGGCCTACAGGTTCTCAATACAAAGATCAGACTTGTAGTGATCTCCTGTTTTCAGCTTCCCAAGCACTGGGATTACAGGTGTGCGCCACCAAGCTAAATCTCAACCTCAGCATGCCCTGGGTTAGGGTTAGCACAGCAGGCCAGGAAAAGTGCTTTATCTTTCAAATAATGGTAATTAAAATTTCACTATACAAAAGAAAACATGGTACAATATCCTGTTTTCTTTATCTTATTAATGACTTTTATTAATATCTTCCATAATCACAGATAAATAGTAATCGCACTGCCTTGTCTAGCAGCAGAGACCATAATTTCTTGCACTTATAGTGGTTCCAACAATTCGGTGTACATCTGGATTGGCAAGGAGTGTTAAAATTTTCTCTTTTTTGCCAGTCTTCACATAGAAAAGCAATCTTTCATTACCTTTTCTTTTTTTATATTTCATTTTTCCCATAATCTTATTGATAAACAAATAGCAATGAGACAGTTTCAAATCAAATTGGTAGGACAATTTCAATAATTAACACATTGTATACATGCGCTTATTCTACTGAGCCATCTCCCCAGCCCTTCAGTTTGTGAATGAATAAAGAAGATGTGGGGTTTTTTTTATGTAATGAAATAAAACTCTGACATAAAAAAGGATATATTTGGGACATTTCTAGGTAAATGGATGCATCTTGTGTCCAAGCACTGCACTGTTTCTCTGGTGTGAGAAACTGAAAGCATAAATAAGGACTAAAATGTATAACAGAACTGTGAAATAGGAGGAAAATGTTCAAATGGAGATCGGAAAGCAAAGAAATGAAAAGTTAAAAAAAAAAGAAAGGAAAACATAGAAGTGAAGCTTTGTGTAATAGGAAGGGGAGGAGGGGGTTTTCATTCTGCAGGTTATATCATGTACAGGTACAAATTCTCTACGATGAATGTGATCAGTTTGTATATATAAAATGTACCAATAAGATATAATTAAAAATAAAAATTTCACTGGGCACTTGTGAAACAACATCTAGAATTCTGGCATTATACTTTAAGAAAGACAGTGACAAATCAGAAAGGTACAGAGGAGAAAGAGGAAATTTGAAGCTACCTAATTTGAAGGAAGCTGATTTCCTTGGTTGGTTCTGACATCAATTGGGCCTGAGTTCATATCCCTTCTCTGCAGTGTGTCAGGCATTTAAATTTGGCAAGTTATTTAACTTGTCTCCATGTTCCTGTCTGTAAGATGGAGAAAGGTGCTTACTCTTAGGATTGCGTAAGAGTTAACTGAGATCTTTGTTTATGACAACATCTATAACACAATAAACTCACTATGAGCAGTAGTTCTTACTAAGAGGAGTAGATGAAGGAACTGGATAGGTATTAAAATTTGGAAGGGTAACATAAAAGGAGAATATAACCTATATAGCTCCAGAGAAGAGAAGTTAAAAGGATCCAACTCAGTCTAAGAAATTTGTTCCTGAGAATACGAGGCAGCTGAGAATATATTGGGCTGCCTCTGAAAGTGAGGAGGATTGTCACCTACCACTGTTCACCCTCGGATACCCTGGGGGTAGCTTACTATTGTTGTGAACATTCACCTGTCACATAATGAGATATGCAAGGTCTTTTTTTTTTTTTTTTGAGACAGGGTCTCACTGTGCAGTTCAGGCTGGCCTTGAGCTCACTTTGTTTTGTTTTTTTTTTTAATTTTTTTTTATTTTTCAACAAATAATACACTGCATATATTCTTCTTAGTGATTAATTGCTGTACAAGATGCAGACTTGTGATCCTATTTACAAACACCATTAGAACAAATCATTCTATTCATTAACAGAATGTAGCTATATATCTACCCCAACCACTTT
>NW_004524619.1:5449677-5463110 GCF_000260255.1 Octodon degus
TCTGTTTAACTGGCAATGTCAGAAATTATTGACCTGAGTCCCCCACAGCTCAACTTAACAGCATGGCTTTATTTCTTATAATTTCGTCTTCATACTTTTCTCCCGGATGGTTAAGACCAAGGTAAAGCAGGACTTATGCAACAAGAGTTGTAGCTTTTTGGTCTGAGAAGGTCAGTGAAATGCCCTCAGGATTTGTCCTGAGATTGAGCTCACTTTGAAGCCCAGCCTGGTCTTGAACTCCCAACTATCCTCCTGCCTCCGCCTCCCAAGTGCTGGGATTATTATGCATGTGCCACCATGCCTGGCAATATGCAAGAACATTTTTCCTTTTTTTTTTTTTCCCCACTGTAACCCAGTTTCTCTTTCATTTTGAAGTTTCTTCCAATTTTACAGTATCTATTGTACTTGTTGAATCACATTTACTCAGGATCTTTTTCATGTCTTCTATTCTTGTCATTATCTTAACAGATACTCATTGATCTCCTGCTAAGTGGTGTGGTCAGAGTAATGAGAAGAAGATGTGACACTTGTCTTTTTTTTTTTTTTGGAACCGGGGATTGAACTCAGGCCCTTGCACTTGCCAGGGAAGCGCTTAGTCCACTGAGCCATCTCCCCAGCCCCTGACTTTTGTCTTTATGTGGAATCCACCAGGCCATGGTTTTGTGGCTCTGTTGGCTAGCACTTCTTTGAAAATTCCTTTTGGGTCTTATTTATTTAGTATTTGAGTGCAGGGTCTACAGGGTGCACAGGGTCTCACTCTACAGATCCAACTTGAAGTGATTCTCCTGTTTTCAGTTTCCCAAGAGCTTACGGCTAGTCTCAATCCCCTGTGGGGCCGGAACGGCAGGCTGGGGATCGAACCTCCGACCCCTACATCTGCCTAAGCAGGCGCTTTAATCGCTGAGCTATCTGGCCGGCCCTCCCCTTTGTGTCTCCTTTAATCTCTCTGATAGTAGCTGCTTCACTCCTTCAGTTGTTCCCCATCACAACTCCCCATTCTCCTTTCCTTTTTTTTTTTTTATTTTAACATTTAGTGTGTGTGTGTGTGTGTGTGTGTGTGTGTGTGTGTGTGTGGCCAGCTCAGCCCACCAGGGGGCGCGGCTGGCTGGCATGTGGTGCTGGAGGATTGAACCGCGGTCCCTGTGCTTTGCCAAGCTTGTTCCAAGTAGGTGCTTTAGACCACTGAGCCATCTCTCCAGTCCCTCTCCTTTTGATCTTTCTTTCACTTTTCTGTTTCTCGGGGTCTTTGCTTTTTCAGATCCATGGACACGCACATCTCCACCCCAAATCCTCTCTCACATAAAGCTCATTGCAAACGCTTGAGTGCTGCTGTGGCCTTTACATGGAACTGAAGCTGTCTTTCTTCTGAACCATCAATGTATATGGTGCTTCGTTTTTATTGTTTCAGCCAGCCAGTTTATAAATTTCTAGAGGTTTGTTTCTACTGTATTTTTATAGCACTTAGTACAATAATATACATAACGTAGGTGTTGTAGACAGGGATTTACAAGGGAACTACACAGGACACATAATTTATAGAATTATTTTATAATAGACATCCAAAGAGTCATATACAAAAAGAGTACAGGAAAAGGCTGGCCAGTTAGCTCAGCAGATTAAAGCACCTGCTCAGGCAGATGCAGGGACTGGGTTTGATTCCAGGCACCACATACTGTGTTGGCCCTGTCCCCGGGGCGCGCTGAGACAGGGATTGAGACTGGGCATGGTGGCACGCACCTGCAATCCCAGTGCTTGGGAGGTTGAAAACAGGAGAATCACTAAGGAGTCTGATCTGGGTAGTGAGACCCTATAGAACGTGTACTAAATATATTAAAGAAAAAAAAGAGTACAGGAAATCTGCCTATGCACTAAAGACTCAAAGAATCCAGATGAGGACCTAGGCCCCACAGTAATCTCCTGCAAGAGTCCAGCTGAAGACCGAGAGCCCGTAGCAATGCCCCCATGAGTCCAGATAGAGGCCTAGCGCTCACAACGATGTTTCATGCAGGTCTGTTTCACAGATCTGCACTGGGAAAGACCAGAGTTAAGGGTGGCAGCCAGAACATCTGTGCCAACAGGATGAAGGGTCTATGCTTGCAGGCTGAGGATCTGCACTGGATTCAGGAAGCAACACGGTCTACCTCGACAACAGTGAGGTTCCAAGCTCCTCTGACAATGAGAATAGCCAGCATGACAACCCCAGGAGGCTCAACAGTACCATCTTCCCATCTGGATCCAGGAAGCGATGCATGTGAACACCGGAGCTCCCCCAAAGTTGGCCATAGCCATTCTCAGTGACAGTAAGATCCTGAGCTCCTTCGATGATGAGAACAGCTAATTTCATCAGGAAAGCCACCAGCTCCCTACAGGAAGGCCACCAGCTCCCTACAGCTTCCAGTAGTTCCCAGTAGCTTCACTTCTTCTCCACTTCTGCCTCTTGTGTTGCCGGGAACAATCCTCAGTTGGTGTGCAGTTCAGCTGGGTGTTACAAGTTGATACCACTTGGAAGTACCCCACAGTAGGCATTCAATAAATATTTGTTGATAAATGAGTAGATTATGCCCTGTAATGATGCAACTTAAAGAGGAAATGATATCTTATGGATGCTACAAATTTTAAATTGTTTATTGGACACCTATTATGTGCCAATTCTAGGAATTGGGGATAAGGGCAATAAATAGAAGAGCCTACACCGTATATTAAATACATTCCTTATTTAATAGCAGAGATGTATTCTGGTAATTTGGTAGTTAAATGAATTGGTCATTAAGAAGAGTTGTTATAATATGCATGTATGTATGTATTTATTTCTTGGAACCAGGAATTGAACTCAGGCCCTTGCACTTGCCAGGCAGGCGCTTATTCTACTAAGCCATCTCCCCAGTCCCATTTATTTATTTTCTGTATTTAGGACAGGGTCTACAGGGTATCACTATGTAGATCAGACTCGTAGTGATTCTCCTGTGTCAGCCTCCCAAGGACTGGGATTACAAGTGTGCAACACCACACCCAGTCTGAGTTGTTACAGTATGTACAATACAAATTTCAAAACAAAGAAATTGTCAAGGGAAACTCCATTTGATGACTTTGCTGTTATTTGCAGAACTCTTACATGCAGTTCTGTAATGTATAATAGAGCATAGAACTGCATTACTATACAGCACAATCAGCAGAAATTACTTTATTTTTTATATCTTTCTGAGACAGGGTCTCACTATGCAGTTCAGGTTGACATTAAGCTCTATTTGTAGCCCAGACTGGTCTTGAATTCACAATGATGCTCCTGCCTCAGCCTCCCAAGTACTGGGATTACAGCTGGGTTATCACATCTAGCTTAATACTTGACTTTACAAGGAGCTACCATAAGGCTACACTGCAGCTCATGTTCCTGTGTCAAAAGTATGTATGGAGGGGACCTGCGCATTAGCTCAGGTGTTTAAGTGCCTGCTTAAGCAAAACAGTCAGGCTCAGGATACCATGGTTCAATTCCCATATCCTTATGCCTTACCAGACCTGCCCTTAAGGCATCCTGAGGCAGCAAAAAACCCAAAAAAGTATGAATGGAGGTGTAAGTCTGAGTGGCAGGTAGTTAAGTGTGAAGAGCTCACCTGGGTTGTAAGTCATACTGTTAAATGAAGAGAATATCTGTATATCAAGTGGTAAAGAAGAAAAGTGAAAAAAGAGATGAGTAGTTGAATACCTTAACATAGAGTGTAAGGGAATGTTCTCCAATGTGGGGTATTTAAATGGAAATGATATACTCTGTACCAGGATTAATTTTCAGATTGTCAGTGTTATAATTGAAAAATACAGGGCCGGTCAAATAGCTCAGCAGATTGAAGTGCCTGCAACCCTCGGCCTGCCATGCCAGCCCCGCCCCTGGGGCACGCTGAGAAGGCGGTTGAGACTGCTCGTGGTGGCGCATGCCTGTGATCCCAGCACTTGGGAGGCTGTCGACAGAATCACTACGAGTCTGATCCAGTAGTGAGACCCTGAACACCCTGTAGACCCTTCCCTAAAAATGCAAACAAAAAAAAAAAAAGAAAAAGAAAGGAAAAATTACTCATTTAATTTTTAGTCTTACCTTTTACATTATAAGGTCACACTGATAATGGCTGTTATGATTTGTTTCTTATAGAAAATTCAGTCAAGGGCCGGGGAGATGGCTCAGTGGAATAAGGGCTTTCCTGGCAAGCGCAAGCGCCTAAATTCAATCCCCGATTCCGCAAAAAAAAAAAAAAAAAAAAAAAAAAAAAAATTCAGTCAGATAAAGAGATTTTCTTTTTGTGCCGGGGAACTCAGCTTTTGCTAGCTATATCCCTGGCAAAGAGTTCTTGAGTATCTTTTATAGTATAGTTGAAGAATGTTTAAATTACAATAGCTTAACAATTTATGCTAGTGTTTTCTTGGACTCAATGTTTTTGTAACTATAAATTTCAGAATTGATAAAGCCAAAATAAATCTAGACAGAACACTGCGTAAAAGAGTACCTCCATTGCCAGAGCCGGATTATCCTTCAACTGTAAGTTGTTTTTTCTTTGAAGAATGTATCCTTATACACATTTTAATTTTTAATTAAGCCAGCCTCAATATAATTATTTTAAAGAAAATAGCTCATACGTTTTATAGTCTTTATTTTTTAAAAACTTGACTTAATTATATTTTTTGTTTGTTTTTGACAGATGACCAGTGACCTTAAAAAAA
The DNA here is from genome assembly GCF_000260255.1 of Octodon degus. Lineage (NCBI taxonomy): Eukaryota > Metazoa > Chordata > Mammalia > Rodentia > Octodontidae > Octodon > Octodon degus. The sequence continues at coordinate 5,454,382 of NW_004524619.1, forward strand.
AAGGAGTGAGTTCACTTTTTTTATTTCTTGTTTTCAAAATGTTCAAAGAGGCTATTAACTGTTTTCTAAAATCACCTGTTAAATCCCACCCTAGGTTAGCTTAACATGGATGTAGTGATGGCTATTTATTTCCTCTACAAGTACTTATTGAGAATCTATTATATATCAGCTAAATGCTAGTTGCTAGAGATAAAACAAGAAGAAGGACACTGGCCATGTGGATGGCAGTGTGACACAGTGATGTGACTGGTGGAAAGAGGACATCATGTAACATTTCTTTATTAGGAAAGGCTATGGAAACGTGGGGCTGACTGCACCTGATGCAGCGTATTCTCAGATGGGACTTTAGGCTTTTGTATTCCCTTATGACTTTTTTTTGGTGATAGAGGGCTGAGGACAAAACTTTTTTAAAAATTCTTTTTTACTCAAAGTTCTTGTATAGTTTCAGTCTAAGTGAAAATATACAATAAATTTATTGTCTATTTGAACTTTATTCTTGTGTATGCTAGAAGGTATGGATTAATTTATCTTTCCAAATGGCTAACCATTTGTTCTAGAATTACTTATTAAAACATTCATTTTTACCCCAGTGATTTGAAAAACCATGTGGAGCATATGTTAAACTTTCTGGTATTTTTGTCTATTTCTGGATTTTGTATTTTTTATGCTGACCTATTGGTCTCCCTGTATCACCTCCACCAACTATAGAGGACTCACACAGTGTGTTTGCATGTCTTAGGGTCTATGCTCCATCATAGATTTTCTTGTTTTTTTTTTTTTTTCAGAACCGGGGATTGAACTCAGACCCTTGTGCTTGCCAAGGAAGCACTTATTGCACTGAGCCATCTCCCCGGCCCCTTCTTGGTTATTCTTGCATGTTAATTTTCCACAACAACTTTAGATCACCTTGTCTAGTTTGGTAAAAATATGTGTTAATATCTTTGTTGGAATTGTGTAATTGTGTTAATTTTGGAACAAATTGAAATTTTCATGATGTTAAAATGTCTTTGCTAAAAGCAGGTGTTGTTCACATGTATTTTTTTTATTAGACTCTTCATTCTTATGGGGGGAGTTTCAGAAATTATACTACTGTCTGCTTGTTTATTTATTTATTGGTTATACTAGAGATTGAACCTATGGCCTTCACACTGAGCTATATTCCCAGATCTTTCTATTTATTTATTTTTTTTAGATTTTTTTAAATGTATTTGGTACAGGGTCTCACTATGCAGCTCAGACTTATGGTGATCCTCCTGTTTTCAGCCTCCCCAGTACTGGGATTACAGGAGTGCACCACCACACCTGGATTCTGTCTCTGGCTCAGTATGCCCAGGGGTGCGGCCGGCACAGCATATGGTGTGAGGGTATTGAACCCTGGTCCCTGCGCTTGCCTAAGCAGGCACTTAGTCCCTGAGCTATCTTGCTGGACCTTCTTTTTAGTTTTTGAGATAGAGTTTTGCTACTTTGTCCAGACTAGGCTTCAATTGGAGATCCTCCTGCCACAGCTTCCCAAAGTGCAGGCATTATAGGCATGCATGACCATGCTGGATTTATACTATTCTTTTATTAGAATGTAATGTCCAAGACAGTATAAGGTTTGTCAGTTTTGTTTAATACTATATACCCAGAATTTAGAATAATGTTTGAATATTAATTGAATTCATGAATATTGAGAGCCTGGGGAGATGGCTTAGTAGAGTAAGCGCTTCCCTGGAAAGCACAAGGGTCTGAGTTCAATCCCTGGTTTCACAAAAAAAAAAAAAAAAAAAAAAAAAAGAATATTGAATGGAGGAATAATATACTAAAAGATCTTTGTTTGGCTCTGAAAAGGTGAAGAATGTAGTAAGAACATTAATTTGGCAAGGATTGTTTACACATAAAAAGATAAAATATTTTCTTTCTGAGGCATATATTTGGGTAAAATAGATTTTATTATGAAAACATGTTCTTTTTGAGAGTATTTTTATTCTGGGAAAATACTGCCTTAGGAAGAGGGAGCTCAGGAGTTACATTGACATGTTATACTATTCAGAACATTTAAACTTTTTTTGTCCTCAGTTGAACTATAATTACATGAAGCGATGTGTAGAAAGCAGCCCTATAGTGCCTATTCAGCAAGAATGGCTGGATCACATGTTGATGCTGATCCCGGAGCATTTAAAAGAAGGGAAAAAAAGAGAAGAGCTGCTCGGCTCGCTCATAAGTGAGGTGTCAGGTGACTTCGAGAAAAGCATGAAGAGATGTTTGGGTGAGTAGCATGTAATACATGCCAAACTTCTTTTGCCTTTGCCCTACTGTTGAGTCAAAAGTAGAAGCAAAATGAACACCGAAGGGCTGGGGAGATAGCTCAGAGGCGTAAGTGCCTGCCTGGCAAATGCAGGGTCCTGAGTTCAGTCCCTGGTACTGCCAAAGAACAAAAAACAAAGAAACAAAAACAAAAACAGAAAAAACAAACCCACTACATATTTAAATCATATATATTCTCTAGAGTTGATTTTACCTAAGATTTTATTCTGAGTTTATAATCTAGTCAAAATCTGTGATTTTAACTTAATATAATTTTTGTGTTTATCAGCTAATATGTATAGTTTTGTATTTTTCATTTTATCTTTATAGTTTTAGTTATCACATTATATTTATGGTATTATTAAGGATTATTAAGATAGTTTGGAAAATTTGTTAGAAATATAATAAATGATTTTATTAGGATAATTTTTTAATGGACAAAAATTGCATCTATTTATCACATACAACATGTTTTGAAATATGTACACATTATATAATGGCTAAATTGAGCTAATCCATTCATTACCTCCTGTACTTATGAGAACACTTAAAACCTATTCTATTAGCAGTTTTCCAGAATAAAATATATTGTCTCTCATTATACTCACCATATTTATACAATAGATCTCCTGAACTTATTCCTTCTCTCTGACTGAAATTTTATACCCTTTGACTAACTGTTGCCAACTCCTTTCTCTCTGCCTCTGACAATAACCATGAATAAATTCATGAGTGGATCTGCCTGACCTTTGAGTAGATGGGATGCAAAGAACTAAGCTATGTATTTTAATTTACCTCAACGTATGGCCCAATTGTATTAACAGCTTGATGTTTCAACTTAAGCTTTTCTTGTACTTATTTTCGTGAACAGTCTACTATACCATCCAATATGAAAACAGGTACTTTGGAGTGTGGTACTGGAGATGGAGCCTAGGGCCTCAGTGCATGCTGGGAAGTTGCTCCATCACTGAGCTACATCTCCAGGCCAAACAGTTCAAAGATTTTGATATGGATAGATATTGCAAGGCTTTTCAAGAAATATTGATAATATACATGTATTTTAGTGCAGAGCGTTCTTGTGAAACCACCAGTTAAATGGCTTGAAGATGAAGGAGGCCCTTTACCTGAATCCCCTGTGTAAGTGAAGTATTTTAAACAGTTTTTAATTTAGGTTTTAATAGTTTACAAATGAACTGACCTCAGTTTCAAGTCCACACTTGTGAAGCTCAATTTTCATTTTATTTTATTTTTTGCTCCTGGGGATTGAACTCAGGACCTTACACTTGCCAGGCAGACACTTAAGCTGCTGAGCTATCTCCCCAGCCACTCAAAAGTATTCTTAAAACTTAAAAACTCCAAAAGTTTTCTCTACACTATACTTATATAGTGCTGTTTATATACATAGAAAGACCTCGGTTAATTCAGCCTTGAGGAAGCTTTGGTATATTGAGCACATATTTTTTTCATTCTTTTCCTCTAACCCTAAAAAATATGTTCCTTTATCTGGTTTTTGTAACCAAACCAGAGCATAGTGAGGATAAGACACTGAGGTTTGGATGTACTTTTTAGTAAAAGTGTAACTTCTAGGGCTTCAAGCACTGACCTAGTTTCTTCTCAGTCTCCACCTTTCTCACCTTAGTACTAATTCCAGGCCATAAACATGATTCTCAAGATACATGGTTGTTCTTTTGGTCATGTCTGATACTGTTTTGCTTTTTCAGAGGACTGGATTATTCCAATCCTTGGCATTCTAGCTATGTACAGGCAAGAAATCAAATATTGTCTAATTTGCACATTGTTCATCCAACTATGAAAATGTTACTGGACATTGGTTATACAACATTTACTGATACAGTGGTGCTGGACTTCACTGGAATTAGGTAAAATGCAGTATCTGTTAATTAACATTTAAAATTTGATGTTACCTTGTCTGATATATGTTCTTGACTGTATAATTTTTCTTGACCATACAATTTTTAAGCTAATTCATAATCTTCAAAACATTTCCTTAGATTTTACAATTTTTAAAATGTGTCTCCTTTCAGCAGTGTATATCAAGACCAAAATCTGTCATTTGTGTCAAATTATTTTTCTTTTCCCCGTAAATAGAGCTAAGGGCCCAATTGATTGTGAAACACTGAAAAATGATCTAACAATCCAAGCTAAAAAGGCAGAAGAAAAGATAATGAACACATGGTATCCAAGGGTTATAAATCTCTTTACCAAGAAGGAAGCACTAGAAGGCATTAAGCCTGAAAAATTGGATGCATTTTATAGCTGTGTTTCCACACTTATGTCAAACCAGGTAAATATATTTTATCCATCTTGTTAAAATTAGTTCAGTGCTTTAAATAAAATTTTATTTAAATAAATAATTAAGTAATTATTTTGAAATAAGTTTAAAATATTTTTGTTATAAGTGTATTTAAATAAATTTTAGGAGAAAAATAATTTCTGAAGAAGTCTAAAATGGGAAGGCCCTGGGATCTAGTATAGCTCAGTGGCAGAGTGCTTACCTAGCACATGTGAAGTGAATACAGCTTAATGGTAGAGTGTGTGAGGCCTAGCTCTCAAAAACTGTTTTTTAAAAATACTATACTGAAATGGATTTATTAATATGAAATAAAATTGTGAAATTTTAATGTGATCAGGGATATAGTGAAAACTATAGAAATAATTTTATTTTATTATTATTTTTTAACATTTATTGTGTGTGTGTGTGTGTGTGTGTGTGTGTGGCCAGCTCAGCTCATCAGGGGTGCGGCTGGCTGGCATGTGGTGCTGGGGGATCGAACCGCGGTCCCTGTGCTTTTCCAAGCTTGTTCCAGATAGGTGCTTTAGACCACTGAGCCATCTCTCCAGCCCTAGAAAGAATTTTAAAATGAGGGTTTTTTGAGGAGAAAGTGTGAGAGTGACTTCTCAGTGTACTAGTTATTTCAAGTTGATGAGAATTTAGTGCTTCAAAAGAAATGTTTTTCTTTTTCTTGAGAGAGGGTTTCACAATGTGGTTCAGATCGAAATCATGATAATTTTCCTGCCTCAGCCTCCTGAGTGGTGGGATTACAAGTGTGTGCCACAATACCTGGCTAAGAAAATACATTTTAATGAACATTTAAAAAATAAAGTCCTAGGGGAAAGTCTAGCTGTCATCTCAGCTATTCAGGTAACAGCCAAGAAGATGAGAACTTTAAGGCCAGTGGGAAACCCAGTGAGATCCTTTCTCAAAAAGATTGAGGTTGTAGTTTAGGGCTCCCTGGGTTCAATCCCCATTTCTGCAAGAAATATAAACAAAATCAAAACAAATGAACAAAACCAACCAATCAAACAAACAAAAACACCCCAAAAGACAAGAGTCTTTGAAATTGAAATGGAAAATTTTTTCCCATAATTTTATTGATAAACAAATAGCAGTGAGACAGTTTCAAATCAAATTGGTAGGACAGTTTCAATAATTAACACATTGCATACATTCCTCCCAGTGGTTAATTGCTGTACAAGATGCGGACATGATATTCTATTTACAAACACCATTAGAACAAATCACTCTATTCATTAAGAGAATGTAACTATATACCTATCCTAACCACTTTGATTGCACAGATACAAAATAGACATTCGTCTGTATCCCCTTTTTTTTGTTAAGTTCTGTTATTTGAATATTATAGGTGTGTTAACTCAGCAAAATATTCTAAAAAAGTCCAGTAGCCCATAATAGTATTGGGTCTTCCGCTTGACTGGAAATGTCAGAAATTGTTGACCTGAGTCCCCTACAGCTCAACATAACACCATGGCTTTACTTACATGAAATTGAAATTTTAACTCATGATCAATACTGAGTAATCTTCTTCTCCTCTTCCTCTTCCTCCTCCTCCTCCTCTTCCTCTTCCTCCTTCTCCTTCTTTCTTCTTTCTTCCTCCTCCTCCTCCTTCTTCTCTTCTTCTCCCTCTCCCTCTCCCTGTCTCTCTCCCTTTCCCTGTCCCTGTCCCTCTCCCCCCCCCTCCTCCTCCTCTTCCTCCTCCTCCTCCTCCTTCATTCAGGTTGGCCTTCAGCTCACTTTGTAGCCAGACTAGTCTCGAACTCACAACAATCCTGTATCCTGAGTAATTATCAATAATGTTCCCCCCAAATAAACTCCCCTTTGAATTTTGAATTAATCTTGTGATTGAATCCTTATATTCATTAGGAATTTATTTCATTTGCTCTTGAACTCACTATCTAGCCTAGGTTAGCCTCAAATTGTGGCAAAAACCCTCCAACCTCAGCTTCTTCACTACTGGGATTCAAAAATTGTTTTAAGCTTTTTAGAATGAGGGCAAAGTCTAGAAATATGAATGATTACTTGGCTCATGAGTAAAGGCTATAGCTATTTTTCTGTAGTTTTATTGGAGTATTTTAATAAAAGGGCCATGTTAATAAATATTTCTTATTTAAATTTATTTTTAAATATAATTTAAATTTATTTTTTCATTTTAAATATTTTTGGAAATTACTAACTTCCAAGTTCATTGATTCTTTTTTTTTTTTTTTTCATTGATTTTTTTTTTTTCTTTTTTTTTTTTTTTTTTTTTTTTTTTTGGTGGAACCAGGGATTGAACTCAGGCCCTTGCACTTGCCAGGCAAGTACTTATTCTACTGAGCCATCTCCCCATCCATTGATTCTTTTTTGTTATCAGTATAGTCTTGTTCAAAATGTTATTGTTAGCTTTAAATGCCAGAGTACTAATTTTGTGTAACTGATTTATGGAATCCTCACGTTTTTAGTGTTGTAGACATACAATTCTACACAAACGTTGTTGAAGAAAAAGCTTCTTTTTTGGTGAATCTCCAAAAATTCCATGAATTTTGTCTTGTATCCTTAAAAAGATAGTGTACCTGTTTACTAGCTTTGGGTAACAGTGTAACTAAGAGACATGGTTTCTTTTCCACATTTAATGGCTTAAACTAATTGTGATTCTGTGGTAAGAAGTGAGTACAGGAATATTTAATGATCATTCAGACTCACATTTACCTGCTGAGTCACACTTTCAACAGTTAGTTCCATATAAAATGTGTTTTTCATACCTAGAAATTGTCCATATTTCTGGGCTTTGTGTGTGTGTGTGTGTGTGTGTGTGTACGCGTGTATGTTTATCTTTTGAGACAGTATCTCTTTATGCAGTTCAGGCTGGCCTTGGGCTCACTTTGTAGCCCAGGCTGGTGTCAGATTTGCAAAGATCCTCCATACTCAACCTCGCGGGTGCTAGGATTACAGACATGCACCACCATGTGTGGCTAGATTGTGCATATTTCTAAATTCTAGAGGCTTTGTCTTCATCTAACATTGTGCAGGAAATATGGCTCCTAGAAATAGAAAAAAGACCTTGATTCTATTGTTTGACAATTTCTGTGGTATAATAATGTGTGATATAAATAACAGTACACCTGAAATTCCTAAAGGTTTTGTAATTGGCATCCCAAAATTTTTAAATGTTTAGCTTTTGTGACAAGAGGAACTGGGTGTACTACACCATATCCGATGTGCGTATGACCCTATTACACTTTCTCTTGTAGGTGTTAGGCCTTCTGTACCCCTATTCTTCACATGTTTTTTCCTCTTTTGGAATGTTTTGTATTCCATGGAGAGGCTAAATAAAGAATGAAAATTGTGCATTGCCATTTTACATTGTTGATATTATATTTTAAAGATTGTGGTTTAGGTCAAGTGTGGTGGCACACACCTGTTATCCTAGTACTCAGATGCTGAGGCTGGAGGATTGTTGCAAGTTTGAGGCCAGCCTGGACTACTCAGTAAGTTCAAGACCGGCTTGAACTGCATAACAAAAACTCTGTTTCAGAAAGACCAAAAAGAAAACATATATTGTCCTGAATAATGATAATTTCAAGACTAAATAGATTTGTAGAATACACAAGTTATGTGATTTTACTTAAAGGTTGAATTTGCAGTTTCTAAAATAATAGTCATTTATGATGTTATACAGATAAAAGATATCTTAAGGAGAACTGTAGAAGGATTTGTAAAACTATTTGATCCAAAAGATCAACAAAGGCTGCCAATATTTAAGATGGAATTGACATTTGATGATGATAAAATGGAATTTTATCCCACCTTTCAAGATTTGGAAGACATTATTTTAGGTTTGGTAGAGCGAATCGCTGAAGTTTTGCAGGTATTACATGATTCCTCCACATTAGGCTTCTTTTGTGAGTCTAATTCAGAATTTTAAGTTGTTTCTGTTGAATCTCTATGAAGTGTTTATGTACTTAAACGGTGTAACTATTTCCCCCCCCCCCCGAATTATTTTAACTTAGAAAATGCTTTTCCTTGAAAATATGTCCTGGTTAAAGGTAATGTTTTCCATCTTTGTTCTTCTAGTCATGAAGTGATATTTTTGTGCTTGTTTTACCTCTCTTACTGAAGTACAAGCTTTTTTTTTTTTTTTTTT
>NW_004524619.1:5463210-5487750 GCF_000260255.1 Octodon degus
TAGAAGAGCTAAATTGTTGGAAAATGATGAGGAAATAGATAAGCCTAATGGAAGGTAAGGTTTTTAGGAAGGAATGCTGGGCAGGTACATCAGGGCAGTGACTCCATCTCTGGTGGTAAGAATGCTCTTCCTACTGCCAGGAGGACATCTTTCTCATGGAAAATTTATACAGTACAATTTTTTTTTTTTTTTTTTTTTTGTAGCTCAGTGGAGTTTTATTATAAAACAGTAGTACTCATATACATAAGCTACTATGAACTGAAAATTCATCATATATTTACTTAATTTTTTAGCTTGACCTTCTAGTAAATCTTTAGCTTCATTGATTTTGGCTGCTATGTAAGGAGATTGTCCTTTGTCTGGGTGATTTAAGAGCATAATTCGTCGATGAGCATCTCTTATTTTTCCTTTATTGGCAGTAGGGCTTACACCTAGTATTAATGCTGCTTCCCGTTTTGTCATTTTGGGTTCAAATCCACTTGTATAATAGCCACCACTGAAGGCTGATTTTGGTAGACTCTGAAAAACTTGTTTTACTTGAGGCTCCATATGCTTCATGGCCTGCAAATCCTGCAGCAGCAATGGTCAGTCCAACTGCTACCACTGTGCTGGCCATGTTTTGGGCCGGCTCTCCCGCCTTAACTGGGGATGCGGTTCATCCCAGCCCAAAGGCCATGGCCACGAACTACCTGCCTTTACCAAAAACCAACAAAACCACCACCTGAAGTACAAGCTTTTTAAGAAGAAGGTCCCATCAGTAGAATAAGTGCTTGCCTGGCAAGTGCAAGGGTCTGAGTTCAATCCGGGAAAAAAAAAAAAAAAGGTCTAATATTTGTTCCCTCTAGAGTTTTCTAGTATAATTATGTTGACATTATAATTAGTAAACACTGAATGATAGAAAGCCAATCTAACTTGGATTTTTTTTTTTTTTTTTTCATTTATGTGTTTATCATAGGGTCTCACTGTGCAGCTCGGGCTAGTAGTGATCCTCCTGTTTTCAGCCCTCCCCAGTGCTGGGATTACAGGCATGTGCCTTCATGCCTGGCCTCCTTCTCTGGTTCAGTGTGCCTCAGGGACAAAGCCAGGGCCAGGCAGCTTGCAGATCGGGAATTCAGTGGACTTTTTTTCCTGCTTTGTTTTTTTGAGATAGGATCTCACTTTGTAGTTCAGGCTTACCTTGAACTCACTATGTAGCTCAGCCTGTTTTTGAATTCTGCAATCCTCCTGCTCAGCATCTTGATTACTGGGGTTATAGGCATATGACATAATGCTTAACCCAGTTTGTTTTTATATTGAACTATAGACTTCACTTTTTAAAAATTATTTATTTATTTATTTATTTATTTATTTATTTATTTGGTACAGGGTCTCACTATGCAGCTTGGACTTAAGGTGATCCTCCTGTCTTGGCCTTCCCAGGGCTGGGATTACAGGATTGTCACCATGCCCAGTTTTGGGGCCAGCACAGCATTCCCAAGGTACTAGGGCCAGTATGGTATGTGGTACCAGGGATTGAACCCAGGTTCTTCCACTTGCCAGGCAGACGCTTAGACCACTGAGCTATCTCCCCAGCCATAAATTACTATTTTGTGTTGCATTATCTTTTCTTGGACCAAAGAAGTTTCTTAAAAATATAGTGTAAGATTTTTGTTCTTACAATTGAACAGTTACACATTTATTACATATATTTTATGTTTATGTTTTAGAATGTCCAAACAATTCCTTCTTGGCTGTCGGGAATTTCAACACCTGTCAATCTTGATACGGAGCTTCCAGAACATGTGTTACAGTGGGCTCTTACTACCCTGAAGGCAGCAGTACAGCAGAATTTAGATGGTGCAAGGAAACATTATGAGACATATGGTATATATGGAATATTTGATCCTATATGCCTTCTTATTATTTTTAACTAGGATTTGTTCAGATATTTGGCTTTCTGAGACTGTTTGGAAAGAGCTGAAGAGCCAGAAGTGAGCATATGTTTGCCTTTGGCATAGTCAAAGATCAAACCTAACAAATTTCAATTCTGTTACCTGATCCGAAGGGTAAATGTTAACTGAAGCAGGGTGGTAAGGTCAAAGAGTGGAGAGAGTAAGTGTGGAATAAGGAGGAAATAAAAGGTAAAAATCCAGGTAATTTCTGAGAATAGTTTTGCAAAAATTGCTTTTCAGTTTTATCAGTCGGTCTCAAGTGTGTGTGTGAGCTGTTGTTTGACTGTTAACCTGAATTGTCTATTAACTGGCATATCTGTATCTCTAAGTTATTTTCAAGCCTATTAGATTTATTTGAAATTTTCTTTCCTTTTTCTTTTTGTATTTTAGGGAAGTGTTTACAGGGTGTTCAGGGTCTCACTACTAGTGAGATCTTCCTGTTTACAGCCTCCCAAGAGCTGGGCTTACAGGCGCGTACCACTACACCCAGTCTCAATCGCCCTCTCAGTGTGCCCTAGGGGCAGTGGCGGGGCCAGCATAGCACGCCTGGGAATCAAACCCCTGGCCCCTGCACCTGCTTGCAGGCGCTTTAGTCTGCTGAGCTATTTGGCTGGACCTTATTTATTTTCTTAATAAATCTCTTCTATCTTATCTATTCCTTTAAATGTAGTAATCCATGTATTAATAAATGATACAATATAATACAATACTTTTTGTATGATCATATAAAAATCACTTTACCTTTTTAGAAGTACTGTTGAGATTTTAACTAAATTACTAATTTTCAGTTGAAAAATATAATTGGCTCCTTGATGGGACTGCAGACAAGATGATAGAGGCTTTTCAGGCAGAAGATCATACTTTTGATGAATACACAGAGGTAAGTGGTAATTTTGTTTTTTATTAATGGTTTTGAAATTTCTTTCAAATTAGAATCTTTTTATTCTAAATATAAATGCTTCAATTAAAATAAGTAATTCTCTGAAATATTTTAATAAACTCAGTTTGACTCATAATTTCCTTTTTTAGGGGCAGCCAGATAGCTCAGCATATTAAAGTGCCTGCTTAGGCAGAGGCAGTGGCAGGGTTTGATCTCCAGTGCTGTGCTGGCCCCGCTGCTGGGGTGTGCTGAGGCACAGATGGAGACTGGACATAGTGTTGCGCCTGTAATCCTAGCATTTGGGAGGCTGAAAAACAGGAAGGATCACTACAAGTCTGATCTGTGTAGTGAGACCCTTTAGATCCTATACTGAATACATTAAACACACACACACACACACACACACACACACACACAATTTTTTTTCTTTTTTTAAAAAACTTTTATTTATTTATTTATTTATTTGGTATAGTGTCTCCCTACGCAGCTCAGACTCATAGTGATCCTCCTGTTTCAGCCTTCCCAGCTCTGGGATTACAGGTGTGTGCCCCCACACCCAGCATTGGTGGCCAGCACAGTGCACCCAGCGTTCTGAGGCTAGCTCAGCATGTGGGACCAGATATTGAACCCAGGTCCTTGTGCTTTCCAGGTAGGCATTTAGATCACTGAACTATCTCTCCAGCCAATAAATTAATTCTTTTTTTTTTTTTTTTTTTCCTGTGGAACCGGGTATTGAACTCAGGACCTTGCACTTGCCAGGGAAGCACTTATTCTACTGAGCCATCTCCCTGGCCCCTAATAAATTAATTCTTATATATGGTGTGAGAGGGATATGGATTATGGTTTAATTTTTTTCTATGTGGATATTCATGCTATTCCAGAATTATTTATTAAAATTATTGGCCTGGAGATATAACTCAGCAGCACAAGTGCCTGCCTGACAAGCTCAAGGTCCTGAGTTCTATTCCTGATACCCCCAAAACAGGAAAATATTACCTTTTCTCAAAAAAATTATCTTAGCATCTTCTACCTCTGTATTTGTAAGTCTATCTGAATTACATATTCTTTTCCATTGGTTTAATTTATCTATTTTTATTAAGTTCCACAGTCATGATTCTCATAGTTTAGCTGCTTAAGTTTTCAAATCATATAGTGTAAGTTCACCAATTTTGTTCTTTTTTATGTATTTAGTACAGGGTTGGGGGCTGGGGAGATGGCTCAGTGGAATAAGCACTTGCCTGGCAAGCGTAAGGGCCTGAGTTGAATCCCAGGTTCTGCCAAAAAAAAAGAAAGAAACTAGTATAGGGTTTACAGGGTGGTTCTTACTGCATAGATCAGACTCATAGAGATCTTTCTGTTTTCAGCCTCCCAAGCACTGGGATTATAGGCATGCACCACCATGCCAGGTTTCAGTCACTGTCTCAACACGCCCCAGGGGTGGGGACTGCACGGCATGTAGTGTTGGGGATCAGTCCTAGTCCCTGCACTTTCCTAAGCAGGTGCTTTGGTCCACTGAGCTATCTGGCCTGCCCTTCAATTTTTTTTTATGATTTTGCCTATTCTAGGTCCTTCTCATTTTCACAGAAGTTTTAAATTAGCCTGTTCATTTCTAAAGAAAGCAGCTAGGATTTGGGTTAGGATTGATTACATTGAATCTGTGTATCAATTTGGGAAGAATTACTGTCTTAAAATTGAATCATTCAATTCATTATGTACTTCAATTGTTTTGAGCTTTTAAGAAAACTGTCTCTCAATAATATTTTGTAGTTTGCACTGTCCAGGCCTTGTACATATCTTGTAAATGCTGTTTCTTTTGGTGGGGGGATACTGGGAATTGGACTCAGGACCTCACACTTGCCAGGTGGGTGCTATGCCACTGAGCTAAATCTCTGGCCCAAATGCTGGTATTTTTAATAACAATTTTGATTTTCATCACTAACATATATGAACATAATTTTTACAGAGACCTTATTGGTTCTAACAGCTTTCTTAAAAAGATTTTTTAGAATTTTCAATATAAGTGTATCATATAATCCACAAATCAAGATTGTTTCTTTTTTTTTCCAAGAATGTTTCTGTTTTCCCTTTTCTATCTAAATTCATTAGTTTCTTACCATGTTTTATTGCTTGGAGTAGGGTTACCAGTATAGCATGGAGTCGTAGCAATGAGAAGATCATCTTTATCTTGCTTATGATCTTATGGTAAACATTCAGAATTTTCACCTTTAAATATTTTAAACATGTTTCTTGATACTTTTTATGAGGTAGGTGAATTTGTGCTCTATTCTAGGTGTGTTAAGAATTTCTTTTTTAGGACCGGCAAGATAGTTCAGTGGACTAAGTGCCTGCTTAGACAAGCGCAGGGACCAGGGTTCAATACCTGGCACCACATGGTGTGCTGGCCCCGCCCCCAGAAACACTGAGCCAGCCACTAAGACCAAGCGTGGTAGTGCATGCCTGTAATCCCAGTGCTTGGGAGGTTGAAAACAGGAGGATTGGGGGTCGGGGAGACGGCTCAGTGGAATAAGTGCTTCCCTTGCAAGTGCAAGAGCCTGAGTTCAATCCCCGGTTCCACCATAAGTAAGTAAGTAAGTAAATAAATAAATAAATAAAACAGGATCACTACAAGTCCGAACTGTGTAGTGAGACCCTGCACCACAAAAAAAAAAAGAAAAGATTTTTTTTTTTTAAATCATAGGGGGCTGGATTTTGTCAATTAATTACTTTTGTTACATATATTGAGTTGATCATATGTTTTTTCTCTGTTGGTCTATTAATGTTTTGAATTATATCTATTGATGTTTATACGCTAACCCAATATCACTTTCTTGGGATAAGCCCAAATTACTTCTAAAATGTAGTGGTTTTTTTTTTTAAAAATTATTTATTTATTTATTTGTGTGTGTGTGTGTGTGTGTGTGTGGCCAGCTCAGCCCACCAGGGGGCGGGGCTGGCTGGCATGTGGTGCTGGGGGATTGAACCACAGTCCCTGTGCTTTGCTAAGCTTGTTCTAAGTAGGTTCTTTAGACCACTGAGCCATCTCACCAGCTCTGTAGTGGTTTAAAATTAAAAAAGTTTATTGTTTCACATCATCTAGGGATCAGGAATCCATCTAGGCTTAATGAGATACCTGTGTCTCAAGGTTTCCCATAAGGTAAAGGCAAGCTGTCAGCTGGACCTGAGATGTCATTGACGGCTTGGTTGGGGATGGAATCAGGCTTGAAGTTCAGTCTGGTGGTCATTGGCAGATTCATTACCTCTCAGGCAGTTGAAATTCTATTTTTTAATGCATACATGTTTAGGTATAATCTTCTTGAGGTACACCCATTATTAGTATGGAATGCCCTTTTTATACTTGAAAAAATTTATATTCTGAAATCTATACCTTTCATTTTTATAAAGAATTTTATTGAAGTGTAAGTCAGACATTATATATTTATAAAATGTATTTACAGTCACCATATGCCATAGAAATATTTGATCTTTCTTCTGTCTCTCTATGTATATTTATTTATTTTTTGCGAAACCTGGGATTGAACTCAGGCCCTTGCGCTTGCCAGGCAAGCGCTTATTCTACTGAGCTATCTCCTCGGCTCTGTCTCTATGGATTTATGTGTGCTTCAGATTTCATGTAAATTAAATTTAAAAAATATGTTACATTTTGTGGGACTGGAGATTTGGCTCAGCGGTAGTATGCTTGCCTAACAAGCTGGAAGCCCTAGGTTTGGACCTCAGCACCAAAACCAAAAAAATAATTCCCCCCTAAAAAACAATTCAACCAAAGAAATACAGTAAAATAAAAAAAGACCAAAACCAAACAAGGCGGGGCCAGGGAGATAGCTCAGTAGACTAAGTGCTTGCCTGGCAAGTGCAGGGTCCTAAGTTCAATCCCCAGAACCACAAACAAAACAAAACTAAGGCAACTAAAAAGTATGTTACATTTTGTGCCTGGATTCTTTAATTTAGCATATGTTCAAAGTCATTTATCCTTTTATGGATGAACAGTGTTCCATTTTACAGATATACAGTACTGTTCCATTATCCATGAATTTCTTTTCCACTTTCAGTTGCCTGAGGTCAACCATATCCCAAAAGCATAAGTACAATAAGTATTTGTGGGTTTTTGTGTGTGTTCCTTAATGAAAAGTTAGGTTTGAAACAAAAGATTTATGGAGACCTCTGTGTGTGTGTGTGTGTGTGTGTGTGTGTGTGTGTGTGTGTGTTTGAGAGAGAGAAACAGAGACAGAGAGACAGAGGCAGATACAGAGAGACAGAGAATAGAGAGACAGAGACAGAGACAACACTAAGCTGGATTTTATAAATTAAGCCTTAGCATAGGTGTATATACATGGGACCCATTTGCACTTTCAAGTGTTTACTAGAGCTGTTGGAATTGGAACATATCCTCTGTTGGACTTTTGTATCAGTTTCGAAGTTAATAGACATTTGGATTGTTTCTGGGGATTTTTTGCCTGTTGTGAATGAGGCTGTTATGAACACTCATGTGAGTTTTTGTGAATTGAATGCTTTTATTTATCTTGAATATCTACCTAGGAATGAAACTGCTAGACCATATGGTTACTCAGTTTTTAACATAGTGAAGAGGGTCACAGAAAGCATCAAGGAAGGAATTAGAGAGTTCTTAGAAGCAAATGATACAGTACAATATCCCAGAACCTATGGAACAGTGAAAGCAGTCCTAAGGGGGAAGTTTGGACCTGTGACTGCCTGCCTCAGAAAAACAGCCTAAACGAATAACCTATTGATGTTCTTCAAGATTTAGCAAAAACAAGAATAATCCAAATCCAAAGCTAATATAGGAAAGAGTATAAAGACCAGACAGGAAATTAATGAAATTGAGACTAAAAAAAAAAAGTAGATCAACAAGTTCCTAAATGAAAAGTTAGGTTTAAAACAAAAGATTTATGGAGACTAGGGGTTAGGCTCTGTGGTAGGATGTATGTTTAGGCGTCTAACAGGCTCTGAGTTCAATCCCCAGTGCATGTGTGCACACGTACACATACGTACACACAGAGAGGTGTATACAGAAATGGGAAAGATATTAGTCACTTAGCAAAATGAAATGAGTTTGTCTTTAATATTATATGATTAAGAATTTCAACATAATAAAGTTCTATAAAGTCGCAGATGATTTAGACAATCTATGCATTTTTTTTTAAGTTCATAGAAAGATTTTTCAGTCTTGCCTCAGAAATAATGCTTTTGCCTCAGTGGGTTCATTACCCCATGGTGCGTTTGGATTGTGAAGATTTGAAGACAGGCCTGACAAATAAAGCAAAAGCCTTTGCAAACATGTTATTAAATGACATAGCTTCAAAATATAGAAAAGAAAATGAATGGTAAGTAGAATTAATTACCATACTCAGAAAAATAGGGTCAAAAGAAATGTTTTTATATTAACTCTTGCTTAAAGGCAGAAGATTAAAATATATAAGCAAGTGTTGCACTCACCAAGTTTTCTCCTTAGTTCCCTCCTAAGAGGGTTCCTTTGTGGTTTCATCAGGCTGGATTTATTTTAGTCAATAAGATTCAAGTTTAGTTTTGGATTTTTTGTGGTTGATACTTGAATTAACTTTCCCATCTCTGCAACAAAATGCTAGATACCTGCCACTGGAAGAACACAGGCAGTTGACCTGGTTATGGTTTCCAAGGCAGAAACATCTGGCAGAAAGCTATGGCAGAGGACAGCTGCGCACCTTAAAGTGGTGGGAAGCAGAGAGCAGGGGAAGAGCCAGAGAGGAAGGAGCCCGGGACCAGATTGAGCCTCCTAGGCCCTCCTCCCATGAGCCACTTCTTCCAGCCTCACCTGCTTGCCCATCAGCTAGGAACTCACCAATAAGTTAACCCTTTGCTGAAGTTAGTTCCTCAGAGGCCAATCACCTGTCCAGAAGTGTCTTAATCCAGGCAAGTTGATAATCAAGATAGATTAGCACAATGCTGTTAGAAACTTGGTTGTCTTTCTTTCTCCTTCCTTCCTTCCTTCCTTCCTTCCTTCCTTCCTTCCTTCCTTCCTTCCTTCCTTCCTTCCTTGGCTTGTTTTTTTGAGCAGGATATCACTATGCAGTTCAGGGTATCACTGTGTAGTTCAGGCTGGCCTTGAACTCACTAGCCCAGGCTAGCTTCAAACTTGGGCTATCCTCAAACTTGTGGCTGTCGTCCCTTTGCAGCCTCCTGAATGCTGGGATTGCAGGTCTGTGCCATTACTAGTTTTAAGGATACTGAGGATTTTTAAAAATAAACTGAAGTAAATGAGTATTGAATGTAGATTGCATGATAGTGAAAATGTATAGATTTTCTGTGATATTGGGAATCACTCTGCTCTCCAATATTTACTTCTTCTATCACATAGTTTATTTTTATCATCTGTGGGGCTGGGGATATAGCACAGTGGCATGAGTGATTGCCTGGCAAGTATAAAGTCGCAAGCTCAATCCTCAATATCAGAACAAAAACAAAACATGGGGTTATTTTTATCATCTATAAAATGGTGACAAAAACACCTATGGTGTAGGGGGACTGCGAAGTTGGACTCATAAATTAGTGGCCTGTTAACTGTGCATGTCATGCGAATGTGTTTTACTTCTTCCACAATATTTTATTTTGTTTAAATAAATTTTCAATTTGCTAATGATATTTCAAAATTAGATTTCTCTCTTCTCTTCTCTTCTCTTCTCTTCTCTTCTCTTCTCTTCTCTTCTCTTCTCTTCTCTTCTCTTCTGTTTCCCTCTCACACACATACATATACTCCTGGTTTCTTACTTTTCTTGAATAAATGAAAATGCTGTGCCACATTGCATCTGCAGAGGTAAATGGAGCCAGCATGCACTTTAGATAGGAAATGTGTCCTGTGATTTGCTTACCCATTACCCAAGCAACTCATATTTAAATTCCTTTTCTTACCTTCTCTCCCTCAAGGAATCTGAGTTTGAAACTTCTGTAATGATAACTAATACATATGAAACATCTAGCAGAGTGCCTAACACATGATCCTTACTCTTCTGTTTATTTTCCAAGAGTAGTATGAAAAAGTTATTTATGTATTTTAGAATAAAAAAGACCTGAATTTGAATCTAGTCTTTGACATCAACTAATTCTATAATTCTGGGAAAGTTACTTAATTTTCCTGAGCTCCAATTTTCTATTGTGTCAGTTGAGAATAGCTTCCATGTAAGTCTAATGTTATGATCACAGATAACATTTGGAGAGCATTTAACACCCATGACTACATGCAGCAGGCACCCAATAAATATTTGTAAGTGAATAAGCAAGTATGTGATTGTCAGAGAGTGTTTATCAGCATATTTTGTATAAAGGCAGGCAGCACAAAAAGAGAATGAGGAAGATAATGTATTAGAACTTAATCCTTTCTTGAGTCTTGACAGTTCTGCCAAGAGCAATGACAGTGGCACAATTAATACAAAAATGATTATATGTTTAATATAACCTTTAAAAAATTTTAACTTTAAAAAGTTTTTAATGTACGTGTTTAAAATACATGATTATATTCCTCATGAGGAGTGGCTGCATGTATGTTAGCACGTTGTAATTCTTTTCATGTCCCCTTTCATTCTCTTCTCTTCCCATGACTCCCATCTCTTATAAAATTTTAAAATTTTTGTTGAAGTGATAATTTTTGGAAAAGTGTTTCACTGCCAAAATAGCTGTATCTTATAAACCCATGATGTAAGAGCAGCTGAAAAATCCTCAGATGTGTCCTCTGCTTAGTTCTTTTTCAATTCTTTCCTCTTTGAATTCCATACTTGAGATAGAGCAAATGCGAGCCAGTAGGTGAGTGCAGGGTCATCAATGCCCAGCGTGCTCACTTGATGGCTCAGTTTAGCTTCTGCCTAGACCACCTGGCTCTTACTGAGTTGCCTCTTTTGCTGAAATAGCTCTTCCCAGGGAACAGGGATTCTGTTCTGCCAAGAAATAATGTCCTCAGAGGACCACTGGCTTTCTGCATTGTCTACATTAAAGCATCCCTCTTACATTTTTGATAATCAAGAATTAGCTTTCAAGCTCTTTGCGACCTGACTTCTCCTCATCTTCCCACTCTCATACTAGGATCTCTCCCTTGGGTGCACTGGTGCGTTTGCCATTCCTAACATTTTCCAAGTTACTACTACCTCAGGGCCTTTGCAAGTGTACTGTAATGATCACAGATGACATTCGAGAGCTTGTTTGGAAGTTCTAGCAAAGGAGCACAGCTGCTGCTATGTCCTTGCTGGAGGAAAAATGCTCCTCTATCGGGCTGGCCATCCTCTTTGACTAAGTGACAAGCAACCAAGAGTGCAATTGCCTAGGGAGGGACACACATGGAGTGGTGAGGAAGAAAGGGGACACCTGCCTAGGCAGCCGGATTGGCCAAGTCAACCCTGGTTATCAGTGCAGTGACAGATGTCACAGCCAGGACGCCTTCACATCCATACATATAACATTTGGAAAGCACTATGGTTGACAGGCCATAGGCACTAAATAAATGATTAAACAAGTGTATGCCTGTTAGAAAGTGTTTATCAGCATGCTTTGTGTGAAAATGTGCCATGCAAAAAGATACTGCTTATTCCACTGAGCAATCTCCTCAGCCCCTCTTACATTTCTTTTCTTTTCTTTTTTTGTATTTTTTAGGGAAGTATCTACAGGGTGTTCAGGGTCTTACTACTAGATCGGACTCATAGTGATCCGCCTGTTTACAGCCTTCCAAGAGCTGGAATTACAGGCACATGCCATCACACCCAGTCTCAGTTGCCTTCTCTGTGCACTCCAGGGGTGGGACCAGCATGGCAGGCCCAGGGATTGAACCCCAGCCCCAGCACCTGCTTGCAGGCACTTTAATCCACTGGACTATTTGGCCAGCCCAAACTTACATTTCTTGAGTCTTGGCCATCCTGCTAAGAGCAATGACAATGGCATAGTTAATACAGTGTTTTGTTTTTTTTTTTTACCTTCCTAAAAGCTCTTTTCATGCCTCACTTTCTTCTTCTCTCACCTTGGTTTATATGCTGCCCAAGTGAGCAGGTCTTTCCTCACCTTGGATAGCACTTGCCTGGAAAGGCCTTCCCTAGCCATTCTCTGTGAAACAATGACACATTCCCCACACTGTCCCCCTATTTTGTTCTGTTTTGCTTCACAGAACTTGCTAATTTGTGTATATTTATGCACTTTTGTCTCATTGAATTTGTCTCATTGAATATATGCTTTATTAGGGTAGAAACATTTTTGGTTGCTGGTATATCTCTAGTGGTTAGAAACTTGCTTAGGACATTGTAGGTACTCAGTTATCTATTAAATAAGTGAATAATTTCCCCACATAATATATCTGAAGTAATTCTATGAACTAATTTTTTTTTTAAATTGTTGATTTTTTTTTTTTTTTGTAACAGGGATTGAACTCAGGACCTTGCATTTGCCAGACAGGTGCTTAAGCCACTAGGATATCTTCCCAGCCCTGTTAATCATTTTATACTGTGTTTTTATATGAGTTTTTTTCCCCTAAAATTTCTCATAATGGCATGATGATTCAGTTATTTTAAGGCACAGGAACACTATTTTATTAAATGAATTGTGGAATTAAGCATATATGAATAATCACTTGATCTTTTTACTTGGTGTATTTTTGTATTTCACAAGAGGCACTGATCATTCCTGTTTGTACTAATAACTTTACATAATGGGAAGTTGAGAGTATACTATGTGTTAGAATCTTTGCATTCATTATTGCATTATAGTAATCTAGCAAGAGATAGGTTAATGCCTTCATTTTGTGGGCCTGAACTTTAAGAGACTTGCATAAGTTCATGAAGCTAGTAAGAAGCAACTGAGGCAGGATTTAGACTGTCTGATCCAAGGTATACTCTATCTGGATATTATTTATCTAGACTGCTTATCTAGATATTCATACTGTTCATCTGGCTATTCAATAAAGTCGAAGAGATCGCTAGAAAAAAAATTGAATACCTGTAATTTCATATGCAAATATTAGCTTAATTTCATAGATTTTATTTATGTTGGATATGTACTGGTTTATATCAGTTAATATATCTTAATGAACTAAGGAATTATTTTTTGGAAGAATAATTCTTATTGTATATTTATAATAAAATTCTGATTATAGTATTAATTACTGTAAGCATAGTAAAACAAAGTATTGTGTTAGTATTTGCAGTGAATTTGAAGCAATTAGAGAGCATGCTTTAAAAATACCTGAGACTACAGAAGAGATGATGGATCTGATAGCTTATATAGAAAAAGCACGGACTGTAAGGATTCAAGAGTTGGCTTTGAGGATCCAGGTAAGATGCTTTTATATAGATACCCTAAGTGTTTCTTCATTGTGAAATATAATCTGCATATAGAGGGTGTATAAAAAACATACACAAAGGGATAGCTCAGCAGACAAAAGTGCCTGCTTAGGCAGGTGCACGGGCCGGGATGCGATCCCTAGCTTACTATGCCAGCCCCACCCCCCATTGTGCTGAGAAGCAAGTGAGACAGCAATTGAGACTCTGCGTGATGGTGTGCACCTGTAATCCCAAAGCTTGGGAGGCTGAAAACAGGAGGATCACTATGAGTCAGATCTGTGTAATGAGTCCAATCTATGTAGTGAGACCCTGTAGACTCTGTACTAAAATACATTAAAAAAAATACACAGTATTTTTATTTATTTATTTATTTTTATTTTTGAGGAACCGGGGATTGAACTTAGGCCCTTGTTCTTGCCAGGGAAGTGCTTATTCTACTGAGCCATCTCCCCAGCCCCAATACACAGTATTTATTGAAATGACCACTCCCACTGCTCTGTATTGCCACCTCCACAGTATATCAAGTGTCCATATCCATGCAGATCTCTTTTAAGGAATACTGCTTACATCCATTGGCCTTTTCACCTATCCTTGTATTTCTACTACACTTACTTTAATTTCAACAACTAAGTGAAAATAACAGGTGGTATATCTATTGAAATATTTTTTAAGTTTTTTTTTTCTTTTTTTTGGTCCTTAGCATTGCCATATCATTTTTTTTTAATTTTAAAGATAAAAAAATGAAAATGATACAAAATTTCAAAACGAGATAATAGGAGAATAACAATGGTTACTACATGGCTTATTGTTATTTTAAAAATAGTTGCTCAGATTGGCATGAAAACTTGCTTGAATGATAGAAGCACAAAACTTTCATTTCAATGAATTAAGAGAAATTAGTAGTATAGCGTGCGCGCACACACACACACACACACACACACACGGATCTATATATCTGTATCTATAGCTATAGCTATCCTCTTCCCTTCCTTCTTTTCTCCTTTCCCCATCCACTTTCTCTTTGCTTTTGAACAGTTTCTTTCCATTTCTCAAAAATTCATTGTACAATGTAGATTTTATTTATTTTTTTCAACTTCTTACACTAGGGAGACAATACAATGTTTATAATGCAGGTCTGATTTATTTTGCTTATGAGGATGGTCTCAAGTTGCATTCATTTACCTAGAAAAGACTCAACTTTATCCTTTTTTAAATAGCTGAGTAATTTCCATTATGTAAAAATACCACATCATTTTAATCCATTTCTGAGTTGATGGGCATTTGGATCACCCCGAGTCCAATCTATGGAGTGAGACCCTGTAGACCCTGTCCTAAATACAGAAAAAAGGGAAAACAATAAAGCCTTGGATTTTTCCATCTATTGTGTTATATCTAGAGCTTCTCTTGTAGGAATCGAAGCGCCAGATGAGCTACTTTTTAGATACTTTTCTCTTTCCTCAAGAAGACTTAACTTTAAATGCAAACGTTCTTCTGTGGCCTAAGAAGATTAACCCCATCTTCGATGAAAATGATGAGGTAAATATATTTTTCAGTACATATTGTTTATTCTGACATTCAGTTGTGTATATTTAATTCACATTACTTGCAAACTACTTTTTTGTCTTCTTTTGAGAAAGGGTCTTGCTATGAAGTTCAGGCTGGCCTTAAGCTCACTTTGTAGCCTAGGCTGGTCCTGAATTCGCAGTGATCCTCTTTCCTCTGCCTACCACCACGCCCAGCCTTTGCCATCTACTTTTAAAAACTTTATATTGCCCAGCATGGTGGGGTACATCTGTGATCCCAGCACTCAGGAGGCTGAGGCAAGAGGATTGCTGCAAATTTGAGGCCAGCCTGGGGTACATAGTGACTTCAAGGCCAGCCTAGACTACAAAGTGAGATCTCGTCTCCAAAAAATAAGGAAACCAACCACCCCCCAAAAACCTCATATGTCAGCGTAAGTGTGAGTCTGACAAAATTTATAATAGGCTTAGGATAGGTTTTTGGATTCAACTCACAAGATTTAGTAAGTAGGGGAGATGACATTAACGAAGTCATAGTTACTATGCAAATTATTATTAATAATTGAACTCAGTGTGGAACTTAGTACTTTTCATTTATTAAACCTTCAAATATTCATAAAAATTCTAGGTATTCTTATTCCCCTATATTTTGAGAGAAAAGTTTTATAGAGGAGAGATAAAACAGAAGTTGAATAAGTTGCTTAGTATCACAGAAATTAGAGGTAGAAAATTCAGGATTTTATATCTGGCTGTAATTTTGTATCTGAATGTATATCAAAAAATGGAAAAGGTCTAGAGTAAACCAGTTTATTCTACAATCAGAGGAAAATAAATATCTTAGCTACTTTTTTCTTGCTATGACAAAATGCCTGATACCCAAAGGTTAAAAAAGGAAAGGTTTATTTTTATGTATTTTATTATTTTTAAAAATTGCTTCAAGAATTCTGTCATCCTTGAACAGAGGCCATGCTAATCTTCTCTGTATTGTTCCAATTTTAGTGTATGTGCTGCTCAAGTGAACCCACAAAAGGGTAGTTTTAGCTTATAATTTGTAGAGGTTTACATCCATAGTTAGCTGGCCCCAAGCTAGAGTGGCATGGCAGAAGGGCATGGGCAGGGGAGAACAGCCCATGGCAGGGTAGGCAGGAAGCAGAGAAGTGGTAGCATTGAGCTCCTTTTCCCTTTTCCCTCATCAAGCCTAAGGGTTGGTGTCACACACACCCAGGGTGGGGGTTTCCATTATTCCACACCCAGGACCATGCTAAAGGAATCAGTGGACTAACTTAATTAGCACATACCCTTAATCCATATTCACATCAGGCCACCTCCCAAAAGCCCTACCAACGTGTGCATGAGGCTTTAGGGACACATTTCGGTAAAAGCCATAACAGTGAAGTAGTAATGAAAATTTGAGTTTTGTGGTTTTGTGATTCTGGATATATCTCATGACTTCCATAAGCCTCAATTTTTTTCAACTCTAAAATAGAAAGATTTTTTTTTTTTTTGAAGAACCAGAGATTGAACTCAAGCCCTTGAGCTTGCCAGGGAAGCACTTATTCCACTGAGCCATCTCCCTGGCCTCATAAAATAGAAAGAATTATACCTATGGCAAAGTATATAAAGTATTTATTTAATAGTTCTTGATAAATGCATGGTACATGTGTGCTCAAGAAATGATAGCTTTCTATTTTCCCAGATTCTGCTAAATAAAATATTTAATTAATAAAAATTGTGGGAGTCACTTAGGAGATCTAGGAAGGTTTTTCTGTGTTGTTTATTCTTTGAGTTTTTTAAAAAAATTGTCATTGTAGATAATGTTTTATTTTTTATTCATTTTCTCTAATGGTTTATTTTACTATATGAAGCATTTAGATTTCTTATTTGATAATTATTTTTTGAAGTATAACAACTAACATCATTAAGTTATCTTTTAAAAGCTCATTGAGAATGCTAAACGTAAAAAAGAAAATGAACTAGTAGCCAAGAGAGAGAAACTGATTTTGGAAGTAGAAAAAGAATCACGTCATATGGATGAATTTACAGAATTTGCAGAACTGGAACGCATGCAACAGGTCTGATAAGTATTTAAAATAGTATGATACATTAACATAATTTTTAAATTAATTAAGTTTATTGGTACATTTTAAGAGTACATAATGATCTCATTCTTCATAGGGAATTAGTACCTGTACATGTTATACTTGATTCATTTCCCCTATTCCCATAACCTCCTTTCGACTCCTCTTACCTGTTTAAAAAGCTTTGTTTCCATTTTTTCCTTCTTTTCTCATTTTTTCTTTTCCCTTTTTCCTTTCCCCATCTCCTCTCCCTAGCTCCCTTTCCCATTTGAACATTTTCTTCTTATTTCACAATATCTATTATACATTTTGGACCACACTTACGCTTTTGTTTTCTTCCATCAGAGAAACAGTGTGGTATTTCCTCCTGGATGTCTGATTTACTTCACTTAAGAGTGTGCTCTCAGGGTGAATCTGTTTACCTAGGAAGGTCTTGATTATCCTTCTTTGTGGTTCAGTAGAAATCCATTATATAAAAGAACCACATCTTTAGCCATTCACTGGTGGATGGACATTTTAAAATATTAAAAAAAAGGTTTTCTGTGGCAAAGATTGGCTTAAATTTTAGGCTGGGGACTGGTGCTATTCACTCTATGTGGTTTTCTTTTCTTGTGCTAGGGATGGAACCTATGTCAGGATGCCTACTAGGCAAGGGCGCCACTGCTGAACCGCACCACCAGCCCTCTGGTGTGATCGTTCTTGTGATTTTTCTATTTGCAAACATAACTGTACATTATTCTGTATCAGTATAATGTTGTGAAGTTATTATAATATTTTAAGTTGCTGTACAAATACAAAGATATGCCCTATTCAGTATCATGTGATCTTATTTTTACCATATACTTGGATATTTCTTGTAATGAATCATTGCATTCAGTATGTGACAGATGTACGACAACTACAAAAACGTATCCAGGAATCTGAAGAAGCTGTTCAATTTATCAATAAAGAAGAGGAACTTTTCAAATGGGAATTAACAAAATATCCTGAACTGGATAACTTAAAAAATAACATTGAACCATATCACAAGTTTTTTAATCTTGTTTTGAAGTGGCAGCGAGCAGAAAAACGGTAATTTCTGATAATATAATAAGCAAAGATATAAAAGAATGGTTAAGATGTAAATTGATTTTCTATTCTTTTTTAAATTTTGAGACAAATTTTTAAATTTCTCTCACTATGTAGACTGGTCTTGAACTCACTATGTAGCCCAGGCTAACCTCCAACCTGAGACAGTCCTTCTGCCTCAGCCTATCAAGTGACATGAGATTGCAGGCATGTGTCACCATGCCCAGCTGTATTTCTTTTAGTTAAGTGTTTATTTTTTTAAAATTATTTATTTATATGTGTGTGTGTGTGTGTGTGTGTGTGTGTGGCCAGCTCAGCCCACCAGGAGGCGGGGCTGGCTGGCAGGTGGTGCTGGGGGATTGAACTGTTTTCCCTGTGCTTTGCTAAGCTTGTTCTAAGTAGGTGCTTTAGATCACTGAGCCATCTCACCAGCCCCAGTTAAGTGTTTAAAAGTAGGGTTTATTCATTTGAATGAAAACCAAGTATCATATAGGGTAAGCATCAAATAATACCAACATATCACTTAATCTTATTATTATCTTTTACAGTTATTACTTTCACAGTGCTGGGGAACCCAAGGTCTTACTCATGTGAGGCAGGCACTCGTCCACTGAGCTCTGATGTCAGCCTCACACATTAGAAGTTCTATAGTATCATTTGAGTTTTCCAGGGTCAGTCCATTTTTTATGTGATTTACTAATGTTACTAATATTTACTTCCCAAGCTGGAAGTATGAGTCAAATCTGCATTTCATTAAGAGTATGAGAGCTGTCCATTCGTAATCTGATACATATTTTAGCCCAATCAGTGTAGCCAGAACGATGATTCTATTTCTGTATCTCTTCTATAAGCTCTACTTGTGTGGTACAGAAAAATTGTTAACTGCTCCTGCCATCATTGTCACTTTTACAGAAACGAGAGTCCTAGTCTAGAGACTCTGTGTTTGAGTTTCATGTTATTTTTCTTTCCTTTCAGGTGGATGGATGGAGGGTTTTTGGATCTCAATGGGGAGAGCATGGAAGCTGATGTGGATGAGTTTTCCCGAGAAATTTTTAAGACACTGAAATTTTTCCAAATGAAGCATAAAAAAGAATTACAAGAAAAGAGAAAGGCATTAAGAAAACGATCTGTGACGGAAGAGAGACCTGAAGAAGAACCGAAAGAAAATCCTACAATTATTATGTGTGCTACAATAATGGAACAGATAAAAGTTTTTAAGGTATAACATATTTAATGCTATTTTAATATGATATACATATTTTCAACTTTGTTGTGTATTATATAAAATAATCCATCCTCTGATCTTGTGCTTTCTTTAGCACTGGACTAGTTATGTGTAAAACAGATTGGTCAGCATCTAGTCAGTCTTAACCTGACTGGGCATCCGATTTGAGATGAACCAACTCAAAACATCATCTCTCTGGCTATAATACAGTACAATAATACCTTGGCTGTTGAACCCAACTCATTCCAAATTTGTATTCAAATGCTGAAAAGTTTGAGAACTGAACACATTTTTCCCATGAGAAATAATGGAAAACCAAATAGTTCTGAGGTCCCCAAATTTTAAATTCAACAAATTTTGCAGTGATTTCTTTTTTTATTGTAGTTCTCACAGTTTTCTTCTTAGCTTTACTGCTCGTATCACTACCTTTCTTTGGAGCCATGGTTACACTCCTTTACACAAATAAAACGCACACACGGAACAATGGTGAAAGTTTTAACACAGTAATACAAGTGCTATATGTCATCTAGGCAAGAGCAGCTTTTAGACTGAAGTGTCACCCTTTTGTGTCCCCAGTGAGATGTGATGTGTGCCTCACTCTTTTTTTTTAATTTGTGTGTGTGTGTGTGTGTGGCCAGCTCAGCCCACCAGGGGGCGGGACTGGCTGGCATGTGGTGCTGGGGGATTGAACCGTGGTCCCTTGTGCTTTGCTTGGCTTGTTCTAGGTAGGTGCTTTAGACTACTGAGCCATCTCACCAGCCCTGTGCCTCACTCTTGACTCAGAGGTTTTTTCAAGTTAGATTGTTGGTTTGACTGCTGAGCAAAGTTTAGTTCAGGCTTGGAGCCATTCAACCACCAAAGTATCACCATAATTAATTCTACAGTTAAGTCTTTAACCTGAGTGGGGCCAGAGTTCTCCTTGGAGTTTTTTTTTTTATTGGTGTATGTTTTTAGTACATAATAACTCTACATGCGTGGCAAGGAGTTGGCACATGTACATCACATTTCTTTTTTTAAGAGCAGAATATGTTTATTTGGGGAAAGAAAACTTCTGTTTAAGAGAGGGTCAGAACGGGGACCGAGTGGGTTGCCCTGGGATACATCACATTTCTTAATTCTTTTTTAACCCCCCTCCCTATATCTCTTGGATCTACCTATCTGTCTATCTTTGCATATCTACTTCATCTGAAATTAGGATAGCTATTCCTGCTTTTTTTTCTGGGTTCCTGTGGCATGGCATATTGTGTTTCAGCCTTTGATTTTTAATCTGTAAATTTCTTTTTCTATTAAATGTGGTTTTTTGTATACTACATGCCATTCTTTTTCTTTTTTTTTTATTTATTTGGTACATGAGCCTAACCCAGGGTCTCACTAACAAGTCTCGCTTGGACTTGTAGTGATCCTCCTGTTTTGAGCCGCCCCAGCACTGGGATTACACAATTACAGGTGTACACCACCACCCCTGAACTCAGTAGCTGGCTCAGCACCCACTGGGTGTGGGGCCTGCACAGCCTGTGGTGCTGGGGATCGAACCCCAGTCCCTTTGCTTGCCTAAGCAGCATTTATTCCACGGAGCTATCTCGCCAACCATTCTCATTATTTTTCTTGATTTGTTCTACCAGCCTGTGTTATTTGACTTGGGATTTAAGACCATTCACAGTGAGTTATTACTGAAATTTATTAGCTTATTCCTGTCATTGCATTGTTCTGGGTCTGGATATAGTATGGGTGAGTTTCTTTTTCTTTCTGTTCCCCCCACCCCCTTGGCAGAACTGGGGATTGAACTCAGGCCCTTGTTCTTGCCAGGCAAGCACTTATTCTACTGAGCCATCTCCATAGCCCCCTGTCATTCCATTGTTTTCTTGCTGCTGATTTTTTTTTTTTTTGTTCTGTTTAGCTGCTCATCCTGCTAGGTGCATTTATTTATTTTATTTTTTCTTAATTGCATTGCAGGCTTCATTGCCTCTTTTGAAGATGTCTTTGAGAATTTTTTTTTAATGTATCTTAATACAGGGTCTATAGGGTCTACTACACAGATTGGACTCATAGTTTTCAGCCTCCCAAGCACTGGGATTACAGGCATGTACCACCCACTGGGTTCTGGGGCCAGCACGGCATGCAGTTCTGCAGATTGAACTCTAGACCTTGTGCTTGCCAGGTGGGCACTTAGACTGCCAAGCTGTCTCCCCAGCTTGGTGAATAGTTTTTTTTATTTTTATTTTTAAATAACGTTTGTGTTTTCTTCTAATTTTCCACTTTTTCCAACTAGATTGGCCTTCTTTGTATCACCTAGAAACTATCAGATCCATTTTTCATGTTCTCTTATCTTTGGGGTATCTTTGAGTAGTTGGCCTTTATAGGCATTGCTGTCCTCTAGTTCTGGAATTCTGTCCTCACATCGGTCAGCTCTGCTACCCATATCTTCAGTATAATTTGTAATCTCCTGGATTTCTGGTTGAAACCTTTTCATAGACTCTTACTGCTTTGATAAGCTGGTCATTCATTTTTGTATAAGCCACCAGCAAACCCCTCCTCTACCTTTGTAATTTTATTTCTTCAAACCTCCCACCCAACATGTCATGGTACACGCTCCTCAGAGTGGCACTCTCTGGTAAACGTGGTACAGAGAGTCTCAGGACTTGCTGTGTTCAGGGCCCCTAAGAGGGGGTAGTGGGGAGCTCCTGTGTGGGTGCCTCACTTGTGGGTGTTGGGTAGTGTGCGTAGGGTGTCAGCTCTCCTACTGTTTGGGGGAGGCATGTGTGAGGACTTGTCTCCGGGTGTCTGGTCTCTTCTCTCTGATAGTGCCTCACTCATAGGTGGTGCTCACTCATGCAGACCCAGAGTTCAGTTTCTCTGTGCTCAGATTTAGGTTTTTAGTTTTTAATTTATTTATTCATTTCTTTTTAAGCCAGGGTCTTACTCTGCAGTTTTGGTGGCTTTGCACTCCCACTGTAGCCCAGGCTGTCCTCTAGCTCGCTGTGATTCTCCTGCCTTGGCTTCCTCGGTACTGGGATTAAAGGCATGAATCACTACACCCAATTTCAGATCCAGATCCAAATTCTTTTTTTTCCCCTCGTAATTTTATTGATAAAGAAATAGCAATGAGACAGTTTCAAATCAAATTGGTAGGACAGTTTCAATAATTAACACATTGCATACATTCTTCCCAGTGGTTAATTGCTGTACAAGATGCGGACATAATATCCTATTTACAAACACTATTAGAACAATTCCCTCTATTCATTAAGAGAATGTAACTATATATCTATCCTAACCACTTTGAACACACAGATACAAAATGGACATTCATCTGTATCCCCTTTTTTTGTTAAGTTCTGTTCTTTGAATATTATAGGTGTGTAAACTCAGCAAAATATTCTAAAAGAGTTCAGTAGCCCATAATAGTATTGGGTCTTCTGCTTGATTAGCAATGTCAGAAATTGTTGACCTGAGTCCCCTATAGCTCAACATAACAGCATGGCTTTACTTCTTACATTTCATTTTTATACTTTTCTGCTGGATGGTTAAGACCAAGGTAAAGCAGGACCTATGCAACAAGAGTTGTAGCTTTTGAGTTGGATAAGGTCAATCAAATCCCCTCAGGATTTATCCTGAGATCCTGTACCTCAGATTGTAGAACCTTTGTCAGTGTGAGCCATGTAGATGAGTCACGGCCATTGCTTGGCCAATGGTGCCCTCTGTGAAAGCCTGAGAGAATGTTTTCTCTCCATGTGACTCTCCTTAGGCACACTCTACATCACCGATCACTTTCCTCTTTGGCTCCATAATCTCCTTGATCAGAAAATTTGGGCCACTACTGAGTTACATGACGTTACAGTACAAGTTCTCATATGTCCTGAGTCTTAATTGACCTTAGAAGACTAGGGCCAAAATGTTGGCTTTCCTTCAGCCCTCCTCTTTCTCTAATTTTGGTCTGCAAACTTAGGTTGTTAACCATCCAGAAGAAAAGCTTATTGTTATTACCATACAACTTAGGCTGTTAAGCTTAACCTCACTATCTGTCTGCATATCAAACATCTTAGGCATAATATGGAACAGGTATTTTTCATCAAGTATTGATATGTTGAACTTTAAATCCCTACAGAATATGATAAAAAACATTTAAAAATTAGAATATATTTTAAAAATAGGCATAAAGAAATATATAATTCTTATGTTTACACATAAGTCCAAAAATCTCACCATATACAACCTTGAAGCAGGACAGTCCCACAATATTCCTTTTCTTGTCTCTTGCTTTCATTCACCACCCCCTTCTTCTTGAACAACCATTTACCTGAGAGACATCATAGCAACAACTGGCATGTCATGACAAGCAGCCCGTATTCAGAAGACCAGAATGACAGGCACTCCAAGCATGAAACTACTATTACAAATTACCATCTGCAGTGCAGTAGCTTAGTTCACAGGTATCAGTATATATAGTTAGTCAGGGTGAGCAGATCCAAATTCTTGATCAAAATGGTGCACTTGTTATCAAATTCCTCAGGAATCTACCCAGGTCTGCTTATACTCAGCTCTACAGCTTTCAGTCTCTGAGATGCTCTGCTTTGGAAACATCTCACTTGCTGTGTTCCTCTTCCCAGTGGGGAGAATAGAAGCGTTGGGAGCCTGGCTGCCTCTGCAATGCCAGTCCCTCCCTCAGCTTGATCCTCCCCAAGGTGATAGGGACGCCGGACCTGAGGTGTGAGGGCGCACAGGCTAGGAGCACTCTGGCTTCACTGGGTGTGGTCAGTGATGAGTTTCTCCCCTGTCTGCCTTCCCCTAGCTGGCATTCCAGCGTACCTGTTTTCCTGCAGTGCTATATTGGAGCCTCCCTCCCTCCCTGCTACCAGCTAGTTGGCTATGATAGAAAAACTTTTTTTCTTCATGCAGTTTTATTATCAAACACTTGAAGACTGAGTGTGACATGTATGTCAGTTCTGTAGCATAATTAGAAAATGAACACCTGTGAACCTGCCTTCTCTCTCTCTTTCTTCCACTTTATCAGGGTATCAAACCTAGGGTCTCCCATTTCATGGGTAAGTGCTCTGCTCCTGAGCTACACTCCAGACTCTTACCCTCTTCTTTAAACTTAGGTTATTAGCGCTGTTGCTGTGTGTGCATTCCTGCCTTATTTTCTCCCTTATTTCTTCTTAGAGATAAATGTATTATAAATCTGTATTTGAAAACTTTTTTTAATTTGGTGATTCTTTAGCTTGTTGTTTTGTTACGTTTGAACATAACAATGTATAAAATGATATGCATACATAGTCTGATTTTTTTAATTTAACATTATGTTGCTAAGACATCCATATTCTGGGTGTAATTATAGTTCTTTTGGTGTAACTATATTATTCCTTACTTAATTTACTCACTTTCCTATTTATTGTCATGGAGAATGTTCCTTTCCCTTTTTAATATTATTAATACTTATTTTCAGCTTCATTGATGTATATTTGACAAATATAGTAGTATGTATTTAAAATTCACAATGAGGTGGTCAAATTTTATAT
>NW_004524619.1:5487850-5490409 GCF_000260255.1 Octodon degus
TATATATTACATATATTTAACACATTCATCACCTCACTTTTTAAATAGTGACCACATTTAAGATTTTTTTTTTTGTATTTTAGGGAAGGGTCTAGAGGGTATTCAGGGTCTCACTACTAGATTGGCCTTGTGGTAGTCCACCTGTTTACAGTCTCCTAAGAGCTGGGATTACAGGTACATGCCACCATGCCCAGTCTTAGTTGCCTTCTCAGCTCGCTCCCGGGGCAGGGCCGTCACAGCAGGCCCAGGGATCGAATCCCCAGCCCCTGTGCCTGCTTGAAGGCACTTTAATCTACTGAGCTATTTGGCCAGCCTCTTAAGATTTATTTTTATAAAAATTTAACTATAGGGGCTGGGGAGATGGCTCAGTGGTCTAAAGCACCTACTTAGAACAAGCCTAGCAAAGCACAGGGACCGCGGTTCGATCCCCCAGCACCACAAGCCAGCCAGCCCCGTCCCCTGGTGGGCTGAGCTGGCCACGCACACATAAATAAATAAATAAATAAATTTAACTATAGGGCTAGGTATGATGGTATACCCCTATAATCCTAACACTCATGAGACTGAGGCAGGAAGGATCATTGTAAGTTCGAGACTATCCTAGGCTACAAAGTGAGCTCAAGGCCAGCTTGAACTCCATATCGAGACCTTATCTCAAAAAGACAAAAAAATTACCTATACAATACAGTATTATTAACTGTATTTACTATGCTGTACATTGGATTCCCTAGAACTTACTCATTTTACAATCAGAAGTACCTTTGACCAGTGTCTCCTCATTGTCCTCACTCCTCAGCCCCTGGCAACCATTGTTCTTCTGTTTTTATGAGTTAAACTTCTGTAAGGTTCTATGCATAACTGAGATCATATAGTATTTATCATTCTCTGAGTTGTTTCACTTGGGCCAGTGTTCTCAAGATTTATCTATTTGTGGGGGGAGGGCAAGTAACATTGTATTCTATGTATGTATATACATATAAGAGCCCCATTTTCTTTATACATTTATCTGTTGATGGACACCCAGGTTGTCTCCATATTTTGATTACTGGTAATGATACGTCTATACAAATAGCTCTTCATGATATCTGTTTTCTTCAAATGTATACCCAGAGGTGGTATTGCTTGATAATATAGTAATTCAGATTTTAATTTTTTGAGGGACTTGTTTTTAATAATGGCTATGTCAATTGATAGCCTCGCCAACAGTGCCGAGGATTGCTTTTTCACCACAGCCTCACCAACACTTTATCTTTTACCTGTTAGAGAACAGCCATTCTAGCAAGTGTAAGATGTTATTTCATTGTGATTTTAATTTATATTTCTATGATGGCCGGTGATGTTGAACATATTTTTATATACATGTAATACTAGCTTTTTTTTTTTTTTTGTATTTAGGGAAGGGTCTACAGAGTGTTCAGGGTCTCACTACTAGATTGGACTCATAGTGATCCTCTTCATTATGAGCCTGTTTACAGCCTCCCAAGAGCTGGGATTACAAGCATGAGCCACCACACCCAGTCTCAATTGCCATCTCAGTGCACCCCGGGGGCGGGGCTACCATGGCAGGCCTGGGGATTGAAACCCTGGCCCCTGCACCTGCTTGCAGATGCTTTAATCCACTGATCTAGTTGGCCAGCCCTTACTTTATTTATAGGCTTGTGTCTTGGTGTATGTGGACAAAAGTTTTCTAGGCTACATACTGACGAGTGCGATTGCTGAATATTAAAATGTTTTTTCTGTCTTACCAGAAAATCCCACATTGTCCTCACTTTAAATGCCCACCAAGTCCTTATGCTGAAGTCATTCATCTTCATAACTTTTTCTACTCAAGTAGATATACGATTATATCTTAATATGGTTTTAATTTATAATTCTCTAGCTTCTAATAATATATATTTTATACATTAAACATTTATTGATTGGTATTTCTGTAACTGGCTATATTCTATGTGCTTCATTGGTTTACATCAGTGAATATAACAAAAATTCCTACCCTGAAGAACTTAAATTCTGTTTGTCTTCTGTGTTTCTCTTCTGTAAGTTCCTGGCTGGCTTTTTTTTTTTTTTTGGCTCTTTTTTTGTCGTTTTTATGAGTTTTTTTTTTTAATGTATTTGGCACAGGGTCTCACTACACAGATCAGACTCATAGTGATCCTTCTGTTTTCAGCCTCCCCAGAGCTGGGATTACAGGCATGCATCACTATGCCCAGACTCAGTGGCCGACTTAGCACACCTGAGGGTAGAGCCGGCATGACATGTAGTGCTGGGGATCAAACTGCAGTCCCAGCAGTTGCCTAAGCAGGCATTTAGTGCACTGAGCTATCTTGCCAGCATTTTAACAAGATTTTTATAAAGAATTTTGGTTAATAACTCCTTGTCACTCGTAACTTTTTCTTTTTTGGCTTTAAAAAAATTTGTATATCTATTCTTTTTTTTTTTTCCCATAATTTTATTGAGAAGCAAATAGCAATGAGACAGTTTCAAACCAAATTGGTAGGACAGTTTCAATAATTAACACATTGCATACATTCTTCCTAGTGGTTAACTGTTGTACAAGAT
>NW_004524619.1:5508394-5515284 GCF_000260255.1 Octodon degus
GGACCTGGGCTAGGACTGGGTCTGGGGGTTCCTGGAAGTCGGCAGAAATTCCTACTCAGTGGGAGGGGTGGAGGAGGTACGCCGGAGTTGTGGGGGGTGGCCTGAAGGGGTGGGAGAGGGTCTGGCCCACGCTGCGCCTGGGCTGGGACTGATCCCACCGGTGCAGGGTAGCAGGAAGCTCTCCACACACTCACCGGACCTGGGCTAAGACTGGCCCAATTCCTTTTTTTCTTCCCCTTTCTCTCCATTCCCTCCCGCTGCCTCCATCTCTTGTGCTTTGTCATAGTTTTATCACATACTTCAATATTCATGTCAACATTTACCCTTTATTCTTTTTTATTTTAATTTTTAATTTTTTTTTTTTGGTATTCTAGGGAAGGGTTTAC
Source organism: Octodon degus (assembly GCF_000260255.1). NCBI lineage: Eukaryota > Metazoa > Chordata > Mammalia > Rodentia > Octodontidae > Octodon > Octodon degus. The sequence goes on from NW_004524619.1 coordinate 5,508,781, forward strand.
AGGGTGTTCAGGGTCTCACTACTATATTAGACTCATAGTGATTCTCCTGTTTACAGCCTCCCAAGAGCTGGGAATCAGGCACCCACCACCATGCCCAGTCTCAATCATCGTCTCATTATTTTGTTATTTTCTTGATTTTTTTTTAACATGTTTTTCTAGGTGAACTTTTCCTCCAAATTTAATGGACACTTTGATTGTATTCATATAGCTATATTAAATAATTTGAAGACATGTGATCATTATACTATCTAGGTTTTGTCTATTGAATGTCTGTATAGAAGTCAGATGATTTTTTTCCCCCCATTAGGAGTGTATTCCTACCGTCTCCATTCTGTGCAACCCAGGAATGAGAGCTCGTCACTGGAAGCAGATGTCAGAAATTGTAGGCTATGACTTGACTCCTGACTCTGGAACTACACTGAGAAAAGTTTTAAAGTTAAACCTTGCACCATACCTGGATAAGTTTGAAGTGATAAGCGCAGGTGCAAGCAAGGTACGCGCACAGATCAGCAGCACCGTGGCAGGTTGACGGGAGGATTGCTAGTGTGAATCTAGCCTGGGCAACTTAGCAGGACTGTCTCAAAATAAAAAATGCCTGGAGGTGTAGCTGAGTCCCTGGGTTCAAGTCCCAATATTGAAAAACAAAAACAAAATGACCAAATCTGAAATCCTTTATTTGATGAATTTGCTGATCTAATAGTAATAGTTTTTGTTGTGGTTGAATGTGTACAGTACTGAGTAGTAGTTGGAGGAGAATTATGGTTAAATGTGTCATGCACTGAACAATAGTGTGGGGACAGAGTGACAAAGGATTACCCTTTTTCACATGCAAAGCATATACTTGCTTATCTTGAATCCAGACTAGAAATGGCCCCTTTCACTTCTTTGTAATTCTGCCACATTCTGACAGTACACCAGTACTGATGCGGAGTTATTCCAAGACTGCTGGATGGATATATGTGTGGCATCCCATGTGGTGTAGTGAGGGGATGCTCCAGAAAGTGAGTATAGCTCTAGAGTAAGGGTTCTTCAAATGCACCAAAAGCACTTCTAGACTACAGACTGCCTGCAGAAAGCCTCCTCCAGAAAAAGCCCAGCAGGCATTTTATTCTATTGTTCATTATTAAAATGGACAGTAATTAGTACTTACAGCAGTAGTGTTCACTAAGTGAATGTTTAACAACTACATTCTTAAAAATCTTTAAATTAAAAGAAAGTATTTCTAACAAAAATTTATTATATAGTCACAAAGTATCTTAAGCAAATGATAGTGTAATAATGTACCAATATTTATTGAATTATCTAGGAAAAATCAATATAGTAAATAAGTTCCTTTTTTTCTACCACCATGCTATTTTTTCTTTCTCCCTTTTAGGAATTTTCTTTAGAAAAAGCCATGCATGCAATGATAGGAACTTGGGATGCTATTTCTTTTCATATAAGCCTATATCGTGATACTGGAGTCTATATTCTTTCTGCAGTAGATGAGATTCAAGCAATCCTTGATGATCAAATTATAAAAACACAGACAATGAGAGGCTCACCTTTTATCAAACCATTTGAAAAAGAGATCAAGGTACGTTAAATGTGATAGATAGCTATTGGTCATTTATACAAATCTTAATCTCATTACATACACACTATCTTGAGAATAAATCAATTTATTGGATGACTTTTTTTTAGTGTTTTTAGTAGAGGGTCTCACTACACAGATCAGACTTGCAGTGATCCTCCTGTTTTCAGCTTCCCAAGCTCTGGAATTATAGGCACGTGCCACCATGCCCAGTTTCAGTCAAAGCTCAGTGTGCCCCGGGGGCAGGGCTGGTATGACATACCAGAGATCAAACCTCGGGTCCCTGCATCTGCCTAAGCAGGTGCCTTAATCTGCTGAGCTATCTGGCTGCCCTTTATTGGATGACTTTTTAATTAATTTAATTTATTGGTGCATTTTAGGTGTACATAATGATCACATCATAGGGAATTTGTCCCTATACATGATATATCTTGATTCTTTTTCTTTTCCCCTTTCCCCTTCCTCCCATCAACCTGTTGCATGACTTTTTAAATGTTAATTCAGGGCTGGGGATATAGCTCAGTGGCACAAGTCACCTGCCTGGCAAGTACAAGGTTCTGGGTTTGAGCCCTAGTACCAAAAAAATAGAATGAGATAAAATAAATGTTTATTCAAACCAGGTAGAATATAGAAACAAACATTTTTAAATAAACATAGAAATGGATCTGAGACATCAGTGATTTTGAAATTATGTTTTATTAAAATTTTCTCCAATGACAGTAATAGACCCTGGAAAAAAAGTTTATATTGTGGGTTTCTTCTTTCTTTCTTTGTGTGTGTGATGGGGGGGTAGGACTGAACACTATTCTGCCCAATATTCTGGGGTGAGGGGGCAGGTCTCCATGATTTGTAAATTTCATGTCAATAAAAAATTAGAGATATAAAGTTTTAGCAAAGGAAAGACATGTTATTGGATACTTTATTGGAAAGGGAGGAAAAGAGATAGCTACCCTGATGGATCAGATTAGAGGGCTCTGGAAAAGTAGAGGACCCAGCCTTCTCCCCGCTTTTTTTTTTTTAATTTTTTTTAATTTTTTTATTATTTTATTTTTATTTTATTTGTTTATTTATTTATTTTATTTAGTGTGTGTGGCCAGCTCAGCCCACCAGGGGGCCGATGCTGGCTGGCATGTGGTGCTGGGGGATTGAACCGTGGTCCCTGTGCTTTGCTTAGCTTAGCTTGTTCTAAGTAGGTGCTTTAGACCACTGAGCCATCTCACCAGCCCCTCTCCCCGCTTTTGAAACAGGGTCTCACTGTGTATTTCAGGCTGGCCTTTGAATGCAGGATGTAGCTCAGGCTTGCTTGAGTTTGAGGTCCTGCCTCAGCCTCCTGGATTCTGCAATTACAGGCTTGGTACCACCATGCTGCCAGCTTCAGAGGGCCATTGGTTCTTCACTGCTTTTTATTGGGTGTTAGGGCCCTCACCCTACCTAGGATTTGTAATAATCTAATTGGTTACTTTAGGCTCTAGGATCACACCCCGGGTGCCATCATCTCTCAGTGCAGATTCCTAAATGAACTTCATTTGATTTTCTTCATCCTGTCAGAAGAATTTATGGGTTAGTTAAGAGGGTTTTACATACAAGATTGAATTAACCAAAAAGCTTACTGAGGCATTTATCCTGTTGTTTTCTCATCTGTCCAGGTATCCTCTTTCCTCCCCTTCCTACTTTTCCCTTCTTTTCTCTCCCTTCCCCTCCCCTCCCCTCTCCTCCCCCCTCTCCCTTCCCCTTTCTCTTCTTCCCCTCCCCTCTCTTTCCCTCCCTTCCACTCTCTTTCCCTCCCCTCCCCTCTCTTCCTCACTTCTCTTCTTTTTTCTTTTCTTGGGATTTGGATTGAACTTAGTAGATCTGTACTTGTTAAACATAACACTGAGCAGAGATAGTTGGTGCTCAGTGCTGTTGATATTATTTCTAATTTGAGAAAGCTTAGACCAGTGGTGGCGAACCTGTGGCGGGAATACCCCAGTGGGCATGCAGAGCCCTGTCTCTCTTCACATACGTCAAACTGCCCAAGCACTGGATAACTGTCATTTTTTGGAAATCAAAACCTCTATATTCAGGTTTGATTGCAGCGTTGGCACTTTGCGATAAATAAGTGTGTTGGGGTTGCAGTTTGGGCACTTGATCTCTACAAGGTTTGCCGTTACTGGCCTAGATCCCATTTCAAGCTATTTTCTCATAGCATGTAGTAAAGTTTTCTATGTGATTCTTTAATTATATTTATGAACAGCTAGTATGGGTAACAGAAAGCATATGATTAATAATAATTAACGGCTTCATGCTGTAACTGAGTACAGTGGGTTTGCTCTTTGGTGAGTGCAAAACCAATAAAACTCTACCAGGATATAAAAGACTGAAGAAAAGTGTATTCGTTTCATCAAGTAAGGAGACACTGGAGATAACTCCCAAAGCAGTGTCTCCCTGAATAAAGGAAGCAGGGGCCTTTTGCTGGAATAGTATACGTATTCATACTGGAGAAACTAGTCATCGCATGTAGGGGTGGGCACATTGCTGAGCATGCATAGAAATCATGTTTGTTCGCATATGTACATAGCATGGTCCAAGATGGTGGACAGTAGTCCCCTCGTACCCTGCAGAGAATTTAGCATTATAATGAGATTATAGTGAGCAGAATTTACTCTGTGTCACCTAGAAGAGGAACAGGGTGTGGTTTTCTCTGGGAGGCCTTATCTAAAATAAGCAGCTTGGGAGAAAAGGATGTTAGCAGTCAGCATCCCCATGGGTCCTGGGGGCAGCACAGATGCTTAACCCTGTGTCTGTCCAGCAGTTAACAACTAATAGTATCAGAATTTAACTGGAGACTCCATGAGTTGGTGAAAAGACAACTCAATTGTTTTCTTTAATATTGATTGATTTCTAACCATAAGCTGGATACTGCTCTATGGGCTTTACATTTATTAGCTGATTTAATCCCTACAACATACCTTCAAAGTAGGCACTACTTTTACTTATATAAATAGGCAAGGAAACCCCCAAGCTCAGGAGGATCCCTAATTTGCCCAAATTATCGTAGCTAATAAATGACAGAGCTGAAATTCAGGTCAGGGTAATTGTTTTGTTTTATTCTATCAGCTATAATTTTCACTTTATTTTATTTTTAATTGACAAATAATAATTACCTATTTATGTGATATATTATGATATTTTCATATATGTTTACAATATGGAATATTTAATTTGAGCATAAATAGCATTTTATTAAAGATCTTAGCTACCATGACTCAGAAAATCTTCCAAAGGACATGGAGTTGGACATTTCCTATGAAATGGGCCTGCTAAGGTATGCTGATTGGCTTGGATGTCTGTTATAGAAAGTTCTTATATACCAAGAAGAACTTAAAAAGTAAATTTAAAATGCTCTGTTAGAGCTTTAAAAAGGAAAGATGAGAGGTCTAATTTCTTGATACATAGGATTTTGTGCCACATACAATATTTAAGAACAATGGTGGGAAATCATATAGTCTTCAACTAATGAAATATCTTATTAACTCTAGGCAATGTATGAAAATAAGGGAACTTATTTTACATTTTCTCTTTTTTTCTTTCTCTTCTCCTTTCCTCTCCTTTCCTTTCCTTTCCTTTCTTCCAAATTGTATTGATATACAGTAGGATTCCTCAACATGGAACTGTTGGTATTTTGGCTAAATAATGCTTTGTTATGAGGGCTGTCCTGTATACTGAAGGACATTAGCAGTATTTCTGGCTTCTATCCACCAGCTATTAATAGCATTCTCCTTTGTTGGCTCTGATAAATGAAAATGTCTCCACTGTCAAATAGTGTAGTGAGAGGCAAAATCACATACAGTTGATAACCACTTAATACAGATAACTATGTTTTGAGTGGACCTACGATGGTTCTCCTTAGAGTTTAGGAAAATCACTTTATAGTCACTTCCAAATGTACCTTTCAGGGGGGCTGGAGAGATGGCTCAGTAGGATAAGCGCTTCCCTGGCAAGTGCAAGGGTCTGAGTTCAATCCCCAATTCTGCAAGGGGAAACCCCCCCCAAAAAAATGTACCTTTCAATGCTTTAAGAAACTTTAGACTTCCTAAAGTTTACTTAAGTCTTTGTGAGATATCCATAAATGGTCTTAAGCTGTAAGCTATTTGAATTAATATAAAATTTATATTAATAGTAAAATTTAAGTACATTTTTCTATAATTTATAACTTTTCTTTAATAACTAGAATTTAGCACAGTGTGTTTTTCGTTAAGGCCTGGGAGGACCGTCTGATCCGAATACAGGAAACAATAGATGAGTGGTTAAAAGTGCAAGCTCAGTGGCTCTACTTAGAGCCCATCTTTTGTTCTGAGGATATCATGCAGCAGATGCCAGAGGAAGGACGCCAGTTTCACACTGTAGACAGACACTGGAGGGATATCATGAAGTTCTGTGCAAAAGATCCAAAGGTGAAGCATTTGTTTTCTCTCTTGCAGTGGGTGAACCTTTGTTTTTGGATATTAAAGCATTTGATTATTTTTTTTGTGATTACAAAAAATAAGCCCTAGTCCTTGTATACAAAGTGGAAAATTCAGAAAAATATAAGTATAAAATGATTAAATAATTCTTCTCATCAGTTTATAATATACATTACTTTCAACTTTTTAGTATGCATAGTACGTATACTTCACATGTATATTTAATTCATTTGGCTTCTACCATGTGTATACAATCACTGCTTCCCTCCTGACAAAATAAATAGGCAAGAACAAGTAGAGGCAGAATAGTTGATTAGCGCACATGACTTTCTATAAGCAATGAAGAGAAAAAAGGAATCTACTCCTCAGTTGGTCTTAATGCTGTGTGTCTCTCTGAGTGAGTATAACACCTTGTTGCATGTGATTTTAATGTTAAAAGACTTGTATTTTATTTGATATTCTTTTTTATTTTTATTTTTTTCATAATTT
>NW_004524619.1:5516752-5517392 GCF_000260255.1 Octodon degus
CAGGGCTTCCAATCATGGGGTGCCACGTATGTACTGTCCATTGGTCCAGGTATGCGGCAGGGAAGTGCTTATTCCTTGTATCATTTAGGCTTCATGCAGGAACAGGCTTAATTACATGTATGTGTATGTACACACAAACACAAATATACACATACATAATACATAAAAGATTTACAGGGTAGTCTTACAAATGGCTCCCTGCAGAATCAGGTTGAAGAACGCACAAGGGCCATGTGTGTGCTGGGGAGACAGAGGATCTAGTCAAAGTCGAAGGCCTAGAGCTCAGTGTGAGTCCAGTGTGAGTCCATCTTGGGCAGCTGAAGGGTCTATGTTGAAAGGCTGGAGTCTGCTCTGGAAGCCTGGAGACATGTGGTCAATGGCGATGGCGAAGAATGGAGCTTGTAGGAAGAAGCCGAAGGGAAGACTTCTTTCTTTCTCTTTTGGTTGGTGCCTGCCATACCCAGGGTGGCTCTGCCCTTTTCAGTAAGTCAGTTATGCACACCCAGAACTGTGCTAAACTAATCCATTAAGTGTGTCTATAACCTTCTCAGACCAAAAAGCTACAACTCTTGTTGCATAGGTCCTGCTTTACCTTGGTCTTAACCATCCAGTAGAAAAGTATGAAGATGAAATATAGGAA
>NW_004524619.1:5517641-5519685 GCF_000260255.1 Octodon degus
TAGGATAGATATATAGTTACATTCTCTTAATGAATAGAATGATTTGTTCTAATGGTGTTTGTAAATAGGATCTCAAGTCCGCATCTTGTTCAGCACTTAACCACTAAGAAGAATATATGCAGTGTGTTATTTGTTGAATCTGTACTTCCAATTTGATTTGAGACTGTCTCATTGCTGTTTATCAATAAAATTTTGAAAAAAAAAGTATGTCTTATTTAAGGTGACGCTACAACTAACTATCACACCTTAGATAAGAACATTTATGATTCATTGAATAGTTTTTAAATCACAAAATATATTTCACTATAAATTTTATGAACTTTCTGTAATTTTAACATTTTGGACATAGGCTTAGTTCTTGTATCTAGTGTGTGTTTCTTATTGTGAGCATATCTCTTTCAGGTTCTTGTTGCTACTTCTTTAACAGGCTTACTGGAAAAACTACAGACCTGCAATGAACTTTTGGAGAAAATTTTGAAAGGACTTAATGCATATCTGGAAAAGAAACGTCTTTTCTTTCCTCGGTATGGTTGATAATCAGCTAGGCTATAATTTGAAGCATTTTCTGGCATCTGATGAATTACCATTAACACTTTTTGTATTTGTATGTTTTCCTCTAGTTTTTTCTTCTTATCCAATGATGAAATGTTAGAAATTTTGTCAGAAACCAAAGATCCACTTAGAGTTCAGCCTCATTTAAAAAAGTGCTTTGAGGGCATTGCTAAGTTGGAGTTCCTTCCCAATTTGGACATTAAAGCCATGTACAGCTCTGAAGGGGAGCGAGTAGAGCTGATTGAACTTATTTCCACGTCTGCAGCCCGAGGTGCTGTAGAAAAGTGGCTCATTCAAGTGGAAGATCTAATGCTCCGAAGCATTCACGATGTGATTGCAGCAGCCAGGCTGGTATGTTTCTCTCGATTCAATGTCTCCCTCACATTCTGCAAGTGCTGTGTTTTAGGAGGCTTTGACTAGGTGTCAGTAAGTTAATACTTAACAATTCATGGTATTTTAAATAATATATCCTTTATTTCTTTGTTACTGACATTGTATTAGCAAGTATTGAAAGTAATATATAATTAAGCATTACGAAGGAAAATATTATGAGAAAATAAGAGATATATTAAGTTAAAATGAACTGGGTATGGTGGCTGGTCCCTGTACTCCTAGCCCTCAGGAGGCTAGGCAGGATCACTGTGAGTTTGAGGCCAGCCTGAAGTGCATAGCAAAACCCTGTTTCAAAAAGGAAGACAACTAGCGCCCTCATCCGCCATGTTTTCAGGCCGAATCGTCTTCCCCGTAAGGAAAGGGCCAGAGGCGCCTGGGCTGACAAGGCAGAGCAGCGGGAAACCCGAGCAATTCTGCCCGGGAGGGAGACCATGGCGTCTAGCAGTAACAGGCTGTCGGGTGTGAATGTCGTGCTGGTGATGGCCTACGGGAGCCTGGTATTTGTACTGCTGTTTATTTTCGTGAAGAGGCAAATAATGTGCTTGCAATGAAATCTAGAAGGGGACCTCATGTACCTGTGGAACACAATGCCCACAAGGACTTGAAAGAGGAAATTGATATTCGACGGTCCAGGGTTCAAGATATCAAGTACGAACTGCAACTCCTTGCAGGTGATGATACAAGTCTGCTACAGCTGGAAACCCAGGGAACTCAAAGTTCCTACAACTATCTGTACAGGATGAAAGCTCTGGATGCCATCCTGCCTCTGAGATCCCATTTCAGGCTGAAGGCCGACATCCTCATTCTTTAATGGGCAAGAATTTCTGCTTCTACTTGTTGCGCGCAGCCTTGCCAGCAAGGAAGACGCGACCACTGGTTGTGTCTGCGCAGCCTTTTATTGCCCTGTTACATTTCTCTTCTCTCTCCCCGAGGCCCCTACTCTTAGCTTATAAGTCTCAGGGCTTCCAATCATGGGGTGCCACGTATGCACTGTCCATTGGTCCAGGTATGCGGAAGCAATGCATTAGCCCAAGCCTTGGCCTTATATGGAGTTGTTTATTACTAGGAGCGCTCACCCCCTGAGAGGGTGGAAGGCGGA
>NW_004524619.1:5521425-5538674 GCF_000260255.1 Octodon degus
CTCGTCAGCGAACTCTTGCTTTCTCTTATCTACAGAGAAGCGCCCATTACCATAGACAGCCCGTTATGGGACAGGGGTCTTTGGTCTTTGAGTACCTGCGCTATCAGGAGGCCCTAAGTGAGCTGGCCACCATGATCAAAGCATGAATTGGGAGCTCTCAGCGACAACATCAGTCAGCAGCCAAAGACCTAACTCAGTCTCCTGAAGTCTCCCCTACAACCATCCAAGTGACATACCTCCCCTCCAGTCAGAAGAGCAAGCATGCCAAGCACTTCCTGGAGTTGAAGAGCTTTAAGGACAACTATAACACATTGGAAAGTGCTCTGTGATGGAGCAAAAGACTCACTGCAGATTGAGCCAGACACTTGCCATTTGCAAGACAGGCTGCTTGCAGGGTACATTTGGGCCATCCAGCTCGGCAGCCAAAGCCCCTGTTCTGGAAGGGTCATTCCTGGCCTCTTTCTGAAAGGCATTTCAGACCATTAGTTAAGACTGCTTTCCCACTGTAGCACTTTTTTTCTGGATTTTAATTCGTGACGTTCTTACTAGGTTTTTGTCAGATTTTCCTGAAGGTGTTTCTCTTATTTTTGGCCAGCACTTACCTACCTTTTCCAGGCTGCTTTATCTCAAAGGTGAGAGTTGAGATGAGGTATCTTTTGTGTCTACAGTGTTATACTCAGTTGAATGGGGTCTATTTGGGTTTAGGGTGTTACAGAGTTACTGCTTGATGGTGAAAGCAGATAAGATACCAGATACAGTAGCTCACACCTGCAATCCCAGCAATCAGTCTGCAGCAGGAAAATTTTGAGTTCAAGGACACCTTTAGCTACATAGAAAACTCAAGACCAGTTTGAGTTGCACACAAAAAAATACAGGGACTTCAAAACAGACAAACTGCTAGGGAGAGGCAGTAAGAAAGTGCGGGGGGCGGGGGGCAGGGAGATAGCTCAGTGGCTTAAGTGACTGCCTGGCAAGCCCAAGGTCCAGAGTTCCATCCCGGTTCCAGAACAAAAAAAAAAGGGGTATGTGGAACAACTTATCATGGTACTCCACTGTAAAACAAGATAGATACGTTGGAACATTTAATGCAATTTTCCTGATGAGTAAGAGTCTGCCCTCCCACTTTAATTAAAATTTTTTTGTGAATATGAATGTTCTTATACCTAACATAGACCAGGCATGGTGGAGTGTGCCTATAATCCCAGCACTTGGGAGGCTGAGGTAGGAGGATCACTGCAAGTTCAAGGCCAGCCTACACTCCGTAATGATAGCTTGTCTCAAAAAAATAATACCTGGCATAATCTATGCCATGATAGTGTGAAGGCATGGTTTCCCCTAACTAGTCAATGAATTGGTTTGACCTTACAAATTATTTAATAAAATGAACTGTCGAAAAATAAAAATAAAAAAAAGGAAGACAAAAACTTCTTTAGAATGTAGGCAAGTCCAGTGGTAGGCTTTTAGAGGTAGTAATGGTCTCAGGATAAGTAGCAAATAATCAAGTAAAGACACTCTGTACAGAGGCCCAAGTTCAAAAAGAACTGAGGACCGTGAGGACGTGGTAGAAGACTCCTGCATCTGGAGCAGTGCCACAGCTTGCGTTCATTCAGCTTGAGCAGTTTGCTGCCCTCCTTCATGTCTGGAAATGTTAACCTATTTAAACAGAATATTAAAATGATGTATAGAGAAAACATTCATGTTTTTATTTTTTTTTAATTTTTATTTATTTATTTATTTTTTTGCGGAACCAGGGATTGAACTCAGGCCCTTGCACTTGCCAGGGAAGCGCTTATTCCACTGAGCCATCTCCCTGGCCCCTCATGTTTTTATGTACTTGAATCTTCGCTGGGTTAAAATGGAGTAAATTCTTAGAACATTGTTTTCCTTTTAGCCAATAATGCTGCTCCAAAATGTGCCAGCTGAGGCTAACCCGGGCCCAGCCCCACCCCAGCCCACTTCCAGCCACACAGCTGGTCTGGGGTAGAGTGAGTAAAGCACAAAGTAGAGTTTGATGAGGTAGGAAAGGAAGGCAGTTAGGAGGTTGGATGTCATTTTAAATGCAGTACAAGGTTAACAGTATTTTAATCAGGGTAAACCTAATCTGGTTTACATTTTTATGCCACTATGGCTATGGTATAAAGAATAGGTTAGTGAGAGACATGAAAAGATTAAGATTAGGAGAATGTTGTATTAGCCAAGATGAAAGACACTTAGTTTGGTACTAGGCAGTGACACAACCAAGGACAGTTGAGAAATAGCTTTTGTAGTTGATTTCACCGGGTTTTGGTGATAAATTGGTTGTAGAATACAGAAACAAGGAGGGGAAGGGCTTAATAATTTAATGTTTCTGACTTAAGAATATAGGTGATACTTACTTTTGGTCAATACTTACAAGAGAAATAGGTTAGTGGAGCCTTGGAGAAAATAAAAAATTTATGTTAAAATTGAAATTCTTATAAGGTAGCTAGTGGTTATGTCTAATAAACAAAGAATTACGCCCTTTAACACTTGCTTATCTATGGGTCAGTGTTTCTTAAACTTGGGTGATGGATGGATTCACTTACTGTTTTATACACAATGACAAAAAAACTCCAAATGAGATGAACAAACATTAAAGGATACAGAACAAATTTGAAAGACATCTAATACTTGGACACTGTATGTGCCTTTCTTCATATGCTCCAGTAAACCTAAGGTTGGAGGATGCATATTTGTATAATTTTGCAGTGAGGACCAGAAAGGAGCAGTCCGGTAGTCAGTGGGTAGCTGTGAATGTCCTTGAAGCTTTACATGCAGCAACTCACCGCATAAGTGAGGTGGCCTTCTCCTTTCATCAAAAGCAATGTAACCTTGTCCTCTTGAAGTGGCTTTTTGTACAGTTTCAGTCTTCCTGCACATAAATTTTCCCTGCAGACAGTTTTTCCTCTTCTTTTACTGTTTATAATTCCAAACAAACTAAAAACATAGCATTAGCATCGTCCACAGAAGTATTGCCTTGATCAGTATAGCAAATTTCCTTTCCATGTACTTAGCAATAATTCTCAGTGGTCACTCATCCTTCTTTAAAGCTTAGGCTAGTTTGTCCCTTCCATTTATTTATAAATATATAATAAGCATTTTATACAAATATGTGTCTATATCCTTTAGTCTCTTAACTTTCTTATACCTAAGATGCTGCTATTTTATTAAAAGTATAGTTTCCATTATCAATTTTGAAACTATTTTGCAGAGTTTTTTGTTTTTATAAAAATTTTTATCTGCTATTATAATTTTTATTGAAGCAGACTATTTTTTTTTTAACTGATTGAGACTTTCCCAAGCCTATGAAGTGCCTTTTAAGTATAACATTATTAGCAATAAATGAAAGTATACTTTAAGCTCTGTCTTACTGACTTTCTTGTTGCTGGGACAAAATACCTGACACCCACAAGTTGAAAGAGGAAGGGTTTCTTTTAGCTCACAGTTGGTAGGGCTTCAGGCCTTGGTTGGCTGCTTCCAAGGCAAGGTTACACGGCAGAGGGGCATCACAAAGGAGAGACAGTCAACGGCGGGCAGAGAAAAGGCAGGGAGCAGCATGCAGCAGGGGCTGCCTTCCATCTTGCCTGTGGGGTCTAACCAGAATACAAACCAATTGGTTGGTGCCAGCCACACCCAGGTGGCTTCCCATTATTTATTTACACCCAAAACTATGCTAAAGCAATTTTGTTATCACACACCATTAATCAATATTCACAAAGTCTAGATCCGGCCACCTCTGAAAAGCCTCACCTATGAGTACGTGAGTCTTGGTGGTGCGGGGCATCTGATTACAAACCAGAACAAACTGAAAAATATAGATTGTTTAGTGATGCATAGTTAAGTGTATGTACATATTTGTGTAACCTGATCATACAACTTTTTAGAAAAGCTATGAGTAAATAATGACTACTAGCCTGGTTTTCTATTATATAGCATTTTCAATTAAATCTTAGCATTAGCATATATAATCTATTTGAATTCATTTTTATAGTTTAATGAAACCCTTATATTTTCATTGCACTTGCCAGGGAAGCACTTATTCCACTGAGCCATCTCCCCCACCCCAGAAAATATGTTTTATATAAAAAACTTGACAGTTTCCACAATAATTGAACATAAAAATCACATAGAAATAAATTTCAAAAAAAAAGAAATTTCCAGAACAATCAGGGTTCAACTCTGTCCAGCCCGTAATTAGCATGTTGGCACTCATTTTCCATTTCTTTTATTAATAAACTATAATATTTAAATCAATTATATTTCAAAAATATAATCATGATTTATAAAAGCAAAAGAGTGATCAAAATGCACAGTAAATGCTTTAAAATTTACAAAACCTATTTCAAAGCATGCGACTGTAATTCTAGTACCAGAGAGGTTCAGATAGAAGAATCGCTATGACTTTGAGTCCAGCCCAGCCTCCATGATAAGTTCATGGCCTGCCTGAACTATACAGTCAGACTCTGTCTCAAAAAATATCCCATAAAGGCTATACTTTCAGGGATCATTTCCATAGTATGCTACTAGAGAAGTTTCTCTGACCGTGTAGAGTACCAGAAACCACGAGGAGGAGGCGCAGCGTTCCTTTCTGAGCCTGAGGCCGGCTCTCGGTGTCGCTTTGCTGCAGCTGCCGCCTGCCCTTGATGATCCTTCTTGCTGCCTCCCTTGGGGGAGCAAAAGGAAAGGAACGCAGTCTGAGTGGCTTCTGTTTAAAAAAAAAAATTCCATAAAAACCTTTTACAGTAAAAACCACATTGCCAAGAAGCATGGGATAAGTGTGTTCCAAGCAAAGGGGAGTGTTGTTTTGAGGTGGGTGAATGGGAATGTCTTTTACTGTAATTTTTAAATTTAAACATTAACCATATTTTTGATCATCCCATTATTCAGGTCTTTTGAATAGCCTTTTAAAGTTTTGCATAACTAAATGTTATTCTAACCTGGAAATATAGCAGATACTGTACTTTTTATTGTTACACATTTAGCTCTTTTATTTTTTTCTCGTGCAGTCTTTTAAACTTAGAAATTCATTTTCCTCCTTTAGGCTTATCCAGAATCTGCAAGAAGAGACTGGGTTCGAGAGTGGCCTGGACAGGTTGTACTTTGTGTTTCTCAAATGTTCTGGACTTCTGAGACACAAGAGGTTATAAGTGATGGAACAGAGGTAAAGCATTATCTCATTTTAGAGAAGATTCTTTTATTCTGATTCTGTAGTTCTTAATTGGTATATCTCGTCTGCTCTCAGTTTATATATACATCATTAAAACCATGTAATTCTTAGAAAACTTGTTCTTTTTACTAGGTTTAGATAAAAATCACTGTATTCAGTAATTTATTTCTTTATTGAGATAGGTTATAAAGCTATAACTGAATAAGCATATAAAATTCATGTTTTAGGTAAATATAGAACATAAATCTTTATTTTGTAGGGATTAAAGAAGTACTATAAAGAACTCCAGTATCAACTGAATAATATTGTAGAGTTGGTAAGAGGAAAGCTGTCCAAACAGACCAGGATCACCCTGGGAGCTTTAGTTACAATTGATGTCCATGCTAGAGATGTGGTCATGGACATGATTGAAAAGGGTATGTGACTTTCTCTTTAATATTAAAGGTAAAATATTAGGTGTCATGGATATAGTTGAGTGGTACAACTGCCTACCTAAGAAGTGCAAGGTCCTGAGTTTGAATTCCAGTACCAAAAAAAAAAAAAAATCTTAAAAGGTAAAATTGATAGTTTCTAGAAACAAAAGTGTATACCATGTGTCTTTCTCAATAGAATTTCTTTTGATGCTCTTTCTACGATACATTGTTTTAATATTTGTTGTTATAACAGATTGTAAAATACCTGCTTTTAAAATTATTTCTATTTAAAGATTGTGTGTTTTATACTTTCTAGGTGTTTCGCATGACACAGATTTCCAGTGGCTTGCTCAGCTTCGCTATTATTGGGAATATGAGAATGCTCGTGTTCATATCATTAATTGCAATGTAAAATATGCTTATGAATATCTTGGCAACTCCCCTCGACTTGTCATTACTCCTCTAACTGACAGATGCTACAGGACATTGGTATACATTTAAATTATTTTCAGTTTACACATTAAAGATTACTTTGTGATGTGGCATAGTACTTTTTATCCATTTATTGTCTGACTTGTAATTGTTGAATACAGTTATCCTTTCCTAATCTCAGATTCTCTTTATGTAAAATTATAGTAATGAACATTCAGGTGCTTTGTAGCATATACAAGTATTTGACTTCTCCAGTATGAAATTCTTGGATGAGTCATTTCTATTGTGAATGATTAGAAAAAAGAAGGGACAGGAGATAAAAAGATGAAACCAGAGTGTCAGAAAACGGTATCAATTTTTGCAGTGGAGCACTAGAGAAATGACACAAGGATCAGAAAAGTATCTTGGGATTTTGGAACTTCAAATTAGTGCTGCTGTCTAGGAAGCAGAGAGCTGCAGTGTAAGAAGTGGTGCTGAGGTTGGTGTTTGGCTGGGAAGCGGTGGGAGGCATTAATTGGCCATTAAAATCCTTGGAATATCGTTGCCAGATAAAACACAAGACTCTCAGGTGAATCTGAATTGTAAAAAATAAATACAGTCGTGTGTTATTTAACAATAGAGAGACATTTTGAGAAATGCATCATTGGGTGACATGTCACTGTACAGACATCACAGAGTGTGCTTTCACAAACTGGACAATGCAGCTTACTGCTCATGTGGACTATATGGCATGTCATTAGATGTGCAGTCCGGTTTTGGCTGAAACATTATTGTAATTTTTATTTTATTTTATTTGGTGGTACTGGGGCTTGAACTCATGACCTTGGGCTTGGAAGGCAGGTGCTATGGCACTGAGCTGTATCTCCAGCCCCCTATTGTAATTTTTACTGTGTCCTAACTATAGCAAAGGATATACTTATAGTATTAATAAATTATTTAGTGTTTATCTGAAACTTAAATTCCACTAGAGTATTGTATAATTTTTATTTGTTAAATCTGAGAACTCAGAGCTGGGGAGATAGCTTGGCGATCTAAGCACCTGCCTGGCAAGTGCAAGGACCTGGGTTCAATCCCCAGTACCGCATTCTGTGCCAGCCCTGGAACCCTGGGTTTGTTTTCCTGGCCACCAAAACCAGATGTGGTGGCTCATGCCTGTAATCCCATTGCTGAGGAGGCTGAAACAGAGGGATCTACATAGTGAGACCCTATACCCTTTAAATAAATAAAAGATTAAATAATAGTAATAATCTAGAAACTCAACCTAGGAGTTGAGGGGCATTAATAAATACCAGGCCACTTAGGCTGAATAAATAAAACTAAATGTCTTTAGCCAACTTCTCTGGAAGCAGCAACGAAAGGGCAGGATTCTTGGGCAAATGGTTCCTTAGGAAATACTTTCAGTAAGGACCTATAATAAGAAGACAAGGACAGCAGGATGGGACAAGAGAAATAAAAAAGGAATCCCAAAACTAAACAAAAGAAGTGGTTTCAGCAGAGGTAGAGCTGCAGCCAATCTCCAGGGGCCGTTTGGAATATGAATGTTGTCTCAGAACTATTCTGCTTTCAGGCAGTGGGGCCTGGCCCATTCTTGTCATTGGGTAGTCTCTTCTGGGACAGACATATGAGTAAGCTTCCGTTTTTTTGCTGGTGAAGTACTTCCTACTAGCTGCTAGGAGTTGGCAGTAGAAAGGAACAGCTCTGAGGCATTTGCAATGAAGACTCACAGCACTGGGGAGATGAACACAGTGCCCTGGGGAAGGGTATTTGGGGAGGAAGCCAAAGGGTCTGTGGTAAAGCACCTTAGCAAACCCTCTTTTTCAAGGAGCTACCTGAAGGTGGGGAATCTGTCCATCTTTTTTCTACTTTAATAGTAAGCAAATAGTTATCCCTAAATAGTTGTTGAGCAGATGACACTGAAACATGGGGTGCAGTGAGAAGCTGTGATACAAAGTGGAAGTTAGTTACTTTGAGGTATAAAATCAGAAACCTATTTGATACTTGATACAACTCTAGAATTAAAACAAATTTAAAAAATGAGCTTTGGTAAAGTTAGTATCTGTAATAAAGGGAACACATTTGTGAGCAATTACTGAGGTTTTCAGAAATCAAGTTAATGGCCTTTAGTACAATATTATCCATTATAAAGTTCAAGTGAGTAAATATCATTGATATTGGTGTTATTTGCCTAGCGGTCTCTAGTGAGTTTTTAATGTAAACATAAAAATGTTTATCATCATTCAAGTTTATTTATTTATTTTTTATTGTGTGTGTGTGTGTGTGTGTGTGTGTGTGTGGCCAGCTCAGCCCACCGGGGGCAGGGCTGGCTGGCATGTGGTGCTGGGGGATCGAACCGCAGTCCCTGTTCTTTGCTAAGCTTGTTCTAAGTAGGTGCTTTAGACCACTGAGCCATCTCACCAGCCCCTCAAGTTTATTTTTAATATAGGCATGTAAGGTGCTTTTAGGTTCATAGCTGAATTAAGCAGCATAGATAGAGTTCCCTTATTTCCCCTGTTCTTCCATGGGCACAGCTTTGATCTCTTAGCCCTATTTTTTCTAAAAGTTAAAATTCACAAACTCCCATGGTCCCAGGGACAAAAGTCCATCCCTCAAAGGCCAGCGTGCACTTTACCTCCTAAGCCCTCTGTCCTAGTTTCCACCACATTCTAATAGCGCCACCAGCCAGGAGACCAAGCCTTCAACATGAGGTTGGAGGACATCGGCCCAAAGCCAAGCCAACAGTTTGCTTCCGAGTTACAAATAAGAGGAGATCTGTTAAGTACCTGCCTAAAAGTGTGTGTGTTCTCAGTTAATCAGATTTATCTTCATTATATTTTTTCTTTGCAGATAGGTGCCTTCTACTTAAACCTTGGAGGTGCTCCAGAAGGGCCAGCAGGCACAGGAAAAACTGAAACTACAAAGGACTTGGCCAAAGCTCTTGCCGTGCAGTGTGTGGTGTTCAATTGTTCAGATGGGCTAGATTATCTAGCAATGGGAAAGGTAGTTCAATTACTGGGTTAATAAATGCTACAAATTTACAACTAGGTCTACCTGGCTAAATTGAAGCAAATCAATGCTTAAGTATTGTTGGGGTTTTATAAAGTTACAGGGTTATTTTCAAAATAAAGATTTTTTTAAAGATTATTTTTTAATTTTTATTTTTTGGCAGAACCGGGGATTGAACTCAGGCTCTTGAGCTTGCCAGGGAAGCACTTACTCCACTGAGCCATCTCCCCGGGCAATTTTTTTAAAGATTAAAAGGTATTATTGCGATTTAAGTATTACTTGAACTTAGATTTTTAGGAGTAAAAACAATATTTTTATCCTTGGGTCTTTTATCAGACTTGCAAATTTGACTTAAAAGTTTATTTAGTTCAATAAGTGGTATCCTTTTCTAAGGAAAATCATTTACTTTTTTCTTGTCCCTAGTTTTTGTTCGCTTGTTTTGTTTTTGGTACATGCTTGTGTACGTGATGGTTGTACTCCTGTGTGGAGTTGGTACATACACAGGACGCATCCTAATTCCTTTTTTTCATCCCCTTTTCCTCCGCCTCACCCACCCCCTGTCATTAGTTTTTTAAAGGATTGGCTTCATCTGGTGCATGGGCCTGCTTTGATGAATTTAATCGAATTGAGCTGGAGGTGCTGTCCGTGGTAGCACAGCAGATCCTTTGCATCCAGAGAGCCATTCAACAGAAGTTGGAAGTGTTTGTTTTTGAAGGGACAGAACTGAAGCTCAATCCCAACTGCTTCGTAGCTATTACCATGAATCCTGGCTATGCAGGACGTTCTGAATTACCAGACAACCTCAAGGTAATATTTTTAAGAGTGTAAGTTTATCAAAAAGAGCAGTTTGCTGTTGTATTATTGCACAGCACTGTGGCAGAAAGGGTGAACATGGGGGGAGCGATGACCACAGGAGTAGGGACAGCCCCTTCTGGCTGCAGTGGGCTGGTGGGAGTAGGAGCATGCAGGACTTGTGGAGGGAGACCTAGTAGCCAAGTCAGCAGTAGAGGGCATTGAACTCAGGATTTCACATGTGCCAGATGTTATCAGCAAAAGTATTTTGAAGGTTAAGATGCTTCTGACAAGCAAAGCTCAGTCTCCAGTGGAAAACTTGATGAACAATTCACAGAAAGTAGAACTGCAGTAAACTACAGAATTGGGGCTTGTCACAGACTTCTGCAATCTCTCAGGAATTGGAAGGCTCTGAACAGAAGTAACTGGAGCCTCTCAACAGAACTTCAGAGAAATACAGATGCTGAATTAAACTCTCTGACTCCTGCTTCAAGTTAGGGACATCAGCAGCCTAATTCTAGACTGACATTATCTGAGTGGTTCCACTTGGGTGCTACAGAAGAGCTAATGTTTCATGTTTACCAATGCAGATCCAGGAAGACCTAGGATGGCGTAGCTTCTCAGACACCAAGGAACTCTGCTATTACATGAAACGTTTGAACCTTGAAGTGACTGTCCTGGGGGAGGCACAGTAGACAGTTTAGGGTGTGTGCACAGTGTCTTAGAATCCAGGATTATGTCCTCTCCCCACCCCTGTTTCTCTTTTTAACAGTATAAGCTATTTGAGGGTAATCCCAATCAGGAATTGCTAACTGCTTTTCTTTGGGGCTTTCTACTTTTTAATTGATACTGTGTGTGTGTGTGTGTGTGTGTGTGTGTGTGTGTGTGTGTTTTATCCTTGAAGTGTGTGTGTGTGTTAGCCTTGAAGTGACCTCTGGCATGTTTCCTGGCTGTTTCACATCTCCCTTTGCAAAGTGCCCTTTTGGTTTGCTTAGGAGGGTGTCTGCCACCTTATCCACTTCTCTTCTACTGCTCCAGGGCTGCCGCAAAGCAGACTGGGTGAAACTGGGAGAGCGGGTGCTCCTCATGTGGCCAAGTCTCATGGTGGTGGCACTTGGGGAGAGTTGGCCCCCATTTCTAGGGCCCCGGAGCCACAGATTTCAGTGCTCAGTCCCCAAGAACAGGCTTCCTTAGTCCAGCTAACACCCTCATGTTCTCCCAGCTTAGGAGCCCAGATGGACATGCAAAGGAAGCCCTTAGATTTTTCTGGCTCTTCAACCCTATTGTCACCACCCTTCTGTCATCACTGCTTTCTCTTGGATCTCTGAAGACTAAATGGCTTTCCAGGCTTACTGTACGTTTGTCTCCTAAGGACAATAGCAGGGTTGGGGAAGTGGGGAGCAGACAGCAGCACACCTGGTGCTGAACTTCTCGCAGACATTCTTGTTTTCAAGTCTGTGAAAACTTGCTGCCCGCACACTGTCCCCTTCCTAGATTTGCAGTTGGCAGAAACTCTTTGCACAATGTGCTGACACTCAGGGCCAACCCTGGGACTGAGTCTCATTCTCAGGATGTGCTGTCCGTGTCTACTGCAGAGCAAACCTTGACAGCAGAGCCTTAGAGGCCAGAAATAAAGCACCAGGAACTGGAAAGATTGTGCACGCTCCAGAAAGGAGCATTTGAATCTTCTTCCCTTACTCCTGCCCACACTGGTTTCCTGTCAGTGGCAGAGCTCCCTTGGATGAGCAGCCTAACTGTTGATTTCTGAGGCCTGCTGCCCTGTGGTTTTAACTTCCTTTGAGTTGTGTGTTATTTGGGGATGGGGTGGGGTTGTCTTAGTTACTTTTCTCATTGCGGAAACAAAATGCCTCATGTCTAAACTTAAGGGAGGAAAAGTTTACATAGCTCACATTTTGTAGGGGTTTTAATCCATAATTGTCTGGCTTCAAGGTGGGGCAGCATCGCAAATGAAAAACAGTTCATGGTGGGCAGAAGGTAGCAAAAGCAACAAGAGCCGACCGTAGCTCTTTCTATCCCTTATATCTTATCCAGGCTACTTAGGGCGGGTAGCACTCACACCTGGCACCCTTGGTCCTAGCATTGTACCATGAGTCAATCCCAGCACCACACACTCTAGATCCAGCCACCTCTGAAAAGGTCTCACCTATGGCTGCATGAGGCCTTGGGGGGACACTAGACACAAGCCATAACAGGGGTTATGGGTTTTATTGTCTTGTTTTTTTGATAATTGGGTTCATATTTAGGTACCATCTTCGACATGTGAGTCATTCTCCAAATGACCATGAAAAGTATCTACCAGGTCCTATTTTTCAAGAATTTCTGAGGGTGTAAAAAAGGAAGTCTGAACTTCAATACAAAATAAAAATTTTCCTGAATTTCAGATTCCTCATCAAACTGTCTCTTGAAGCAAAAGGGGCAACACCTTAAAAATCTTAATGTCGAAGTTAGCAATGCCAAATGTTTCTGTCCTTTAAAAAAATCCAGGTATTTGTCAGTTCTGTCTCCCAGTTGGTGGGTTCTATCAAGAATTGTCTCTTGCATCTCAGTGTGGAAGCAACTCATGGTGTAACTTCTTAGCATATTTTTGGCTTTACCTCTAGATTCTGTAGGGTAATGTTTTTCTTTGCAGTGAAACTGGATGAGAGATGAATTTGAGTATTTTTAGTGACATGAGAGGTTACAACCAAGATAGCTGAAGGAGACTCTAACACATGCATCCAGAGAGACAACAGGGTACCCAGGGCCACCACTGCAGGCAAGAGAATTTGATGCAGTTGAAGATGAAAATGTCAATGTCTAGTGTACCAAAGTTGTCATTATCTTTTCTCTGTCATGATTGAAGATAGGAATAGGTTAGTTGTTGGGACCAGTAGGGCCCTACAGCAGCCAGGCTAAGCCAGGCCTAACATCAACAACCCTACTAATCTGGGGAATTCCTTCCACTTGCAACTGATAGACTTCAAAAACCCAGTGTGTTTCTTCCTTACACAGTTGACTCTCAGAACCACTGCTCCCCACCCTCCCTAAGCCCCTCACCCTTGTCCCCATCACAGAATCTAAGATCTTTTAGCCAACTGGAGCAAGGGATCCTATGTGAATGACTTCTGTAGATATCAGGCCTTGAGGCCCAAAGTACTGCCAGGGCAAACTTAATTCCCCCCAAAAGTTGAAGGTAAGGTGACTGCAGTGAAAATTTTAGAAAGTGTTGGCCCTTACTCCCATAACTCAGAAGACTATTCACTTAGGGTTTTGATATAGGGTTGTGATCTCCATCATCAAATGATGTCATGATTTGGAATGTGCATTATTGCTAAGGACCCGCTTATAAGTATAGAGAGATTTTTTTCACCTTTAGCTTAATTTTTCCCTTGTATGCTATTATTTTAGTGTATTGTACAGCACCATAATTTCTTATTTATTCATTAGGAAATATGGTTTGCACAGTGTACAGTGGTTCCATTTCAGAAAATAAAAATCCAAGTAAAATATAACAGTGTAATTCACTCAGAATATGATTTTCCCCTAATGCACAATGTTATTTTTCTTTTACTTTTTTCCATTTATTGCAAGGTAAACCTACAAAAATGTTTTTTAGATATCAAAAAATACTAAGCGCATAAAAATATTAAAGTACTCCTGAAAAAATTGCAGTTAATGAAAACGTGTTGCATTTGAAAAATAAACTTGAATGTGAACACATTATCTTTGGATGATTATGCTTGTTTAAAAATGGCTTCTTTTATGTAAATAACGTATTTCACTTATTATATACCTCAGGTTCTTTTTAGAACAGTGGCTATGATGGTTCCGAACTACGCACTTATAGCCGAAATATCTCTCTATTCCTATGGATTTTTGAATGCAAAACCTCTGTCTGTGAAGATAGTAATGACCTACAGGCTTTGCTCAGAGCAGCTGTCATCACAGTTTCATTATGACTATGGAATGCGAGCAGTGAAAGCCGTCCTGGTGGCTGCTGGCAACCTAAAACTAAAATATCCCAATGAAAATGAGGATATACTGGTACGCATTAAATATATGCTTTGTGAACATTTCAGTAGACAGGTAACTTTTAAAGTGATAAATGAGGAACTTTAGGCAATTGCAAGGGTTTTTGCTTCAAGTCTTTTTTTTTTGAGGCTGAAATTATAATTTTGGGTTATGTTATTATACTTTGTATGAATACAAGGACCTTTGGGATTAATACACATAGTATGGGTTTCTAATTTGGGGGTTCTGTGGAATAATTAAATATGATTTTTCGCTAATGGGGTGTGATGAAGATATAAATGTAGTGAGTTAACTTGTATTGTCCTTTTTTGTGCTTTTAGCTTCTTCGGTCAATTAAAGATGTAAATGAACCAAAGTTTCTATCACATGACATACCTTTATTTAATGGAATAACTAGTGACCTATTTCCTGGAGTCAGACTTCCTGAAGCTGACTACAATGTGAGTAAACCGATCAGAATGACTTGATTTGGCATGATAAATTCAACTCATGACTGAATCATTTATAATTCATGAAATTATATTTTGAGCATAGTACTGTATTTGGCCTCTGTAGTGAAGGAGGATAGGTAAATTTGGTCCCTTCTCTTGTATACTGCTAGGGTTAACCTATTAAGGTTCGAACCAAAGAATATGTGAGAAAATATTTTATTTCCTGTCTTGTGATTTATACTTATTTGTATGCATACTGTAGTACTTACTATTATATATGTCATCAGGAAGAAATGAAGGAATTAAAGCATAATAAAATTATGCTTTAATAAAATAAAATAATTTAACACAATAAGGTTTTGTTTCTTTCTCAGTTTTTTGTTTTTTGTTTTTTGGGTTTTTTTGGTGGAACTGGGGATTGAACTCAGGCCCTTGTGCTTGCCAGGGAAGCACTTATTCTACTGAGCCATCTCCTGGCCCCTCTTTCTCAAATTTAAGTAGTATACTGACTCTTTTCTTTAAGAGAATCTGGTCCTGCCCAGAAAAATGGTAAGTGTGCCTAGTGATGGATATGTTAGTTTGTACTAACCATGGTGCATCGTGTATTTGTATTAAATACTCATACTGTATACTTTAAATACATGCTGATTTTTATTTATTTTAATTACAAATAATACTACCAGCATTTATGGGTATGGTGATATTTTGATACTGCTATGTGTTGTGAAATAATCAAATTAGGCCAGTTAGCATATTTATCCTCTTAAATATTTGTGATTTCTTTGTGGTAAGAATGTTCTCTTTTAGTTATTTTGAAATAACAGTACATTAACTGCCTTACTGTGCAATAGAATGCTAGAATCACCTACTGTAACTTTACACCTCTTGACCAATACTTCCTATTTCCCCACCCACCCCTCTACTCACTTCCTCTCTTCAGTCATTGGTAACCACCATTCAAGTCTCAATTTGTTTTAAGTAAAAAGGTTGGTAAGATAGCTCAGCAGAGTAAGTGCCTGCTTAGGTAAGCACAGGGACTGGGGTTCAATCCCCAGCACCACATTTTGCAGCGGCCCCCACCCCCAGGGTGGGCTGATCCAGACACTGACTCTGGGCATGGTTGTGCATGCCTAAAATCCTAGTGCTAGGGAGGCTGAAAACAGGAGGATCACTACGAGTCTGAGCTGCGTAGTGAGACCCTGTACCAAGTACATAAATTTTAAAAAAACACAACACTATAAATAAAATCATATGGTATTTGTTCATCTGTGCCTGGTTTATTTCACTTAACATAATGTCCTTTATTTTTATTTTTTTTTCAAAGTTTTATTGATAAACAGATAGCAATGAGACAGTTTCAAATCCAATCAGAAGTACAGTTTCAACAAATAATACACTGCATATATTCTTCTTAGTGGTTAATTGCTGTACAAGATGCGGACTTGTGATCCTATTTACAAACAACATTAGAACAAATCATTCTATTCATTAAGAGAATGCAACTATATATCTATCCCAACCACTTTGAATACACAGATACAAAATGGACATTCATAGGCATACCCCATTTTTTCTAAGTTCCGTTATTGAATATTATAGGTGTGTAAACTCAGTAAAATATTCTAAAAGAGTCCAGTAGCCCATAATAGCATTGGGTCTTCTGTTTAACTGGCAATGTCAGAAATTATTGACCTGAGTCCCCCACAGCTCAACTTAACAGCATGGCTTTATTTCCTATATTTCGTCTTCATACTTTTCTACTGGATGGTTAAGACCAAGGTAAAGCAGGACCTATGCAACAAGAGTTGTAGCTTTTTGGTCTGAGAAGGTCAGTGAAATGCCCTCAGCATTTATCCTGAGATCCTGTACCTCAGATTGTAGAACCTTTGTCAGTGCAGCCATGTGGATGAGTCACGGCCATTGCTTGGCCAATGTGCTCTCTGTGAAAGCCTGAGAGAGTGTCTTCTCCCCATGTGACTCTCCTTAGGCCCACTCTATGTCATCGATCACTTTCCTCTTTGGCCCCATAATCTTCTTGATCAGAAAATTTGGGACACTACCGAGGTACATAATGTCCTTTAGATTCATCCATATTGTTGCAAAGGACAGGATTACCTACTTCTTAAAATGCTGAATGTTATTCCATTATGTATACATGTATTACGTATACATATACCACATTACAATGCATTTATCTGTTGATAAACACATAGGTGTTTCCATATCTTAGCTATTGTAAATAATGTGCAATAAACACAGAAGTACAGATATCCCTTGGCATGCTACTTTCTTTTTTCTTTTTTTTTTCTTTTTTTTTTTTTTTTTGGTGGAAATTGAACTCAGGCCCTTGTGCTTGCCAGGGAAGCGCTTATTCTGCTGAGCCATCTCCCTGGCCCCTTAGCATGCTACTTTCAATTCTTTTGGGTACACCCAGTAGTAGAATTGCCTGGATCATATGGTAATTACATGTTAATGTTTCTGAGGGATTTTCAAACTGCTTCCCAAATGGCTCTCCTACTTTACAATACATCCAACAGCGTGTGAGTTCCTTCTTCATCATATCCTCATCATCACTTTAAAAAAAATACTTAGTCTAATAGGAGGGAGGTGTTATCTTTTTGTGTTTTTAATTTATATTTCTATGGCTGTTAGAGATATTAAGCATTTTTCATTTATCTTCTATTTACATATTTTGAGAAATGCCTATTGCAGTTTTTTTTACTCATTTAAATAGTTTTGTTTATTTTCTTGTTATCGAGTAGCTTGAGTTGCTTATATATTTTCAGTACTAGCCTTGCTACGATACATGATTTGCGAGTATTTTCTGCAAATTCATGGATTGTCTCTTCACTCTAATAATTTTTTCTTGAAACTTTTTTCCCTTACTGAAGTAGTTAAAAAGTAGTAGTTTATTAAGTATTTTATTAAGTATTGAACCTTGGGGCCAAAGAGATGGCTCAG
>NW_004524619.1:5538860-5541489 GCF_000260255.1 Octodon degus
AGCTCAGTGTATTAAAGTGCCTGCAAGCAGGTGCAGGGGCCAGGGGTTCCATCCCTGGCTTGCCATGCCGGCCCAGTCCCTGGGGTGCACTGAGATAGTAATTGAGACTGGGTGTGGTGGCATAATCCCAGCACTTGGGAGGCTGTAAACAGGTGGATCACTATGAGTCCAATCTAGTAGTGAGACCCTGAACACCCTGTAGACCCTTCCCTAAAATAAAAAAATAAAAAGTATTGACCCTTGATGGGGTTGGGGAAGAGGAAATAATATACTCAAGATGCAATGTATTGGGAGCTTTGTAGGGCCCATGAGATGTGCACATGGCTCAGTGAGCTGACACTCACAGTGACTTGGCCTCCCCTGAGATAATATAGACAACTCTCATGTAACCACCAAGGGATGATGTTTGGTTTAAAATTAGATGCTCATCCTGTTCTAGACCATATCCTCCCCTTAAAATTCTCTGTAAACAACTTCTTATGCTAATTGTGTGAGTAAATATGCTGCAGTATCAGGCAATCCTTTTTCATCTGGAGAAGGGCTTCACTTGAAATCAGCCTTCTGCTCATTGTGCAAAGAAATGCACTGCAGTTGCTGGGCAGTTGAGGGGCACATTGGGGAAATAAGTCACGTAACCAGGGTGCATGGAAAGAACAAAGACTTTTGCTAGAAAATGATGAACCCAGTGGTCTCGGTCACTTGGGACTAATGTCTGTCTATCTAGGTTTCATTAGGCTTGGTGCTTGTCCTACAAGGGAGTATACAGGCCTGGTCATCTTGTTTTATCTTGGGCCTGGCCTCCTACAAATGTGGCTCTGGCCACAGTTGAGATGTGTTTAACCCTTGGCCGGCTCACTCAAGAGGCCTAGCTCTATCTGACTACCTACAATATTTCTGCCCGACTTAGCTGTCTAAAACGGCATGATGTCTAACGCTATCAGGAAGCTACTTAGAAGAGGAATTGTTGGGTTAAATGGAATTTCTACTTTTTATGAAGCTCTACACTGATTTCCATAGTTCTTGGACTAATTTATACCCCAACCACAGTGCAGGAGGGTGGTTTTTTCCCTGCAGCCTCACCAGCATCTGTTATTAGTTGATTTCTTGAAGATGGCCACTCTTTCTGGAGTAAGATGGAACCTCCGGGTTGTTTTAATTTCTGTTTTTTGATGGTCAGAGGTGCTGAATACTTTTTCATACATTTATTGGCTCTTTATACTTTTCTGAGAAGGGTCTATCCATTTCATTTGCACATTGTTCAATTGGCTTTTTTCTTTTGAGGGGGTCTGATTTTTTTTAGGTCTTTATATATTCTGAATTTATTTATACATTCTTTATGTATTATTCCTCTGTCTGAGAGATAGTTGAAAAAATATTTTTCCTATTCTGCAGTTTGTGTCTTCCTGCCACTGGTTCTTTCCTTTGCTGTGCAGAGGCTTAAAAAAAAATTTTTTTTTTTTTGAGACAATGTCTTTCTGTGTAGTTCAGGCTAACTTCAGATTTACTATGTAACCCAAGGTAGCCTTGGATTTGCTGTGATTCTTTTTTTTTTTTTTGGTGGCCTGAGGTTGCCTTCAGCGCAGGTCTGGTTCAGTTTGAGTGTCTGGGTTTTGAACCACAGCACCCTGAGGCTGACTGCTTTGTTTAAGAAGGCACTTAAACAACTGAGCTAATGGGCAGGCCCCCTACAGTGATTCTTCTACCTTAGCCTCCCAGGTACTGGGATTACAGGCATGCGCCACCATGCCCAGCTGAAAGCTTTTAATCTGATATAATCCCATTTGTTGATTCTTGATGTACTTTCCTGTGTAATTGGGGTTTGTTGGGTTTTGTTATTGTTCTTACTTGTGCCTATGTCTTTAGGAGTTTTATCTAAATTATCTTCCAGCAGATTCTGTTTTAATATTTAGGTATTTGATCTGTTTTTATTTTATTTTATTACATGGTGATAGTTACGGGTCTACATTCAGTTTTCTGCATGGTGTAACTAATTTTTCTCAGCACCATTTGTTAAAGAGGCCATGTTTTTGCCAATGTGTGCTTTTGGCTCCTTTGTCAAAGATCAGATGACTTAATTGTTTCTGCATCTTCTTCTATGTTCCATTGATCCATATATTTATTTTGTGCCAGTACCAAGATGTATTTGTTATTTAATATGGCTTTTATGTAACTTGAAATCTCGGATTGTTGTGTGTCTTGCTTTGCTCCTGTTGCCTACGGTTGTTTTACTATCCTGAGAGAGTCTCTTCTGGCTCCATATTGATTTTAGGGCTGTTGTCTCTAGTACTGTGAGGAATGCTGCTGGTATTTTGATTAGGAGGGCATTAAATCTATATATCAGTATTTTTAGTGTGGCCATCTTGACAACATTGTTTCTGCCTATCCTGCCTGTCCTGGAAAAGGAGATAATTTTCCAGTTTTCTTTCTCTGTTGTTTTCTTTGATCTTCTTTTTCCCAGTACTGTAGCTTTTACTATAGAGGTCTTTAGGTTCTTGGTTAGATTACTTCTTAAGCATTTAAATTTTCTTGATGGCATTGTTATTCTAATTTCATTCTCATTGGTTTTATTATTGGTGCACAGGAATGTTATTACTTTTTGTGTGTTGATTTTTTCTATCCTGCTATGTTG
>NW_004524619.1:5542691-5553188 GCF_000260255.1 Octodon degus
AAATCATTTTATATTTAAGCACTGATTAGACAACATGTATAAAGGTGAACTAATTTGCAATAGAACTTGTTGATGCAAGTTGCCTTCAAAATATATTGCAGCTAAGATGGTTATAATATTTTACATGCATTTTAGAAGAAATCACACAAAAACAGATGCTTTTTCAATGAATCTCACCAGCTGCACATCTCTTCTGGTCAGTCCACCACAGTCATGTGATATAAGAGTTATCTGGACCTTGTTGTACACATTGAACCATTCCGGGTGGTGATTTATCTTCTCTGCTTGTAGGGCAACTCGAGACATAAAGCCAAAAGCCTGATTAAAATTTTTGAAGGCAAATTCTTTGTAGATGGCATCTCTCTCATTTAACTCCGACCATCCTGCTTTTTTAAGGTCAAGTAGAATCTAGTTCCTCTCTTCTGTCTGCAACAGCTGAGAATCTGAGGACTCGGCCGCCAGGCTCCGGCTCCTGCGCCCCTCGCGCCCCGAGGGCCGCCGCCATGGCGCCCGCCCTAAATTTGGTTTTAGTTATAGGAGTCTTTTGGTGGAAATTTTTGGGTACTCTATGTAAAGGATCATATCATCTGGCAAATAATCATAATTTGATTTCTTCTTTTTTTTTCTTTTTTCTTTCTTTCTTTTTTTTTGTGGTACAGGGGATTGAACTCAGGACCCTGAGCTTGCCAAGCAAGTGCTTATTCTACTGAGCTGTCTTCCCAGCCCTGATTTCTTCTTTTCTGACACATAATACTTTTCTTTCCTTCCTTCCTTTTCCTTCCTTCCTTCCTTCCTTCCTTCCTTCCTTCCTTCCTTCCTTCCTTTTTCTTCCTCCCTCCCTCCCTCCCTTCCTTCCTTTTTTCCTTTCATTGCTCTAGCTAATGTTTCAAGTACTGTGTCAAATAGCAGTAGTGATATTGGACATCGTTGTCTTGTTCTTGATTTTAGAGGGAAAGCTTTCAGATTTTTTCCATTTAATATGAAATTGGAAGTAGGCTTTCCATAAACAGGTTTTATCCCATTGAAGTAAGGTCCTTCTATACCTGTTTTCTTCAGGATTTTTATCATGGAAAGATGTTGATTTTATAAAAAAATTTTGGGGAGCATCTATTGAGCTGATCGTGTGATTTTTTTTCACTTGCTTCTGTTTATGTGGTATATTATATTTGTTGATTTTGTGTATGTTGAATCATCCTTGCATCCCTGAAATGAAGCCTACTTGGTTATGAGGTATAATCTTTTTAATGATTTGTTGCATTCTGTTTGTCAATTATCATGTTGAGCATTTTTGCATCTGTGTTCATTAAGGAGATTGGCATGTAGCTTTGCAGTTTCGTTTTTATCCAGTTTTGAGGCCAGAAGGAAGTAGACTTCCATAAATGAATTTGGAAGCATGTTGTCCCTTTCACTTTCTTTGAAGAGCTTGAGGAATATCAGTATGTCTTATTTACTTTTCTCATTGCTGAAACAAAATACCCGACACCCAAAGTTAAAGGGGAAAAGGTTTATTTTGGCTCATGTTTATAGAGATTTCAGTTTGTAGTTAACTGGCTCTGTGACAGGGCGGCATGGCGGAGGGGCATCCCAGAGGAGAAATAGTTTATGGCAGACAGCAAAGTAGTGAAGAAGCAAGGCAGTGAGTGACAAGTAACTACCACTGTAGCCCTCTTCCTGCCCTTATATTCTATTCAGGCTACTTACCCTAAGGGTACATCTCACACCCGCGGCAGGGCACACTTTCTCCTAGCTTTGCACCATGAATCAATCCTAGCATCACATCCTTAATCCCAGGATCACACCTTCAGATACAGCCACCTCTGAGAAGTTCCACCTGTGAGTGCATGAGGTTGTTTTTGGGGAAATCTAGATAAAAGCCATAATATGGTGATATAACATCCTTAAATGTTTTATAAAATAAAATTCCAGCTGGTCTTGGACTCTTTGTAGTTGTTACATTCTTTATTACTGTCTTAATTTCATTGCTTGTTATTGGGCTCAGTATTTTGTGTCTTTTTGAGTTAGCTTTGGTAATTTGTATGAATCTAGGAATTTATCTTTTTTTTTTCAGAAATTTCTAATGTATTGGAATACTTTCTTTTATAGTAGTAACTATCTTCTGGATTTTGACAGTGCCTGTTGTGATTTCACTTTTTTCATTTCTAATTCCATTGATTTGAATTTTTTCTTTTAATAAGTTTGGCTAAGGGCTTATTTGTTTTGTTCATTTTTTCAAAGACTAAGCTCTTTAATTCATTGATACTTGTATTTTTTGTCTTGATTTCATTGTTTAGCATTCTAGGCTTTATGATTTTCCTTCTTAATTTTGGTTTGGGCCTGGATTGTTGCTGTTTTTCAAGTATCTTAAGGTTCTTCACAAGGTTATTTATTTAAGCTTGTTCTATTTTTATAATGTAAATATTGATTTCAGTTTCCTCTTAGGAGTGCATAGTGTCCCAGAGATTCCAGTAAGTTTTACAGGTGTTGCCATTAACTGTCAGAAATGTAAGAATTTCTTTTGTGACTTGTTGGTTGTTTAGGAGTATTTTATTGATTTTCCAGGTACTTTTATTTTTTCCATAGTTTCTTCTGTCATTGATCTCTACTTTTGTTGCAGTGTCTGATAGTGTGCCTGATGTGATTTTGACTCTTTTATATTTATTTAAGCAGGCTTTGTGGACTAGCATGTGGTCTATTTCAGAAAAAGTACCCTGTAGAGCAGAAAAGAATACATATTATATTGTAGTAGAGTGGAATACTCTGTAGATATCTGTTAGGTCCATTTGTTCAAGGGTGTGGTTCACCTGATAGGTGTTTATTGGTTTTTTGTTTAATCTATCTCTTTGCAAAAGTAGGAGTATTAAGATCTCTCCTTACAATAGTGTTAGTATTTGATCTTCTATGTTCATCAGTATCTGTTTTATGAAGATAGATGCTCTAATATTTGGTGCATAAATATTTATAAGCCTTGTTCCTTCTTGGGTTGTTCTCATAAGTAGTATATAGTGCCCTTTATTGTCTCCTCTGCTAAGTTTTAACTTGAAGTTTAACATGTCTGATTAAAGTTGCTACTCCTGTTTGTTTTCAGAGTCTTGGTGCATGAAATATTTTTTCTATCCTTTGAATTTTATTGAATACAACAGACGGTTGGGCTCTTTTTTATTCATTCTTCAATCTGTGTCTTAATTGGAGGGTCAACGCTATTAACAGTGAGAGATATTACTGGTACCTGTTAATTATTTATTATGATTGCTTTCTTTCTCAGTTAGTGACTTCTTTGTTTTTCTTTTCCTTTGTTGTTATTGTTTATCCATTAACCTTGCTTGGTGTTTTCATTTCATCTGGATTTTTAGCTGTATTAATTTTGTTATTTCTATATGAGATATTTTTGAGTTATTTCCTGGAGTCATAAACCTACATCTCTTTAGCTGGTCTTTTTCATGAAATGTTCTTATTTTCCATCAAATTTGAAGCAAATCTTTGTTGGTTAT
Source organism: Octodon degus (assembly GCF_000260255.1). NCBI lineage: Eukaryota > Metazoa > Chordata > Mammalia > Rodentia > Octodontidae > Octodon > Octodon degus. The sequence goes on from NW_004524619.1 coordinate 5,546,180, forward strand.
ATTAATATGGGCTGGAAGTTATTTGCTCTGAAGGCTTGAAGTACTTTACTCTAAACTATTCTGGCTTTTTAAGGTTGTATTGAAGTCTGATGTAATTCTACCGAGTTTACCTTTATATATGATCTTTAGTTTTTCTGTGTTTTTAAAATTTTGTGTTTTGTTGGATAATAGGTAATTTAATAAAAATATGTCTTGATGAGCTTCTTTTCTCTTTTAATCACGGTTGTGTGTTGTTTTACTTGTATGTTTTACTCACTTGTATGTTAAACTCTTTTTCTGATATCTGGAAATTTTTCTGCTGTGATTTATTTTATTTTATTTTTTGGCGGAACCAGGGGTTGAAGTCAGGCCCTTGCGCTTGCCAGGCAAGCACTTATTCTACTAAGCCATCTCCCTGACCCCCTCTGTTGTGATTTCTGTAAGCATATTAATAATGCCATCATCGCTGTCATCTAGCTTTCTCTAAGTTCAACTAGCCTTAGGTTGGTCTTTTTAGTGTCATCTAGTGGCTGTTGGTTGGTCTTTTCTTGTTCTCTTTTGTGTGGCTTCTCTGAATACATCTTCATAATTTGCCATTTTGTCCTCAGTTTCAGATACTGTCTTCACAGTGGTCATTTATTTAATTTACAAATTTACTTTTGTTTGATTTTTTTTTTGAGGATTCTAAATATTTCATGAATTATAGTTTCTGTTTTGAACTGGTTTGGTTAATGCTTCTGATTATTCATTTCCTCCAAATCCACTTTGGGTAGTTGGAGTGATATTTTTGTCAACTTTTGGTTCAGTTCCTCTTAGAACTTGCATGGTTTCTTCACCTTTTCCGTAACTATTTTATAGAGTTTTGCTGTCTGGTATTAGCTTTCCTCTCCATTTGTGACTCTTTGGTCTGCCTTAGGAGTATTGGGAGTCCTTGAGGGTCTTTCTGAAAGACCTGAGAGTCTTTAAGGGTCTTGCTTTTCCATGTTCCTGTGTGTATATAACCATTTTTTTTATTGCTAGTTAGCCTCCAGAAAATCCAGATATTGACATAGAAACCAGTTACATCCACTACTGTTACCTTGGCTGTAATAGTGAATTCAGTGACATTATGTCAACTGGATAGTAACAGATCCTAGGAACCACTCAGGGTCATTCCTTAAGCAGAACTAAGAGAATTATAATTTAGTATCTTTTTTGGAATTAAAAAAAGTATACCCATTAAAGAGAATGGCCTGGTGTTTCTTTTTCAGTTGGATCATTATCTGGTTTAGAATCAGGGTAATGGTAGCTTCAAGGAATGACTTGGGAGTACTCCTTCCCTTTCAACTTCATTAAAGAGCTTGATGAGTATTGGTGTTAGATTTTCCCTAAAGGTTTTGTAGAAATTTTCAGTGAATCCTTCAGGAGGTAGGGCTTTGTAATTGGTATGGTTTTTTTTTTTAATCACTGTTTTAATTTCAGTGCCTCTAATTTCAAATCTTATTAGTTCAGTTTGGTATTTTATATGTATCTAGGATTTTTAGAAGGGAGTACTGGGAATTGAACTAATGACCTCACACTTACTAGGCAGGTGCTGTGCCACTGAGCTATGTCCCCTGCCCTGTATCTAGGAATCTATTCATAGACATATAGGTTTGTGAAGTCATTTTTAATTTTTCTTAGTTCAACAGTGTTTACTTGGATCATGAATTTCTTTGGATGATCTTCATCATGAAAGTATTTCCTTTCTCTACCAATTTTGACAAATAGTTTTTCAGGATGTATCACCCTAGGTTGAGAATTATTTTCTTCACTTAATCTTAGCCAAAAGGCCAAGAAACAATGAGCATTATTTTCTTTTAGGGCCTGACATATTTTATTCCAAGCTCTTCTGGCCTGTTAGGATTTATGTCTATAAGTCCACCCAAAGCCTCATGCAGTCACAGACTTTTTTGCAGAGATGGATGAATCTAGAGTATGCAATACTGGGATTAAGGGTACTGGAATTAAGGGTGGTTGATTGCTTGATCAATTCACTGATTGGATCCGTACTGCCCCAATCTCAGTAGTCTGGGTGAGATAAAAGGGGCAGAAAAAGCCATGTCTCACTCATTTTGCACTTGTTGCTGTTGCTGTTTTCCACCTACGTTAACTGTTGCCCTTCTGCCATGTGCTACCAGCTTTGGAGCCATCGGATTATGGACTGAAACCTCAACAACATGTGAGCTAAATAAATTCTTCCTTTAACTTTGGATGTCAGGTATTTTGTCTCAACAAGAGAAAAGTAACTAAGACATGGCCTTTTAAGATTTGTATTAAAAAGTCTGATGTAATTCTAATGAATTTTCCTTTATAATTGATTCATTGCTTTTTTGTAAGTGGTTTTAAGATTCTGTTCTCATGTTGGACTGCTGGGATTTTGACTATGATTTGTTGTGGGGAGGTTCTTTTCTGATTTGACAATTTGGAATCTTTTTAAAAATTTTTTAAAGTATGTATTTATTTATTTGGTACAGGGTCTCACTATGCAGCTCAAACTCATACTGATCCTCCTGTCTCATCCTCCCCAGCACTGGGACGACAAGCATGATCCACTATGCCGGGTTTACAGGGCCAGCATGGCTCTTCTGGGGTCCCGGGCGGCCGGCACAGCATACAGTACTAGGGATTGAACCTGGGACCTTGTGCTTGCCAGGTAGACACTTGACCACCAGGTTATCTCCCTAGGCCTATTTGAGGTATTGCATGTCTCACTTATCTGTATGTTAAATTCTTTTCCCTTATTTAGAAAATTTTCTGCTATTATTTGTGTAAGTGGGTTTTTTATGACTTTTGTACTGTCTTATGTTTTATTGTCCCATTAATCTTTTTTTTTTTCAATGTATTTAGTGCAGGATCTACAGGGTCTCATTACACAGGTCAGATTTGTAGTGGTTCTTTCTGTTTTTCAGCCGCTTAAGTGCTGGGATTACAGGTGCGTACCACTATGCCCAGTTTCAATCCCTGTCTCAGCACACCCTGGGGGTGGGGCCGGCACAGCAGGCCCAGGATTGAACCCCTGGACCCTCCCTCTGCCTAAGCAGGTGCTTTAATCTGCTGAGCTATTTGGCCAGCCCTGTCCTGTCAATCTTAAATTAGTCTTTTTATTGTCTAGGAGGTGTTAAATCTATTTTTCTTGTTCTTTTGTTTTTGTGATATGTCTCATTAATGGTCACTGACAAAAGCCCTGTGTTTTAGTTCTGATAATCTTTCTTCATATTCATCATTTCTGCTACCCATACTTTTATAGGACTTTTTTGTTGTTGTTGTTAGAATTTTGGTTTGTTTTTATTCTTATGATACTGGAAATTGAACTTGGGACCTTGCACTTGCCAGGCAGGCACTTTTGCTACTGAGCTATCTCTCCGGCCCTGTTAGAATTTTTGATATCCTGAATTTCTATTTTTAGGCTTTTTATGGATCCTAATTCTTTTCTGTTTTGGTCTGCATGTTTAGTATCATTCTGTTTAGATCTTTTAGTTTTTATTAGTGCCTTCTTTAGACTACTGGCTATTTTGTTTATTTGGCCCAATAGCTTGTCATTTTTATTGTCTGTGTTCTTGCCACATGACTTATTGACCTCTTTTGTGTTGTCTTTCCTGGCATCATTCTGAGTAACTTGGTTGTCTGACGTTTTGTTTCTTCCCCTTCAATTCCCTTTGAGTCTTCTTTGAGGGAGCTGGGAATTTTTGGAGGCATTTTGTTAGTTTATGTTTTCACGTATTTTTTGCTTTTGTATAGAGACCTTTGGGTTGATTTTGTGGAAAAGTTTGTCTAGGATGGAGACTCCTTTAGTGGCGTCTGCTTGTCCGTGGTTCTCTGGGCTTGGCTACCTTTTGGCCTTTGCCTCTGTCCCAGGATTTGACCACCTCCATTTATTTGGTAGGTGGTTGCAGTGTAGTTAGCTCAGTGCCCAGGTCGCTGGCAACAGGCTCAGGATTGTTTATGACCCCCAGGAGTCTAGATATTGGTTACAGAGAAAACTAATTGGTGGCAACAACTATCTTTTGTCTTAGTAATAAAATCAGCAACACAGGTTGGATATTGAGAAACCCTGAGAACCAATAATGTACCACCCTTAACCATAGAAAAGAGATCTGTTATTATCATATAAACAATAAGAGAAAAATAAAGAAAGAAGGTAAACATCAATAGGTGAAAAAAAATAGATGAGAAGTTGAACTCTGTTGAGTGTATCTTTGGGCTGCAGAAGGAGAGAAGTTAATTAGAGACTGAGGGAAGCTGTGAGATTGTAGGAACCTTTTACCATATTTGTAGTTAGTCTTGCTTTGTTCTCCAACCACAGTTGTGGTAAGGTCACCTTGAAATGCCCATGAGCAGTGGTATTTAAACTAAATTATAAAAAAAAAATAATTATGGATTATTTCTTGTTCTCTTTTGCACATATGCAAGTTTCTCCTATATATGCCATGTGAAAGGAGAGGCCAGATAAAGGGATAAGAAAATGAGGGAAGAAGAAATAAGAATAGGAAGGGAAGAAAATTTTAAAATAGAAAAATAAGTTTAAAAAGAATAAAATAATAGTACAGAAGCAAGAACAAAAAAGAAAAATAAGAAAACCTAGAGCAATCAAGCTAGAAAGTAAACCTTTACCCTAACAAAAACCCTCACACAGCTTCCAAAGCATAGAACCAGGTATCTATACCACTTCCCTTTTGCTGCAGTCCTAATTTGATTGAAGGCAGCAGGCTGCTTCCCCTTGTGAAATGCTTATCTGTGGGCCTGAGAGCCATGAGGCCTGAGGACCAGGGTGGTTCTCTCGACCTGCTTCCTGGCTACCAGGAACAGAGATTCTGCCGAGCCACCCAGTACAATTGCTCCCTTTACTGTAAGGCAACTCCCAGGGTTGCCTCTGTGTTTTCATAGACGTTTTGCCTAGTACATCTCCAGAACCTTCTGTCCTAAGCACCACTTGTTGATCCTCTGCCCACAGAGCCTCTTATTCATCACTGTGTCAAGAGCTCTGCCCTGTTTCAATGCTTCTGGCTCTCTCACTCTTGCTCTCGCCCTCTCTCGCCTATCCCGGGGATCTGGCCTCTGCAGCACTCTGGCTCTTTCCCTCAGCATGTTAGAGCCACTCCCCTGTGTTTGCTGGCTCAAGGGTGTGGAAGGTTCTGTGGATCACTCTGCTTTCTTTCTCAACAACCCCAGTACTTGATTTGATCTGAGGGAATTGGAACTTTTTTGTTTTCCGTAATTTTATTGAGAAACAAATAGCAATGAGACAGTTTTGAATCAAATTGGTAGGACAGTTTCAATAATTAACACATTGCGAATTGGAACTTTTTGAAGCTTCTTCTCTTCTCTGCTCCTGGAAGATGAAGTGAGAGATACAAAACTGTGACTCTCAGTTGAACACTAGGAGTCCAGTGTAATGATATAACTGGCTTTATTTCAATATTGATGTGTTGTAGGGAATGGAGAGGCCCGAGGACAGAGATATGCTTCTTAGCTGGAGAAATGTGAACTCATGAATTATATAAGTTTGCCATCTCATAGGGTAAAGTTTGTGGTTCCCTGAAACAATTACAGTAGTAACACTGCAGATCACTAATTGCAGACATCTATAGTAGATAAAATAATAATGAAAAAGTTTGTAATATTGTGAACATTACGAAAATGTAGTAAAGACATAAAGTGAACACACAGAACCTTGGAAAATGATGCCAGAAGATTTACTTGATGCAGTGTTGCCAGAAACCTTCAGTAGGTAAAAACCTGTCTTGTAGCTCAACAAAGGGAGCACTACAAAATGAGGTGTACACAATGTAAAATCAGATTAAAATTAACTACTGATAAAAGAATCCTGTTACCAGCCCAGAAGAACCACCCAGAGATGGAAGTGGTGGGAAGATCGGACTTCCAGATAGGTGGGCTGACATCTAAGTGAATATTAGCAAATGTCTAAAGGGGGAACTAAATATATTATAGGTTTTAAGTTTGGGAGCACAGGTTTAAAGAATCTGGCTGAAATGTTTGAGTCTAAGACCCAATGGGCAGTCAGTGCAGGTTGGTACACAGAGCGGGGGTACTACAGAGTGACCTTAGCCCTATGTTAAACTTTTATTGCCCTTGCTTCTTGTTTACCAGGGGCCAACTATTGCCAGTAATGAAGAGTCCATTGTCTATAGTGGACAATTCAGCGTTACTCGATGGTCACTCTCAGGCCAGTCCTCACAAATCCCATGTCATACAATTAATTAAATTAAATAGATAACTTGTGACTGAAACCAACTTGTCAGTTTAGGCAATATCTATTGTAAAATGACAGTAAAGATTCTTTTGAAGTCAGCATGCATATGTGAGCTTATGCTCTGTGATGATTAAGTTGTCCACTGCTTCTGTCTACTGATATTAATGAAAAATTTTCTCTTCATTTGATATGTTAAGGCATTTTAAAAATGTAGTTTTGTTAGACTCTTAAAATAATCCTCACTCTCAAAAATTAACATACATCTTGCAGCAGTGCCAAGTGAAGGCAACTATCAGTGTGATTCACAAATGTTAATCTGATCTTTTTTAAATCAAAATGAAAATTCGAAATTTGAAAATCATCTTAGCTTTTATACTTAATGTAAATATAGATACGTAGATTTCAGTTTGAAAATATTAAATATAGCAAAATATTATTTTGCTTTTTAATATATTCTCCATACCTTTGTTCTTCCTTAATTAATTTCTTTTAGATGTGCAGGTATGCTTATCTACTTATCACTCTGGTATGTGTTTGATGTGCATGCGTGCATGTGTGCATCTGTAGTGTTGTGGATTCAGTCCAAGGCCTCATAAATGATAAGTGAGCCACGGCCCCCAAACTTAGCACTGCATTTTTTCTTCTCTGTTGAAATTTGGGGTTGTGCCACAGATTACAATATGCAACTTTTCTTTATTGCAATTTACCTTAAGTTAGTATTCTATCATTTCACAAAAGCACAAGCACTTTAAATAATATGATTTTCTACTTATCCCTACCCATTGTGCTGTTGTGGCC
>NW_004524619.1:5553638-5557984 GCF_000260255.1 Octodon degus
CCAGCTCAGCCCACCAGGGGGCGGGGCTGGCTGGCATGTGGTGCTGGGGGATTGAACCGTGGTCCCTGTGCTTTGCTAAGCTTGTTCTAAGTAGATGCTTTAGACCACTGAGCCATCTCACCAGCCCCTGATTTGGTTCCCTTTAGAGATGCCATTTCTCTACTGAAATTCTTTATCTTGTTATTTATTTATTTGGTACAGGGTCTTGCAGCCAGTGCAGCAGCGTGGCATGCAGTACCAGGGATCAAACCCAGGTCCTTGCACTTGCCAGCCAGGTACTTAGACCACTGAGCTATCTCTCCAGAGCCCATCTGTTTCTTTCTTTTCCCCCACCCCAGTATTGGGAATTCAACCCAAGACCTTTACATGAAGCTACAAACCTAGCCCTATTTATTTATTTTTTATTTATTTTGAGGCAGAATCTTGCTAGTTTGATAGGTTTTCTAGGTTGAGTTTGCGCTGCTTTCTTCAACTCCCTGAAGTGCTGATGTTATACGCATGTGCTACCATGCTTGGCTCCATTTTCTTTTATGCTCCATTATAAAGTTGTTTTAGGGCTGTAAGTGTAGCTCATGGATAGAATGTTTGCCTGATAGGCATGATGGTCTGGCTTTGGTTCCCAGCACCACACAAAGTGTTTTGTTTCAAGTGTTAAAAGAGGGATAAAATTGAACGACCATTTTGTATCTGTGTACTCAAAATAGTTAGGATAGATATACAGCTTCTCTTAATTCAATGAATACAGAGATTTATTCTAATAGTGTCTGTGGACAGGATATCATGTCTGCATCTTGTACAATGAATAACCACTAAGACAACAATATGCAATGTATTAATTATTGAAACTGTGCTAGTAATTGGTTTTGAAACTGTTTCATTGCTATTTTTTTCTCAGTAAAATTATTAAAGAAAACAAAATTCATACACAAAAAATTCTGCTAATCATGATATATCAATCATCTGTGAGCTTGTTTTTAGTTACTCTTTCTTCTCTTAGTACTTAGCTACTTCTTAAGACTTATATGTCTTGGGGGACTAACCACTCGGGCCCCCCTCCTGTCCCTCTCTCAGACACGAGCTTTCTTTCCCTCAATAAATATATTATGCTCATAAAAAAGATTTGTATATCTTGATTTTATTGTAGACATTAAATTATGTGAAATAATTTTAGAGGCTAACCAGGTTTGTACAAAAAAACCATGTATTATCCTGTCTTGGGTAACTCCAGTGAATTGTTGATCAACTCAATCTGTTGTTGGAGTTTTATTGTAGTGTCATTGAACTATACTTTACTTTTGATTTCAAACGTCTTTGGAGTGACAGTTTTCCTGTTATATTACAGGCCTGTCTTGCCAGCAGTTATTTTAGGATCTAAGCATCCTAAGCCTAAAGAAATTCTCTGTTCTTTCTAGGTGGACCTTTGGTCTTTTGTGTCATGACAAACTGAGTAAAACACAAACAAACAAAATGAGCAGTGAGAACCAACTGGACATTTCGGGTTCCTCCAGGTTCAACTGTATTATGTCAGCCATATAAACATTAAAATTTGTTGGTTTCTCCTTATTTTAACAAAGCCCCTCTATCTGTAGTAGGCCCAAATGAATGTCTACCATGTCCAGATTTAGAACATGTTCCCAGGAATGAAAGCAGTTATAGCTGAGCTTGCCTAGGAAAAGCTTACCCCTTTCTGAAGTTAAGTTCCTTAAGACTTATTTGTATTCAAAGTTCTTCTATACCTTTGGATTTTTAATAATGGCCAGGTGTAAAGTCACACATACTAGTAATCCCAGTACTCAGGTAAGGGGGTTTCCACAAGTTTGGGGCCAGCCTGGGTCACAGAGTAAGCTCAATGCCAGCCTGTACCTGGTCTCACTATGTAGCCCGTGCTGACCTTGAATTTGCAGCAACTCTCCTGCCTCTGCCTCTCAAGTGCTAGGATTACAGGCATGTGCCTCCACACCATGAGGTAATCTACAGTATACCTTCTCAGCTCTCCTACTGACAGTGCATTTTTTTTTTTTTTTTTTTGCGGAACTGGGGATTGAACTCAGGCCCTTGCGCTTGGCAGGCAAGCACTTATTCTACTGAGCCATCTCCCCAGCCCCTTCAAACATTTTTTTAAAAATGATTTTTAGCTTCATTATTTATTTCTATTTAGAGAGTCAGCCTGATAGCTCAGCAGACTACAGCACCTGCTTAGGTAGAGCGCAGTGCTGGTGTTCAATCCCCGGCATGCTGTGCCAGCCTTATTCGTGGGGTGCGCTGAGGCAGCAATTGAGACTGGGTGTGGTGGTGCGCGTCTGTAATCCCTGCACTTGGGAGACTGAAAACAGGAGAATCACTATGAGTCTGATCTACATAGTGAGACCCTATAGACCTTGTCCTAAATATTTCTTTTTACTATAGTATAAAGGCTTTTTGGTATGTTCTTTTATATCCTAACCAAAAATAGAATTCTAGGAAGCACTATTAAAAAGAGTTATTTTTAGGAGGGTAAAAGAAATTGAAGGAAGGATAGGGGAATGGAAAAACAAGTAAGATATCATGTACAGATACAAATTCCCAATAATGAATGTGATCATTATGTGTAACTAAAATATACCAATAGTTAATTAAAAAAAGAGGGTGTTTTTTTCAACATGATGCTGTGAAGCCACGTTATGATACAGTGATCATTAATAACTTTCAATTTGTTCTTCCTCTAATTTGAAAAATAAAGCGCAAGGGCCTGAGTTGAATCCCTGGTTCCACACAAAAAAAAAAAAAAAAGAAAAAGAAAAAGAAAGAAAAGAAAACTCTAGCATGATGTGCATTAAATGCTGTTGTGTAAAAATGCATTCCATCTTTTTAATTTCAGGACTTTTTAAAATGTGCCCATGAAGCCTGCAACACACGAAATCTGCAGCCTGTGAAATTTTTTCTTGAAAAAATGATCCAGACCTATGAAATGATGATCGTTAGACATGGGTAAGGTTGTAGATTATCCGCCATCATTTGATGCTACTTTAAAATTTTAAAACAATAAAATGCATAAAGAAAAAGAAAAAGAACTTTACTAGGTAGAATAGAGAGTAAACAACTCTCCACCTCCCAGTAGTTTACAGAGCAAAGGTTTGTTTCTTTCACACAACGTATCCAATGAGTTACCCTACAAGAGTTACCCTAAAATTCTAATTTCACTATGTATATTTGTTTTCCAGGTTACCTAAAGAGATCTAAATATTTTATCATTGCATAGCAATAAGCATTCATCTTGTAGCCTCTGAAACCTATTAATTTGCCACCAAGCCAGTGACATATATTGTCTTTTTTATTGTGTCAAGAACACCTTCCTCCCTTCTCAGTACCAATAGCCATCATGAATGATGGGCTAAGTCATTTTGTTTTGGAGATTTTTTTTAATAATATTCTCTTTTGTAGATAATTGTATGACAGTAATGTGGAAAATTTGATATAAAGCCAACCAGTTTAGAAATTATATGCATTTTTGTCTTGTCCAACAAAACATCATAGAATTTTAGAAATTATATAACAATTATCATAAGGTGAAGGTTTACATTCTGGTATAAATAATTTTCCATTGTGTTTTAGAATCTTATTATATCATTACTTCTTTAATAGTTTTATGTTAGTAGGAGAGCCTTTTGCTGCCAAGACAAAAGTCATGCATGTGCTGGCTGACACTTTAACTCTTATGAATGAATATGGCTATGGAGAGGAAGAGAAAGTCATTTACAGGACTGTGAACCCCAAATCAATTACTATGGGCCAGCTTTTCGGGCAGTTTGACCCAGTGTCTCATGAGGTAATCTACAGTATACCTTCTCAGCTCTCCTACTGACAGTGCATGTTAAAGCAAGAAATTTGAAGTGTTTTTGGTTTTCTTCCACTAAAACTTAGCAGAGCTTTCAAATTCTTGCTTTTCTTTCCTCAGTGGACTGATGGTATCGTGGCAAATACTTTTAGAGAATTTGCCTTATCAGAAACGCCTGACCGAAAATGGGTTGTCTTTGATGGTCCTATAGACACTTTGTGGATAGAGAGTATGAACACAGTCCTGGATGATAATAAAAAGGTAAATCATCATGATAAAAACCAGATCAGGTTCAGACATGATTAAGCGATTTTATGTTCAACAGCTAATTAAATAGGCTTTGTTGTTGTTGTTGTTGTTTTGGGGGTTTTGGTACCAGGAATCAAACTCGGGATCTAGCACTTGGCCAGCGAGGAGCTTGTACCACTGAGCTATATCCCTGGTCCTAAACAGGTTTATAAGTAATCATTCTAATAAAAACTGTGCTGTAGTCTTTTTTCTTTCTTTTCTCTCTTTCTTTCTTTTTTTCTTT
>NW_004524619.1:5558084-5571784 GCF_000260255.1 Octodon degus
TTTTTTTTTTTTTTGGCAGAACCGGGGATTAAACTCAGGCCCTTGTGCTTGCCAGGCAAGCAATTATTCTACTAAGCCATCTCCCTGGCTCCGTCTTTCTTCATAGAATTAAAATACTATATTAAACTACTGTAACAGGAAGTACTCTACTAATAATAAATATTAAGTATCTTCAGTCTTCTATCTTATAAAACTTTAATATTTTAAGGAAAAAAAAGGCCTCATTTCTTTCTCTCTTTTTAATGTATTTAGTACAGGGTCTATAGGGCCTTACTATATAGATTGGACTCATAATGATTCTCCTGTTTTCAGCCTCCCAAACCCTGGGATTACTGGTGTACACCACCATGCCCAGTCTCAATCACTGTCTCAGTGATTCCCCGGGGGGCAGGGCCAGCAGAACACACCAGGGAGGGGATCGAGCCCCAGCCACTATATCTGCCTAAGCAGGCACTTTAGTCTGGCTGGCCCTTGATAGTGGAAATTTAAAGACAAACCCTCTGATTATTTTTTTTCCCCCTTGTAAAGTGGTAGGACATGGTTCTTTGCAAACTTGAAAAAGAATGCAGTTTAAGTTAGCCATTGTGGAAAATGACAAAGATATCTGCCTAGAAAAATGTAAGAGAACATCTGGACAACTCTGAGGGCCTTATTTAAAAACAAAAACCAGAATTATTATTTATACTACTAAGGTCTGCCTTTGTGAAGTAGTCTCTACTATCATAAACAGTTTGGATGTAGTGTAGGTGATGTTGGAAATAAAGACTTTAGATACATAGCCATGAGAATAGTAGAAACATGGACTGTAGAACAGAAGTCCTCTACTGAAGGAAATGAAAATAGCAGTGATATGAAAGTCCTAATGAAAAAGAAGAGTAAGTGCAGTAGGTGACAGTGAGTGGGAGAACTAAATGGATTGGAAGCTATGAGCAGAGATTGAGATGGTTGAATTTAATATTTCAGAATTACATAGTGTTTCAGGAGAGAAGTTTACAGATATATGAAAGGGATGGTTGCAGGAGAATAAGGAAAAATAAGTGGAAACAAGGTGGTCAAGGACCTGATGGGCTATCATGTTGAGATGTTCATCTTCATGAACACTGGCTCAGGCAAGTGCTATAGAAGAGAAAACTAACAAGAGGAGAATCCCTGGGTGCTGGTGGGTGACAGCAAATGCAGGGGTTGTCAGAGGAGACAGCGTTGTACTTGATGGTGGAATAAAAGTAGTTTGGAAACAACATAGTTAAGTGAGGCAAGGGCTGGCCAAATGCTCAGCTAGTTAAAGCACCTGCAAGCAGGCACAGGGGTCAGGGGTTCAATCCCTGAGCCTGCTGTGCCAGCCCTGCCCCCGGGGCGTGCTGAGAGGTGATTGAGACTGGGCATGGTGGCACACACCTGTAATCCCAGCTCTTGGGAGGCTGTAAACAGGAGAATCACTGTAAATCCAATCTAGTAGTGAGACTCTGAACACCCTGTAGACCCTTCCCTAAAATACAAAACTAAATAAATAAATAAAAACAAGAAATAAAGTGAGAGAAACGCTGAATCCATTTCCTAACTTAGTGGCAGGTAAGATATTTGCTGAGATATCTGGTAGAGGATTAAAAGTATTCCAGAGCCAAATTATCCAGTAGAGCTTCCTGTAATGCTAGATATCTGCACCATCTAACAAGACAGCTGCTGTTCACATGTAGCTCTTGAGCACTTAAAGTGTAGCCTAGTGAAATTGAAGAACTGAATTTTAAATTCCACTAAAAATGCTAGTGATGCAGATTGGGGGTTTGATCCCTGGGCCTATTGGGCCAGCCCCACCCCCAGGGCGCTCTGAAAAGACAGTTGTGACTGGGTGTGGTGGCATACACCTGTAATCTCAGCTCTTGGAAGGCTGTAAGCAGGTGGATCACTATGAGTCTGATCTAGTAGTGTGAGACCTGCACACCCTGCAGACCCTTCCCTAAAATGCAGGCAAAAAAAAAAAAAAAATTCTAGTGACTACCATTTTGGTTAGTCCAGCTCTAAAATGTTCACTTATTGTGCATCTAAGAAGCAGAATCTAAAGATACTAAGTATTAACAAAGTTATTAAGTATTACTACTAATAGGGATAATTTTGGGGCTGGAGTGAGGATTGTAGGAGCAGAGAGGAAACAAAAATAAAGGCAAAGGAAGAATTTTAAAGACTTAACAGTAGACTTACATGGCATATCAAGTTAATAATAATAATAGTTAATAGTATTAAAAGTTAATGTTAAATTTCAAAAGCATAAGATATGGGAGAAGATAGAATGGCTTTAAGAATAATGGGCAAGATAAGAATGTAAAAGAAAGAAAGTTGATAAATTCAGTTTTTTACATCCTTGATAAAGGAAGCATTTAAAAATTTTTTACTATGTATATGTTTGCAGTATATAATGATTACATTCGTCATGGAGAGTTGGTACTTGTACATAACACATTTTAATTCTTTTTAAAATAAATGTTTTTAAATTAAAGGAGAGTCCACTACTCCATTATATAACCAAAGATACCTTTTATGATAAGTAAAATAAATTTTTATAAGAAATTTAAAATTTTTTAATGTTTGAAAAATAATTGCCTTTAGCTTTGCCTTATGAGTGGAGAAATCATTCAGATGTCCCCTCAGATGAGCCTGATCTTTGAAGCAATGGACCTTTCCCAAGCTTCAGTAAGTTCATAATTTAATGCAATAGCGGTTTATGTGTTTTTTTCCATTTGTTCACTTGTTCATTCATCAATTTAGTCAAAAGTAACTTTTGTTATGTGTCACAAAATGGGTTTGGAACTGGGAATACAAATAACAAGACACAGTATAAACTTAGGAGGGACGAGAAGCATGCTAATAAATCCCAGTACACAGTTACACAGTGTAAGGCCTCTACTGTAAGGCCTGAATTGAACATCCACAGGGGAACAAGCAGAGAGCAACCATGAAAGTCTTTGAGCGATTTTTGCTTTGAGGAAGATAGAAGATTTCTCCAGGGAGCTTGGTTGGGCCTGGGCATTCCAAACGATGACATGATGATATACAAAGAAAGACACGAAATGCCAAAGAACAGAACTAAAAATAGCTTTCCATGCGGGTAGCGTCTAGTGCACATGAGGCTGTAGAAGCAGACAGAAGCCAGATCATGAAGAACTACACAAGTTTTGCTAAGAAATAGTGGGCAATTTCTAGACACCACTGTACAAGTGTAAACAAAACTTGTCTCTCTCCTCTAGCCTGCCACGGTAAGTCGTTGTGGCATGATTTATTTGGAGCCCTCACAGCTAGGATGGGAACCACTTGTGTCTTCATGGTTGAATTCACTGAAAGAACCTCTGTGTGAACCAGAACACCAAACTCTCCTGAGTGGGCTTTTTGACTGGCTGATAACACCTGCTCTAAGGTTTCGTAAGAAACACTGCAAGGTAACACTATAATTCTCTGACCCACTCAATTTTCCAGATTCCACTCAGCTTAACTAAGTTTAGAGTGATGATCATAATTAAAACTATTTTTCTCTTTATGATTTAGTGTCCCAACTTTTGTTTTATATTGCTTAATTATAGCTGAATAACTTAGAAGGTAAATTTATTCCAGCGGAACTATTTGCACCAAGCCATTGTATTTATTTATTTATTGAATTTAGGACAGGGTCACATCACTACATAGATCTGATTTGTAGTGATCTGCCTGTTTTCAGCCTCCTAAATGCTGGGATTATAGGCACTTACCACTATGCCCAATCTCAGTTGCCATCTCAGGGTGCCCCTGGGGTGGAACCAGCATGGCATGCCGGGGATCAAACCCTGGCCCCTGCACTCTGCCAAAGTAGGTGCTGTAGTCCACTGAGCTATCTGACTGGCCCAAGCCATTGTACTTAAAGCTGTAAAAATCTAAAGTATCTTTTACCCTTTAAAATACTTAGAATATATGACCTTATAGGCTCACATGTGCATTTACTCTTATATTACATATTGTGTTACTTCCCTAACATTGTCATAAATTACCCCAAATTTGATGGCTTAAAACAACAGAAATCTGTTCTCTCAGTTTGGGGGACTCTAAATCTGAAATCAAGGTGTTGGCAGAGCTGTGCTTCCTTTGAAACTCTGAGAGTCTTAATCTCTTCCAGATTCTAGTGGTTCCAGAAATTTCTTGGTCTGTGGCGGCCTTACCTTTAAATATCTTCTTCCAACTCTTCATGGCCTTCTACTCTGTGTTTCCTCCTCTGAGAGAACATAACCACTTACAGTCTTGGATTTAGTGCCTACTGGGTAATCCAGAATGACCTCTGTATCTCAAGATCATTAGTTACAACTGCAAAATCCTTTTTCCTATAAGACTATGTTCATAAATTCCTGAGATTGGGACGCTAAATTTCATTTTGGGGCTTACTCCTGAAATCTCATGACCACACACAGACACATCACACATACATACTTACAAATGAGTAAATAAATTGATATACAGAGAGAAGAGATATTCAGTAGATTTCTCACCCTAAATATTATTTCAGAAATAGGAAAGTTGTGAGTCATAAAAGTTAGTGAATGGGCCAGTGAGATAGCTCAGCAGACTAAACGCTTGCTTACACAAGCATAGGAACCAGTGTTCTATTCTGGCACCACATGCTGCTGGTGTGCTGAGCTGGCCACCAAGACTGGGTGTGGTGGTGCATGCTTGTAATCCCAGCACTGGGCAAGCTGTGTACAGAGACCCTGTGCTAGACAGATAGGTAGATAGATAGATAGATAGATAGATAGATAGATAGATAGATAGATTAAATTTACTGAGACATAGTGAGATTAACACAAGTTACTTTTGGCCTCTGAAATTACAAAAGGTGTCCGTAGAGAGAAGGCCTGTAGCTTGCAGACTTTCATTAGTATGGCAAACTGCTGCTTCGGTAACCTTGATCTTTGAGATTACTGCATATACATTTTCAATTTCTTATCTAAGGGCCAGCAGTGTACGAGGCTTGCTTGCTTGCTTTCTCTTTATCTCTTTTTCTTTCTTTCTTTCTTTCTTTCTTTCTTTCTTTCTTTCTTTCTTTCTTTCTTTCTTTCTTTCTTTCTCTTTCTTTGTTTTTCTAAATATATGTGTCCTTAGTGTGAGACACTGAACGAGTAAGTAAGGTCTACAGTAGATTTTTTTTTTTTTTTTTTTTTTTTGGTGGAACTGGGGATTGAACTCAGGCCCTTGAGCTTGCCAGGCAAGCACTTATTCCACTGAGCCATCTCCCTGGCCCCTGTATAGTAGATATTGCAAAATGGGAAGAAATTGTCCAAAAGGCAGAAGGAACAAGGATGCTTGAAAAGGAGAAGTGTGAAGGTTTTCTGCAATATACAATGTCCTCTAGTGTTCCCCTCACCAGGGTCACATGGTCAGTTAAAGAACTATCATACCATTTTTCCTTTCTTGAAGTATTCAGCAGATTCTTACTGCTTCCCTGGGGGCCTGTTTTGTTCAGCCCTTTCCCATTTGCCCGAGTCTGGGCTCCACCTACCCTGAGAGTTCCTCTGTCACATAATTCATATTACACCATATTATTTTTGTCTACTTAGTTTTACTATTGCTGCTTTTCAGCTGTCTTTATTTCTGTATCCCTAGCTTGGTCTATAGGTATGTAGATTTATATGTCTTTCATAAATGTTTTGTTGAATAAATAAATGAGCATATGGCTATAAAAGACTCCATTTTTGTTATCCTTAGGACATTGTTTTTTACAGTTGCTAGTTTTCATTTAGAATATATTATGTATAATTTTATAATATGGTGGCTAAAGTAAAATATTTGAGAAACATTTTTATCATGGCTACAGTTTAAATTCTTTAAGTTTAATGTTAGAAACTTTTTTAATGGTAGCAAATATTGTTAAAGAAACAGGCTTTATAGAGCAAGTGTAGGCCGAGTAAAAGTAAAAAAAGAAATATACCCTACAGTATTAGGGTGGGCCACCGTACAAGAAAGAACACAGTGGCCCAAATATTATAAATTTAGTAAAATTTTGTTTGTTTGTTTTTAAGACAGGGTATCATTATGTAGTTCAGACTGGCCTTGAACTTTCACTATGTAGCGCATGTTGTTGTTTTCTTGAGAAGATGGGTGTCTCTGGGAATTGAACTCAGAACCTCATGCTTGTCAGGCATGTGCTGTGCGGCTGAGCTACATCCCTAACCCCTAACCCAGGCTGGTATTGAACTTGAGGTGACCTCCTGCCTCAGCCTGCCTGATGCTGCAATTACAGTTGTGCACCACTGCATTCTATTTTTTAAATGAGTTATTTCCCTTCTTTTATTCTTTAAATAAGATGAAAGTTAATTGAACTATCTCATTCTTTTCATTTTGCAGGAACTGTTTCCTACAAGTAATAGTAATGTGGTTGTATCTCTCACACGCCTTTTTGAAGTACTACTCTGTAACGTGGTAGAAAGTGAACCTACAAGCAAGCACATTCATGTTTGGATTATGGTTAGTTTAGTATTTATTTTTTATTTATTTTTTTAAATGTATTTAGTACCAGGTCTACAGGGTCTTATTACACAGATCAGACTTGTACTGATCCTCTTGTTTCAAGCCTCCCAAGCACTGGGATTACAGGCGCGCACCACCATGCCTAGTTTCAGTTGCTATCTCAGCACGCTCCGGGGGCAGGTCTGGCATGGTAGCAGAGGATTGAACCTGGGTTCCTGTGCTCTGCCTAAGCAGGCGCTTTAGTCCATTGAGCTTTCTGGCTGGCCCTTTAGTTTTACATTTAATGTAGGTTTATATTTATTTATTTTTTTAATGTAGGTTTAAAATACAGTACAAAAATGTACTTCTAGAAAATAATATTTGTATTCAGAAAGATGTTTACAGGGCCAGTCAAATAGATCAGCAGATTAAAGTGCCTGCAAAAAATAAAATATAAAAATAAATAAAAAATAAAGTGCCTGCAAGCAGGCGCAGGGGAAGGGTTTCAATCCGGCCCCACCCTGCCTCCAGGACAAGCTGAGATGGCAATGGAGACTGGGCGTGGTGGCGCGCACCTGTAATCCCAGCTCTTGGGAGGCTGTAAACAGGCAGATCACTAGAGTCTGATCTAGTAGTGAGACCCTGAACACCCTGTAGACCCTTCCCTAAAATACAAAAAAAAAAAAAAAAAAAGACATTTACAGCATCCGAGAAGCTTTTTGGTGATCGCTGAAAGAACAGCTGAAGACACTAAAGTTGGTCTGACTTGGTATTCTGATGCAAAAAAAAAAAGTATTTTAGCATACAATGCATAATATGAATCAAAGCTACCTTTTATGTATAATAGATCAAAGTGTGATAAACACTTAAAATGATTTAGTTTTGACTTTAGGCAAAATAATTTTGTCTTAATGTTAAATCAGCAGGTGGGCAGCGCTGAAAGTAGCTACGCAAGCAGCTAGGTGGAACCTTGCAAGCAGCAGCCTCGGAGAAGTCCCTAGTCCTGCTTAGCTAAAGTCAGGTTGTCAGGAAGACCAGAGGCCCTGGCAGCAGTGGGGAGAAATTAGCAAAGGGGGCCGAGGGAAAGAGCTTTCCGTTTTATTTTGGTTTTGGCCTTTTTCTTGGTCTGCACCTCTTTCCCATCTGCCACCTCTTTTTTTTTCCTTTGGTCAGCTTTCAATTTTTATTTTATTTTCCATAAGACCCAGTTGTACATCTATTAATATACAAGTGGCAAATAAAATCTGTATACCTTCTCTCTTTTCAGTCTTTTGTCAGTTTAATTTGAATGTAAAAGAAAAGAAAAAATATTTCTTCTCTACAGTTTCTTAGAACCCTGTAAAAGTAACCAATGGGATATTTTTAAAGTATCACAGACTCATAGATTTTAACATATTTATGTTATTTCCAATCCTTTGCAGTAAGTATTCTTATATATTTTCATCTTTGACCAAAGGAAACCTCCTCAAGACAACTCTATTTATTTATTTATTTATTTATTTATTTAGGAACCGGGGATTGAACTCAGACCCTTGTACTTGCCAGGGAAGCACTTATTCTCCTGAGCCATCTCTCCGGACCCTTCAAGACAACTCTTGAACCCACAGACATGTCCTCAATAGTCTCTGATATCTTTGTTACTTCCTTAATAACAAAATGTCCAAGCACAGTTTGTATTATTTCTGTTACAGAACTTTTTTTTTTCCAGAACTTTTATAAGGAGTTTTTTTTTTTTTTTTTCTGATTTTCTTTCTTTCCTTTTTTTTTTTGGTGGAACCGGGGATTGAACTCAGACTCTTGCACTTGCCAGGCAAGCACTTATCCTACTGAGCCATCCCCTGGTCCCTTTTTTATTTCAAAGAAAAATATACAATGAAAACAGTGGCATAAAATTTCAAAACAAGATTGTAGAAGAGTCACAATGGTCAGTATATTGTATTTTATTATCTTCAAAGTAGTTGCCCAAATTAGAAGATATAGGCATGAAAAATGGATCAAGCAATATAGGCACATTCCTTTCCTTTCCGGAGCGAATAGCAATTAGTAGGATAACTATCTCAACTATCATCATTCGTATTTCCCTCCCTTCTTTTCTCCATTTCTCCACTCCAGTTTCTCTTTCCTTTTGAGCATTTTCTTCCCATTTCACAATATCTATTATATCTTTCGAATTTTACTTACTCTTTCAGCTTCTTACACTAGGGAGACAGTATGATGTGTATGCAGGTGAGACTAACTTATTTCACTTTTAAGTATGGACTCAGATCTCCATTTCCCTAGAAATGTCTCAAGCTTGTCCTTCTTAATAGCTGAGTGATACTCCATTGTATAAAAACACCACATCTTTTCTATCCATTCCTCAGTGGATGGGCATTTAGGTTGTTTCCAAGATTTAGCTATGACAAATTGTGCTGCTGCCACCTTATTCTTTTTTTTTTTTTTTTGAACCAACTCAAAGGATTTATTTTTGACACAAATACGTAACCTCAACATGAGATGTCTAACTGCAGCAAGCGCTTCCAGAGTTCAAGGCAGCGTCTCCTCTTCTAGGGCTTAGGTTTTGCCCAGAACTCCCGATACATGGAATAGCCCATCCCAAGGGTCATTGCGCCCACAACGAAGCCTTGGGCTGCCACGCGCATGTGGATCAGGTGCACGGACATTTTAGTGTTTCCCCTGCTCTTCAGTTTGTATAATCCATACGCGACAATTGCTGCGAAGCCTGCCATTCCAATAGGGACAAACGGTGCTTCTTTAGCCTTTCGGATAAGTTTGGATCCCTGGTCTTCATCATATGAAGAAAGAGAAACATCTGTGTTGCTTGACATGGTGACTGCTTGAAGACTCTTCCTGAAAGAGAGCGAAAGCCGCCCAACACCCCAAATTCCGCGGCTTGCTGGTCTCCGCCGGCGCACCACGCTCGCAGCTCTTCGCCCCGCCCCGCCCCCCCCCACCTTATTCTTAATGCCTTGAAGTTTTCTACTCATGGTCTCTTCTACTCTAGGTAGGGGGCCTGCGGTTTAGCCCAGTTGTTTAAATGCCTGCTTATGCAAACACAGTCAGGCACAGGATACTGTGGTTCGATCCCCAGATCCTATTGCCTTTACCAGACCTGCATTTAAGGCATCCTGAGTCAGCCCCCCACAAAAAAATCCCTCTACTCTGGGTAGCACTACAGTAGTCCCTCGATATTTTGCAGCTTGACTTTCCTGAACTCACTGTTTTGCGGGTTTAAAAAAAATATTAATCTAAATTATCTATCATGGAGTTTTTGCTCTATCACTGGATTTTGCAGTACTGTACAGTATACATATGTTAAAATTGCGTAGGTTTACGAGTTTAGAAAATGGTGAAGAACATTAGAAATGTTTTTAAAAGTGTGGGGGGAAGGTTTATAAGAGTGTGAAAGGTGTACAAAGCCTTAAAATACATATAAATACTAAAATAAATGTAACCTTGCTGCGCCGCTGATTTTCACGTCTCGCGGGGGTGTGGGGAACGCAGCCTCCGCGGTGAGGGGCCGCTGTACTCCCCATTATGTCCCCTTCACCCCGTTGCCACAGGAAATGCTTTTCCCCAGACAGCTCACATTTTCCAGGACACTCTGCTGACTGTAACTTCTTCCTTTCCCCTCCCTTCATCCTCCCCCACCTTAGAGAAAGTTAAACAGATATATTTGAAGTACAATTTTTTTTCCTTTCTAGTCTTGGAACTTTTTCACAGGCAGTTCTCAGTATTCTTTCACACCTATTATCATTACCTTAAAAAAAATATAGGGCCGGGGGGATGGCTCAGTGGAATAAGCACTTCTCTGGCGAGTGCAAGGGCCTGAGTTCAATCCCCGGTTCCGCAAAAAAAAAAAGAAAAAAAAAAGAAAAATATCCCAGGGGGGAGGAATATATATATATATATATATATATATATATATATATTTTAGGGAAGTGTCTACAGGGTGTTCAGGGTCTCACTACTAGATTGGACTCACAGTGATTCTCCAGTTTACAGTCTCCCAAGCCCTGGTATTACAGGAGTGCGCCCCCTCGTCCTGTCTCAATTGCCATCTCAGCTGTCCCAGGGGCGGGGCAGCCCGCAGGCTGGGGATCAACCCCCAGCCCCTGCTTGCGGGCGCTTTAATCCGCTGAGCTATTTGGGCGGCCCTTATATTTATATTGCCTCAAAATATTTGCTTTTTTGGCAAACCCAAACTCCCAACATTTCAAATGGTTGAGAGTCATTTCTAAAGACTTACATAGGATGAAAATGTTCTCTAAAAGATACATTTGATTTATTTTTCCAGCTAGATAATGTATGTATGTAGAGTAAAATTCTAAAGTCAAAACTAGCTTTAAAAAAAAATCTATACCAGTTCTTTGCCACCCTTAAGGCAGTTATTATTAGGACCCCACATAGCTTTCTAAAGATATTTTATAGGGCTGGCCCGATAGCTCAGCAGACTAAAGCACCTACTTAGGCAGAGCACAGCAGCTGGGATTCAATCCCCGCCCCACCATGTGGCCCCACCCCGCCGTGTGGCCCCGCCCCACCGTGTGGCCCCGCCCATGGAGTGCACTGACTGCGATTGAGACTGGGCATGGTGACGCGTGTCTGTAATCCCAGCACTTAGGAAGCTGAAAAGAGAAGAATCACAACAAGTCTAATCCATGTAGTGAGACCCTGTAGACCCTGTCCTAAATACAGAAAAAAAAGAAAGATATTTTATATACATACCCTTCATATGTATACATTTTTATGTATCTTAACACACTATACATACTAATTTGCGTTCTTACAATATGGCTTGGAGATTGCACCATACCCGTACTCACAGAGCTACCTTGTTTGGAACAGCTGCCAGTGTATGTAACGTAGTCTAAGTAAGCAGAAACCCTACTGAGGAGCATTTGGGTTGCTTCTGACCTTTGACTAGTACAAGGAATGCTGCAGTGAATATTCTTGAGCATTTATCATTTTTCACAGGTGGAAACAATTGGGGACAAACTGAAATAGATATTTTTAGATCATTTATGTGAACTTTCGAAAGTTTGAAAGATATTGTCAGAAAAATGACTACATGCATAGGTCTTAATATGTTAAATTTTATTTAAGTTTTTCTTTACATTTCATTAAAAGTACTTACCATAATTTTTTTTTTTCTCAACCAACAGGCTTGCTTTGTATTCTCTTTAATTTGGTCCGTTGGGGGAAGCTGTGATACAGATGGTCGTGTTGCTTTTGACACTTTCATACGCTTAATTACCATGGGGAAAGATGAAGAAAATCCAGTACCAGCCTGTGTGGGTAAATGGGAATGCCCATTTGATGAAAAGGGCCTGGTCTATGACTACATGTATGAGGTACGACATAAAGTGCTTGTCACGACAAGATGTTTTGATTCTTGAATTGTGCCTTTCAGTCCCTTCTCTGTACTTGTCTATACCTTGTGGCAGCGTAGATCAACTTGCTTTAATAATATTTCTTTTGTTTTATTTTATAAAATAATAAAATATTCTTTAACCAACAAGTACTCAAATAATCATTTTATTTATACAAATTTTATTTTATAGCCTCTAAAATCAGAATAGAATCTTAGCTATAGTGTTGCCTACATTATGGAAGCTTGGAAAGGGGATAACAAGCAGAGCCAGCCTTGAGCCCAGCTCTGCTGACTAAGTGGTTCAGGACTCTTTCCCTGTGTGCCTGTAATCCCAGCACTAGGCAGGCAGAAATAGTGGGATCACTACCAGTCTGTGCTGTGTAGTGAGACCCTGCACACACACACACAGAGCCCTAAAAAATAAAATTAAATTAAATTTTAAAATGCAGTAGTAACTACATTTTTACCTACACTTGTAAAATTACCATCATTCAGATACGTACCATAGACATATAGAAGTTGATAGAAAATAGAAAAAGATTATTAGAGCCAGTCATAGCCCTAAAGCAAGGTCGTAGGTTTTCGTTAGCTTGCCATGTAGTTACCCTTTTATTCCTTGGTAGTGGGAGGCTGGGATATCCAGGGAAAGGGAAGGACAATCCAGAGAAGAAATAATGGTTGAGGGTGATGCAGATTGGAAGGCAGTCGGGGCGTGTCAGCACAGCGGCTCATTTCGCCCAGTGCTTCAGGAGAATTCTAGTGCTGTAACACTTAGCACACCATGATGTGTGTCCTGGTTGAGCATCAGGCTGGACTGAAATGCCAGAGGATAATTTTAGAGAAAAATATAGAGAGAATTCATGTGATAATTTGTTTTGGGCTAGACTGCTGTTCCTGTAAATTATGAAATCAAAGTCTAGTAAATTGTAGCAAGGTACATTAGAGTGGCCCTTAAATAAATATTTGATATGCACAGAAAGATATCTTAAAGATATTTTGAGAAGACTGAAGTATAGAGGATATAGGGGCAAATATATTTGAAATTCTAGATATGTTGAATTGGTAATAAAATGTCACTGATTTTTTAATTATCATTTGAAAAGGAAAATCCAAAGAAAATAAATATATTCCTTAAGTTGGGTGGTAAATTCATGCATGTTAACCTCATTACTTTATGACTTACAGATATTACTTACATTCTTTTATAGGAATTGATATTTCATTGCAAAAGAATGAAAAGATTAAATATTTTAAAAGGAAGCAATGTAAATATTGAAAAGAGCCTTTAAGATATACAAATACTTGATTATAACACTCTCATAT
The DNA here is from genome assembly GCF_000260255.1 of Octodon degus. Classification (NCBI taxonomy): domain Eukaryota; kingdom Metazoa; phylum Chordata; class Mammalia; order Rodentia; family Octodontidae; genus Octodon; species Octodon degus. The sequence continues at coordinate 5,571,238 of NW_004524619.1, forward strand.
TCTTTTGTAGTTGAAAAACCGAGGTCGCTGGCTACATTGGAATGAGTTAATCAAAAGTACTACTTTAGAAGATAAACATGTCAATATCCAAGATATCATAGTCCCTACAATGGATACAATTAGATACACATTTCTTATGGATTTAAGTATTACCTCTGAGAAGTAAGGAACTCTGCTAGAAACATGGATTTTGAGTGTAATGGTGCCGTTCTAATAGGATTTTGGCAATTTTGAAGTAAACTTTGAGATCATCCAGCAGCCTAGACCTGGGGAGACTAATTGACATGTCCAAGGTGACACGCGTTGTTAATGATAAACCTAGAATCCAGGTCTCCTATTGCCTGCTCCAACGATCTTGTCATTATACTTTGTTACCTTGCAAGCCACCTCATACCAACAGAGGAAAAGACAATTGCAGTGCTATGGCTAACATGACGCATGCTGTGTACAGGTTCTGTGTATTCCTGAGATAGCAAACCAACCATGATCTGCATTCTCCCATCATACTTAGAATTTTTCTAACATGTCCTATGACAGTTCTGGATTT
>NW_004524619.1:5571889-5578406 GCF_000260255.1 Octodon degus
TGGGGGATTGAACCGCGGTCCCTGATGCTTTGCCAAGCTTGTTCTAAGTAGGTGCCTTAGACCACTGAGCCATCTCTCCAGCCCCAGTTCTGGATTTCTTAATTTAGCTAAATGTCAGATTTAAAGCTCAGATTTAAATTAGGAGAATATATTAAAAAGGCATATATAATAATGATCAGAAAGAGATGTGCACTGGAGGCATTACATGCCAACTTTCTTGATAAAATTTTTAGTTATTTTTCTTTCAGGTTTAATTAGTTTTTAATACTTTAAACTAGAAAAGTTTACATGCTATCATAAATGTCATGGCTTTTCAGTAAAGAACTTGTTTATGAGAGCATTTTGAGGCCCTGTTATCTTGGTTTTTAAAAACAGGCAAATATCTTATGAGAAAACTTTTGTCTCTATTTTGGATCTCTTGATGAACTATTTTACTTTAAAGGGTAATGTTAAAAACTCTTTTGTGAGGCCAGGGAGATAGCTCAGTAGAATAAGCACTTGCCGGGCCTAAGATCCCCAGTTCCACACACACACAAAAAAAAACCAACAACAAAAAAAAAACTTTTCGCTAGGCACAGTAGGTACATACATAATCCCAACTACTTGGGAGGTTGAGACAGGAGACTGAGACCAACCTGGGTAACTGTGAGATATTTTCTCAACTAACCAGTCAGTCAACAAATAAATAAATCTTTCTTGGGAAGACAAGGAAGTTGCCAATTCTGGGAAATTCTTAGCACAGAGTTCTTTTATTCCAAAATCATTCATCAGAATAATACCTTGAAATGAATAAATACAAATATGTAATTTACAAAGGTAACTATTGCATTAAAATACATTTATTAAAATATTGACATTTGAGTTATAATAGTAATGTATGTTTCTTAATAGTCATATTAGTAACGTCTGGCAGTGGGCATTGATGACTGTAATTTTTTTTATCAGACTGGAAATTAGACTCAGGACCTCGCACTGTTGTCAGGCAGGCACTGTGCTGCTGAGCTATATTCCTGGCCTGAATTATTTTAAATAAGTATTTAACATGACTGATATTTTTTGAGCTATTATAAAAATTATGATTATAAATGCTACATTTTATTTAGAGAATAATGAAGATGTCTTTCATCACCCAAGTTTACAGATTCTCTGAATTCTAAGAATTTCTTCAGTTGGCTTGTAGACCCCCAGATCAATATTTTATAGTTTCAGTATTTTGTTAATTAAGGTTATCTTAATAAATAGCTTTCAGCAAATTGAGCACTAGACTGGAACATGTAGTGAATTCTCAGTGATCTTTCTAGTTATAAAAGAACTTTAATTTAGCATTTATACTTCAGTGATAAAAGATGTCCTGGTCAAAATGAAAATATTTAATCTTTTTTTTTGCGGAACTGGGGATTGAACTCAGAACCTTGCACTTGCCAGGGAAGCGTTAATTCCACTGAACCATCTCCCTGGCCCCGAAAATATTTAATCTTTAATGAAGTATTTATGAAACTTGAATTCCTTAGAGTTCCATGAACATAAATGCTGTGATTTTTTTCCCCTTAAGCTTAGTAAATTTCAACCAAGAATAGAAAACAATGTTTGAGGCGTCACTGAATGAAGAATTTCTTGACATTTGCTTTTATCACAAATATTTCAGTTAGTAACTGAGTTGATTTAAAATGCTATTGCATTTAGTAATTGTTGGCTTTAGAATACATTGTTATCCCAATCTCACAAAAATTTAAGGTAACTGTGAAACACCCTAAATTTATCTTACTGCTTTCACTTTACTATTCCATTTAATATTACTCTGTACCCTAAAAAGTAAAAATAAATCTTATTTCTAGGAGAAAAACTTTGACTGTCTTTTTGAAAAACTGAGCATATTACTTATTTTATTAGTGTATTGCAAATTAATATTTGATTATTAATATTTTCAAAGTAATAATCATTATTAAAGGCTGCAACATCAGACACAAATATATACTAGTCATTACTTTTACAAGTCTTCCATAAAATAACAATGATAGGTTAAATAAAATAACATAAAATAACAATGAGAATTTCTATATAAAGAGGATTTGATTATGACTTGTTTTCAAGTAACCCCAGATTCCTTTGGTAAAAATGTATTTGAACATTCTTCCATCTTAAATAACATGCTTATTGTTTTCATAAAGGCCACTGCTCTTTGTGGGTCCAACGGGTACGGGAAAATCAGTGTATGTGAAGGACAAGCTGATGAATCACTTGGAAAAGGACCAGTACTTTCCTTTTTATATTAACTTCTCTGCACGGACCAGTGCCAATCAGGTTCAGGTTAGTTGAAAGCTAGAAACATGAGTCTATGATTATTAACTTGTTTCTATGATAATTACTGAAAATTATGTGTGAAATGAGCAACTATGTGAATCTGTAAATTTACAGAAAATGTTTTTACATTCATAGTGAATAATTGAGCTCTGTTGCTTTTTTTCACCTGAGATGAAGCAATGATTAATGTCTTAACTGGAGAAGGGGGCCTAACACACACACACACACACACAACACACACACACACACACACACACACACACACACACCCAAGAGTGTTTGAGTTGGAGCTGAGCAAACTTTTCTTTGTCCTTTCTGGAGTCTACTGTATGATCTTTGGGAGCATTTGCTGCTCACCGGATCTTTGTACCAGAGACATGTAACGCTATATCTCACCTTTTGCCTCTAGATGTAACAAGATGAAAGTACTTCAGGAGCCCTTTTCTAATTGTCATATTCAGCATTCATTTCCTCATTTGTGCTCCCCTCATTTCTATTGTTTTAGTCCTAGGAATTTCTTTAACTTCAAAATCTTCCACATTTAGAGCTTTACTGCAGAGTTTTATGTGAGTGAAAATAGTTTCAATATTAATTTTTGTAATGCACAAATGAGTTCCAAAAATATCAGAAATATGAGAAAACATTCATTTATGTCAGCTATAAGAAGTTGCTGAAATTTGTAAAGATTAATGTTTTTAAGTATTAAAAAGTTAATGTTGAGATATCCAATGAGAAAATGATATACTATAGAATTATGTGTGTGTGTGTGTGTGTGTGTGTGTGTAGAATAGTAATGTAATATACAAATATTTGTGTGATAATTTTGGGTACCAGAAGGATTTCAATAAATGCTCTTTGAATGATGTTTTGTATAAAGTTTAGTTATTACCCTAAACATGAATGAATAAGGATAAACACGTACATAATGTTGCTTTGCATTCTTTCTTACTAACATTGTTAAACTTCTTTTCTTTTCTTTTTTTCTTTGGTGATACTGGGGATTGAACTCAGGGTCTTGTGCTTGCCAGGGAAGCTCTTATTCCACTGAGACATCTTCCCGGCTAAACTTACTTTCTTTTCAGTGTTAAACATGGCTTTTATGTTAAATTAGTCATTAATAAATTAAGCAAATGATAGCTGCTACAGATAAAAAAAAAATCCCATGGATACTGACAACATAAGTCTTTCTTTTTAATATTTATTTAACATAAGAAAAGATAATAATTCATAGTACAAATATAGGTAAATATATCATTCTTTCTTTTTAAAAATTTAGAATATTATTATGGCCAGATTGGATAAAAGACGCAAAGGAGTTTTTGGACCACCTATGGGCAAGAAGTGTGTAATTTTTATAGATGATATGAATATGCCTGCATTGGAGAAATATGGAGCTCAACCTCCCATTGAATTATTACGACAGTTTTTTGACTGTGGACATTGGTAAATATTTAACCGACGTCTTAAAAAATCATGTTGAAGTTGGATCTCATATTTTACATTTCAATTTTTTTTAGAGCAGAACAAGTATTTCCCACGATATTTAGGGAAAATTCATTATGTATATTTTTCTATAGAGATTTTTGAAGAGATTTTCTATATATTTGTTTTGTGAGATGAGATCTTGCTATGGTGACCAGGCTGCTCTCAAACTTATGTGCTGTAGCAATTGTGTCACCTGGCAGTATCTGGGGCTACAGGTACACATCTCTGCATCGAATTTGTGCGCGCGCGCGTGTGTGCATGTGTGTGTGTGTGTGTGTGTGTGTGTGAAGTTCTCTATCTCTGAGATACACACTTGGTACGTCTATAGCTTTCTCTTTAAATATTATTTTTGTAACAGAGTGTTATTTATTTATTATGAACACAATAAATTGAGGGAGGCATAGAGATTTTCTGTATATCCCCTGCACCTACAAATTTGTAACCTCCTCCACTTTCAAACTGTCTATCAATGTGGCACATTTTTTTCAACTGATGAACATCATTATATCATAGTCACCCAAAGTCTGTGCGCTAGGATTTGCATGGTGTCCATCTTCTGCACTTGGAAAATGTGTAACATGAACCCCTCAATATAAAATCATCCAGTGTATTTTCACTTACCTAAAATGCTCTTATCTTTTTCCCCTTCTAGACCCTGGCTGCCACTGATCTTCTGACTGTGTTCATAGTTTAGCCTTCTCTAGAATGTCCTACTGTTTGTCAGCTTTCTGTTGTTCTATCAAATATGTGAACTAATCAACTAAAAAGAAAGCATTTCATGTTCATAGCTATGGAGATTCCAGCCCAAAATCAAGAGGGCCACTGCTTTTAGAATTGTGGAGAAGCAGGCTCTCATGCCTCTTCATGGCAGTCTACCCTATGTTGTAGGGTGCATTTTTATTTCCTTTTACTCAGCCCATACTTTCTCTGCAGAGCTTATTTCTTCCTCTGCCCTCTGCATTTCATTCTACCTTTAACAAATATGAAACTTTGCCAACATTAAAAAAAAAAGCATTTTGAGAGGCAGTGTAACATGACAAGGGAACACATAGGAAGAAAAAATCACTCATCTCATGGTTGGGAAGCAAAAGTGAGGAAAAAACTGGGGTCTCCAGGCCCCTTAGAGGGCATTCCCAAATGACCTAAACACCTGTAAAGTATTCTCCCACTCTGTGGTTTGTCTTCTCATTCTCTTGGCACTGCCTTTCAAAGAGCAGAAGTTTTAATATTAATAGAGTCCAACGTCTCAATTATTTCTTTTACATAACATGCCTTTGAGGATGTATCTTTATATCGTGCCCAACATAATCTAGATTTTCTATGTTACATTGCAGGAGTTTTGCATGTAATACATTATAACATATAACCTTGTGTTTTGCAGTTAATATTTAGGTTGTGATCTACTTTGGGTGAGTTGTTGTAAAGGGTGTAAAGTCTGTCTAGATTTTTTTTTTTTTTTTTTTTTTTTTGCTTATTCATAGCCTATTTTCCCAGCACCATTTCATCTGTTGAAAGACTACTTTTGCTGGGCCTAGGAGCTAGCCCACTCGTTTTGATCAAAGATTTCAATATTAAAGGACTTGATGGCCTGTTAAAAATAGTCCTTTTTTTACTCTGAGTAGTTCCAATTAAATTGTATCAGATACACACTTCTGACTACAATTGTGAAGCCTGTCCCTGTCTATGTAATGAAGGTGCTATTTAAACACCCTTCAGCACTGCAGAGATTAGGTTGGAGGTGAAGCAAAGAAAATCAGGATTGACCATAATCAGGGTAACTGTAAACTTCGTTGTTCACTGAGAACAAAAGGTAGGTATTTTTTATTGCAGAAAGCACAAAGCAGATGGTCTTCAGTAAAATGGAGCATATAGTCATCCTGCCTATATCGAGCTGCTGTAGCCGTTCATCTGTGCTTCTCTGCATTTGAAGAAAGAGAAGGAAAAGTGGGCAAATTAGAAAGAATAGGAGGAAAGCAAAGGAAGGGCAAGAAGAAGGGACAGTCTAGACACACAGCATCGGAATAATAGAAATAGTGTCACTAAGTGAGAAATAGTATTCTGTTTGAAATAAAAAAATTCTCTTGAAACATTATCTAAGTTCCTTTCATGGAAGCTACACGAAGGTTATGTTTCTAGGGATATCTATATTTCATTCCATCTTATTTTCTCGATAACAGATTGTTTAAATTTTTTGTATGATTTCAAGGTACGACCTTAAGGACACAAGCAAAATCACACTGATTGATATCCAGCTGATTGCTGCGATGGGCCCTCCAGGAGGTGGAAGAAACCCAGTCACGCCTCGTTTTATTCGACATTTCAACATTTGCACTATTAATGCTTTTAGTGATGAAACAATGGTCCGAATCTTCTCCTCCATTGTGGCATTTTACCTTAAGGTTCATTTATTTCCTCCAGAGTATTTTTCAGTTGGGAACCAGATAGTCAGTGGGACAATGGAGGTAAGCAAATAATGCGCTGCAAAGTGTTTTGGTTTTATAAGTTACCCACATTTATCCCTTTAAAAAATACTTTTATTAGTAAAAGTTTGTAGGACATGATGATTGCAATTATCGTAGGGCGTTGGCACATGTACATAATAAATACATCTTAAATTTTTTTCTTTCATCTCCTGCCTCCATCCCTGCTCCTTCCAATTCTTGGTCCCCTTCCCATGTACAAAAGGTTTATCTTCATCTTTTTCCTCTCTTCTTCTTCTTCTTCTTCTTCT
>NW_004524619.1:5579001-5598277 GCF_000260255.1 Octodon degus
TTCTTTCTTTCTTTCTTTCTTCTTCTTCTTCTTCTTCTTCTTCTTCTTCTTCTTCTTCTTCTTCTTCTTCTTCTTCTTCTTCTTCTTTCTTCTTCTTCTTTCTTCTTTCTTCTTTCTTCTTTCTTCTTCTTCTTGCTGGGACAAATACCCAACACTCAAAATGAGGGAAGGAAAGGTTTATTTAGTACACAGTTACTTGAGGTTTCAAGACCCTGGAGGAGAGGCTGGGGCGCTGCCGTGTCCAAGATGACCCTCCCCACCTCTCAGAGAAAGCACAGGCTCGCCAGGTTCGCACCTCTCTAGCCCCGCCCCTCAAGCCACTTGTTGCTTCTCCAGCCATGTCTGTTCCATAATTTACATGAGGTTTTGGGGGGACAAGTAGACACAAACCATAACAACATCCCTTTTTAAAAAACATTTTTCCACCTTGGTCATCTACTTTGGCCTTCATTATCAGTGAAGTTCTTCAGAAGATTTAGGAATAGGAAGATTATAAGCTTTGAAATTAGGCTAACTGGGGTTGAAAGTTGACTGCTGTTTTCTAAATGTAGGACCTAGTGATTTGATCTTTTATAGGCTGTTTTTAAAAATTTTTATTTGTATTTACTTTATGCTTAATTTATTTCCATGCCATTAGCTTTTGTTTCTTCAGGGATATCTTTTTCTTCTGTGCAACTTCCTCCTCTGGTCTAGGAGCAGTTTGTTCCTTTTCAGTAAGGATCATCTCAGTGTGGCAGGGGGAGCTCTGCCATTATGCCATTAATGTATGCCATTAACGTATGGATTAATCCAGCCATGAGCCTATAAGTACGGCGGTGCATCTTGGGTGCTTTGTTCACCTGAATATGTTCAATCACCAGAGAATCTACATCTAAACCCTTCAGCTCAGCATTACTCTCTGCATTTTTAAGCGTGTGCAGCAAAAATTCAGCACTCTTTTTGGGCCAGCGACCCTGTGTCCAACCCCACTGTTTGGCCTGGGCACACCTACCAATTCTACCATGATAACACCAGAATGACGTGTTGCTTCTTTAATGTGACATCCTTCAGACACCTGGTGGCCTTTCGGATATGCCTGGGCAGTTTCACATGTGTTCTTAAAGTGAATGCAAAGATTTGAGCCTCTTGATTTGCATGATTTTGTGGGGTTTTCTGGGTCGAGATAGTGGCAAACCGTTTTCATAGGTCACCTCAGGCTGCTCACAGGAAAAACTATAGGCTGGTTTTTAAAGCACTAAAATGGAATATAATACTTATTGCACAAGACTGTTATAGGGAATGCATCTAGTGTAAGTACCTACCATATCATATATATTTCCCTAGTTGTCAGGATACAACTATAATATTCATTAATTTCCTTTTTTACTTCTCATTCTTAAGCATCTTATAAATACATTACTTTTGCAAGTCAAACCACATAAGTTAAAAGGAATAGTGAAAAATAATTATTCCACATAAGTTAAAAGGAATAGTGAAAAAATAAGGAATACCGGACAGGAGGTGAAAGGCTCCCTAGAAATGACTGCATGAGTTTCCACAAATACTTTATCTTTTTTTTATGTTTTATCTTTTTAAAGTGCTCCCTTTTGGGAGGATATTTGTAATATTTGAGAAAAGAGGTAGCATATTTATTCTGATATAGGATAAATGTTTATAAAGTATATTTCTGTTTCAGGCATCTCTTGGAAAGGGGGGAGTTGATCAGCTATAAGGGGATGCAGAAAGGACTTCTCCATCCCCATTCTTTGAAGCCCCAGACACCTGTTATGTGCAGAGAATGAGGCAGGGGAGAATTATAGCACACATACACATATAATTTTTGTTTTTCTATTTATCAGACTATGTCATAAAAGATTTAATTTAATATAAGGCTATAATATATCAGGCTGTAATATAAAGATTTAATTCTCCTAAAAGAGAATATTAACTGTCATTTGATGGATTGAATATATATTTAAATACACTTCATTTTCATATTATGCCAATTAAGATGGAAGAGAGAAACAGAGAGCTTAAGAGAATAGAAGGGAAAGAAAAGAATAAATGGATTTTTTCCAAGAGAACTTAAATCATTTACTGATTAGATATGTTAATACATTATAGACATGCCTCATTCACAATTGTCATTTTACCTGGTACCATTACTCAGTTTAGATACTGTATAGGATGTGCCAAAATCATTGAAAATTTGTTTTAGCATATGTTTGCAGTATATAAAGATTGTGTTCATTGTGGGGAATTGGTATCTGTGCACAACACATCTCAATTCCTTTTTTCTCTTCTCTTCCACCATGTCCCCTTCTTTGCCAGCATCAGATTCATGTATCTTATAAAATCTTTTAAAGTTAAAAATCATAATACAGATAACAACCAGACTAAGAGACCAAAAAACATATAAAGCAATTAACCCAAATCATGCTATGCTTTTAGATATATAATCCATGCTGGGTTACAATAACTAGTTTCATTTTTTTTGTTTTTAACTTGGAGTTTTTCATATAAAAGAAGCCATGCAGTGTTTAAACCTGTGTCTGATTTACTCACTTAACATTATGATTGTAAGGTCCATCTATTTCCATAGAAATGACTCATGCTTAACCTCCTTTATGGCAGAGTTGTACTCCACAGTTTACCCATTCATCCACTGATGGGCGTAGAGGCTGCTTTCAAGATTCAGTTATTATGGGTTGTGATTCATAAACATGTTTATATACTGTAATAGATGTATTTTTAAAATACAAAATGATTTTAATTTGATTTAGCATTCCTTTGGACAATATTATTGATTCAAACTACCAAATATTTCACTAACTCACATATAAATAAGGTCTCTTAACCCCTAGGCTATTTTTCTTAAATATTGGTGGTATAGAATGTTAACATCTACAAGGTAAAATATTGCCCTTGGAAAAAAATATTTTCCTTTTAATTCTTTGGAAAGACATCTAGAAGGAAAATAGCTGGGTCAAATGGAATTTCTATTTAGTTTTTTGAAGAATCTCCTACTGATTTCCATAGTGGTTGTAACAGTTTACATTCCCATCAGTAATAACGAAGGGTTCATTTTTACCTTTGCAGATTCTCTAGTTGTTATTGATTAATTTCTTAGTGATAGCCATTCTTTTTGGAAAAATCTCAGTGTTCTTTCTGTTGTTCTGTTTCATTTTTTGAGCCAGGGTTTCACTATGTAGGCCAGGCTGGCTTTGAACTCACTATGTAGCCCAGGCTGGCCTCAAACTCGCAGAAATCCTCCTGTCTCATCCTCCTGAGTGCTGGGATTACAGGAGTGCACCACCATGCCTGGATGTCAATGTTATTTTAATTTCTAGAATGGTCAGCAATGTTGAGCTTTTTCAATATACTTATTGGCTCTTTGTACTTCTTCATCTGAAGTGTGTTTATTTATTTCAAATGCCCATTCTTTGACTGGATCTTTTAATTTGGAGAGGGGCTAACTTTGGGGAGTTCTTTATATATTCTACATATTAATCATTTGTCTGAGGGGTAGAATTTTTTTCTCACTTTGTACATTTTCTCTTCCACCTGTTGATGGTTTTAACTGCTGTACAGAAGGCTTTTAATTTGATGTGATCTCATGTGTTGATTCTTGGTATTATCTCCTATACAACAAAGATTCTGTTAAAAAAAAAAAGTCTTTGCCTAAAAATTTTAGTTTTTAAAAATTTCAAATCAAATGTGGCATTACCCTGAAGGAATTCTAACTACATATTGCTGAGAATATTTTATCAAAATTACTTCAGAGTACACTAAGTTTATGCACCACATTTGAATTTTTAATTAGTTTTATTGGTACATTTTAGATTTACATAATGATAACATTCGTCAGAGGAAATTTGTACTTACACATGATATATCTTCTCTTTTTTTCTATTCTCCTGTCCCTGCAACCCCTCTCTCCCTCCTTATTTACAAAAACTTTGTTTCTCTTTTTTGTTCTATTTTTTCTTTTTACAGCACATTTTTTAAAAGCTACATTTATCCAGCATCACAATCAGACTTCTATATTTAGCAACCAACAGTGTAGGTGCAAAAAACATCTACAGTAAAATTATTTGCTAGAATGATTTACTCTTTCCATGGAACAGAAACTAAAATAACTTATACAATTAGTCACAAATACAGTTCCAAGCGTTTTCTTTTTTCCCATACACACAATTTTTTATTTATTTATTTATTTATTTTTTAGTATGTCATCTCTGTAGCAGCTATACCCAGCTGCTAATGTTCATGACTGAGGAATAAATCTGTTGTAACCTGTGGCTTCTCTATTATTTTCTGGCTCTCTTCTGTTGAAATTTGTTTGCTGGAAATAATTAAAACATTTAGCAACTGCCAAAGCTACTTTGGAATAGCCCTAGCTACCTTGAGTTTCCAACCTCATAGGGACCAGAGCTCTGCTTCTGAAGTTTCCTCCCTTCATGGATCCAAAATGTGAAGATTATTATATTTATCAAAATCACTGTTGCTTGCAACACTTTCAAAATTGCTTCCATTAGTACCAAATCCATTGTAGGCATTCCCACTGCCATCACATTTGTCACCACTATAGCTGCCACCAAAGCCACCTCAGCCACTGAAGTTTTCTCCATGACCAAAATTCCATTGGCACAAAACCACTTGTACTACCAACAAAGTTCCAGAACTACTTTAATCTCTTTGGGTCGAGAAGCACTAATTATCTCTTACTTCAATAGGGCTTTCCTTACTTCACAATTAGGACCATGAATACGATGGTGTTTCTGAATGGCAGTCTTACTTACAGAGTCAGGGTTGTCAAAGGCTACAAAAGAAAACCCCTCTTCTTTCCTCTGCCTCAGTCATGATTTCAGTGACTTCAATTTCTCCATATTGTTCAAAGTAATCTCATAGATGACTTATTAATCTTCTATAATGCCACCAAAGAGAATCTTCACAGTTAAGAGGGAACCTGCTTTATGCCAGTTTTCTCTTGAGACTGCTCTCTTTGATTCCACAACTGTTCCACTCACCTTATGTGGCATTGCCATCATGGCTGCCACTACCTCCTCCACAATGGCATATGTGGCAAACCCAGAGTCCTGGAGCAGTTGATCTTGATCCCTCATTGTCACATAGTTCATGATGGTCCCCATTGCTCAAAAAGGTTTCTTAGACTTCCATCAGTTGTTGTGAAGCTCGGCCTTCTGATGAAGAGCTGTTCAGGCCTGTTAGGAGATTCTTAGAAGTAATGGAATGGGAAGAGACATGTACAGTGCTTCCTTCAGTAGAAAGGAGGAAGCTAACAAGTGTATCCCTGATTGACTTTCAAGTTAATGGTAGTCAGCTGGAAATTATTTCGTGTACTTGAGGCTGAGTTACCGAATTTCCCTTTTTACTGCAATTTTTAACTGCTTAATCTTAGGTCATCATGAAATAAAACAACTGCAAAATAAAATAAATTTGGAAATAAAATTGACTTGGGTGGCATCCAAGTTGAAGGAATATTGAATTTCTTCAACTTCCTAAAGCCTAGTTGAGTGCTATAAGTCAAACACATATGTCATGTGAAGCTTACTAGTATACAACTTACCAAGCTGATATGATCTGAGGGATACCTAAAATCTTATTTGTTATAACTTTTCTGGTTAGCATTGTTTTTTTCTGTTTCATTTTTATACAGATATATAAACAATCCATGGAAAATCTTTTACCCACTCCCACAAAATCTCATTATACTTTCAACTTGCGTGATTTTTCACGAGTTATCCGGGGTTGTTTACTCATCAAAAGAGATGCTGTAGACAGCAAGCAAACTATGATCCGCCTATTTGTGCATGAGGTTCTCCGAGTGTTTTATGATCGCCTCATTAATGATGATGATCGAAAATGGCTCTTCAAATTAATTAAAACTGTTACAAAGGACCATTTTAAGGAATCATTTGATGGTGTCTTTTCACATTTGAAGAAAGAGAATAAATCAGTGAGTATATTTAGTGATTTAAAATATATCAAGTTAAAACATTAAAATTTCATGAATTGTAACAATTAACACTTTTAAATATCTCATTGCTTTTGAATGGACATATTCCTTTAGCTTTTCTTGAAGAGAGGTATTAATTATAAGATTAGTGTTCAGAGGAATACATGTAACATAGAAGTTTTTAAAGAATGACAGGGATTAAGTGACGTAACAGATTTAAAGTGTATAACTACCTAATGTATAAGAATTACCCAAAATGATTCCCCATTTTCTGAAAAAAACAATCAAAACTTTTATTTCAGAAGAGTGTCTTTTAGTTATTAATTTTACAAGTGTATAATTTTCTACCTTAATGTTTAAAATAATTATCCAACTAATAATCATCTTATAACATGGCTAAAATAAAATTTTACACAGTTAAACATGTATTTTAAGGGACAACATGCTCAGGCCCCTCTCCTGTCCCTCTCTCAGATAGGAGCTTTCTTTCCCCTAATAAATATATCTGCTCAAAAAATGTATTTTAGAAAAAAAATTAGGTTTTGTCATATGTTGATTTTTGCTTTATAGATAACTGAAGAAGACTTAAGAAATCTCATGTTTGGGGATTATATGAATCCTGACCTTGAAGGAGATGAGAGAGTTTATGTTGAAATCACAAATATTTACCTCTTTAATGACATTGTAGATCAGTGCTTAGATGAATATAACCAAACTCACAAAACAAGAATGAATCTCGTCGTGTTCAGGTACCTACATTTGATATTGATGCTTGAAATTGATAAATTTTTACTGTGAAATATTTAAATGTACAAAAAGATAATAAAGAAAAATATGTGGACACCTATCATCATACTAAGATGTAAAACACTTTTACTTACAATTTAATTTTAGTCCCCTGTTGTCCTCAATCCTCCCGCACTGTGTCCTGCATCATAACCTGTAGAAGTAAAAAGAAACTCACATGTTTCTTTGAACTTTTGCTATACATACATATTTTGCTACACATATACGCACAATCTTATTTTGAATGCTTTATTTTCTATTTTTTAAAACAAATTTTATTGTGTGGGCTGGTGAGATGGCTCAGTGGTCTAAAGCACCTACTTAGAACAAGCTTAGCAAAGCACAGGGACCGCCGTTCAATCCCCCAGACCACATGCCAGCCAGCCCCGCCCCCTGGTGGGCTGAGCTGGACACACACACACACACACACACACATAAATAAATAAATAAAATTAAAAAAAAATTATTGTGTATATTGATAGTATGACATCCCATTATAAATGTATATATAATAAGTGGTAAGCATATTTACATGTACAGTGGTACTTCAGTTCACGAACTTAATTCATTCCGTGATTCAGGGGAAGATGGTTGTACTCCTATTCGTCATCCAATGTGGAGTTCATGAACAGAAGCAAAATTCTGCCTAACTTCTTTTTGCAAACCAAATTGTTTGTGAATAGAACAATTATTGTAAACTGTCATGGATAATAAGATTTTTTTGACAGGTATGTCTTGGAACATTTATCAAGAATATGTAGAATTTTGAAGCAGTCTGGTGGAAATGCTTTGCTTGTTGGACTTGGAGGAAGTGGCCGTCAATCTTTAACTCGTCTGGCTACATCCATGGCCAAAATGCAGATTTTCCAGCCAGAAATTTCTAAGAGCTATGGCATGAATGAATGGAGAGATGATATGAAGGTAAAGTTATGAGCGCACCTAGCATCTAAAATGACAATAGTGCATTCTTTTACCTGTAATGGGAGAACAACCTATGGAGCCGTGTACTAGGTGTGTGGGTGGTGAGGACAATGGCATTCACTGAGCACCTAGTATGTGTACTTACTGAAGAGTGTCCTCAGTGCTTTACCAACTTGATCTCATTCTATAGGTGCAATAGGGCAATGCACCAGCTTTGGCCTTCTCTGTGTTTTACACAGATGAAGCCCTGGAAGCTGAGGGAAGTGGTACATGGAAGAGTAAGGCTTTTTAACGGAAGTCATCCTCACTATTAAAACTATTTTATCATAGTTCTGGAGGGGAATGAATTTCAGATAAATACATGATTTCCATCTGATTGGTAAGTATAGATTTCAGGGGCTAGGTATGCTGGTCAGCGCTTCAACGTATGCCTTGCATGGGGAAGGCCCTGGATTTGATCCAGGCACCTCAAAAAAGAGAACCTGATGATGTAGCAAATGTTGTCTTAATAGTTTCTTCAGACCTCTGTTGCTGTCCCATAAACCAATAGAATAGTAAAGCACATATGCAGGCAGGGCTTCACCCTTATGTGTGTAGGGATCTGCAGTGTCCTAGAGAGACTCCGGTAAAGAGATCATTCAAAGTGAAAAAGAAGGAAAATACTGCATTCATCTTCTCTAGCACTTACACACTAAAGTTTTGCATCCTAAAAATTAGCATAACGAAATTTGTTGTTGTTGTTTTGTTTTCTTGGCTATTTAAAGGAAGGAATGGTAGAATCCAAGCAACTACCAAAGAGGTCCACATAAACATGAAAGGAAAAGAAAATATTACCTTTTCTTTTTCTGGAAACAGTGTCTTGCTATATGATATGGGCTGATGTAGCCCAGGCTGGCCTCGAACTTGTAGCGATCTGCCTGTCTCAGCCTCCCAATTGCTGGGATTATAGGCATGTAGCACCATACCTGGTGAAAATAGTAATTTATGCCCTTTCCTTTTCTGATCATACTATACAGGAAAATTTTTGATTTACTTATTTTTTTAATATTTATTTATGTGTGTGTGTGTGTGTGTGTGTGTGTGTGTGTGTCCAGCTCAGCCCACCAGGGGG
The DNA here is from genome assembly GCF_000260255.1 of Octodon degus. Taxonomy (NCBI): domain Eukaryota; kingdom Metazoa; phylum Chordata; class Mammalia; order Rodentia; family Octodontidae; genus Octodon; species Octodon degus. The sequence continues at coordinate 5,587,779 of NW_004524619.1, forward strand.
CGGGGCTGGCTGGCATGTGGTGCTGGGGGATTGAACCGCGGTCCCTGTGCTTTGCTAAGCTTGTTCTAAGTAGTTGCTTTAGACCACTGAGCCATCTCACCAGCCCATGTGGTACATCATGCACCAACTTTGGTTTTTTGGTTTTTTTGCAGAACCAGGGTTTGAACTTAGGCCCTTGCGCTTGCCAGGGAAGCGCTTATTCCTCTGAGCCATCTTCCTGGCCCTTTTGATTTACTTATAAATAAACTAGTAGATTTAGAAATCAGCATACTTCATGTACCACTTCATAGTAGCAAAAAACATAACATGGACTTTTTTTTAGGGGTGTGTGTGTGTGTGTGTGTGTGTGCAGGGTCTCACTATGCAGCTCAGACTCATAGTGATCCTCCTGCTTTCAGCCTCCCTAGTGCTGGGATTATAGGCGTGCACCACCACGCCTAGACTCCATTGCTGGCTCAGCGTGCCCAGGAGGTGGGGTCAGTGCAGCATGTGGTACCAGGGATTGAACTCTGGCCGCTGCACTTGCCTAAGCAAGCGCTTAGTCCATTGAACTATCTCACTGGCCCAGGACTTTTTTTAAGAACATGGACTTTGAGGTCAGACATATGTCTTAATTTCTAATCTAGGTAAAGTTTTGTTAATGTTACTATTTTTTAAAAATCTCAGTTAAATTGATTTTTAGCATTTTTTTTTATTGTCATTTATTTGTCAATTATCTTATTTGGGCATATTACTAAGTCTTTCTGTGTTGTTTGTTATGTGAACTTATTTATTTCTTCTGTGCCATTGATTGTAATGAACTCTCATTTCTCATTTTAGTCACTGAGTCTTCTCTTTTTCTCTGGTTAATCTAGCTAAAGTTTTGTTAATGTTGTTAATACTTTTTAAAATCTCAGTTAAATTGATTTTTTTAATTTATTTTTTATCCTCTCATTTATCTCTGCTGGGCATGGTGATGCACACCTGTAATCCCAGTGCTGGGGAGGCTGAAACAGGAGGATTACTACAAGTCCGAGCTGCATAGTGAGACCCTGTACCAAATACATTTTTAAAAAGATATAGCATTCTGTTGCCAATGTGAGAGCTATCTTCTTTTTTAATATAAATGTTTGTAGCAGTAAGCTTTTCTTGTAGCCTTGCTTTTGCTATAAAACATTAGTTTTGGTATGCAGTATTTTTGTTTTCATTTGTCTTAAAATATTTTCAGATTTTCCTTGTGACTTTTTTTTCCTGGCCCAGTAAGTATTTAGTAATGTGCTGTTTAATTTTCATGTATTTGTGGATTTCCTAATTTTCCTCTAGTGTTGAGTTCTAGTTTTGTTTCACTGTGACTGGAAGAGACACTATAATTTCAGCTTTTAAAAATTTAAGACTTGTTTTATAGCTAACCATGTGCTCTGTACTACAGAAGATTTCATGTGCAACTTATTTTGAATTTAAGAAGAATGTGTACTCTGCTGATGATGGGTGGGATTTTCTGCATGTTATCTGTTAGGCCCAACTGGTTTATGGCGTTGAGTAATAATTCTGTCTTGTATTCTCTTGAAATATTGGTGTTGAAGTCTCTTATTCTCACTATGTTGTCAAAGTTTCTTCATGTATTTAGGAAGTTTTGACTCATAAATATTTATAATGTTCTATCTTTCCAATGAATTGATCTCTCATTTTTGTGATACTAGTGGAGATTGAACATTAAACCCAGGACCTGGGCTACGTGCTCAGAACTTTTTTGTTTTGTTGTTTAAATTTTTTGACATGGGGTCTCAGCAAATTAATAAGTTACCCAGACTGGACTCAAACTTGCATTCCTCTTGTGTTTGCCTTTCCAGACTGCTGGAATTAAGGCACACAGTACCACTCCTAGCAATGACTTTTTTTCCCCCATTACTGGGGATTGAACCCAGGGACTTGTATATACTAGCCAGTGACTCTACTACTGAGTTATACCACCAGCACTGTGAATTGATTCTTTTATCAAATATATGTCTTTGTGTTTGTCTTGTTTCTTTGGCAGGAGTTGCCAGGAATCAAACTCAGAACCTCAGTGTTGCCAGGCATGCATTCCACCTGCTCCTTTGCCTCATTCATTTTATTTTATTTTTTTGCGGAACCGGGATTGAACTCAGGCCCTTGCGCTTGCCAGGCAAGCGTTTATTCTACTGAACTATCTCCCTAGCCCCACCTCATTCATTTTAAATTACTTACCTTCAGGTTAGCTGAACTTTTACTGCCTGATCAATTTTAATGTTGAATCCTTTAGAGAATTATTGTACTTTTTCGGCTGTACAGGGTTATTTGGTTATATTTTCTTTCTTTCTTTCTTTTTGGTGGAACCGGGGATTGAACTCAGGCCCTTGCACTTGCCAGGCAAGTGCTTATTCCACTGAGCCATCTCCCCGGCCCCCCTCTTTCTTTCTTTCAGTATAACATTCAATGTATTATTTCTTTCTCAAGATAGTTTCCTTCAGTTCATTAAGACCCAGCTCCCCTTCCATGGACTTTGGTGGAGGTCATGGGGCAGCACCAGTAGGTGTAAAGCCAGGTGGAGGAGTTCCATCCTTGCGGGCTTCACAAGATCGATTCCTGACCACTGTGCTGTGAATGGCACAACTCACACAGTAATGCAGCTTCACATACAGCTTGGAAGCATATAGCCATCAAAGACACTGACTTCGAAAATGCCCCTGACGGTGGTGGCCTCCACAGTGTTCCAAAAGACAAATGTCTTCATGGCCTTGTCCTTGAGTACTTACCGGGTGCAGTTTGTGCTGCGAATAGGCTGCACATGACTGCGGCCCTTTTGGGCACAACCATTGCTCGCTCGTTCTTTCTTTCTTTCTTTCTTTCTTTCTTTCTTTCTTTCTTTCTTTCTTTCTTTCTTTCTTTCTTTCTTTTTCTGTCATCTTGAAAGGGAGGACCTGAAAGAGGCTATATTTTATTTTATTTTTTTGTTGATATTCTCATGTTTTCCTAGTTTAGTTTAATTGTCTGCTTATGGCTACTTTGGGCTCATTGAGCACCCTTAAAGCAAATATTTTAAGGCCTTTTATCAGATATTTCATAGATCTTCATAGATCTTCCTGTGGTTTATTTCTGGACTTTTATCTTGTTTCTTTGGTTGGACTATGTTTCTGTGTTTCTTTACACACTATGTTGAGATTTGGGCATTTGAAACAGGAGCTACTTCTACTCTTTGCAACTGGCCTTCATGCAGTTGCATGAAAGACCTTCATCAATCCACCGGGTCAGAGAACTGAGACCTCGCAAACCTTTTCTTGGGACTTACCTTCTTTGTGGTTTTGTGTATGCTTTTATTCTAATCAATAGAGAAGCTTTTATCTTTGCTATTTTCTGGAACCCTTTTTAAAAAAATCTCTGTCACAATCCTTTCTCTCTCTTTTTTAAAAAAATATTTATGTATTTGGCACAGGGTCTCACTACATAAATCGGACTCCTAGTGATCCTGTTTTCAACCTGCCAAGTTCTGGGATTACAAGTGTGTGTCACCATGCCTGGTCTTGGTGGCGGGCTCAGCACGCCCAGAGACAGGGCCAGCAGGGCATGTGGTGCTGGGAATTGAACCCCAGTCGCTGTACTTCCCTAAACAGGTGCTTAGTCCATGAAGTTATCTTGCCAGCCCTAATCCTGTGCTTTTACTCTCTCTAGCTTCTTCCCTGCTCTCTTCCTGTGGAACTGCAGAGTTCCTGAAATAGCACTATAATTAGGTGCTAAATCACATGCCGCCTTCTGAACCAATGGTTTTGTTTTGGGACTTGGAAAAACCAAACAGTTTGTATCTTTCATGTAAGGGACAGGGGAAATAGACCTTAAGTGATAGCCCCACCAGAATCAAAGTAACCTTCAAGAAAAGTATTGTCAAAGAAAGGGAAAGGAAAAGAAAGAAAAACCAACAGAAGTCTACCACATTCTGCTTATAACATTTTTACTTTAAGGGTCTGTTGAAAAATGTGGGTGTGCGAGGCCAGAAGACAGTCTTTCTCATCACAGACACTCAGATTAAAGAGGAAGCTTTTCTAGAAGATATTGACAGTGTGCTCAATACTGGAGAAGTGCCTAACATTTTTGCAGCAGATGAAAAACAGGAAGTGATGGAGGTAAATGCTTTTGTGGAAGCGCCCTTCTCAGCAGAGGAATTTTCTTATTTTAAAGCTATTTCTCTACTATTCAGGATAAATGTTGCTTGTACAGTTGTTCATGTTTACTTCATTTGGTGTCAGTCCTGGGGAATTGTATTTTTTATCTACTTTTGCAAGACTGAGCATTGAAGAATCCAGGGTCTTGTGCATGCTAGGCAAGTGCCCTACCACTGAGTTATATCCACAGCCTCCTTAGAAAGGTTATATTTTTTGTATATGTGTGGTTCTGGAAATTGAATTCAAGGTTCTGGCAATGAGCTCTATCAAGAGCCTTTTTATAGTTTTACAGTTTGATATGAGGCCTTGCTAAGTCACTAAATGGCCTAGGCTGGGCTCTAACATGTGGCCCTCCTGCCTCAGCCTCCCAGAGTACTGGAATTGCTGGTATGCACTGCCATGCTCAGCTTGTGTAATGCTAGTTTAAATTCATCATAATTTGGGGTTAATTTTTTTCTCCTTCTAAAACACAGGCTATGAATTAGTAATGTGTTATTGAGGGCTTTTTAAGTGTTCACACTAATAAATCTTTTATTTTGTTGGGTTTGCAGAAACAACTTGATTATGAGACAGAATTTTTATTTTATAACTCCTATTTTCATCATAATGGCAGCTTGTTTTTCCTGTTTGGTAATATTTAGTATGTTTTATAAAGTATAAAGAAAATTTTAAAACATTTAAGTTGATATAAAAAATAACATTAATGCTAATTGATTAGCCTATGATTTATATCACTGGTTGGCAAATTTGTCAAGTCTTAAGACTTGGGAGGCTCAAGTCTCACACTTGGGAGGTTCGTTCTCTGCCTCCACTCCGACTGTTGCGGGGAGGTGACTTATCTTGGCAGGCACCCTGCTTTTGCCTTCCGTGGGCCAAGCGCACATGTAATAGTTCCTCCTGTGTAGGGTGGCTGTGAGATACATGAACCAAACCTCACAGTAAACCACTTGGGTCGCACTCGCAAGCCCACAGTCAGTGGTGCACTACCAGTTCATGGCCTGCGTTGGGGAAGCTGAATGACATTTTGCTTTTGGGAGAGATGTCAAGAATGTGGCAAAACTACGAATGAATGGTGACTTTTCTAATTTGTAGGGGAAATTTAGCCTTAACAATACCATGCAGAGTAGTCCCTAGCTTTTCGGCTCACTTTATCTGTTGTTTGTCTTTTGTTTCCTATAATTTTTGCTAAGTTTTTCCATTGCATCACTATTTCCATTTTACACTAGTATATTTTATATACAGCTATGTGGGTTTTTTTTTGTGTGTGTGATGGGGTCTCTCCGTGTTCCTCAAGCTGCCTCCAAATCCTGTGCTCAGGCCACCCTGCCCCTGTTCTCTCAGTAGCTGGGGCTCTAGATACACACCACAACCCCCAGTTAGCACCTGTGTGCTCTAAAATGTAACAAAGACCACATGCTACACACTGTGGTATAACTTTTTTGTTCCTTACAGAAGGACATTTTAGTGTTTCTTTCCTCTTAAACACAATATTGAGTTATAGACCTGTACTCAAGCTGATAAGCTTTTACGATTATATTTATAAGGCAAATGCTAGGTAAGCATTTATTTTCAAAGTGTAGAATTATAGTTAGAAGAGATTATGTAAGGAAAATGATATCAAAGCCATTGTATTGATGTAAAAACAAAATTTTAAAGATATTTATGAGAAGCAATAGAATTTTATGTTTTAGTGTTCACTAAACTCATCAACCAACCTATTTCATTTATACAGTCTTTATTTTTTATATTTTTTAGGGTGTTCGCCCAGTAGCTCAGGCTGGCAATAAGCATGATGAGCTCAGTCCTTTAGCTCTGTTTGCTTTCTTTGTGAATCGCTGCAAAGATAACCTTCATGTTGTAGTGGCCTTTAGCCCCATTGGAGATGCCTTTCGAAATCGGTTGAGACAGTTCCCATCTCTCATCAACTGCTGTACCATTGACTGGTTTCAGGTTTGTAAACTTGGGAGGTAGCAGCTAACTCTTGGAACTGCCTTCATTAAGCTCAATAATATACATTGAACAAGTGATTCTTGATTCGTTACTATAGTGACAGGCAGAGTGTTCAACACCAGGTACAGGTAAGACTGTATGTTCTGCACAAGGATTCTGTACTCTTAAGACATAAATGGCAACCAGCAAGGGGCTACGGAAATAGCTCAGTGGCCTAAGCACCGGCCTTGCAAGCCCAAGGACTAGGTTCAATCCCTAGCACTTCATGCTGTGCCGGCCCCGCCTCCGAGCTGCAGAGTGAGACCCTGTACAAAAGGCAACCAGCAGTCAAAATTATATAAAAGAGTCATAATGTTGGTGTAGAAAAGGCATATATACAGAGATAGTAAATTTCTGAAATATGAAAATGACTTAGATATCCAAAGGGCAGTATAAAAAAGCAACAGGAAAATCTTAAATATGTTTATAAAATATATAGTCACATCCATATTAATCTTATATGTGTTTAATTTAAATTAATTTCTGGTAATTTTTATTGACTTTTGCCTATTATAAATTTCACATTTGATAACAGTTTTTCCCTTTTAAGATTTATATATAAATATATTTATTATTCATTTAACTTTTTTGCAGTACTGGGGGTTGAACGTAGGGCTTCACATTAAGCTACATCCCCAGACTTTGTTAATTTTTATTTTGAGACAGAGTCTTCTTAAATCATTAAATTGCCCAAGCTGGGCTCAAACTTGCAATCCTGATTTAGCCTCCCAGAGTGCTTGGATTACAGGTGTGCACCACCACACCTGGCACATATACCAGCTTATTTGTTATGAAGAATTGGCACATGTGATTATGGAGCGACAAGTATTAAACCTGCAGGCCATGGAGATAGCTCAGTGGTATAAGCGCCTGCTTGGCAAGCACAAGGTTCCAAGTTTGATCCCTGGTACCAGAAAAAAGAAAAAGAAAAAACCTAAATGATTGAAAATTAAGCACTTGAGGGGCCGAGGGGATAGCTCAGTAGAATAAGTGCTTCCTGGCAAGCACAAGGGCCTGAGTTCAATCCCCATTTCCACCAAAAAAATAAATAAATAATTTTTTAAAAAAATTAAGCGCTTGAGATGTGTGGTCAGCAACGATGAAGCCCAGGAGAACCAATGGCTTAGTTCCAGCCTGAAGGTCATCAGGGTCAAGGAGAGCAGATGTTTCACTTCATGTTTGAAGTCAGCAGTAACATCAGTGTCTCAGCTTAAAGGCAGGTAGACAGGAGGAGTTCCCCCTTACTTTTTTTTTTCTTTTCTTGGAAGAGAGTCAACATTTTTGTTCAATTCAGGCTTTTCACTGATTGGATGAATATTCACTTATGGTAGCATGAGAGCTACTCTTGGTTACCTGTGCAGCACCCATTTTCTACCAACTCTCTCTTTTTTTTTTTTTTTTGTGGAACCGGGAATTGAACTCAGGTCTTTGTGCTTGTCAGGCAAGCACTTATTGTACTGAGCCATTTCCCCAGCCCTCTACCAACTCTTGATGAGAGAATTCTGATTTTTTTTTTTTAGATAAATCACAGGAATTTAATCATGGGGTCTAGTCATTTTTGGAGCTTTTACCCTTCTTGTTAGTATGGTTTTACATGAGCCTGTGCATGAGTCACTTCTTGCCAAGGTCTTCCCTGGCCAAGTTTGCTGGGGGTCTTTGGGGAAAGTTTCTTTCAGTGTAAAAAGAGTTGAATGGTAGCTCAAGGACTGTGTGTCCAAACTCTGTTACTTGAGGATGTGGTTCCTATAGCTATGACTCTTGTTTTGTCATCACAATGGGACAAGCACAAGGAAGAAATAAAGTGCACTGAGAGCGATGGAGAAAAGGTAGGAAAGAATCTGGATCTTCAGGGCTGGCCAAATAGTTCAGCGGATTAAAGAGCCTGCAAGCAGGCGCAGGCGCAGGCACAGGCGCAGGGGCTGGGATTCGATCCCTGGGTCTGCTGTGCTGGCCCCGCCCCCAGGGTGCACTGAGAGAGCAATGGAGACTGGGTGTGGTGGCATGCACCTGTAAGTCCAGCTTTTGGGAAGCTGTAAACAGGCAGATCACTACTAGTCTGATCTAGTAGTGAGACCCTGAACACCTTGTAGACCCTTCCCTAAAATACAAAAAAAAAAAAAAAAAAAAAAAAAGAATCTGGATCATCAGTGACATGGATGAGTTTATAAAATCAAGGAACCCTGTAGCTACCCTAGATTTATCCTGTAAGATTATACATCTTTTTTTGTATCTTATGAGAGAGAGAGAGAGAGAGAGAGAGAGAGAGAGAGAGAGAGAGAAATGCAGTCTATCCCCCTCCCTCCCTCCTTCCCTCCCTCTCCCTGAGACATAGTCTCACCATGTAATCCACAATGGCCTTGAACACACTATGTAGCCCAAGCTGACTCAAACTTGCAGCAATTCTCCTGCCTCAGCTTCCTGAGTGCTGGGATTTCACTAGTAAGCCACCATGCCCAGCTATCTAGGAATATTTCTATTACAAAATCAAATTGGAGTCCTAAAGAAAAAGGGACTAATGGATATGTTGGGCAGATAACCACCAGTAGCATCTTCTGCCACTGACATACTAAGTTTGGTATGCCTAACAGTTGTCCAAGTGGAAGAATTGGGAAAGCAGTGTAATATATCTTTGACAAGTAACCTTTCCTTTATAATATGTTATCCCTAATTTTCATCTTAATGTTTTAAAATACTAGGGTTTTTTGTAGATCTAATATATTGTGACTTCAGTCATCTGAATTCTGTTTTCTCCATTAATGATTTAATTTTCTCAACCCTAAATTCTTCCCCCATAAGAAGTCACTTGTATAATTGGATTGGGACTACTTGTAGTAAATTTCTTTTTAAAAATGTATTTGGCACAGGGTCTCACTACGCAGATCGGACTCAATCTGTCTCAGCCTCCCCAGTGGTGGGATTACAGGTGTGCACCACCTCACCCGGACTTGGTGGTCTGCTCAGTGTGCCCAGGTGTGGGGCCAGTGCAGCATGCGATGCTACCCCAGTCCCTGTGCTTTCCTAAGCAGGTGCTTAGTTCGCTGAGCTATCTCATTGCCCATAAGTTTCATAAATTGTTCTTTTTTGCATTTTTAGCCATGGCCTGAAGATGCACTTGAACTTGTAGCAGTAAAATTCTTAGAAACACTGGAGCTTACTGAGGTTGAACGACAAGAGGTCATTCCAGTCTGTAAACACTTCCACACCTCCATCATGGATCTTTCGGACAGGTGACTAATAAGTTTTAAAATTACATTAATGCCCTATATTTTAAATCATCTCTTTCTGTGCAAGTCCCCAAATTTAATATGACATTATGTCTTCTTAATCTTTCTCATCATTTATTTAGTTAAGATCTTCAGCCTAGAGGCAATGGAAATCTACTTGGTCTAGATTTAACAAAAGAGGGAATTTAATATAAAGATACTTTGATGTTAACAAAGATTAAGGCAAAGAATGCAGCTCAAGCTCAGCAGTGACCAGAAGCAGGAGTTACAATGCCATCAGGAACCCAGAAATGCTTTTTCTGTTTTTCATCTCTCCTTTTTCCTAGGTATCTGCTCATATTTTCTCTTTGCAGACTGAATTTTATGCTTCCTAGTGCATTTGGAGCAAGCTAGATGCCTCCTAGCTTTTGTTTTTACTCCTTCAATTTCAAATGCAGGCACTGACAAACTATTTCTAGCTCCCTACTCCAGATTTACTCCAAAATATGATTAGCCTTGTTTGTGTCCAATACTCAGCTGTAGTATGATCAGTTGTGGTTAAAACTAGCAAGTTTCAGCTGGAGCTGCTGGCATATGCCTGCAATCCCAGCATCTTGGGAGGCTGAGACAGGAAGATTCCAAGTTCAAGCCCAGCTTGGGCAACTGAGTAAGACCTTGTCTCAAAATTTTAAAAATGTGCTACTAAGGACAATAGCTGAGTGTGAAGGTCCTATGTTTAACACCAGGACCTATGGCCAAATAGCTCAGTGGACTAAAGCACCTGCTTAGGCAGGGGCAGCGACTGGGGTTTGATCCCCCATGTGCCATGCTGGCCCCACCCCCAGGGCGTGCTGAGCTGGTGACTGAGCCTGGGTGTAGTGGTGCGCGCCAGTAATCCCAGCACTTGGGAGGCTGAAAACAGGAGAATCACTATGAGTCTGGTCCGATCTACATAGCAAGACCTGTATATCTTGTAGACCCTGTCCTAAATTCATAAAAAAAACAAAACAAAAAAACCCCCACAAGAACCACTTCCAAGCAGTAGGTTTTATAGATCAAACGTTGCTACTGAGGCACTGGGTGGTGATTCACAGGGGAAGCAGATTCATTGGGTATAGATGCCTCTAAAGCCTGCATTCTAATTTTTTTTTTT
>NW_004524619.1:5598632-5611132 GCF_000260255.1 Octodon degus
GACGGCGGAAGGTGGGCGACGTTCGTATCTTCTTCTTTTTGTGGCTGTGGATGCCTTTCAGCACGGCCTTTTTGGCCTTCAAAGCTTTTGCTTTGGCTTCAGCTTTGGGAGGGGCAGGGGCTTCCTTCTTTGCTTTCGGCGCCATCTTGGTAAAAAGGCTCCCTGCATTCTAATTCTATTCATTTCTGATATTCTCATTGGAAAGATGCATAAACCTAAGTGCTCATGGTATATTGCCAACCCAAAGTCAAACAGTCAGCCAGCATTGTTGACTTGGACAGAGGCACCACGCAGCACGCTGTAGTCCACAGGCTTGTCATGAAATATGATTGTTTCCATTATATCATTCAGCCAACAAGGAACACTGGGCAAGGAGTGGTGACTGCTGCTTGCTATCCTACCTACAGTTCTTTCTGACTCCAATTGCCTGCTTTACACAGTTTTTGGTTCTTTTACAAGGTTAGATCCTCCTTGCTTATGAAAGTTTTTTTTAAAGTATATGTGCTTTTTGATGTAGTTCACATTTGATTGCTATCTTCATGGATTTGTGTTTTTTAAATACATCATTGCTCTTGATAACTTGCAGACAAGATGCAGAGAATTCTGTGGTCATAAGTTCAAGTACTTGGCAGCCTCCACATAAGCCTTGTTCTTTATTCTTAAGTGTTTATTGTTACTGCTGTGTTGAATTTAGCTCTTCATGAAACCCATTACAACGAGGTATGCTGCTGGCCTGTCTTTTCAGGTTCTTGCAGGAGTTAGGACGGCATAACTACGTTACTGCTACTTCTTACCTTGAACTTATTGGCTCATTTCGACAACTTTTGACTAAGAAGCGGCAAGCTATCATGGAAGCAAAGCAACGATACGTAAATGGACTTGACCAGTTAGCTTTTGCTGAGTCCCAGGTAAATCTGATGAGTGGCTGAAAGTGGTAATATGTGCTGAAATAGATAAAAAATAGAGATATATAAAAAATAAAAGTTATCATTTATTGAGGTTGTGCTGCATGCCAGGCTCTATGCTACGTAATTCACATGAGGCCTTCAGTTATTCCTCATAACAATTCCCTGAGGTTATGACCCTCATTTTATAGATGAATTTAGTGAGTTGTAGAAAACTTCATTAAGTTGTTCAGAACACACAAACATATATATTGTTTCGTTGTTTATTTATTTGCTTTTGAGAAATGTAAGTCTGCTATCTTTTTATTATAACAGCTGTTGAATTTCTTGTGTTAGTTCAATCTAACAGAGATTTTGTTGGTTCATTTTTGTGTTGCATACCATACACATAATGTAACAGAGTTGTATAAGATTTTTTTTTTTCCTGGCTGCATTTTTCTCATGACAAATGCCTTCTCCTACTGTTACGTTACGTACCCAAAGAAGAGGAAGTCTTTTGTGAAAAAACTGGCCATACTCATCTTTTTGTCCTCCAAGCTAATGGAAAATTGCTAAGATTTTCTGCTCCAATACTTTTTGACACATCTGAATTCCTGTTCTCTGTGTTTGGAGTCACTATTAGAGCAGCAGAAACCTAATGACAAATTGTCTGTTTAGGTTGGTGAAATGAAACTGGAGCTTATTCAGTTACAGCCCAAACTGGAGGAAGCGAAAATTGAAAATGCATATATGATGCAGGTGAGTGTCCTAAATGTTTTCCAGGAATGTGAAAGCACAACCAAAATCTGTAAAATTAGCCTTGAAAACAAACCCTAATTTTTGTGATTAAAGTCAAGGGACTTTACCCTTTGCAGTTGACGGGATATAACAGTGGGTCCCATATTCATGCAATCTTTTTTTCTGCTTTAAAAAAATTTGTTGTTATTAGTACATGCTTACATTTTATGTATTTATTTATTTTATAATTGGTACAGGGTCTACAGGGTGTACAGGGTTTCACTACATAGATTGGACTCATAGTGATCCTCCTGTTTTCAGCCTCCCAAGAGCTGGGATTATAGGTGCATGCCACCACTCCCACTCTCAATAGGTGTCTCAGCGCACCCCAGGGGCGGGCCCAGCACAGCATGCCAGGGATGGTCACTGTTTTCTGCCTGAGCAGGCGCTTTAGTCCACTGGGCTATCTGGCCGGCCCTCATGCTTACATTTTATAATAATTACATTCCTTGTGAAGAATGAGTATCCATACATAACACATTTCAATTCTTTTTATTTACTCCTTTCTCCTCCCCTCCATATCCCTTCCTTCCATCTCTTGATCCTCTTCACGTTAGAAAAAGACCCATCTCCATACTTCCTGTTATCTTCTTTATTTTGCTCTTTATTTATATTTTGATTTTCTCATATAAGATAACTCATGTGATATATAACATTGTCTCTGTCTGATTTATTTCACTTCACATGATGGTCTCCAGATGAATTCTTTTATTTTAAGGAGATAAAAATTCAAATGATAGAAGGGCAAAATGATTAATACATTGCATATTGTTATCTTTAATTAGTTACTCAAAGTACAAGATATCAGCATTTAATTATCCAAGAAATGTTAATGCAAACTGTTCTTTTAGGGCTGGTGAGATGGCTCAGTGGTCTAAAGCACCTACTTAGAACAAGCTAAGCTAAGCAAAGCACAGGGACCACGGTTCAATCCCCCAGCACCACATGCCAGCCAGCCCCGCCCCCTGGTGGACTGAGCTGGCCACACACACACACACACACACACAAATAAAATTAAAAAAAACAGTTCTTTTCAATGAACTAAGAGAAATTAGGAGTAAACTATCTTAACTATCTGCTTTTCCTTTCTTTTCTCCATCACCTCATCCTAGTTTCTCTTCCCTTTTAAAGCTTCTCATTTTACAATATCTATTGTACATTTTGCATCTTACTTATGCTTTCAGCTTCTCAAACCTGGGTGACAATATGATGTTTACACGTGTGCATCTGATTTATTTCACTTATGATATGGTTCTAAAGTGCATCCATTTACCTATCACAGCCTGCAGTCTATCCTTCCTCATGGCTGAGTAGTACTCCATCGTTTAAAAATACCATATCTTTTTTATCCATTCCTCAGTTGATGGGCATCTGGGTTGTTTACAAAACTTAGCTATGACAAGTTGCACTGCTATAAACATGAATGCACATATATCACTGTAGTATGATGGTTTTAATTCTTCTTGGAAGATCTCCAGAAGAGGAATAGCTGGGTCAAATGGGACCTTCAATCTTAGTGCCCCCACCCAATGTACTGGGGCTTGAACTTGGGTCCCTGAGCTTGCCAGGCAGGCACCTATTCTACTGAGCTATCTCTCTGGCCCCCAACCTTAGTTTTTTGAGGAATCTCTACACTGATTCCATAGTGGTTGCACCAGTCTATACTCCCACCAACAGTGGAGAAGGTTTCCTTTTTTCCCACAGCCCCTCCAGCATTTGTTATTGAGTGATTTCTTGATGATAGCTATTCTTTCTGGGGTTAGATGGAATCTGAGTGTTGTTTTAATTTGCATCTCTCCGGTGACCAGTGATGTTGAACATTTTTTCATATATTTATTTGCTGTTCATACACACTTCATCTGAAAAGTGTGTATCCTCAGATGCCCATTTTTGGAGTGGATGTTTAAATTTGGAAGGTGGTTTTTTTTTATTTCTTTATGTGTTCTTGATAATAATCCTTTGAGGAACATCTGGCAAACATTTTTTCCCACATTGTGGGTTGTCTCTTTGTTCTTTGGTGATTTCTCTTGCTGTGCAAAAGCTTTTTAATAAGATGAGATTCCAGTTATTGATGCTTTGTGATAGTTCCTGTGCAATTGTGGTTTTATTCATAAAGTCTTTGTCTGTATCAATGTCTTCAAGAGTTTTAGCTATACTCTCATCAAGCAGATTTAATGTTTCTGTTTTACTATTTAGATCTTCAATCCATTTTGAATTTAGTTTAGCGCATAGTAAAAGATGTGTCTAATCTTTGTCACGTGGAGAGCTAGTTTTTCCAGCACCATTTATTAGAGAGGCTATCTTCCAGTAAATTTGTTTGGTACCTTTGTCACAGATAAAGTGGCTGAGTATGTCTAGAGTTATTTTTGGATTTTCTAATGTGTTTCATTGATTTTGGGTCTACTTTCTTGCCAGTATGATGCTGTATTTATCACAGTAGCTTTATAGTATAATTTCAAGTCAAGAATTTTGATGCCTCCTGCCCTGGCTTTGTTACCCAGAGTTGCCCTTGCTATTCTAGGTCTCTTCTGGCTTCAAATGAATTTTAGGATTTTCTTTAGTTCTATGAGATATGCTGAATTTGGATTGGAATTATATTAAATCTTTATAACATTTTTGGAAGTATAGTCATTTTCACTATATTAGTTCTTCTCACCTAAAAGCAAGGAATATATTAACATTTTTTATATTCTCTTCAATCTCCTTTTACAGAGTACTAGTTTTCTTTTTCTTTCTTTCTTTTTTTCTTTTCTTTTCTTTCTTTCTTTTTTTTTTTTTTCAGAACCAGGGATTAAACTAAGGCTCTTGTGCTTGCCAGGGAAGCACTTATTCTACTGAGCCATCTCCCCGGCACTAGTTTTCAATGTAGAGGTCTTTTACAGCCTTTGTTAGATTGATTCCTAGATATTTCTTTTCTTTTTCTTTTTCTTTTTCTTTTTCTTTTTCTCTTTCTTTCTTTCTTTCTTTCTTTCTTTCTTTCTTTCTTTTTAATGCTCTTGTGAAAGGTGTTGTTTCCGTAATTTCTGTCTCAGTGAGTTTATTATTTGTGTACAGGAAGGCTATTGATTTTTGAATGTTGATTTGTATCCAGCTATGTTACAGAATTTGCTTACTAAATTCAGCAGTTTTGTGGTGCAGTTTTTGGAGTCTTCTATGTAGAGTATCATATCATCTGCAAATGATGAAAATTTAACTTCTTCCTTTCCTATCATTATTC
Source organism: Octodon degus (assembly GCF_000260255.1). Classification (NCBI taxonomy): domain Eukaryota; kingdom Metazoa; phylum Chordata; class Mammalia; order Rodentia; family Octodontidae; genus Octodon; species Octodon degus. Next base: position 5,603,532 of record NW_004524619.1, read on the forward strand.
ATTTTATCCCTTGTCTAATTTCTTGTCTAATTCTTGTCTAATTCTTCTGACTAAAGTCTTTAGGACTGTGTTGAATAAGAATGGGAACAGTGGACTTGTCCTGTTCCTGATTTTAGAGAGAAAACTTTCAGTTTTTGTCTATTTAGTATGATGTCAACTGTTGGTTTGTCACAGATGGCTTTTATCAGAGTGAGGTATTGCAGTTTAAGGTGAATCCATTTTAAAGGTGGTATTCAGCCCATTTGCAAGTTAGGTCACATTTATTTGCATTTCTCCTCATTTTATCCTAGACCTTCTATCCTGCAAAATATAATGGGTTTAAGAGTCCTTAGACTGGGTGTGGTGGCGCGTGCCTGTAATCCCAGCTCTTGGGAGGCTGTAAATAGGCGGATCACTATGAGTTCGATCTAGTAGTGAGACCCTGAACACCTTGTAGACCCTTCCCTAAATATATACATAAAAAAGAGTCCCTAATTTTCAAGCATTTCTTTTTCTCCTATGTTTGAGAAGATGATCCGATGCTTGAATAATTATATTTGTTTTTTCTTTATTTCTTCAGGTTATTGAGCTTGAATCTGCACAAGTAGAAGCAAAAAGAAAATTTGTGAAATTAGATGAAGAAATAGCCAGTGGAAAGGCAGAAGAAGCCCAAGCTCTGAAAAATGAGTGTGAAAGTGACTTAGCTGAGGCAATCCCAGCCCTGGAAGCAGCTCTGTCTGCATTGGATACACTTAAGGCAAGTGATTGCCTTGCGTTTCATCAGCAAAATAAAGCTGTGTGCAGGTCTTTGATTAATTAAGGTGTGGTACTATTTCAGTGAGTGGTATTATGTGGTTTTTATGTAATTATTTGAAACTGGCTTCTTCAGTTTTTTGAACACTTTAATTTTTTTTAACTTTTCATATATTATTTATAATTTCCAATCATAATATTCCAGTGGAAATTGAATGAATAGTCTCTGAGAAGCCAAAGTAGTTCTACACACAGACAAGGAGGCAGATTAAAAATGGGTTATATGAGGGCTTGGATTCAACCCCTAGTGCCAAGGAAAAAAAGAAAAGGAGGAAGGGAGGAAAAGAAGGAGGGAGGTGAGAGGAAGGAAGAGAGGAAGGAAAGAAAGGGAGAGGGAGGGTGGGAAGAAGAAAAAAAAGGAAAAGCAAAACAGAAGAGTGTGTAGAGCTACTCTGCAGTCTGTGGACAGGTATGTACAGAAAAATTTAAGTCATTTCCAAAGTCACCATGACTGGCGCCTGTGCGAACCATCCAGTCTAAATAGACTTATACAGAGCGCTGAGGCAAGACCAGAGCAACCTTACAAGACAGAGCAGGAGAGACAGTGCATGTTGATTAGGGGTTCCTAGAGTAATACGAGGGCTCCAGATACTCAGATACTTTCTTTTCTGGTCAAGGTCATAATTTTCATGTAAGAGACATAACAAGACTGTGAACTCAGTGTGTGGGTAAACTATCATCTTACAGGATAAAACTCTGTCAGAATTTCTGTCATCTCTGTAGTAGTTATAAAACAAGGATTATTTTAGAGCATGTTAGAAACTTCTTAGATATCTCACTGTATGATGAACCAGGAATTAAAAGCCCTGAACTTGTTATTTTCTTTTTCTTTATGTTCTCTTACATACCTAAAAGCCATGAACTACTACCCCAAGATCTTTCCTTATTCTGTCGTTAGGCATCTTATCAGCAGCCACTCAATTTGACAGTGCCTTTTTTTTTATGTATTTGGTACAGGGTCTCACTATGCAGCTGACTCATGGTGATCCTCCTGTCTCAGCCTCCCCCATGCTGGGATCACAGGTGTACACCACCATGCGTGGTCTCGTGGTCTCAGTGGGTGGCTTGGTGCTCCCTGGGCAGGGCTGGCATGGCATGTGGTGCTGGAGATCGAACCCAGGTCCTTGTCCTTGCCTAGGCAAGTGCTTAGACCACTGAGTTGTCTCTATGTCCCAACAATGCCTTATTCTTAACAAACATTCCAGTCTAGGTAACCAAGATCACTAATTTAACAAACTGTTTTATCACTATTCCATGAACTTCCAGCACTCCTGCTTCTTTATTTTTTATATATATATATATTTATTTATTTATTTGTATTTTAGTAAGGGTCTACAGGGTCTTACTATGGAGATCAGACTCAGTGATCCACCTGTGTTCAGTGTCCCAAGAGCTGGGATCACAGGCACATGCCACCATGTCCAGTCCCAGTCACCGGTCACTGGCTCACCACATCCTGGGGGCAGTGCTGGCACAGCAGGCCAGGGATCGAACTGCTTAAGCAGGTGCTTTAATCTACTGAGCTATTTGGCTGGCCCTCACTCCTGCTTCTGATACATGATTCTTTTTTTTTTTTTTTTTCCAGTACTGGAGTTGAACTCAGAACCCTCCACTTGCCAGGCAGGTGCTTATTCTACTGAGCTATCTCCCTGGCCACGATTCTTGATGCCTTCAAATCCCACCAGTTCAGACTATTAATCTTAGGTTCCCCTTTCAATCTGAGCCTGTTGCTCATACCCTTCCTGGTATGCCATACTATATCAGATGAGTTAGGGTTCACTTGCAAAAAATCAGGCTGATGCTATTTAATATAAGCAGATAAAAAAATTCAACAAGAATAAATCCTAGACTGAGTCATTAGAAATGACTCTAAAGCCAAATTGTGCAAGTGGCTAATCAGCAGAGCTGTCCTTCTGGGAAGGCAGCCCCCAGACCCACACACTCTGCACTGTAATCCACAGCAGCAAAATGGAGGCCCCACACCCTACCACCTTCCCCATTCAGTGTCTGAATTCTAGTGTCACTCAAGTGCTCTGATAGTCAAACTGAATTCTCACCCAGAGCTTTAGTTGTACTGAAACGATGCCATGTAGTTCTTAGCTATCCAGCATTTGTGCCATTGTAAAGACTGTCAGAAGGATATTGGAATGGTTAATAAGTGAATCTATAGTATCTGCTGTAATAATATAGATAGACCTTGTTAGAAATTAATTTCAGAATGTGGACCTACTTCTTTCATTTTTGTCAATAAAATTAATACTATATGTGAGGAAATAAAGAATTAAATTTTTGCTTAAATTAGGGTTCTTAACCTAAGTTCTATGTACAAGCTTGATACATGCTTTGTATATGTGCAAAACATACATTTGCTAGAGAATTCAAAGCTGTCACAATGAGCCCATGAGGATCTATGAGCCCCCAAACATTTGTGAACTATTAGTATTAACCTATGCTACATTCTCTTTTGCTAATTCTTTCGTACCACGCAAAGGAAAAAAAAGCACAATTCTAAATTAAAGTGGATGAGTTTTCATTCTCCAACATTATTTTTCAAGCTCTCATTACTTAAAGCTAAACTCTTCTGAACACGTCCTGTTTTCTTTTTTTTAGCCTGCTGATATTACAATTGTGAAATCAATGAAGAATCCTCCATCTGGTGTTAAGCTAGTTATGGCTGCTATTTGTGTCATGAAAGATATAAAGCCAGAAAAAATTTTAGATCCTGCAGGAACTGGGGGCAAGGTAATTATCAGATGTGAATTTAAATCATATTAATTGAATGTGCAGGACTTTATGCAGCAGCTGTTATCAAGTTAAATGCCAACAGTACCTAATCCCCAGAAGAAATGGCTTGAAAGAATTGAAAAGATTGAATTTTTTCAATCTTTTGAAAGAATTCAGCATTACCCTTGGCAAGCATGTATTCTAGGGAGTATTGGAAGAAGTGTGGTTCCAGTTGCTTCTGTCTCCTTTTCTGTTTGTGCAGGACTCCAAGTATCATGGAGGTAGAATAAACAAGCAAGGTGATACCTATATTTTTGCAGCTAAGATTCTTGAGAATATGATACATAATATGTAGGTTATGTTTTGGAGCATTCAGAAAATCCTGCAGAGTTAAGTAAGCAGCAGAGTGGTGCCTCAGTTTACAGCTTAATTTGCTTAATTATTAACTTATTAAATTAATTTATTAAGTTATTATTAACTTGTTTACAAACAATTTGGGGGGAAGATGGCTGCACTTGTATGTTTATGTGTGTGGGGGGGTTTGCACTTGTGTTTATACGGGCAAATTGCTTGTGCTTATGTTTATCATCTAATGTAGAGTTTGAGGGCAGAAGCAATTTTTGCCAAACACTGTTGTCTGTGAGCCAAATTGTTTACAAACAGAAGTATTCCTGAACCAAGGTAGTGTGGCATGGTGGAATTGTTAAAAGCACATGTTCTCGAGCCAGAATGTCTGAATTTAGAAATCCTGACCCTGTAAGCAGTATGACTTTGGCCAAAGTGCTTGTTCTGTAAAAAGAAGAGAACCATGTACCCACCTGGTAGGGTGCGGGTAGTTAATACACATGGCAGTGCCTCAGTTCACAAATGCTTCTGTCCAAGGGCAGTTCAGGTGATGAAGAGAAGTGTTCCACAGAACTGCGCTTCCGTTCCCAAGCTCCACATTGGGTAGGTAACAGATGCAGCATCTTCCCCAGAATCGTGGAGCAAATTAAATTTGTAAACAGAGGTGCCATGTATAAAACTCTTCCACATAAAGCCTCAAAAAGAGTAAATACACAATAAATATTAGCTGTTATTACAATTATTATTTAAGTCTAGAGTCCTTAAAAACAAAGCATGACATCTGTCCTTAATTTAGATATATTCTTTTTTCAGGGCTTTGTTATACCTGAGTTTGAATTCCTGAATTGAAAAACTGGTGTGTTTTTTTGTCTGCTTGTTTGTTTGTTTTTTAACTGGGTTTTTTTATTGACTTGTTTGTTTCTTTTCTCTTCTCTCCTTCCCTTCTTTCCTTTGCAATCCTATCCTTCATTGAGATAATATAAAAAATGTGTTCTCATCAAGTTATTCTCATTTACATAAGTTTGTCTACATTGGTGAGGAGATTTTAAAAATGCATGCTAATTTTCTTAATTGAAAGAATCAAAGGCAAAGGAAAATAAAAGTGGAAATAATAAAAATTATTTTCTTTATTAAGTTGTGATGGTGTCCATGCTAGCTGCCTTTCTTGTCTTCAAAACAAATAATCATAGGGGCCAGGGAGATAGCTCAGTAGAATAAGCATTTGCCAGGCAAATGCAAGGGCCTGAGTTCAATCCCTGGTTCCACCAAAAAACCCAAAACAAATAATCATGATTTCTTTTCCATGTTTAATAAAAATTCAGTCTGTAAATTCATGTCCACATGTAAAATAGCTCATAAATTTAACATGATCTAAGGAGAAGAATCATAGTTCTTAAGGAGATATAAGTTGATATTTTGTAATTATTTAAATTTTTTCTGGACAATGTCTTAAATGTTTAGAAGAAGAATTGTACATTGAACATTTAAAATGATACATTAAATACATTTGAATAAATTTTATTTGTAGGTATTAGATTACTGGGGACCTAGCAAAAAACTCCTGGGAGATATGAATTTCCTAAGAGATTTGAAAGACTATGACAAGGACAACATTCCAGTAAGTTACACTAGATTTTTTTTCTCTGAACGTGACTCTGGCAACATGTATAAGATCTTTATAATTATGTAATGTGTAAAACATAGGGTTATAGTCCTTTTTAGGATTAAGGAAATAATAAGGGTTATTACAGGTATTAAACCATTTTGTGAAAGATTGAGATTTTTTTGAGTTTTTGCATGAAATTCATATATTTGTTAACTAGAAAAATTCAAAGAGCAAGAGTTTAAAGTCAAAAAGTGCTATTGTGTTCCATTGTTCGGACATTTTGAAAGTAAAATAAGGCATAAAACCACTCTTTCAGATGATTGGAAAGTTATTTAGTAAATTAATGTTTTAGCATAGTATTGACTTGAAAGAGGTCTCATGTTCTCTTCTAATAAAGTTTACTAAGAATTACTCATATATACATATACCTAAGTATCTTTTCTGTTGCTATTTATTGTTTAATTGCTTATTTAATTTGTTTTCATTTGCTCTCTCAATGTACAAAAGTCTCAATATTTTTGGAAGAAACATCTTACCCCAGTATTTGTAATAAATTTGTGTATTCTCTGACAAATATTACTTGCATTTCTTCTATAATTATGTTTATTTTAAATTATCTCAAAACATTGATTTTAATATGTTTTTTGTTTTTTTCTTTTGAGAAAGGGTCTCACTAAGTAGTAGAGACTGGCCTTTAATTCACTATGTAGTTCAGGCTGGTCCCCCTGCCTCAACCTCCCAAGTGCTGGGATTACAGGCGAGCACCACCATGCCCAGCTTGATTTCGGTTATTAAAGACAACATAACTTTTTATCCCGAAGTTTGTGATACATATTGAAATTTTAAAATCAAAATCTTCATGTCTAGGTGGCTGTTATGCAGAAGATTCGTGGTGAATACTTGACAAACCCTGAATTTGATCCCCGGAAGGTTGCTAAAGCCTCTTCTGCAGCCGAGGGTCTGTGTAAGTGGATCATGGCCATGGAGGTGTATGACAGAGTGGCAAAGGTATTCCAAGGCACACCCATTTTCCACCAAAATAGTCCCGGATGTTAAAACCTACCTATATATATTTACCAGTGAGGAGGTTTCTCAAGGTGATTCCAGGGAGCATTTGTTCTGCTGCAGCAAGGTTATCTGATGTTGATTATGTGCCTAGCAGATGAAGAAAATACAGCTTGCTGGGGCTGATAGAACTGTCCAGACTAGCCCAGAGCCCTCCAGCAAAAGGGAACTAAGGTTTGATCCTGGAGAACAGAAATTTAAAAATTCAAAACATAAAGGCAAAGTAGCAGTTTAAAAAGTTCATTCAGCTTTTTTTAAAATTCTGTATCTGAGTGGGATCAGGTGGTTTTTGTTTTGTTTTTTGTTTTGTTTTGTTTTGTTTTGGTTTTTCTATTCACTTTATTCTATTTGCTTTCTATTCTCTTTTGGTCTTTCTATTCTATTCATAGTTTACCTCACTATGACATCTCTAGGTCCATCTGTGTGCTGAGAGTGACAAAAGTTCATTCTTATGGCTGAGCAATATCAGTTGGGCATAGTACCACATTTCTAAAAATCCCAGTCATCTCTTAATTGTTACTTAGGTTGACTCTGTCTTGGCTATTAGTTGTTTGACATACGAATTTAATTTCCTTGGGTATGTAAGGTGGTTACTTGGTTGTTTAAGGGGAGAAGGGCATCTCGCCCCAGCAAGAATGGCTATTATCAGGAAATTAGCTAATAACAAATGTTGGCAGGACTGAGGGGGAAAAGGAACACTTCTCTACTGCTGGTGCAACCACTGTGGAAATCAGTGTGGACATTCCCCAAAAAACTAAAACTAGAGGTTCCACCAGACCCCGCCACTCCCCTCTTGGGTATCTTCCCAAAAGAATGAAAAGCATCATGCTTCAGTGCTACATGCACACACATGTTTATAGCAGCAGGTTTTAGTAGCCAAGTCTTGGAAATCACCTCAGTGTCCGCCAATCGATGGATGGGTAAAGAAAATGTGCTTTTCTATATATGCAGTGGAGCACCACTCTGCCATAAAGAAGGATAAGCTTGAGGTAGTTCCAAGACAGTGGCTGCAACTGGAGACCATATACTTAAGCGGAATAAATCAGAAGCAGGCGTGTAAATACCGCAT
>NW_004524619.1:5612488-5632958 GCF_000260255.1 Octodon degus
TCTCTCTCTCTCTCTCTCTCTCTCTCTCTCTCTCTCTCTCTCTCTCTGACACTCTTACTGTGCAGTTCAAGCTGACCTTGAGCTCACTTTGTAGCCCAGGGTGTGGTCTTGAACTCACAGTGATCCTCCTGCCTCAGCCTCCCAAGTGCTGTAATAGTCTATTAGCTCTTAATTTAGCTAATTTCTGAAGGTCCCACTGTTACTTAGTGTTTGGGTTCCAACCACTTCAGCTCCCCAGGATCCCTGGAGACCAGTCTTTCCTGAAAGGGAGCAAGGCTTTATTGAAAGCTAGCGCTAAAGGAGACAGAGGGGCCTCTTACTACCTCAGATCACATCTCACTATGTGCAAAGGCTTCCACAGTTGAAGAGGAGAGGGAAAAATACAGTGAGACAGCAGCAAGTTTCCCGGCTGTTTTGTCTGTTTGCCTTCCTCCACTACAGCCCTTTGCCCATTCTCAGCACCTCCCTTACTGGTGGAAATGAAATGAGCTCCAGCCTTCCTAGGACGGGCACCTGCTCATTCCTTCCAGGTGTGCGTTTTCTGTCCACTTCTTTGAGTGAAGGAGAGGAAGCTGTGGTTACTTACTCTCTCAGCCTGAGGAAGTTTGGAGAAGCAGCTCATTTCCCTTCCTACTTCCTTCTTCCCATCTTCCTTCTCTTCCTTTTCTTCTTCCTTTTTAATGTGGTTCTGGGTATTGAACCCAGGGACTTCTCAGTGTGTAAGATCCCCAGCCCCTTTTAGGTTTTATTTTGAGACAGTGGTTCTGCATCACTAATTGGACAGGCTGGGCTGGGACTTGCCACCCTCCTGGCTGAGCACCCCAGGCTTTAAAGATCTATTTTACTCTCTCACTTACACAGCAGGTTCTATGAATTTTTCTGGATCCTTCCTACAAGGCTGAGAAGTCAGTTACTCAGGCTCTTCCCAGTCTTCCCACTCTGTACCTCCACATGGCTTTTTAATAACCCCGAGTGGAAGTGCACCTTTATTAGCAGAGCTGAATTCTTGGGTCCAGATGTACAGAACAAGACCAGATCCAGAAAGTACAAGCACAGACAGGGACCTCTACTCAACCCAGAAGGGAGTCACAGCTCTGGCCAGGGTGTGTCAGATCAGCAGCTTTGTGAACAAGAAAAAGGGATCGCTAATCTACAAAAGGTTCCCACCCAAAGATACGTCAAAAACTCCTCTCTAGAGCATCCATGCAAATTAGGAATTCAGGCTTGCAAAAGAGCATCCAGTCCTGACTGGTTAGTGTCTGAGCTCAGTGGTAGGCAGCTCATTGCTCAGCTTTGGCTATAAGGGGAGGGCAGGTTTCGGGGACACAGATCCTTGTGTGTATCTGTGCTAGTGGGATGTTTGCAGCTTGCTTTTTTTTAGGATTTTAGGTTGTTGTTGTTTTTTTTTAGAACCAGGGATTGAACTTCCCTTGCGCTTGCGCTTGCGCTTGCCAGGGAAGTGCTTATTCTACTAAGCCATCTCCCAGCTCCTAAGATAGGGTCTTGTCCTGTAGTTCATTTGTTTTTTTTTTTTTTAAGTAATTTTATTGAGAAACAAATAACAATGAGACAGTTTCAAAACTGAGTATACTAGCACAGTTTCAGTCATTAATACATTGCATATTGTTGTCTTAGTGGTTATTCATTGTATAAAAAGCAGACATGATATCCTGTCCACAAACAGTATTAGGACAAATCTCTCTTATTCAATGAATCAAGAGAATGCAGCTGTATATCTATCCTATTTTGAATATATAGATACAAAATGTTCATTCATTTGTATCTCCCTTTTTTGTTTAGTTTTGTCAGAGAAGGGTATTCCATTGTCATTTAAATATTGTAGGTACTTGAATTCAGCAAAATAATCCAATATAGTCCAGAAGTCTATAATACTAGTGGGTTTTCCATAAGACTGGCAATGTCAGAAGTTGTTGACTTGAGCCTTTTACTGCTCAGCATATTAATATGGCTTTACTTTTTACATTTCGTTTTTATACTTTTCTGCTGGGTGGTTAAGACCAAGGTAAAGCAAGACCTCTATAACAAGAAATGTAACTTTTGTATCTGATAAGGTCAGTCAAATCCCCTCGGGATTTATCCTGAAGCCCTGTACCGCAGTTTGTAGATCCTTTGTCAGTGTCAGCCATGTCGATGAATCATGGCCATTGCTTGACAAATTTGCTATCTGTGAAAGCCTGAGAGAATGTTTTCTCTCCATGAGACTCTCCTTAGGCACACTCTACATCATTGGTCACTTTCCTCTGTGGCCCTATAATCTCCTGATCAGAAATTTTGGGACACAACTGAGTTACATGATGTTACAGTACAGGTTCTCCTATGTTCTGAGTCTTCACTGACCTTGAAAGTCTAGGGCCAAAATGTTGGCTATCCTTGTACCCCTGTCATGTAGTTCAGACTGGCCTTGAACTTACTATGTAGCCCAAGCTGGCCTTGAACTCACAGAGATCCTACTGCCTCCCAAGCTCTGGGATTACATGTGTGCACTGTCACTCCTGGCTTGCAATTATTGTATTTTTAACTCCAGGGTAGAGCCTGAGCCCTGGGTCCCTATTTAATTATTTGTTTGGTTCTTCTGTGAAAGGTCAGTACAGCCCCTTTCCTAGTATTTCATTCTATTTCATTTTGGGTGATCCTTGGCTGTCTTACCTTGGGCTGATGGACAGGAAGAGCACACAGTCTTGGAAAAGAAATTAAAGCAAAACAACACAACCAAAAGCATATTATGTGTTTTAATACTTGTCATTTCTGTACTGTGTTTTTATGTTTCTCAGTTGAATGGCAACTTCCCATTATTTTGGAAGATTTAGCTGAATGTTATGATTTTTTGCTATATATTGTGACATTTTGCTACTTCAGAATAGTTTTATTTTTCGGTAACAATTTTCTAGTCCAGATTATTTCTGAATTTTATAAAACATAGGTTTTTTGACTTTGTGTGCAAAAATATGAATTAACTTAAGGCAAATGTATATTCTGTGTACTTAATTATTGCACTGCATTCCAAACCCATCAAAGGAATCGCATCTACATAGCACATGTCACATCTACATACATTGTTTTCACACAGGTTGTGGCTCCTAAGAAAGCCCGCTTAGCGGAAGCTCAGAAGTCTCTAGCTGAAACCATGGAGCTTTTGAACGAGAAGAGAGCGGAGCTGGCGGAAGTAGAACATCACTTGGAGAATTTACAGAAGACATTTCTTGAGAAAACGGAGGAGAAGGCTGCTTTAGAAGATCAGGTGGAGCTCTGTGCTAAGAAACTTCAAAGGGCTTCGCAACTAATTGGAGGACTGGGTGGAGAAAAATCAAGGTCAGATTTCTCCGTGTTTTCACAAGATTGAAGAATGTCAGGCTTGAATACGTGATCTTCTTTGGGTATTTATTACAGTTACTACAGATTTCAGAATGACTGGCTGAGAGTGTGGGCCATTCTACAAGGCAGTTGGCCAGGCCCCTCTGAAGAGGATCAACAATGCTGACAAAGGGTGGCGTCTTAGTTACCTTTCTTGTTGCTGAGACAAAGTACCCAATACCCAAAGTTAAAGGAGGAAAGATTTTTTTTTGGCTCAGAGTCTGTAGAGGCTTCACTCCATACCGGCTGGCTTCAGTGCAGGGCGGCACAGCAGAGTGGTGCCACAGAGCAGAAATAGTCCATGGTGTAGGAGGCGAAGGCAGCAGGCAGCTAATGGCCTGCCTACCTTTCCCTGTATTGCGTCCACGCTACCAGCCTTTTGAGTGGTGCCTCTGAGAACTCTGTTAATCCCAACCAGTGGCCTATTTTAGTATCATATGCCCTTAATCCCAGCATCACACACTCTAGATCCATCTCATTCCAAAAAGCTCCATCTATGAGTACATGAAGCTTTGGGGTCACCTTCATATGCAGCCATAGCAGATTATATTTGTAGTTTACTTTTAAAGAATTTTTAAGGCAAATAAGGCACATATTAACAAATTTTAATCTAAACATCATATGTTTGTTATACAGTGTGCTTTACAATTTTATCCAGATGAGGTGGTATATCCCTGTAATCTCAGTACTGGGGAGGCTGAGGCAGAAAAACTGTGAGTTTGAGGCCAGCCTGAATTGCATAGCAAGGCCTTGTCTCAAAAAATATTTTACAATTGTACGTATGTTCAAAATTTTATGTAATCAAATCTTTAGGGAGACTATTGGATGTATAGCTCACTTGATTAAAATTGACTTCAAAGAAGATACAACTGGCTTGATTTAGCAAAGTCAGTTATTATTTTAACTTCTTTCCTTGGACTGGATGGCAAGCTATTGCGTGTATTATCTTTGGTAAATGGGTGGCATTATAAGGTGATATGTCTTTGGCAATACTTTAGAGTTGAGGATGGATAATTTTGGAACATACTTTTTATTATGAGGGTTTCATTCAGTGGAAAAATGTGAACCTCAGTCATTCTATCAATGAGACAGAGTTTCAAAATAGGCTTTATTTTCCCTTTAAAATAAAAAGTAATAATCTCAACTTCTGTGGAGGTTAAATTAAAAAGGTTTTAGTTGACAGTCTTAACAGTACAATGCATGCCATGCCAGCCCTGCCCCTGGGGCGCACTGAGATGGCGACTGAGACTGGGCATGGTGGCGCATGCCTGTAACCCCAGCACTTGGGAGGCTGAAGACAGGCGGATCACTATGAGTCCGAACTATGTAGTGAGACCCTATAGACCCTGTGGACCCTTACTAAAAAATAAAAAAAAAAAATTGTACAATGTTATTTATAGCATAGCAGTAAATACTGAAACAAATGGTATGGCTGCTAGTCCAAACCATCCTAGAGAAAATTCTTAGGTAAAAATACTGGTGTTTTGCTTGATTCTGTTTATTCTGAAAGGCCAAATCCTGCCAGAAATATCTAATATTGTAATAATGAAAGGTGGATTTTTATTTCTATAACATATATATATATATATATGTATGTATATATAACATTTATAGAGATACATATATATAAAACATATAGATTGCATATAGATAGATAGATAGATAGATAGATAAATAAATTTGAAAGTAGAAGGAATACAACTTCTTTACATTACAGATAAGCTGACGTCCCACATTTCATACCTTTCGCTCTAGAATGTGGACTGAGACCACTGGCTCTTTCAGCTACTGTCTTTCGTCATTTCCACCGTGACTCTGTTCTGCTTTTTGATCACACAGGTGGGCCCAGGCTGCCGCTGACCTTCAGGTCACATACATAAACCTGACTGGCGACGTCTTGGTGTCAGCAGGAGTAATCGCCTACCTTGGTGCTTTCACTTCTGGCTTCCGACAAATGTGTACTAAAGACTGGAGCTTATTGTGCAAGGTACTGGTACTTTCTGTGTCCGAACATTCAAAGAAAAAAATACAACTCAAAATGTGAGTTGAACTCTTTGGGAGAAAGGATGATAATAAGGACAAAGGAAGAGAAACTGAAAATATAGGGCCTTCTTTTTTTATTTTTTGCTGCTTCTTTAGTCAGTAAAATACTGATCCGTAGTCCAACTTTTTAAACTCTATTTCTTTTTCTGGTACTTGAGAATTATTACATGATAGCTGTTGACAATTAAATCAGTACTTTAATTTTTAAAATATTTTAATTACATAGATGAAAGAAAACATTAGATTTTTTTATTTCTTACAGGAGAAAAAAATTCCATGTTCAGAGGAGTTCTCCTTAAGTAAGACCCTAGGTGATCCGGTGAAAATTAGAGCTTGGAACATTGCTGGATTACCCACAGATACATTCTCTATAGATAATGGAGTGATTGTTGATAACTCTAGACGCTGGTAAGGAACATAAAGTTTTAATCTTTCCAGTCTTTTATTTGAAAGTTTTCCAATGTACATAAAAATTGAAAGAATTTATGATAGGCAGCCTTATGGCTGCCATCTCCTGGAACATGCTAACAATGCAGTTAGCATTTAGCATGTGCTGCTCAACCACGTCTCAGTCTACTCCATTCAATCCACCAACATCTGTTTTATGCATTTTAGTGTACGTTATAGACAGAGCTGTATTTTCTCCTGGACACATCAGCATGCACATCATTAGCTACAGTTCAGTATTTTTTACATTTCTGAGGCACAGTTTCACACACTGAGATATACAGAACTTACATATGCTACAGTGGGCTTTAACAAAAGTGTACACCTGTGAAGCTCAAACCTTATCAAGATACATAAATAGCAAGCACCTGGGAAGCTCATTATTGACCCTTTCCAATAAATACCTACCTGCACCATCTCTGGGAAATTATTGTTTTATTGTTTCCCACCATGAGTTATACCTGTTATAGAAACTCCACGTAGAAGTGGAATCATATGTATGTGCTCTGTGTGTAAAGCTTTATCCATTATGCATAATTTTCTTAAGAATTATCCATGCTATTATGTGTATTGGTTCTTTGTGTCTGACTTTTATTGCTGAGTAGTATTCTATTATATAAATATACTACTGTTTATGCATCCTCCTAAAGAATGAAAAAATGTATATCTCAGCTATTTCTTATTTTCAGCTATATAACATTTATTTTTGCTGTATAATTCTACTCATTTTCAGGATACTCTAACTTAATAGTGTGCAGTTTCACAGATATCTTTTTCATTTATTATCATTGATAGCCTAGTAACTTAACTTTCAAAATGATTTTTGTTGCTACTTTTAGTTGATATAAGTTTGAAAACCTCAGAAATTATTTCCCTCCAAGAAATAGTCTCCTGTAATAGTTATTTAGTCATGTTGTCATATAATTTTGTTTTTTCACAGGGCCATTTCTCAAACAAACTGTGATAAATACTCTTGAGTTCCTGAAGTCATCAGTTACTATTCTAAGTGGCCCATGCTGTCCTGACATTCCTGAGTTTATAGATGGGAAAACTTAAGAATGACTTACTAATTTTAAAGTTAGTGACATAACTGAACTAATAAATGATAGAGTCAGAATCTGAACCCAAGCAATCTAACTTTCAAATCCTTGGTTTTTGGGGGTTTTTTTGTTGTTGTGGTTTGTTTTGTTTTAAGAAATGTTCAGAGGGAGACAGCTCAGCAGTTTAAGTGCCTGCCTGCCAAGCGTAAGGTCCTGAGTTCCATCCCTCATACCAAAACCAACAAACAAAAAATTTAGGGCTGGGCAGGTAGCTTAATAGCATGAGTGTCTGCCTGGCAAGCACAAGGTCCTGAGTTCGATCCCCAGTACAAAAAAAAAAGTTCAGACTTTATTTGTACATGTCTCCATTTCATGCAGTTTACAATTGTCTCGAGGAATGGTTACATGTATATATTACAGCACGTTTCTTTTTCTTGTTTTAAAATCCCTTTCCCTTCCTATCCTCTCCCTCTCTCCTCCCTCCTCTTCCAGTTAACCTATCCATTTTCATTCCTGTTGATATCATTTGTCTTAGCACATGCCATGGCCTATAATGTTTACATTAATTGGGGTTATTAGGTTCTCGTACATGGCATCCTTTTGTTCTTCATTTCTTACATTTCTTCTTTAATTCTTATGTCCTTCTTGTTTCGCTTCCCCTTTCTCCATCCCTCACTCTTGTTCCTTGGGATCACTTTCTGATTGCTAGAGAGCCAATCCTTTCTAGCCATCCTTTATCATTTTCTTTATCATGTACTTTGTCTCACTGAAATGAGAGCTACTGTAAGGAATTTAAGCATATATGTCTGGTTTATTTAACTCAACATTTTATTTTCTAGGTGCATTCATTTTCCTACAAACGTCTCAAATCTGTCATTCTTTATAACTGAGTAGTATTCCACTATATTATTATTAAGGAGATTGGCCTACAGTTCTCTTTTTTAATTAGGTCTTTATCCAGCAATCAGGGTAATACTTGGTAGCACTCCATACCTTTCAATTTCTTTGAAGAGCTTGAGGAGTATTGGTGACATTCTTATGTTACTGTTTTGTAGAATTCAGTGATGAACCCATAAGTTCCTGGAGATTTTTTAGTTGGTGGATTCCTTGCTACAGTGGAAATTTCATTGTTTGTTATTGGGTTAGGTATATTCATGTCTTTTGAGTTAGTTTTTTCTATTAGTTAGTTTTGGTAGTTTTTAATGTGTCTAGAAATCTGTTCATTCTTAAAAATTTGCTAATTGTTCAAATATAATTTTTCAAAGTACTTAGTATCTTCTAGATTTCCACAGTGTCTGTTGTGTCAAATCCTTGCTCTAAGGGTGAGAGAGATAGCTCAGCAGCTTAAATGCCTGCCTGGCAAGTGCAGGGTCCTGAGTTTGATCCCCAGTACCCCCCAAAATCCTTGCTCTTTATCCTAAGATGAAATATGGAAAAGGATATCACACTTGCTGTTGTTACAACTATAATGCAAATTTAAGTCTTTTGAAATTGGAATTAAATTAAAGATATAAGGAAATCTTGACTTCTAGCTATAGCTAGTCTTAGGCAAGAGTTTTCTGCCTCTCTATAGGAGTAGGACAACTCAACTTAGTGTTTGTTTGTTTTGTGATACCAGGGTTGGAACTTGGGACCTTACGCTTGTGGGGCAAGCATTTATGCCTCTGAGCTATATCTCCAGCCCCAACATTTCGACTTAATAAGGACTGATAAAGGTATGAAATTTGGCCCAAACGTTTTCCTACTTCTGCCCTAGAGGCTGAGTTTTCCTCTTGACCTTCTTTGAGCTATAATGTATCATTTTTTAAAATATTCATGTAAGGTTGTATAAGATAGAATCAGATTTCTTTTGAAGTAAACAAGAATCTCTTAATTATTGTATTGCTGAAAACAGTGATCTCAGCATTACCAAGAGCATTGATTAATTTGTAGGTATTATTGCTTTTTGCAATGGGATGAACAAATACTGTATTTTTTTATTTATAAGGGCATATAAAAGGAAAAAATTCCCTTGCACTTGCCAGAGAAGCACTTATTCCACTGAGCCATCTCCCCGGCCCCCCACATTCTTTACCCAACAGAAAGCACAAGGTTTGCAGTTTTAGTATGAAATTCAGTTAACCCATGACACTCTACTAGCTCTTTAATGAATTGTTGTCAGCTATTGTTATTCTGCTGTACTGTCAAACTTTGGAAGTTCATCTCCATATCCACCTGTACCCTTGTCTCCATTAACCATACTCCTTCCAACCCTTTTCCCTAAATCCTTCAGGCTTTGACAAACACTCAGCCCTTCCAAAAAATCATGTATTCTAAAACATAAAGTCTTTACTACACTATCTTAGAAAAAATTCTGAATAGGTTTCAATTATATAGCAGACTACCTAAGGAACTAATCTGAAGATAACATCATGCAATACAGCAACCATTGTTGAATTCCTATTATTTTGTTTAGTGAAATTTTGTATCTTTTCTAATGCTGTTTTTTTAATTACTGTTTTGTATTCTTTTTAAAATAATTTTAAAAAACAAAGTGGAAAAATTAAAGCACAAAACAGTTAGGTAATTTGCCTAATGTTATCCTAAGACAATAATTTGTTCATTTAATCAGCAAATAATTGTCTAGTACTTGTAAGGCTTAGTGTGGCAGGGCACGGTGGCCATGAAGATAAACGTGGGAAACTGAGTTGCTTGGGGTCAAATTCTAGTCCTGTAGCTCACCAGGTATGCATCTTGGGCTATGTTACTAAACCTCTGAATATTTCAACTGTAAACTGAGGATAAGAATAGGGGTTGTTGTTTTTTCTTTTTCAAAATTATATTTTCATTAGTTCATGTTTGTAGTACACAGTGATCCTATTCACCCTGGGAGTTAGTAACACATCTTCACTCTTTGTGTTATCCCCCTCCTTTTCACCTTCCTTTCCAGCCCTTGGTCCTCTTCCCATTTGCAAAAGATCCATTTTCCTGTGTCCTATTAACTTTTTTCTCTGTCTCTCTTTAAGTGATGTAGGGGCTGGGAAAATAGCTCAGTGGCACAGCACCTGCCTGTTAAGTGCAAGGTCTTGAGTTTGAGTCCTGGTACCAAAAAAATCCAAAACAAAAGATAAATGATTTATATTTTGAATTTCTCATATAAGAGAAATCATGTGATACTTAGCTTGTGTGTCTCATGATCTCAGAGAGTTTATGAAAATGAAATGAATTAATTGTTCATAAACTGCTTAAAATAGTCAAGCATATAGTAAGCGCTACCTGGGTATTTAGTCAATAAGATAAATCTTAAACTAATGCATTAACTAATTAATTAATACCATAAGGTTAAGAGTAAATTCATGGTAATAACTGAATAAACAACTTTATAATGTACAGACATGTACTACAGTAATAACTAGCATGGTTATAGATTTATTTATTTGGTACAGGGTCTCACTATGCAACATGGCGTTTGGTACCAGGGATTGAACCCAAGTCCTTGAGCTTGCCAGGCAGGTACTTAGATCACTGAGCTATCTCTCTAGCCCCAACATGGTGATACTTTAAATTGTCTGTTGTATTCATGAAGCTTTTAGGGATGTTTCTATAAACTGTTGTGCATTTTCTGATTATATTTGAATGTGAACATTTTACTCTAATGATAAAAAATCTTTTTGTTTGTAACTTTCCAAAATCCTGAAAAAGCAAGGAAAAATATATAGAATTGTAAAACATTAAACATTCTATTTGAAAATTCTGAAATACAAGAAATGCAAAAAAAATTATATAGCAGACATACCCTGGACACTTACTTCATAGTTTTATTTGTAAACTGGGAAAATTCTTTATAATCTTATGGATCTCTTGTTATAAAATTTTAGCAAATACTTTGTAGTAATATTTTTCATACTATGTCCACCAGTGTTATATATTAAAATTACTTTGTTGGAGAGAGCATAGTTAGCAGATTCATGAAGTCCTCCTCCTTTCAACTCTGAGCTAGTTTTGGAATCTTAAAATCTTGGGAATGGACTCCATGAGACCGAATTTCTTCATTTGAAAAGTAAATAAGAATAAAACTCCTTCTCACTTTTTCTCAAGAATTATCTGAAGATTAATCCTGGTAACAGATGTGAAATATTGTGTATTTACACAGATTGATGGTGTTGTCATTTAAATTACACAATTTTTAGGAAATCTCAACATCTTGTATTCTTTAAGAATATCTGTTTTATATTTTTTAGGCCTTTAATGATTGACCCCCAGGGTCAAGCCAATAAGTGGATCAAAAACTCTGAAAAAGAAAATCAGCTTAATGTTATTAAGCTATCAGATTCAGATTATATGAGAACTTTAGAAAACTGCATTCAGTTTGGAACTCCACTTCTATTAGAAAATGTTGGTGAAGAACTGGATCCCTCTTTGGAACCTTTACTGCTTAGACAAACTTTTAAACAAGGTAGAAGTCAATTAATTTTAGTTAAAAAATTGAATTATCTTTGAGGCATAAAAAAGTTTGTAAGTTATTAATAATGTTAATACAGATATTCTTTGTTTAGCAACCTACTTGTTTAATGTTGGAACTTATGACTGAGGCTGTTTAGACTTACCACTTTTTTTTTGTACAGTCTGTATTTCTTATTTACAGACCCTCAAAGTCTTTTTTTGTTCATTATACCTCATTCACAGAGTATAATAATATTTGCTAATCATCTCATACACTATAGTAATGTAGTTTTATGTTCTGTTATATGTTATAGTACTTCATGTAAGAGTTATACAAAAAAGTCATGAACTTGGAGTTTCCTTTGGCCATTTCTTTGATTACTACTATAATATATATATACTATCCACAATTCCTCATTTAGCAACTAATTCAATGAGTGACCTGGACTCAGGAACAGAAATAGGTCATCATACAAGGGATGTCTGTAACTCAAAACTTCTGTCTATTGTTATAAGTGAAAAATTAGAACAAGATACATTGGGGATGAATCTTGTGTTCTGAAATGAATGCCTCATCCTTTCCTCTTTGGCCTGATCACATATAGAAGCTTATTTAGACAGACATAAAGAAGCTGAAGCCAGTTTCAGCCGTCCTGGCATTCCTTTATCCTGTGACCATTGAATTACTGTGAATAGTAGTGTGGTAAATGCAGAGCTGAGATGAGTTTAGATAAATGTTGCCCACCTTATATCCTTCTGCTTATGAAAATTTTCTCTCTGCAAAGTTGTATTTTTTTTTCAGTTACTGGAGATTGAACCTAGCACCTCCTCACTGAGCTACTGTATCCTAAGGCTATAAAGCCTTTTTATATAAATAAAAAATAGAACAAAACCCAAAAACATGTGTCCTCATTAGGTTGCCCAGCCTGCTTGAAATTTGATGAAGGAAACCCAGATGGAAACTTCTTTGACAAAAGCTCTATGACAAGAGAAAATGTTTTACACTTCTCCAGAATGAATCCTGCTGTTACAATTCCTTACTTGTATCTGTGTCTATGAAATGTTTTAACCTCTTTTCTACCTCAAATTATGTTACAATTCTGTTTGTAAATTAGGTAAGGCCTTTGAAGAACGTAGGAGGGTCTTTGTAATTTTAGCTACTTATTATGCATTTGTTTCTGAAATATAGGAGGCATTGATTGCATCCGACTTGGTGAAATCATTATTGAGTATTCCTTTGATTTCAAATTTTATATGACTACAAAACTGAGAAATCCACACTACATGCCAGAGCTGGCTACAAAAGTATCTTTGCTCAATTTTATGATAACTCCAGAAGGACTTGAAGATCAATTACTAGGTATTGTGGTTGCAAAGGAGAGGTATGCTTTTTCCTTAGATGCTTCCAAGTGGTCTGGCAAAGAATATTTATGGGCATTAATATTTGTATTTTATGATTAGTTTGAAACTGTTAAATTTCATATTTTGTTATCATAAGTTAAATAATTATATGCCATGCTGGTCCCACCCCTGGGGTGCACTGAGACAGTGATTGAGACTGGGCGTGGTGGTGCTGCACCTGTAATCCCAGCACTTGGGAGGCTGAAAACAGGAGGATCACTATGAGTCCGATCTGTGTAGTGAGATCCTGTAGACCCTGTAGACTGTGTACTAAATTTTAAAAAAAGTTAAATAATTATATTACCCTTTCAAAGTAACCACTAGGTACTAAGTTATAAGCCAGCCATGTTATATATGAAGCTTCTAGTATGAGCAGTAGGATTTAGTTACATGCCACAATTTCTGTCTTGTATCTGATTGAGCCAGAAATTTCACCCCTAGTAATCTGTCATGGATAGAATCAGAAATACATCTGAATAGTCAGCTGGGGGCATAGCTCAGGAGTATTTGACTACAGAAATACATCTGAAGACTTGCATACAGAATGTTAGTGAAGTTAGAAACTACTTGAGAGAAGGAAAATCAGGGTTCAAAAATATACACACTGTAGGTAATGTGATATTTAAAATTTGATAAATGGAGCTGATTGTGATGTCATACATATTTATAATCTCAGAGAACATAAGAAGACTGCAAGTTCTAGTCCTGTCTGGGGAACTTAGTGAAACCTTGTTTCAAAATAAAAATTTAGAAATGGCTAGGGATTTAGTTCAGTGCAAAGGCCCTGGGTTCAATCCCCCATAGAACACTATACCCTCAAGAAGATGAATATCCATCTATATCTCTATCTCTCTATCTATCTATCTGAAAAAAATTGAAAAGGAATGTACTTGAATGCTAACAGCGACAATTCCAGGTGTGGTGAGATTATGGGTTATTTTTGTTGTTTTCTTGATTCTTTATAATTTTAATAGCTGCATATAACTACATATATTTTAATGAGAAAAATATAAAACCCAGAGAGGCTCCAGTAAATAATTGCTTCTGGAAGGGTATCTTTGGTTCCCTTTCCCCTTGAAACTTAATATAATATCAAATAGTCTATTACATTAAATGAAATTAAAAGTGAGCCTATGGGGGGCCAGGGAGATAGCTCAGTGGAATAAGTGTTTGCCTGGCACGTGGAAGGTCCTGAGTTCAATCCCTGGTGCCACCAAAAAAGCAAAAGTGAGAATATGTAACTATGAGAAGTGTTTCATTTCCAATATTTAAATCCCACTCGTATTGTAAGACAGAACTGTCATAACATATTCTATGATATTCTGGGTTGGGTTACTTTGAAGTCTTATCCCATCTTTGTTTGAAGACACAAGTACCAGTTTTGTCTTTTACTTAAAGATCCAATTCTATGACCAGTCATCCTCTCTATGGTGTCTAATATAGAAAGAATGATGAAAATGAAAGCTAGTGTTCACCAAGCCAAGGAACAGATAAGAAGTTTCATACTGAGTCTCTTCTCTACTTTTTATTTTCACATAACTGGATATGTTAGATAAATTTGATGTACTATTAGATTTGTTGTGGCACATCTTATTGTCATATTTCACATATATAAATATTTTCTTTGCTTGAATTTTAAATTATCATTTGTATGCATTTTCCCTCATGTTATAATAAGGATAGCAATCACTTTAGCTTATGTTATATATTTATAACATTATTTAAATGTCTATAAAATTTTGATATGTAATAATTAGATATAAAGTAAGTAAACTGCTACAGATTTAGACTGGATGTTTCTATCTTTTCAGACCAGAATTGGAAGAAGAACGAAATGCTCTTATTCTTCAGTCTGCAGCTAATAAGAAGCAACTAAAAGACATAGAGACAAGAATTTTAGAAACATTATCATCCTCAGAAGGGAACATTTTAGAAGATGAAAGTGCAATTCAAGTCTTAGACTCTGCCAAAATTATGTCAAATGAGATAACAAAGAAACAGCAGGTAATATAACCTACAAATGTTTTAATTGTAATAATTTAATTGTATGCCTCAAGTCTCTGAGAAAAATGCTAAGTAGGCTTCCTGGAAAAGAAAAAGAACTGATAAAATACAAAAGAAAAAAGAAAAGAAAAAAAAGAAACCAGAAACTTTATTCTCCTAGAAGAATATCTCACTGTTGAATTACTCAAAACTTGGGATGATATACATGACTTCTATACATAAAAAAAATCAACTTAGGATGAAATTTTTAAATTTATTTATTTGTAGTAACTAGGTAAGACAACCTAGTCAGGTTCATTTAAGTTTTAGTTGATTCTTCACTTAATAATCAAATTTGTCAACTTGTCTTGCTTCTGTTCGTGGTTAGACTCTAAGGTATGTGGAGAAATTTAGTTGTTGAAAGGATAGTAAATGGTTCTAGGAACCAATAAGATGTTCTTGTCACGTGGTTATCAGAGAGAGGACTGGGATGTGAGAGTGGCAGGTGGAGGAAAGATGGCAAGTAGTCTATAGCCAGTAATATGTGCATTGAAGATTCATCTAACACAACTAAATCCTGTTTTTATACTGCTTTTTATAGAATCACAGTACTATGAGTAGAAGAGACCATAGGTAGCTGTTCTCCTTTCTACTTTATAGGTGAGAAAACTAAGCCTTAAAAAAGTTAGTTGAGGCTCCTCTTTGCACAGTTAAATGGTATTGCAGAATGACATCTGTGGGCTAACTTTGTTGATTTTTAAGTCTTCCAGCTCGCATTGTTCCCACCCTATATGTTAGGTACTCCTTCACTTTTGGGTAATTAAAACATAAAAAACAACCAGAACAGAACTAAGGTTGTACTTGATATTTTTCCAATACCAGTTCCACTATGAGGCAAAGAATTTTTGAAAGGTTTAGGTACCCTTCCCTTGGATAGGTTTAGTTTCAGAGAGTGACAGTAAAGAGTCTTTCTGGTTATATATATATATATATATTTTTTTTTTTTTTCCAAGTTTTGGGAGAACCAAAGAAATGAAGTGTTAGAGTAATAGTTCATGGCAGCCTTCATTTTGGATGATGGTTGAGATTTTTATACACATACATACTTTAAGAATTTTTTCTGTATGCCAGTCCCACTTCTGGGGCACAGTGAGATGGTGATTGAGACTGGGCGTGGTGGTGGGCACCTGTAATCCCAGCACTTGGGAGACTGAAAACAGGTGAATCACTATGAGTCCAATCTACATAGTGAGACCCTGTAGACCTTGTAGATCCTGTCCTAGATACACTAAAAAAAAAAAAAAAAAAGAATTTGTTCTGTAGATGTCAGAATAGTTTCCTGTGGTTTAGTGATTTAGAGTTTTATGAATTTGTGAGAATTATAAACTATTTAAATACTATATGCCTGGAAGTTTTTACAAATAATGAATTATTTTCATTTAGTATCACTGCATATACTGCTCACAAGTGTTTATTTCTTGGGAAATGTCTTGTTTTTAGATTTAAAGACATTAACACTAAATATTTTTAAAGAATATTGCTCAACTCCACAATTTCATACTGAAGATTCAAGTTTAACAAACATTATAAATATATTACTGATTAAGCCATGGAAGATGAATTAAATTATTCACTATTTGAAAATAATAGCTATGTTTATTGTTTGTTTTTACTTGCTATTTTTATTATTGGTAAAATGGAATTTGAGTTTTAAAAAAGCATGTTTAAATGTTTTGTACATAAAATACTTACTGAAGTTTAAGACAGATTTAAAGTTTACTTTTATACTTTAAAATATATATATATTTAGTGTAGGGTCTCACTACATAGATTGGACTCATAGTGATTCTCCAGTTTTCAGCCTCCTAAAGTGCTGGATTACAGGCACACATCACCATGCCCAGTCTCTGTCACTGCCTCATTGTACCCCAGGGGCAGGGCTGGCACGGCACATGGGGGATGGAACCCCAGCCACTGCACTCTGCCTAAGCAGGGATTGAACTCAGGCCCTTGTGCTTGCCAGGGAAGCGCTTATTCCACTGAGCCATCTCCCCGGCCCCTTTATATTGAATACTTTGAGAGTGTTTCTTTGCAAGGAAAAGAAACCTACTTAAATTAGCTATACTGCAAAATACACATGGGAATATTCTATATTTTCATGTATAAGAACTATATCAAGGCCCGAAGGATGAATGAATATATTTGTATGCTGTCTTCTCTTACGGATCTTCTGTGCTTCTCTCTGTGTTTAAATACCCATTTCTTCTGTAAAGCATTTCTGTCTGCCCACTTTTCTAACATGTAGGCACCACTGAGAAAAATTCATATTACCTTTTAGCAATAATGTTCAGCATGGCCTGACTTCAGTTTCTCTCTCTCTCTCTCTCTCTCTCTCTCTCTCTCTCTCTCTCTCTCTCTCTCTCGTGGTACCAGGGATTGAACTTGCTAGGCAAGCGCTTATTCCACTGAGCTCTCTCTCCAGCCCTGACTTCAGTTTCTGAAGTGTTGTTGTTGTTGTTTGTACCAGGAATTGAATTCAGGACCTTGCACTTGCCAGGCAAACACTCATGCCGCTGAGCTCTAACCCTGGCCCAGTTTCTGGAAGTTCTTAAAGTTCCACTTTTCCAGGGAATTTGAGTTGCCTTGGGCCTTGTTCTGTCCCTACCACCTGGCTGAATCAGTTACAAATAGGATCATACAGCAGAAATATGATAAAATCATAGCACAGATGTCTTTCTTTAGCAGAGGCAATAGATAGCACTATCAAAAAAGGTCAGCAGCTAGAACAGCGCTCTGAACAACTTCCCTGTAGAATACTAACCTATCTGATTGAGTTGTCAAGTGAACAACTGTCTATCTGAGACAAAATTATTTTCTGGGGTTGAATATTTATAACTCTATTAGGTCCAGAAAGATTTAGGAGAAACTAGTTGAAAAAATATTCCCAATGTATAAAACTATCAAGCCCCTTATGGTTACTATGACAGAATTTACCCTGGATTCTGATTCATGTGTTAACCCCTTAAACACAATAAATGCACACTTCCTCTCACTCACTGTCCTTTCCCTCCTCTGGCTCTGACCCATTAAAGCAAGAAAGGGTGAATAAGTAGCAGACGTGTCAGATTCAGATAAAGAATGAGATTTATAGCGCTAATATTCCTCAAATGAAAGAGAAATGATTGCTAGTCATACCCTGAATGTATAAAGTACAGGGTTTTTTCCTCCTCTCTTCCATCTTTTCCTTCCTTGCCCCTCCCCCACCTTAGTTCTTTTCTTTCATGTTTTAAGCATAATAAAGTTCTCTTTGATTAACTGTGCTTAAGTCATATAGTTTTGTCATGAAGTCAGGGGCTGGGTTTTTTTTTTAAAATAGAAACTATATTATTAAAACACATCTTCCATTTTTAATCATAATTTCTCTCTTCTAGATTGCAG
The DNA here is from genome assembly GCF_000260255.1 of Octodon degus. Lineage (NCBI taxonomy): Eukaryota > Metazoa > Chordata > Mammalia > Rodentia > Octodontidae > Octodon > Octodon degus. The sequence continues at coordinate 5,630,635 of NW_004524619.1, forward strand.
AAAAAACAGAACTCAAAATAGCAGAATCTCGAGAAGGTTATAGGCCCATTGCTAAACATTCATCAGTATTGTTCTTCAGCATTGCAGACCTGGCTAACATTGATCCTATGTACCAGTATTCTCTCATCTGGTTCGTGAACCTTTACATCAACTCCATTCATGACAGGTGAGCATTCTCTCACTCCTTCAGACTGCAGAGATGAATTTTTTTCAGCAGTGGGACCCAGGGCCTCACACATGCCAGGCCAGCACTTGCCACTGAGCTGCATCCCCAGCCCTTCAAGGTTGGGTTTTCATCATCCTTTCTATTTAAAAATATAATTTTTGTTTCTAATTATTTGTAATATATGTTTATTATAGAAATTTAAAAGATGAAAAGTGATACAGGGCCAGGGAGATAGCTCAATAGAATAAACGCTTGCCTGGCAAGTGCACGGGCCTGCGTTCAATCCCTGGTTCCACCAAAAAAAAAGAAAAAAGAAAAAAAACCGAAAAGTGATAGAAAAATGAAAGAAAAAAAGAAAAAAACAAGAGCTAATTGATGCCTTCCTATTTAGGCTGTTTAGCTTCTTAAGGTTTCCACGTAAAGGGTATCAGCTTCAGTCATCTTTGTTTTTCCTGCCTTTTAAACATTTCAATGAAGAACATGATTTATTTCTGTTGGCAACTCCAGTTTCTTTCATCAGCTTTGAAACGTTTTAAGAATTCAGTTTCACATGTCTATTAGTTTGCAAGCTTATTGAATACACACAGATTTTGGATTCTAGAATTTAATCTCAGGGTTTTTTGTTTTACGGTTTTGTTCTGTTTCTGTGGTTGTTTTGTTTTGAACCATGCGACTGAGGTTGGCTTTGAACTCACTTGTAGCCCAGGTTGGCCTCCAATTCACAGCTATGCTCCTGCCTCAGTCTCCCAAGTGCTGGGATTACAGGTGTGTGCCACCATGCCCGGCTTTATCTCAGTTGTGCCACATACTGGCTAGGTGACTACAAACAAGTCAGCTAATCTTTTGATTGCCTTAGTTTTTGTTATCTATAAGATAGGAATTATAATAATAGTACCTGTCTTTTAGGGTTATGAGAATTAAATGAAATAATATTTAATAAAATGTTAATAATTGTGGCTGGTATTTTGTAACTGCTATCCTTGTTTTTTTGTATTTTGGGGGAAGGGTCTACAGGGTGTTCAGGATCTCACTGCTAGATCAGAGTCATAGTGATCCACCTGTTTAGAGACTCCCAAGAGCTGGGATTACAGATGTGCCACCATGCCCAGTCTCAATTGCCGTCTCAGCATGCCCCAGGGATAAAACCCCAGCCCCTGCACATGTGTGCAGACATTTTAATCCGCTAAGCTATTTGGCCGGCCCATAACTGCTATCCTTGCTAAGTAAAATAGTATGAAGGAAGTTCAAGTTGAAAAATTAACAAGAATGTCAATAATAAGATTCATTGGGGCTATGAAATAATTGTAACACTCATATACTTCTACTGAGGTTTTAAAATAGTGTAGCCAGAGCCAGCAAGATAGCTCAGCAGTCTAAAGTGCCTGCTTAGGTAGGTTAGCCAAGAATTCAGGGACCCCGGTTTGATCCCTGGCCCCACATGCTGAGCTGGCCACAAAAATAAATAAATAAATAAAATAATGTAGCCACAATGGAAGTCAAAATACTAAAAGATTTACTGTATAACCCACCAATTCCATTTCTCATGTAGGTGTATGCTTAAGAAAACTGAATGCAATTGTCAACACAAAAACTAATTTTTTATTGTTTTTATAAAAAAAAAAATACTATATTCAAGTGTTACTTGGGTTAGTTTGTTGCCCTTGCAGTGTGTTACGTGAAATACAGTTGGGTTCAGTTGTCATCTTTTATATTCTATTTCAGGGTTTTCCCTCGTCCTTACTAACTTTCTTATAAGTTTATCAAACCATTAATGACTCCAACAGTTAATCCTATGCAAAAAGGTTTTTGAGAGAAATGTCGCTACTTCCAGCCCTTCAGTTCCATTTCCACAGACCCAAGTACTATTTTTATATATCAAAATTTAGGGAGCTAGCTCAGTAGAATAAGTGCTTCCCTGGCAAGCGCAAGGGTCTGAGTTCAATCCCTGGTTTCGCCAAAAAAAAAAAAAAGAAAAAAGAAAAATGTAGTTTCACATGTAATTATAAGAAAGAGTAGAGGCTGAGGAGATAGCTCAGCAGTCTTAAGTATCTGCCTGGCAAGTGCAAGGACTCAAGTTCGATCCCCAGTACTACACGCCAAGCTGCATGCCACCATGCAGGCCACCAAAACCAGGTGTGGTGGTGCACACCTACAATCC
>NW_004524619.1:5633588-5640633 GCF_000260255.1 Octodon degus
TTAAAAAAAAAAACTTGGCTTGAAAATCTAATCTGTAAAAATGGCTTCTCATAGCAGAATCTATTTTGTTTGGTTTAATTCATGATTTTACTTGTATATTTCAATGACAGTGGTTTCCAAAATAGTATTGATATTCTGATGTTTTTTAGATTTTTAAAAAATGTATGTAATTAAATTTATGTAATTATGGAAAATGCAATTATGTAATACTTGTTGATCTCAATAAATTCTTACAAAAGGAAAACAGAATCAAGATAGAACACTCCTGTCTTCTCTGAAATACTTCTTTTACTGCTCTCAGTTATCACCTTTTGTTCTCTCCAGAAGTAACTACCGTCCTCACCTCTTACACTGCAATTTAGTTTTGCTTTTATATAAATTAAAGCAAATCAGTCTGGCGTGGTGCACACACACTTGTAATCCCAGCACTCAGAAGGATGAGACAGGAAGAGCACCGCGAATCCTGGTCTATAAATCCGTACAATCCGTAGACTCAGGACGGTCTGAATTGCATAATGAAACTGTGTCTCAAAAAGAGCGAAGAAACAAAGTAAAACAAAACAAAAAAGCCATAAAAAACTACAACAGCAAAAAACAGTTTATCTGTTCTACCCTCAATGAACATTTGTTTCCGGCTTGGTATTATTATGAGTAATAGTTTTGTGAACACTGTTGCATATAGGTGCTGGTGCATATGTGCACATATTTCTGTTGGGAAGAAACTTGCAGCTATTTTTTGGGGTAACTCTGTTAGTTTACTTCCTATTAATACATTGATCCACACCTACATAAACATTTTGCGCTATTATTTTAAAAATACACTATATGGTATAACTAGATCATGGTTTAAATCTATATTTCTAAAAAAATTTACATTTCTCTGATGGCTAATTAAGCTGAGCATTTATTTATATAGTTATAGTCTATTTGTAAGGCAATTGGGGCATAACTATTTATATCACTTGCCCATTTCCCTAGTGGATTTTATTTTTCTTACTGATTTGCATGAATTCTTATATTCTAGATACAACTCTAGCATGCTTTTTTAAATTCTCTTGGTGTTTGTTTTTGTTGAATACAAGTTCCTAATTTTAATATTATCTGATTTATATTCTGTTCTTAGTGAAAACCCTTCTTGCAATCCAATATATAAATATATTCTCTTATGTAATTGTCTTGAAACCTCATTACTTGCTTTTTACATGTGGATCTATCAGCCTTGTGTAACTGAGATGTGTGTGTGGTGTGAAATAGATACCATTTCACTTTTTCTATGTAGTTACCCACTTGTTGAAAACATGGCACTTTCTTCATGGCTCTATAGTACTACTTTTGTGAAAAGTGATATACTCATATATCTAAGTCTGTTTCTGTACTCTATTCAGTTCCACTCATGTATTTGTCCATAATTAATCTTTTAAAAGTCTTGATGTTTGATCTTTTCATCTTCCTTTATTAGCGTGTAAAAAGTCTTGCTGTCTGATGGTATCATCTCATCATCTTCCTGTTTTATGAGTATCTCTCATATTCTTTAAACTTTATGCTTTCATATAAATATTAGAATCATCTTATTAAATCCCAAGTAGCAATAATCAATGGGGTATGTGTGTGTGGGTGTGGGTGTGGGTGTGGGTGTGAGTGTGTTTTACTGGGGATTAAACCCAGGGTCTTTGCACTGGGCCACATCTTCAGCCTCCCTTTTTTGAGACAAAGTCTTGCTAAGTTGCTCAGGATGGACTCAAACTTGCAGTTCTCCTGCCCCAGCCTCCCACAGTGCTGGGGTTACATGGGTGTGCATCACAGTTAAATTTTAATTGGGAGAGCGTTGGAAGTATAGATCAATGTGTGGGAACTTAACTGTACAGTACTATTAACCATGAATATCAATTTCCTTAATTAATTCTTTATTTTGTTCTATAATTTTTTATTATTTTCTGTCTCATACATCCTTTCTTTTAAGGCTCTTTTTTAGAGCAGTTTTAGGTTCACATAAAACTGAACAAAGATTTCCAGTTTATAACTACCCCCACTATAATAAAACCTCTCACCAAAATAGCATATTTAGTACAAGAATTGAGCTTACAGTGACACAAAATTATTACTCTTAATTAGATTCATAACATATTGGCATTTACCTTTGTTATTGTACTCCTATGGATTTTAATAAATGTATAATGATATATATCCATTGTAACAGTACCAAAAGAATAGTTTCACTACCCTATTCCTTCCTAATCCCTAACAGTCACTTTTCCTTTTTTTTTTTTTTTGGTGGTATTAGGGATCGAACTCAGGACGTTGAACTTACCAGGCAGGCGCTTATGCCACTGAGCTATATCTCTAGCCCCCACTTTTCCTTTTATGTCTTCATAGTTTTGCCTATCCCAGAGTGTCATACAGTTGGATTCATATAATACATAGCCTTTTGATATGGGCTTCTTTCATGTAGTCATATACATTTAAAGTTATCTATGTCCTTTTATGGCTTGAGAGTGCATTTCTTTTTTAGTGCTGAATAATATCCCATGGTCTGGATGTATTACACCTCCCTTTTCCTTTCACCTATTGGAGGACAGTTTGGTTGTCTTCAAGTTCTGGAAATTATAAATAAATCTGCTATAAATATTCATGTGCAGGTTTTCAGGGTCATAACTTTTCCATTCCTTTGGGTAAATATGAAGAACATAATTTCTAGATCATACGGTATAAGCATGCTTAAGTTTTTCAAGAAGCTTCCAAAGTAGCTGTGCCATTGGATAGCCCTAACAGCAATGAGGGAGTTTGTGTTATGTCCATTGGATATTGCCACTTTGATAAAGGAGCATATTTTAGATATAAACCATAACAAATCTATAGTTTGGTCTTGTTTTGGGAGCTACTCTGACAGTCTGTTCGTTGGTATTTTAGACCATCATTTAAATTGATTGTTGATATAATTACATTAATCTCTACCATATGTTCCTGTTTCCTATTCATTGCTTTTATTTTTTGTCATTATTATTGTCTTCCTCTCCTTTTTCTGCTATATGTGAGTAGCTACTAACCTAAAAGACACGTATCAAGTTCTAATGTTTGCTCTGTTTCTTCAAACTCAGTTTTTTGTAGGGATGTTGGTTTTGTCTTTCAGTACACCTTGCGAGGTTCTTGCTCAAAGCCGTGTGTCATGTACTGGTTAAAGGGAATTTTAAAAATTAGACCTTTAATCTGAGGTTTTATGACTAGGAGTTAAATTGTGTTCAGTATTTTTTTTGAATAGTCATAGGTATCAGAGTCTAAAAATTCCTCTAGTGTTTCTGGTTTTGTCTCTTCTGTTGTCTTTTGGTTTCCCTAGAGACTTCTGAAACAATGTCTGAGACATCCAGTTCTTTCACTTATATTCCAATTATTATACAGAAGTCCAAAGGATGTGACATTATGGTGTGATAGAAGGAGAGGGTTCTGTGCTCCTCAGATTACTTCAGGCTTTTAATGAGGCTGTCTTTCTGCTCTTGCCCTTCACCAGTGCGCCTAGCTTTGTGTTTGGTTTGTGGTTCTTCCTCTTAAGTGATACAGAAGGCTGGAGATGGGTGCTCCCCCACACCTAATGTACTTAGAAAAGTTGCTAATTTTCAACTTGCTTGTGTTTTTTTTTTTTTTGTCCTGAGAACGCGATTAATGAATTTCAAATTCTTTAGAAGCTGTATTGTAAGCTAGAAGGCCCTTTCTTGTCATCTTATAAAATTAATTCTTAGCTTTTCTCTCGTATTTCCTTCTCTTTTATCTTTATAGTCACATATTCTCTTAGTCTTATAGAAATTAGCATAGAAATTGCAGCACATGTTCTCCAATATCGTAGTCTTTTCTTTTGCTGCTTCTCTTTCCAGACAGCAAAAATGGAGAGCATAGTAACTCAACTTGCCTCTTCTAGTTTACTTGCTATTGTTGCTATTTCAATATTTTCTTTGTTTTAAATTGTACAAGAGTTTTTTATTAGTGATAAAAATAAATCATTTAAATTTACCAATATACTTACCCTTTTGGTTGCTTTTCATTTCTTTCTTTACTTTCTTTGTGAGAGCTGTTCTGTTCTGCCTCAAAAATACCTACCAATAGATTATCTAGTGTCTGCTGGTTGTGAATTATTTTACTTCTTTTTTGAATGAAAACATTCTTTTTATTCTTGGAAGATATTTTTGCTAGGAAACAGTTTTATTTTAGCAACTTGAAACATTTACTTATTTGGTACAGTGTCTCACTACACAGCTCTGACTCTTAGTGATTCTCCTGTCTCAGCCTCCCCAGTGCTAGGATTATAGGCGTGCACCACCATGCCTGGTCTTGGTGGCCCACATGGCATGCCTGGGGTCCCAAGGCCAGCTCAGCATGCGGTACTAGGGATTAAACCTGGGCCCTTGTGCTTGCCAGGCAGGCACTTAGACTACTGAGTTATCTTCCCAGCCTCATTGGTTTTTTATCTTCCATTGTTTTGACTTGATTTTCCTATGAAAATAAAGTAATTTCTATCTTAAGAATAGTTTTTAAAGTATATCTTATAAGCACCTGCCTGGCAAGTGCAAGATCCCGACTTCAATCTCCTGTACCATAAAATAAATAAATAAATAAATAAATGAAGTATACCTTAGCCAGGTGTGGTGGTCCATGCCTGTAATCCAAGCACTCAGAAAGCTGATGCAGGAGAATTGCTGTTAGAGTTTGAAGCCAGCAGGGACTAAAGAGTGAGCAAAATACCTCTGCTAGCAGACAGGTTTTGTATTGGGAAAGTCATGCCCAAACTGAGCTTTACACTGGCATTCTTTACTCTTGTATAGATTTGGGTTTCCATCTACTTGAAACTTTGTTTAACATTTCTTGCATTGTAGACCTAACAAATCTTTTTCAGCTTCTGTATATCTGGAGGGGAAAAAAAAAACGAGTGAATTGTTTCACTTTTTTGTATATTTTAAAATCTCTACAAGTTACAATATGATTTTTAAAATATTTTCTGAAGGTTTTTTTTTTTTTTTTTTTTTTTTTTTTTTTTTTTTTTTTTTTTTTGCTTTTTCCAGTGCTGGGAGTCGGACTCAGGACCTGGCACTTGTCGGGCAGGCACTGTCCCACCGAGCTACGTCCCAGATGTGATCTTGTTTAATACTGCCTGTTTCTCTTTGCATTATGTTCATGTTTTGCTTTAACTCTTTCAGCATGTTTCTAATAACTCTTTTAATATTCTTGTCTACTATTATATTATCTTCATTATATCTATATTTTTATCTGTGAACTGATCTTTCTCCTGATTCTGAATGAATTTTTATGTTGGTAAGTGCTAGACATTTTATATTCCTTTAAATAATTTTAGGCTTTTGTATTTTGAGGGGTTTTTGTTGTTGTTGTTTTGGTTAGTTAAATTACTAATGGATTACTTTGATCTTCCTAAAGTTCATTTTTAATTGTTTTGGACCAGAGCAGGATGCCTGAAAATCTATCATTTCCAGGGATTTGTATAGAGCAAAACCATGAGGTGAGGTGGGTCTAAGGAGGAAAACATGGGAACTTGCTAGGCGGGCCCGAGGTAGGACAAAACTATGGTCAACCAATAAGAATACAAGCCAATTTCTCAGGTAAAATGGATTAAATCCAGGACCAAAATGGGGAAGCAAGTCGTGTAGCAAGCAGGCATGAATACAGGGGCTTTTCCTCTAGGGACTTGGGTTCGTGACTCTTCCTGGTTTGCTCAAGGTGAGAGAGACCTAACAGAATATCAATCCCAGATGCTTATCTAGGAAGGTATGCACTTGTTGACCTTTGGTCTTGAGGTCTGGCCCACAGCAGAGCATCTGTCCCTCTCACAGTTGCTAGGTATCTTGTCTTAGATGCTGTCTCCTTTTCGGGCCTAGCACTGTTCTGACTGCCTAAAAAAATATTGTATCTAACTTAGCTGCCTATAACATTCTGATATTTGAAATGATATAAGGAAAATATTATAACTCCCAACTTGTTAGATATCTAATATGCCCAGTTCGTGTTCTGTAAAATCAAAGAATGAATGAGTAGGAAATATTTGAGAAATAGAAAACCCCTCCCTGAAAGGAACAGGAGGAGTCACCTGGGGTTGGATTGTCCCCAACCCCACTCCTCAGGGGAAGCTTTATAGAGCACAACCTTGTGGACACAACATGGGTTACCACAATGATTAATCAAAAAGATTATAAGTATGACTGCTTAGATAATACTGATCCAGTGGGGAAGCAAGTCATAAGGGGCTGTGCACAGAAAGAATAAAGAACTTCTCAGGTGGCGGGTGGACCAGAGTCTTGGTCGCTCACTCAGGTGACTAATGCCTATCAAGACTTTATTAGACCAGATGTTATCACTGTCTCATCCCTTGGAGAGTTTGTAGGCCTGGCCCATTTGTTGCTATCTAAGCCTGGCCTGCAGCTGGTGTGTCTGCAGTGGCATTGTTTTCACCTGTTGTCTTGACCGTCTCTCGAGGGCCCATCCCTATATGACTGCCTAGGATGTTTCCACCTAACTTAGCTGTCTGTTAATAATTCAATTTTGAAGTCAACAATTTACAGCAGCCCTTATTTTGTGATGCAGGGCTAGAAAAGAGATTGAATACCAGGAGCTGATGTTTCTTTTAACTGGAGGAGTAAGTCTGAAAAGCGCTGAAAAGAATCCTGACCCAACTTGGCTACAAGATAAAAGTTGGGAGGAAATTTGTCGAGCAAGTGAATTTCCTGCCTTCAAAGGATTCAGGTAATTGTTTACACATGATGATGTAGCGCTGAATAATGACGGGTGAATTTGTAAATGTGTGTGTGTTTTCATGATTCTATGGTATTGTTGGTAGACACACTGTTGGAAACTTTGAATAGACATCTTACAGACTGCAACTTCTTTATTACAAAAAGTCAAAGTCAATTTTCTTTTACCCTGGGGCTTTGAATCTAACATTCAAATCACCAAGATGTTACAGTTGAATGGGCCAATAATAGTCAGGGTTTTGTGTACAGCAAAGAAAGAATTGCCCAGCACTGGGCCGGGGAGATAGCTCAGCCACATAAGC
>NW_004524619.1:5642188-5648252 GCF_000260255.1 Octodon degus
TAGTGAGACCCTGTAGACCCTGTACTAAATACATAAAATAAATAAATAATTTTTAAAAATAAAATAAAGATTACAAGCATAATTGCTCAGGTAATATTGATTAAATTGGGATCAAATAGGGAAGCAAGTCAAGCAGGTATGGAACAGAACAGGTTTCTTAGAGGGGGTAGGTCAGAGACTCATCCTGGCTTTCCCAAAGTGGTCAATACTTATTTAGAATTAAAAAAAAAAAATAGAATATCAACCACTGTTGTTTGTCCTTACACGGAAGTATATGGGGATGTATTCAATTCTCCTTTTGCTTTGAGGTCTGGTCCTCAGATGGATGTGTCTGTCTCCCCTATAGTTGCAAAGTACCCCATCTTATGCACTGGCTCCTTTGAGGGCCTACCCTGGTCTGATTGCCTGTAATATTTCTACCTAACTTAGCTGTCTATACCACTATCTGGAAACTCCAAGCAAAGCAGAGAAATCCATGCTGGGAGTGTTGGCCTTATAGACAGGGTATGGGGAAGGTTTGCTTGTGAGCAGGTGGGCATCATGGAAACACCAGCTTGTTGTGTAGCAGTCCTAGCCTAGCGTGTTAGTTACTTTTCTCACTGCTGAGCCAAAATACTTGACACCTCAAATTAAGGGAGGGAAGATTTATTTAACTCACAATTTATAGCAGTTTCATTCCATAACTGGCTGGCTTGAAGGTAGAGTGGCAGACTGCAGAGGGGCAACAGTTCATGGCAGCAGAAGACAGCAAAAGCAACAAGAACAAAAGAGAGGAGGAAGCCTCTCTTCCTCCTTTATATTGTATGCAGGCTACTCACCCCAGGGTGGGTATGGTATACCTCCAATCCCAGCACTAGACAATGAACCAGTCACAAACTCTACATTCAGCCACCTCCAAAATACCTGTCCCCATGATCACATGAGGCTCTTGGGGGGACATCCAGGCAACAAGCATAACATTCCACCTCTGGCCCCCTAAAGACTCATCCATATCTCTTTTTCAGAAGGCATTTAGTATATCTTTAAGAGTTACCAATTCTTAACAGTTTCAGCATGGCTGAAAAGTCCAAGTCTTAAGTCTCTTCCAAGATATAAAGTAAACTCGTCACAGTGAGCCTCTGTACAAACAAAAAGAAAATTAAACACTTCTGACATTCAGTGACACAAGATAAACAGGGGGACACAAAGTTACAAATGGGACACAAAAGAATGGGAGCAAAGCAAGTCCAAAATCCAGAGTGTAAACATGAGGGACTATAGTTCACATGCAACATCCAAGGCAATCTGTGACAAATTGTGGGCTCCAAAGGGCTTGGGTGATGTGTCCCTTTGGCACTTCTGGTAGCTATAGCTCCCGTGGCTTCTCTCTTGGGCTTCCTCTGTTGTTTCCTTGCAGCTTTCCTCAGACAATCCACATTCCTGACTTCTCCAAACTTCTGGAATCTCCACTACACCTTTGGTTTCACCCTCAGAGCTTCATACACTGCCCTCAAGCACACTGCCTGACCTCCTAGGCCTTCTGAAATTGGTGTGGAATCCTTCCTAACCCCATAACTCTTGCATTCTGCATCCACCTAAAACCAATTCCACGTGGAATTTGCCAAGGTCTGCTGCCAGCTGAGAAATAGCCAGGCTTCCTTCTCTCTTGGCGGTAGGGGTTGAGTGTCTGGATAACTGAGTACTCTGAATTTAATTCTGAGGGACAAGTCTCTAGGTTGCTACCATTCTGGAGCATGGTGCTCTGCAGCTTTCTTCTCAAAGCTAAGTCATTTACATTTACAATTTTGAGGCTGCGAAGGGTAGAGACTTGCTTCCTGTGACACCCTCATGCTATCTTTTCTATTCTCCTGTTCCCTTCCTGGTGGTCAAGATCTCCTCTGCTCTCTCTTTGCAGTCCACAGCTTCACTGGAGCTTCCCTTATGTCCAAATATTTTAAATCACTCTTCTGGGCTCTCTGCTTTTAATTCTCAATATATATTTGGCTAAAATCCCCAATAATAGCCATACCTCTGCTTCAACATTTGGCTGCCTTGAAATTTCTTCTGCCCATTCAATGAGTCCACTACCCTTTATCTCAGACAAAGTCTCTGGACACAAGCAAAATGCGGACAGACTTTCTGACAAGACATAACACATTGACTGGAGTCCAACAGCCAGTGCAGTCCTTCTTCCTGAAGCTGGTTTTAACCAGCAGGATTTCTAATCAACCTTCTGGTCTTCTGAGCTCTGACCAGTGTCTCCCATACAGAGCAGCCTATGATGTTCCAGTTCTGCTTTCTCAGCTGGCGTCTCTGAACCTTTCCTGTCTCTTCCCAAAAGCCATTCCCAAAGGTTTTTGAACCACATGGTCAAGTATAGTTACAGCAATAACCCCACTCCTGTTACCCAACAGGACTTTTGTCATTGCTGAGACAAAATACCTGATACTCCAAGTCAAAGGTGGAAACATTTATTTTGTAAAAGTTTCAGTCTATAACTGCCCACCTGGTGGCACATGGCAGAGAGGCAACAGTTTGTGGTGGTGAAAGACAAGATTTATGGCAGGATAGCAAATAATGCTCTGAAGCTCAGGCTGGTTTGTGGGTGTGAGGCTAAATCTCATTTTTTTAGCCTGCAACACTTTATTTCCCTCCTGCAGGCTTGAAGTTGGCTCCTTGCCAACTTAAACTCAGCTCCTTGGCCTCCTGCTGACTTGAACTGGTTTCCACCTCACCCTGACTCTAAGAGCCACTAGATGGAGCCAGTCTGCAACTCATCTGAGTTAGGCGCTCCCCTGGCCTTCCTCCAAGATAGCTAGCTGCCAGCCAGTCAGCCTCTCCTAGGATGTCAAAACCCAAATAACTCACTAGCCAATGCAATCTGCTGCATCCTCTCTGTTTGACCTGTGTCATCTTTCCATGGAGTACTCTCAAGTCACCAGTAGTCTGTGTTTGAGTTGCTCCTCCCACAGTGAATCAGGACTCAGGGAGAAAGTGTCCTTTGATACTCCCTTCTTTTTTGTTGAAGTCTCTCTCTTCAGTCTCACTGAAGAGATTTCAATTCTTGCTTTAGATCATTACTGGGTCTCAAAGATGAACATTCCTCTTTCCTTCCTTATGTTGCTGTATTCTAGTGTGTGGATACCAAACCTCTAAGAGACTGTTTCTCTGCTCTGCACCACTCTACCACGTTCCTGAAAGTCTCTCTTGTTAAATTTATTTATTTATTGGTCTTTTGGGGACAAGATTGCATTGTGCAGTTCAGTCTGGCCTTGAACTCACTTTCTACCCCAGGCTGATCTCAAACTCATAGCAGTGATCCTCTTGCCTCAGCCTCCTGAGTGCTGGGATTATAAGCATGTACTACCATGCCTGTCTCTCTTGTTAATTTTCAAATGTCTCTTGAGTTTATGGTCATCTGCATCTTCCTTAAGTTCTAGTTCAGATAAATTGTCCTCATATTGGTCACTTCTGCTGCCCATATGTTCAATAGAAATTTTAATCTCCTGGATTTCTATTTGGTACCCCTTCATTGACTTAATTCTTTGCTAAAATGGTTGTTCAGACTTCAGCAGGCTCTTGGCAGACTGCAGTACTCTGGTAAGCTCCAACCTTGCTTAGCACCCAGCATGCAGGCGTGGAGCTTCTGCTGGTGCTGGTCCTCACTTTTAAGAACTTAGAGGACTCTGCCTGGCCTGCGGGACTCAGCAGTGCTGCGACCTGTGGGCCCAGGGCGTGCAGGCACGAAGCTTTCCTGGTGCCAATTAAGAACTTTGGCGGACTCTGAGTGGTCTGTGGGTCATTACTGGGAGCTTTAAAGCTTCCAAAATGCAGAAGCAAAAGACATTCTCAATCCTCAGGCCCACCCAGAACAAATCCAGGAGACAAAGACATGGAAGATCTTAGAAATCACACGCCTGCAATCTCTATAATGGAGAAATAAGATCAGAAATAATCTCTCAAGTCCAAAAAGAAATGACAACAATCATGAAAGAATTGCCCAGCACAGCTAAAGATGACATAGATAAAAAAATAATAATAAAACAGAATAGAAAAATGATGGAAACACTGAATGAACAATACAGGAAAGAATTAGAAGGCATGAAACAGATTCAAACCCTGAAAACCCATTCACCTGGTTTTCCAAGGAAATCTCACAAAGAATTTGCATATTGACATACCATAAGAACCAATAAATGGGCCAGCCAGATAGCTCAGCAGACTGAAGCACCTCCTTAGACAGAGCACAATGGCCAGGGTTCGATTCCTGGTGTGCCATGCCAGCCCTACTCCTAGTGCGTGCGGAGATAGCAATTGAGACTGGGTGTGGTGGCACACACCTGTAATCCCAGCTCTTGGGAGGCTGTAAACAGGCAGATCACTACGATTCCAATCTACATTTTACACAGTGAGATCCTGTATACCCTGTCCTAAATACAAACAATAAAAGGAGTTAAAAATATATAGAATTAGATAAAATTACCAAGACAAGAAAAAAGAGAACAATTTAAAGAAAAAAGCTCAATCCTCTTCCCAACAAAAACAAAGAGAAAGAGAAATGAGTGCAAAAAAAGGTCTCCATGTTTTTGAATGAGTGGTTCTTTCCAGCATCTGCATCATTGGTATCTACCAGGTATAAGGGAAGGATACTGACTCACTGCCAAGACCTATGTTAGGTTGTTTCCACACTCATGTTTTTGTATATGAATGCTGAATCCCGTCTCATTTTTCCAACTGGGCCTAGTGGGGTCAATGATGACCATTGTAGTGATATATTTAATCCACCTGTTTCCAGTCTTCATGTCCCTCTGTGCACCCCAAGTCATGGCTTTCTCCACCTCACTTCATGGCACATGGGCTTATGAAATATCCTTCCTGTTCCAGAGGCTTCCTGTCAGTATGCCAGAACTTTTTCAAATCATCCAACCCAAATTATATCCCTATGTTGGCAAAAGGAGCAAGAAACAGACCGCTGAACTCTTGTTGGATGTAAGCTATAGGAAGGGCTGAAGAGGGGAAGTCAAGCAGTTTGCTGGAACCAATGCCAGCACTTTCAGACCTAGCAACAGCCAAAAGCCATGCATGACTGAACTAGCTCCTCATCACAAAGAGAAACCCCCATGTTTTCCCATCTACACATTAACTTCCCTGAGCATCTATGTCTACCTGCCTTCTCTGCAACTATCTCTTATGCTGCCTCCAAACCAGTAATGGTGATAGGGTGACCCAAGAAAACTTGAACTGTATTTGTTCTCTGGTTTTTTTATAGTTCAGTCTTAACCCTTTCCAAAATTGGCTCCTGAAAAAAAAAAGGCCAGTGAGATAGCTCTACAGACTAAGCACTGCTTAGGCAAGCGGAAGGACCAGAGTTTGATCCCCTGCATCACATGCTGCACCAGCCCTGCCCCTGGGCACACTGAGTCAGCCACCAAGACCAGGCGTGATGGCACGCGCCTGTAATCCCAGCGTTGGGGAGGCCAAAAATAGGAGAGTCACTGCAAGTCTAAGCTGCATAGTGAGACCCTGTACCAAATACATTTTTTAAAAAATGGCTCCTGGTTGAGCACTTTGAAATATGACAGACATTGCACTGGATTTCATCTCCAACCTTAGCCTGCCATGTGGGAGGGGTTAATTTCAGAGTAAACCTTCATGCTACATTTGCATTAACCATGGACTTTTGGGGGGAGGGGGACAGTGCTACGGGCCTTTACTCTTTTAACCCTCTCCGGGCTTACTTACCTTGTGTTAGCAGAGACAGGTTCTCCTTTCCAGTCTGCTTCCTTCTTTTCTCTGGGTTGTGCTTCTCTTTATGTTCTAGCTTTTCTGTTGTCCCTCTGACAATTTCCAAAGATTTACTTTTTTGTCTTCGGTTGTTGTTTTCCAGGTGTCTTGAGTCCAGGTCACAGAGAGGCTGTATTTGGTTGCCTGTTTTTACTCCAGCCTACTGATTTTTTATTTTTTTAATTTATTTTATTTATTTATTTATTTTTCACTACTTCTACTTTTTAACATGGTATCAGGCACTTTAGAATATCTCCAACGACCAGATATTTCAATAAAGTACTTAGAACTGTCAAATATA
>NW_004524619.1:5649457-5650526 GCF_000260255.1 Octodon degus
GATTTTTTAAATAGTCCTATAGCTGTCTTGTTTCTTCTACTTGCTCAACAATGTCTTACAATATTTATCAATAAAAACAATAATTATTAATCTTTCTTCTATCAGGAAACATTTCTGTGATTCTATACTTGAATGGCGGGAAATCTATGACAGTAAAGACCCACACAATGCAAAATTTCCAGCACCAATGAATAAGAAGCTAAATGAACTGCAGAAAATAATAATTCTTCGGTGCTTAAGACCAGATAAGGTAAAGACAAATGTATTCGATTGGGATCCATATAATTTGCCACATAGGAAGCACTAGCCTTAAAGGTAACAGTCATGTGCCATATGACATTTCATTGATAGACTTCATGCACAACACAGGTCCTGTAAGATTATTAAAAAACTGAAAAATTCCTGTGTACCCAGTGACATTATATTGATTGTAAAATCATAGTGCAGTAGATTATTTATGTCTTTATGTTGGTAATGGCATAAATAAACCTCCTTAACTGCCTGTCATATAAAAGTAGAGCATATACAATTATGTGTGGTATATAATAGTTGATAATGATAAATTATCATATAGGGGTTTTTTTTGGTGGTACCAGGGATTGAACTTAGGACCTTGCACTTGCCAGGCTAGCACTTATTACACTGGGCTACCTCCCCAGCCCCTATGTACTATTTATAATGCTACATTTCATCATTATTTCAGAATATATTCCTCCTTATTTAAAAAAAATTTAACTGTAAAACAGCCTCAGGCATATCCTCCAGAGGTATACTAGAAGAAGCCCCCACTGTCATAGGATATGATAGCTCCAGGAATGTTTTCAATTCTAAAGCCCTTCCTGTGGGACAAGATGAGGTAGAAGACAGACATTGATAATCCTAATCCTGTGTAAGCTTAGGCCAGTGTATGTTTATTTCTTAGTTTTTAACAAAAAGTAAATACATTAAAATTATTTAAAATAGAGAAACATAGCATTAGGATACAAAGGAAATATTTCTTTCCAGATGTACAATGTGTTTGAGTGTTAAACTAAATGATGTTATAAAGTATAAAAATTAAATTATAAAT
>NW_004524619.1:5651426-5652052 GCF_000260255.1 Octodon degus
CTTTTCTCAATTTGGAAATATTTTGATCTTTATGTTTTCAAATATTTTTTGCCATCCCACCTACAACTCCAATTACATAAACATCAGACTTACTGATACTATGCTATGTGGATACTCTGTAATTATATTTGAATTTTTTGTATGATTGTACATGTATTTAGATAATTCCCATTGCTATCTTTGTGTTTCAGTGTAATAACTTAATCTGTTGTTTGCCTCATCCAATTCATTTCAGTAATTTTATGTTTAAAATTTCATTTGATCTTTTATATATTCTATTTTCATTCAGCTGACATTTTCCTTTAAATATTTGAATCTAGTTATGACTATTGTAAAATCTTGGCTGTTAATTCCATCATTTCTAGATACATTTCTATTGAATGCTTTTGCTCTTGAGTATATATTTTCCTGCTTATTGATATCTGGTAATATTTTAATTGGATGTTGGACATTATGAATGTTACATTGTTGGTGGATTTTGTTATCTTCTTATAACGATTTTGTCCTGCTAGTTTGGAAACCAGTACATAACACCTAAGGGCCATATCCAGCCTATAGCTTTTTTGTCTAGTCCATGAGATAAAAATGTTTTTTATTTTTTATAGGGTTTTTTTGTTTGTTTGTTT
>NW_004524619.1:5653631-5655642 GCF_000260255.1 Octodon degus
CAAATGTGCACAAAGGTCTTTCCATGAGTATAATGAGTAGGACGATTACCACTTGTCACACATCAGAAAAAGGAGATTGGAGGGCCGGCCAAATAGCTCAGCAGATTAAAGTGCCTACACGCAGGTGCAGGGCCTGGGGTTCGATCTCTGGGCCCGCTGTGCCGGCCCCACCCCCGGGGTGTGCTGAGAGGGCAATTGAGACAGGGTGTGGTGGTGCGCGCCTGTAATCCCTGCTCTTTGGAGGCTGTAAACAGGCAGATCACTACCAGTCTGATCTAGTAGTGAGACCCTGAGCACCCTGTAGACCCTTCCCTAAAATATAGAAAAAAAAAAACGAAAAAGAAAAAGGATATTATCATAGTAGAGAAAGAAAAAAAATTATGGTTCTCATGATATAATTCAGAAGTACTCTATGCCTGAGCTACATCCAAACCCCTTTTATAACCATTTTTATTTTTTATTTGGAGATGAGATCTTCCTAAATTGTTCACACTGGCCTGGAACTCAAACTCCTCCTCTCTGAGCCTCCCAAATAGCTGGGATTACAGGCCACAGATGCAGCATGTGTTGAATAGTCAGAAGGAATTTGTTTCAATCCCTGGTACCAAAAAATAGGAAAGATTTTGTTCAAGACTGTTGTGATAATAGTGTTGGGTCAATTACATGTATATATCTTGTGCTCTCAGTAACTAATTTAAAGATAACTGTGTAATATATTAACTATTGTTCCTCTCCTATTATCTTGTTTTGAAGTTTTGTTTTACTTTTATTCTCTTTAAAATAATTTTTTTTTTAAAGACTGTTGCAGTTAAGTAGATATCAGGACTAACATAGTAGGAGAGATCAGGTTCAACCCCAAATACAGCCAAGATAATTGGGGATTTATCACCATAGAGGATGGCTGGGAGAAATTACTAAGACATCGAGGATATGAATAATTCTTTAGGTGTTGTCGTTGTTGTTGTTTTTCTGGGGTTTTGTTTTTCTGAAGCAGGATCTCACTGTGTAGTTCAGGGGCCTTGAAATCATTACGTAGCCCAGTGATCACCTGGAACTCCTGCCTCAGCCTCATGAGTGCTGGGTTACAGGCATGCACCAGCACACCTGGCAGGAGAATTCTTACTGAACTGACCTAACAGAATTCCTGCTCAAAACAACCTATAGTGATCAGAAGTTGTCTAGGAGGAGAGTGGGGAATGAGCAACTTTAATATGAAGGTACTGAAAATCATTCTAATCCAATGAGGCATGGTGGTACATACCTGTATCAAAGTGATTGCATCTGTCTTCCTTTCTGCCTCCTTTTCCCTTCTTCCTTTCCTCCTTTCCTTCCTTTCTCCCTCCCTTTCTTCCTTACTTCTTTCTATCCTCTCCACTTGTTATATTTCTAATAAAGTTTAATGAACAGCATTATCTAATGCTCTGTTCTGTCACTGGGTAGGTCAAACTGAGGCCTGACTAATTATTTGATTCCTGAGTATTGCTCATTACCATAACTCCTGAAGGCTTATAGCCATTGTTAAACTTACTGCATTCTTCCCTACCTGGTACTTCATGTGTGTGCATGTATGTTTGTATGTCATTAGACATAAGTCTCCTGAAGTCCAAATTAATGCTTTATTCGTGATTTCATCACCAATAACCTTCTGTGTTCCTAGTAGTACACTGACGGATTAATAACCTTGCATCTGGGAAATGCCTACGTATTTGTACTCTACAAAACGTCTCCTAGTGGTCAGTGGAGTTATTTCAGTACATGTTAGGTTTTCCCTCTGCCTGGCACACTTTGGAGGCTATAAGATAGCCTCTAGCACTTACCCCACAGGAACATATAATAATGACATATTTGTTAGGGTCTCCTCTAGACTATGTGTTTTTTGACATTATGGCCCATATCTTGTTTTAGTCTTAGTAGAAATCATTAAATATCTACAAATTAAATTGAATTGCACTAAATTGAATTAAAGGCTATATTATGGAGGGTTCTCCCAAGAAGTGAAATCCTTAGAAGG
>NW_004524619.1:5656832-5658848 GCF_000260255.1 Octodon degus
GTCCGCGGCGGCGGCTGTGCCTCGGTTTGCTCACATTCTTAGTCACCTTGTGGCCCTTGTTAAGGCCCACGGCCATGGGATAGCGGAGGGCCATGGCTACTCTTTTTCAATGGTTGCTGTGGCGGAAGGACCAGGCTATTGATTGACCAAATGCCTGGGCATCCGGGACTCACAAGCTGTCTGTCAGCTTCCCACTGCAGCGGGATCTGAGTATGCAGGCTACGTGGAGGAATTGTTTCTTTGGGCTCATGGTGTCAGAGATCTTAGTCCATGATCACTTGGCCCCATTGCTGTGGGGTTGGGACAAGGTCGAACATTATGGTGCGGAGGGTGTGGTGGAGCACAGCTACTCTCTTCACAGTAACTAGAAGCAAAGGGGACTGGGACACAATGTACCTTCAAAGGCACACCCCAAGGCCCAATTCTTTCAGCTAGGAGCTATCTCCTAAAACTTCTGCCTTTTTCTGGTAACCCATTAAGCTGTGAACCTATTCATGGGTGGTTAGAGCTCTCATGATGAGGTCAATTCCCAGAGGCCCTATCTCTGAACACTGCTGTGTTGGAGACCAAGCCTTCAGCACAAGAGCTATCGGAGGACATTTCATATGTGAACCATAATATGGGTCATCTTTGGCTCATGGCTCATGTATACAGTATTCTGATAAGTGAAAAACTGCATCTAAATGAAGTTATAATTTAAGTTTTTCTTATAAATATAAGGGTAGTCATCACACTCCCAGCATTCAGGAGGCTGAGGCAGAAAGATTGTTGTGAGTTCAAGACCAGCCTGGGCTACAAAGTGAGCTCAGGACCTGAACTCCATAATAAGACCTTGTCTCAAAAAGACAAAAAACCAAAACAAACAAAGCTGCTGTAAAATGAGACCTAAAATATGGTCACTTCAATAAAATAAAAGTTAATGTCTCTCCTAACAGCCCAAAGGCAAACAATCAAGGGCTGGCAGGGCCACTTAGCTCCTGAGATCACTCAGAAACTCAGATGCTTGCTAGGAAAGCCCCTTAGCACGTGCCCCCAACAGCAAGACTGAGCTCACTCACGCACACCACACCTGAGGATGAAGGAAAGTGCTGGAAGCAAACAGCTTCTTAGAGAACACGATCTGGAAGCTCCGTATGTGATTTCTGCTGGTATTCCTCTGGTCAGAATTTAGTCACATGGTGATTTAACTGGAAGAAATGGAAAAACCTTGGGGTTCTATTACCAAGCAGAAGCAAAAGTAATAGTTTGTGGTCTCTGCTATACTGAATGTGAGTTTTTCTTATGCTTAAGATCCATTTGTATCTCTTTTTCTAAGTGCTTCATCTCCTCTGCCCATTTTTCATTTAATCCTTGTCCTAACAATTTAAAGATACTTTCTAGATAAAAAGGAAATGTGTGTTTTTCTTGTCCAGTAGATTAAAATTATATTATTTGTTGTTTTTCAATAAGAATCAAAGCAAGAGCCAGGGAGATAACTCAGTAGAATAAGCACTTGCCTGGCAAGTGCAGGGTCCTGAGTTCAATCCCCGGTATCACAGACCAAAAAACAAAAACAAAAATAATAATAATGAAAGCTGTTGTATGAAATGAAAAGTATTGCAAAGAGCATATTGTTTTTCTACATCAGATAACTCCAGCTATAACAAATTATGTAACCGACAAACTAGGGAAAAAGTTTGTGGAGCCTCCACCATTCGATTTGGCGAAGAGTTACCTGGATTCCAACTGTACCATCCCCTTAATCTTTGTGCTGTCTCCAGGAGCAGACCCCATGGCCAGTAAGTGCCTTATTGTACACTTTGAACATTGATTATGAATGGTAAAAGAGGAAATCCTGAGATTTTAGTAATTGTGTACCAGGAACTAAGATCAGGTGTCTTTTCTACCCTCGCAGAACATCCAAAATCTCTGGAAAGCATATGGTCCACAAATTATAACATTCTCTTAGCCTAGTTTTTACTGTTTAAATGTTTTTGAGCACTCCCAAATTCTTGAAATTTAATTCCCACTGAAACC
>NW_004524619.1:5659618-5665213 GCF_000260255.1 Octodon degus
TGTGCTTTGCTAAGCTTGTTCTGAGTAGGTGCTTTAGACCGCTGAGCCATCTCACCAGCCCCTAGAATGCTTTCTGATGAAACACAGAAGTTGTGGGCCAGGGAGATAGCTCAGTAGAATAAGTGCTTGTCTGGCAAGCACAAAGTCCTGAGTCCAATCCCCAGTACTGCAAAAAAAAAGAAAAAAGAAAAGAAATTATAAGACATCTTTGGTAAGAAGTGGGACCATTTTTTGTTCTCCTCTTAGGCCTGCTGAAATTTGCAAATGATAAATCTATGACTGGAAATAAGTTTCAAGCTATTTCACTGGGACAGGGACAAGGGCCAATCGCAACCAAAATGATCAAAGCAGCAGTCGAAGAAGGAACTTGGGTTTGCCTGCAGAACTGTCACCTCGCTGTCTCCTGGATGCCCATGTTGGAAAAAATATGCGAAGATTTTTCCCCTGAAATCTGTAACTCATCCTTTAGACTTTGGCTCACAAGCTATCCATCTCCAAAAGTATGTGTTTTTGTTTTTTGTTTTTATAGAGTTCAGTGCACTACTTAGCTGTCTGTTCAATTGTGCGTCTTGAGTTTTTGACACTTTACCCTAGATATTTCTTAAATCTATCTGGAGCCTTCTACTATACCTGCTTTTAAATCCATTAGTATGAATTTAAAATTTTTAGGACCCATAATTGCTATTTTGCATAATACATCCCACTTATTTTGTCTTAGTTCCCAGTCACGATTCTACAGAATGGGGTAAAAATGACAAATGAGCCTCCCACGGGTCTGCGGCTGAACCTTCTCCAGTCCTATCTCACCGATCCAGTGTCTGATGCTCAGTTTTTTAATGGATGCCCAGGAAAAGAGCAGGTAATATTCAGTTTCTGAAGCTCTTAAATTGTGCATTTACTGTGATTCCATAAATGAACATAAAATTGTTATGTACTAATTCTTAAATTTGCTGTATTTCCTAAGGAGACAGAAATTATTCCTGTCTTATTCCTCCTTTTACTCCCCAGTTTCTGGTATGCTAACTACAGGTAGATGTTGAAATAAAGTCTTCAATGAACCAATGTATCTCAGTTTGTAAACCAAAGCTCATTAGTATTTCTTTTTTTTTATTAGTATTTCTGATTGAAACCCAAGAATAGACATTTATTTTTATATGACTTATTCATTCTTTCCACAAATATATGTGTTAAGCACTATCCTAGGACTAAGTACAAAGCAGGGAGAACAGAAGGAGCACATGAAAACCTGCCTCTCTGGGACTTAAATTCTAATGATCAGGTTTTAGTATATCAATGTTTTTTCAGCATATACATCTACAATAATTTTGTTCATGGGATTGCGAACTTCGCGGAGTACCATTAAATACTGCTCATTTTCTCTATCTGAATTTTTACCAGATAAAAAAGAGGAGAAAGTACATACATAGGAGATGCTTTTTTTTTTTTTTTTTTTTTTTTTTTTTTTTTTTGGTACCAGGGATTGAACTCAGGCCCTTGTGCTTGCCAGGCAAGTGCTTATTCTACTGAGCTATCTCCCTGGCCCCTTGGAAACACTAATTCTAGCCATAATTGTTAATATAGGTTAGGATATGAAGCTTGTGCCTGTGAACAAATGAGCTGCATATTATGGAAACACAGCATTAAGATTTACCCAACTACAGTAAAGGAATAAAGGAAAGCTCAGTTCTGAGTGAGAAAAGAGAGAAGCCGAGCCAAGCCCATCCGGCTAGGGATAAACAAAGGAAGTCAGATCCCGCTGCTTAACAATAATGTCTGTGGGCTTCTACTTCTGCACAATATTTTCCTCTATAATTCTGGAAGAAAGCAAGAATATTTTATAGTTTTAGCTGGAGAGATTCATAAAATGGAGAAGGTATAATAGTGTTTGATCCCCCATTCAGAGTTGGAACTTCTGCAAGTAAAGAAGCAGAATTACAAACAGAGTTCAGAGTTCAGATAGTGCATGTAAAAATGATGCTATGTAGCAGGGGTGGTGGCACATGCCTGTAATCCCAGCTTTCAGGAGGCTGAGGCAGGAACTGTTAAGCTCAGGGCCAGCCAGGAAGCACTGTATTATAATACTGAGCACATGATGTTGGTGCCCCAAGTAATGGAATCTGAGTGACACCCAAAGCTAGCACCCCTCCCGTGTATCCGAATTTTATTTTATTTTATTTTATTTTTTATTTATTTGTTTATTTATTTTGTGTGTGTGTGTGTGTGTGTGTGTGTGTGGCCAGCTCAGCCCACCAGGGGGCGGGGCTGGCTGGCATGTGGTACTGGGGGATTGAACCGTGGTCTCTGTGCTTTGCTTAGCTTAGCTTGTTCTAAGTAGGTGCTTTAGACCACTGAGCCATCTCACCAGCCCCGAATTTTATGATAAACAGTGGCCATAGGAAAAGCCTCACCCAGCAGCATCTTCAGCAGTAAAAACAAATGGAGCGTGGGGCACAATAAGAAAAAGAAAGAAAATGCCCTCTGACCCTGGTTCTCAGTGTGAGAAGCCTTGTACAGATGCATCTTTCTGGGCCTTATCCCAGAGTTTCCAATTCAGTAGGCTGGAGTGGGGCTTGAAACTGTACAGTTCTGATTCTCAGGTGAAACTGATGCTGCTGATCCTGCAATCACACAGAAAACCAATGTTTTAGGGTTTCTCTGCAGGTGGCTGGTCCTAAGCATGTATCAGTCTCCCTTAGAAGTTCCCAGAAGAACTGGGATGCCTTTGTTAATTTCTGGAAATTGGGCCCACAGTACTGTGAACTACCATCATCTGTCCATTAAAAAGAAAACATGATCTCTGTGGTCACAGGTTGTGTTTGAGGTTTGGGAAGGAGTTGAGACAGGATCTTCTATACAGTTCAGGCTGGCCTGGAATTTGTGGCAATCGTCTTGCCTCAGCCTCCTGAATGCTCAAATTTCAGGCGTGCACCACCTTGCCCAGCTTCAGGCACAGGTTGCTGATATTTTGGGTATTCCAGTTAATTAGGAGTGATTATAGTCATCAGTTTGTACATCTGCCTCCTGCGCTGTTATATCTTCCAAAAGCAGAGATACACTTTTGTGTCTCTATTTACTAAATAGCCACTAAATACCTAAAAGACATACAAGACACTTTTCTAGGAACTGGTAATATGGCACTAAATGCATCCACATCCAAACACATAAAAATCTGTCTTCATGGGATTTACATTCTGGCGGAGGAAAGATATAGAAGGCAAATTCAGCCCTAATCCCTGCAACCTGCAAGACTTTTTAAAGCTACAGATGTCATTGTCCTATCTGTAATCACTGAAGTGGGGACTGAAGAACTGGTATAAGTAAAGCACGTCACAGACCATGACCACGAAGGATTTTTCCCTGGGATGCAAAGATGCTTTGACATATAAAAAGCCATTCCTGTGATACACAGTAACAACACGGAGGATAAAAAACACACAGTTGTTTCAACAGATGCAGAAAAAGGCTGGTGGTCCATGCCTGTAATCTCAACATGTGGGAGGCCAAAGCAAAAGGATCCTGAGTTTGAGGCCACCCTAGGCTACTACTGAGTTCAGGGTCAACCTATATTACATAGCAAGATCTTATCTCAAAAAAACAAAAGATTGTAGATACAGAACATATTTGACAAAGTTTAATAGTCATGTCTAGACATAGTGGTGCACACTTCTAATCCCAGCAGTGTAGTAGCCTGAGGCAGGAAAATCACAAATTCCAGCCCAGCCCAGGCAGTTTAGTCACCTAGCAATACCCTGTCTCAAAATACAACAATCTTTTTTTTAAAGGTATTTGACATAAGGTCTCACTATGCAGCTCGGATTCATAGCGATCCTCCAGTTTTGGCCTCTCTAGGGATGGGATTTCAGGTGTGTGCTACCACACCTGGTCTCAGTGGCCTGCACAGCACACCCAGGGGCAGGCCCAGCAAGGCACGTGGTGCCAGGAATCAATCCCTGGTCTCCGCGCTTGCCTAAGCAGGCGCTTAGTCCACTGAGCTGTCTCGTCAGCCCAACAGTCTTTTAAAAGGGCTGGGGATGTAGTTGAATGCAAAGTCCCTGGTTTCTATCCCCAGTACTGCTAAATGAAGAATATATAAATAAAATTAATGATAGAATACTCTCAACATATAAAGAATGTCTCAGCTACTTACCTCTCATTGCTGGGACAAAATAACCAACACCCAAAATTAAGGAAGGAAGTTTTTATTTAGCTCACATTTAGTGCAGGTTTCAGTCCATACTCAGCCTGCTCCACGGCACAGCAGCACCTGGCAGTGGGAAGCTGTTCATGGTGGCGGAAAACAGCAAAACATCAAGAGCAAAAAGGGAGGAGCAGCAGCTGCAGCAGCTAGTAGGCTTCTCTCCCCTCCTTATATTGTCTCCAGGCTATCTGCCCAGGGCAGGTGTAGCACTCACACCCTTAGTCCCAGTGTTGGATCTGGAATTGATCACAAATCTAGAAGCCTACCCCAATGACTGTATGAGGCTTTTGGGGGTGGGGGGGACAACTAGACACAAACCATAACAAGGAATAAAAGAAAATTATCTCAAAATTTAAAGGGCCACATATAAAAATCCCACAGATTCTCAGTGGATTAAAGCTCCTGCTGTGCCAGCCCCACCCCTGGAGCACGCTGAGATGGCAATTGAGACTGGGCATGGTGGCGCACACCTGTAATCCCAGCTCTTAGGAGGCTGTAAACAGGCAGATCACTATGAGTTTGATCTAGTAGTGAGACCCTGCACACCCTGTAGACCCTTCCCTAAAAATACAAAAATAAAATAGTACCAAAAAGAATAAAATACTTAGGAATAAGCACTTAGGAGGCTGAGGCAGGAGTATTGGGAGCCAGCCTGAATTACATAGCAAGTCCAGGCCAGCCTGAACCACATCTGAAGCAATGTTGTTATTTGATGTCTAAAAATAACAACAAAACAACATTTAGGAATAAACTTAACTAAGGAGATGGAAGATTTGAACACAGAAAATTACAAAACATTGATCAAAAAACTAAAGACCATTACAGCAACCACTGAAGAACAACAGCCATAGCCCTCTGCTACCCCATAGTCAAGGGCCACAAGGTGACTAAGAATGTGAGCAAACCAAGGCACAGCCGCTGCCGTCACGGCCACATCACCAAACACACCACGTCCTTGTAGGACATGATCCAGGCAGTATGCAGCTTCGCCCCCTATGAGCGGTGCGCCATGGAGCTGCTCAAGGTCTCCAAGGACAAACTCGCCCTCAAGTTCATCAAGAAAAGGGTGGGGACACACATCCATGCCAAAAGGAAACACGAGGAGCTGAGCAATGTGCTGGCCGCCATGAGGACAGTAGCTGCAAAGAAGAACTGCGCCCCTCTGGAATAAAGCTTTGCGGAAAGTTAAAAGAAATAAAAATCTAAAGAAGGGCCAGGGAGATAGCTCAGTAGCATAAGTGCCTGCCTGGCAAGTGCAAGGTCCTAAGTTCAATCCCCGGTACAAAAAATAAAAAACCGGGGCT
Source organism: Octodon degus (assembly GCF_000260255.1). Lineage (NCBI taxonomy): Eukaryota > Metazoa > Chordata > Mammalia > Rodentia > Octodontidae > Octodon > Octodon degus. The sequence continues at coordinate 5,665,121 of NW_004524619.1, forward strand.
GGAGAGATGGCTCAGTGGTCTAAAGCACCTACTTAGAACAAGCTTGGCAAAGCATCAGGGACCGCAGTTCAATCCCCCAGCACCACATGCCAG
>NW_004524619.1:5665393-5667612 GCF_000260255.1 Octodon degus
GCCTGTGATAGTAAACTGTGGCGTCAACTTGAATAAGAAGTGTCTATCTGATTAGTGTAGCAGTTTCAGATGTGTCCAGATAACAGACTTACTGAAGAGGGAAGACCTGCCATGGGTGTGCGTAGCACCAGTCAACAGGCTTGTAGGCTGGAGGGAATCAAAGGGCAAAGAAGGAGCAGTGTCACTGCTGTTTCCCTGGAGCTCCGGCCTCGCTGTCACCTTTGGACACCGGGCTCTGGCTTCCAGCCCAGACCCTCCCACTCCCTGACGTGGACTCTGCCGTGAATGCCAAGTCTTTGACCTTTGATTGAATCCTCCAGCTCTTATTGTGCAGACTCTGCCTTTGCATTCTTCCACACCTGAAGCCTGCCTTGTGAATCTTGCTTTATTTTATATTAAATCTGTTCCTGAAGTGAACCCTAATTGGCACAACACACCATGTTCCTGAGTTAGAAGATTCAATGTGGTTAAAATGTCCAAGCTAGCCAAAATTATCTGCAGATTGAGATAATCTCTATCAAAATCTCAGTGGTATTTTTCACAGAAGTAGAAAACTAATTCTGTAATACATATGAAACCACAAAAAACTCATCTACTGTATTATTGAGAAAAAATAAACTGGAGACAACATACATCCTAATTTCAAAATATGCTACAAAGCTACAATAATTAAAACAGTATAATTCTGGCATAAAGGCCAATGACACAGAACAGGAAGCCCAAAAATCATTCACACACTTAACAATTAATCTTTGACACTGGTATCAAGATTATACAATAAAGAATAGCCTCTTCATCAAATGGTGTTGGAAATCCTGGATTTGCAAAAGAATGGAATTAAACCTTTATCTGATACCCTACACAAAAAAAAAGTAAAATGGATTAAAGATTTAAATATAAGACCTGAAATTTTAATCCTAGAAAAAAAACACATAGGAAAAGCTTCGTGGCATTATTCCTGACAATCATTTCATTGAAATGACACTAAAAGTATAGGTAACAAAAGCAAAAATTGACATATGGAACTAAATCAAGCTGAAAAGCACATCAAAAAAAAAACACTCAACAGAGTGAAAGGCAGCCTCTGAAAGGGCAAAGAGCATTTGTAAACCACATATAAGATAAGGAATTAATTTCCAGAATATACAAGGAACTCACACTGAATAGAAAAATAATAATGTAATTTTAAAATAGACAAAAAGCTGGGCATAGTGGCACACACCTGTAATCCCAGCAATTGGTCTTTGAAGGGTGAATCTTTTCCCAAGGAATTTCCCTCTCGGTCTGCTTCTTGGCTGCTATGAATTGAGATTTCCTGTGTCGTACTCTTCTGTTATGCTTCTGCTTTCAAGCCAGCTCACCATAGATTGAAACCTCTAAAAATTTTAAAATCAACCTTTTCTCCTTCAGGTATTCTGTCTCACAAACACAAATGTACTAACGCTGTGATCAACACAAGTCAGCGTAGAAGAGCAAATCACAACCATCGTGAGATATAGCACACATTCTAGGGTAGTTACTATAAAAACAAACCAACGTGAGTTAGCGAGGATGTGAAGCACACGTGTAGTGTAATGTGCGGTGGTACAGCCACTGAGGAAAACAGTTTGAGGAATTCTCAAAAATTTTAAAATAGGGGTCAGGGAGATAGCTCAGTGGAATAAGTGCTTGCCTGGCAAGTGCAAGGTCCTGAGTTTGATCCCTGGTACCACCAAAAAATAAAAATTTAAAATGGAACTACATGTGATCTAAGAATCCCACTTATGGATATTTATCATAAAAAGTTATAATCAGAGGGCTGGTGAGATGGCACAGTGGTCTAAAGCACCTACTTGGAACAAGCTTGGCAAAGCACAGGGACTGCGGTTCGACCCCCCAGCACTACATGCCAGCCAGCCCCGCCCCCTGGTGGGCTGAGCTGGCCACACACACACACACACACACATACACACACACACACATAAATAAAATTTAAAAAAAAAGTTATAATCAGGATTCCAAAGAGATTTTAGTGTGCCATTATTCACTGCAGCACAATAACCAAGATATGAAAACAAGTTACATGCCCATTGATGGATGAATGGATAAAGAAAATGCACAATTATGCACAGCCTTTAAAAAGAAAGAAATAGGAGCCAAGGAGATGGCTCAGTAGAATAAGCACTTCCCTGGCAAGCGCAAAGGGCCTGAGTTCAATCCCCAGTTCTGCAAAAAAAAAA
>NW_004524619.1:5667712-5669056 GCF_000260255.1 Octodon degus
TAATTAATTAATTAAAAAACAAAATAAAAAGGAAGAAATCCTGCCATATGTAACAACATAGGTGAACCTGGAGGGCATTGTGTTAAGCAAATTAAGCCAGTCACTGAAGGAGCAGTACTATATGATTCCATTTATAAAAGCGTTCTAAAATAGTCAAATTCATCGACCCAGAAGATGTAATTGTGGTTGCCAGAAGGTGTAGGGAAGGCAAATGGAAAGTTACATATCAATGGGCATAAAGAATTAGTTACGTAAGGTAAAGAAATTCTAGAAATCAGCCATAAAACATTGTTCCTATAGTTCATGATACAATGGTGTATAGTTTAAAAATGTACTAAAAGGGTAGATTTCATGTCAAATGTTTTACCATAATAAAGTAAAAACATTTTAAAACCAGATCAAAAAGAACTGGTATAAATAATCAAATAATAAAAGAAAGTGACACATTTTACTACATTGACAACCAGTGCTCTCAGCAGCCATGACAGCATGATGAACTATGGAAGGACAATGAAGGAAAAAAAAAAAAAAAAGAACAAACATTTACTGGGCATCAGCAGTGATACTGCTGATATCTAATGTCCCCTAAAACCTCATGTGGTTACAGGTGGGGTTCTCAGAGGTAGCTGGATCTAGGGTGTGTGATGCTGGGATAAGGGTGTGTGATTACTCCGTTAGCCCACTGATGGTTTGGCATAATTCTGGGAGTGGGTAGAAGGAAGGACCTCCCTGGGTATGAGTGCTTCCCACCCTAAGGGCAGGGAGCCAGGATGGAAATACAAGAGACACAAAGAGGCTGCTGCAGCTGCTTGCTGCTTCCTCACTACTTTGCTGCTTTGCTGCCTTCTGCCCTCCATGAACTCTTTCTCCTCTGCAATGCCCCTCTGCCATGTGACAGCCTGCCTTGGAGCCAGCCATCTATGAACTGAAACCTCTACAAATCATGAGCTAAATAAACCTTTCCTCCTTTAACTTTGGATGTTTGATATTTTTGTCTCAGCAACAAGAAAATAACTAAGACAAACAGACTATAGGTGGTTTAAATAGATAAGCCTCACCATAACAGTATAAGTATTATTATTACACTCCTATTTTTGAAATAATATATAAAGCTGCGTGTCTTAGTTACTCTTTTGATGCTAGGACAAAATACCTCACACTCACAAGTTGAAGAAAGGTTTAGTTTAGCTCACACTTTGTAAGGCTTTGGCCTGTAGTAGGCGGACTCCAAAGCAGGATGGCACTGGCAGAGGAGCATAGCACAGGGGAAACAGTCTGTGACAGGGTAGGCAGGAGGAGGAGCATAGCACAGGGGAAACAGTCTGTGACAGGGTAGGCAGGAGG
>NW_004524619.1:5669156-5673036 GCF_000260255.1 Octodon degus
GAGGAGCATAGCACAGGGGAAACAGTCTGTGACAGGGTAGGCAGGAGGAGGAGCATAGCACAGGGGAAACAGTCTGTGACAGGGTAGGCAGGAGGTAGGATGCAGCAAGCCTGCTGCCTTCTTTCCCTTCACATTACAGCCAAGCTACCAGCCTATTGTTTGGGCCTTTCTGTTATCCATTCCCAGAACTAGGCTAAACTAGTAAGTGGGCTAATCTAGTTACAACACACCCATAATCATCCAGCTATCTCCCAAAGGCCCCACCTATGAGCACACAAGGTTTTGGGGGGCATCTAGATATAAACCATAGCACCCACTTTCATCCTCATCTTTCTTTCAAATTCCGCTCTTGGGGAGATCCAGCCTAAATAAAGACCAAAGACAAAAACAGATGCAACCATTTAGTTTTCCAAAGCTTTAATGATGGTCCCTGCCTTAAGAAGGCCCATTATGTTGCCAGGTGTGATGGTGCTGCCTGCCTGTAACCCCAGCACTTGAGAGGCTGAGGCAAGAGGATTGCCATGAGTTCGAGGCCATCCTAAGCTACATAGAGAGTTCAAGGCATACATAGTGAGGCCCTGTCTCAAGTAAAAGAAAACTCAGGCCCAGGCATGATGGTATATGCCTATAATCCCAGCACTTGGGAGACTGAGGCAGGAGGATCACTGTGAGTTTGAGGCCTGCCTGGACTACAGAGTGAGTTCAAAGCCAACCTGGGCTACATAATGAGACCCTGTCTCAAAAAAAAAAAAAAAAGTGAAAATAAAGTATCTATCTTAAAAATACATATAAATTAAGTAATTGTAGTCATTGCCAAAGATTCTTATTAAATACTTTGACCATACTAGTGATCTACCATATTTAAAATATGCTTTGATTTATGTACAATATTTCAAGAGAGTACACATCCAATGAAGTGTTGTCTACTTGCATTTTAACTTTATTTTTCGAGTCAGAGTCTTGCTATATTGCCCAGGCTATGGTGTTCCTGTGCAGCTGAGACAACAGGCACATGATGCCAGGTCTAGCTTACGTTTTAATTAACAAACAGCGAGGTAGGCATGCGGGTCACTCTGCAAGCTTCACCACTCCAAAGTGCGCCATGTGTGCTGAATGTGTGAAGGCGTCGAGGTAGGTGAAATAAGAGGGGCTTCAAAACAACCTCCAAATGCGAAGTAACCAAATCACAAACTATACAGTGGGTGTTTTATTGTTGTTGTTTGGGTTTTTGTTTTGGTTTGGTTTGGTTTGGTTTTTTGAGACAGGCTGTCACTTTTGCAGTCCAAGTCTGGCCTTGAATTGACTCTGTAGCTCCCGCTGGCCTTGAACACTCAGCAATCCTCCTGCCTCAGCCTGGTGATTGCCGAGATCACAGGCATATGCCATCGTGCCCAGCTATATACTGGGATTTATTCACATCCTAATGACTAGTATTCCCCTGCACTGATAGTCTCAAGTATATGCCAGCAAGTGTATAGGATAATATTTGAATATTGAATTTGTAAATATCTATGAATAGTACCAAGGTATTACTAGCCTACTTTGATAAAATGATAATTTGATTGCTTTTTAATAAAATTTAATATTATTGCATCTTGTCTAGTTTGGGAGATTTAAATTAAGATACAACATACTTTTGTAGGACTGGGGATATAGCTCAGCAGCACACCGCCTGCCTGGCAAGTGCAAGGTCCTGAGTTTGATTCCCAGTACCAAATTAACAATTATAATAATATTCTGTTTAAAGTAAATATTACCTTAGAAGTTTTCAAAGACATATGATCATAGAATCTTGTAATGAAAAAAGATCATCTGTTCTTCTCATTTTACTCATGGAAATCTGATCAAAACTTTTTCTAATTTTTTTTTTTTTTTTTTTACTTTAAAGGCATGGGAGAAGTTGCTGTTTGGAGTTTGTTTTTTCCACGCCCTTGTACAAGAGAGAAAGAAATTTGGTCCTCTTGGTTGGAATATCCCATATGGATTTAATGAATCAGATTTACGTATCAGTATCCGGCAACTACAGGTAAAATTGGAAAAAGAACTAACATTTATGAAGGATCAAATAGGCCCTAGGCATGTACCTTTGTTTAGAATAAATTATTCCATTTTTCCAGCACACCTAGTAGGTGGATAGATAGTTGTAATAACTATGGTTTATGAAATCCCACTGAATGTTTCTCCTGCAAGTTATAGGAAACCTGCCTTAGTTATAGGAAATCTGGCTACACCATAATGAAATTTATTATCCTACACAAAAGCAGGCAGCTACAGAGAAAGAACAAGCTCTGGAGTTGGCTGCTCAGCAGTGGTGCTGTCAAGGACTGTGGTCCTTTTTTGTCTCTTTGTAGTGCCTTCCTCAGGGATGCCTTCATAGACTTCCAGTGTCCTACTCCCCTCTGCTCAGTCAACTCTGTAATTTGGATCTCTCAGTCAGTAGAGAGGAGGCTGCCAAATTTAAGCAGGAAAGTGATTTATTGCAAAGGTGCTAGGAAGCTCTCCGAATCATCAAGCTAACTAGAGAGCCCAGGTCAGAGGAAAGGTATCCACGATTACTCCACATCCTGCTAGAGCAGTGTCTCTACCCTCATGAAGGGGGCCTGCTGGTTAGCTCAGTTGTTTAAATGCCTGTTCATGCAAATGCAGTCAGGCTCAGCATACTGTGGTTTGAACCCCACCTCCACCTGCCTTACCAGACCCACCCTTAAGGCAAGCTGAGCCAGCAAAAAAAAAAAAAAAAAAATCCTCTTACCCTCATGAATATTAGCAATAGCAGCCTGCACATCCAGAGTTTCTGGGGTCATGAGAATATCCGCAGCAGGTTTTGCTCTGTTTCTTTGTACCCTACCTGCCCAGTGAGCCTAGGGTAGAGGCATGTGAGTAGCCAAGCCGGGGTGACAGGCAGAAGCATCAGCTGTAATGGACCTTGGAAAACGGAGTGCCTGGTTTTTCATACAACCCCAGAGTATGATACTTTTGTTTTCCTTTTCTGTTCTGTTTTATGAAATGTGATCCCATGAAGGTAAAAAGAGAGTGTCAATAAAGCGATATTAAGTAGTATTATAACTCAGTCAGGTGAGTTTTTGATAGGGGTAGCAGTTCTGAGAATTGAATGTAGGGCCTTATGTATGCTAGACAAGACAACCTCTGTACCCCTATGCTGAGGCAGGAGGACTGCTGAGAGTTCAAGGCCAGCCTGGGCTACAAAGTGAACTCAAGGCCAACCTGAACTGTATAGTGAAACCCTGTCTCAGAAGGACCAAAAAGGGGCTGGGGGGATGGCTCAGTAGAATAAGTGCTTGCCTGGCAAGCTCCAGGGCCTGAGTTCAAACCTCAGTTCTGCCCAAAAAAAGGACCAAAAAAAAAAAAGAAAGACCAGTAAGATGTAAAGTATGCCCTTAAAAAAGGCCAAGAAAGCAAAACACATGTGCTGGCAGTAGAAGCAATACATGTATATTAGGCAGGCTCTTGTAATGTGTGAAGACTGTCTTAGATGTGATAATGGAAGTAAAAATGATTTTATAGAGTTCTGTTGATATTTTCATTTTACAGTAATTCATATAAGCATTTATTCATTTTTTAGACTCTGTACAGCAAAAAATATTCAATGTGGAAAACTCGTATACTTCTTTAGAAATACTCAATAAATATTAAAAATTCAATACTCAAGGGCTGGTGAGGTACCTCAGCAGTCTAAAGCGCCTGCTTAGGCAAGCTTAGCTAAGCTTTGGCAGGCACAGGGGACCACGATTTGATCTCCGGCACCACATGCCATGCCAGCCAGCCAAAAAAAAAAAATTCAATACTTTATTTTTTCCTGCTAAATACTCATTGCTTAATATAATAAAATTAAAATTAGTAATTCATCAATACATCAATA
>NW_004524619.1:5674081-5675419 GCF_000260255.1 Octodon degus
GGGCTGCCTAGTGCACTGAGGTCAGCCTGAACTATACAGCAAGACCCTGTTTCAAAAAAGGGGGGGAGGGTGGAGAAACGGGGCCAGCCAGCTAGCTCAGCGGATCAAAGCACCTGCTTAGGCAGACACAGGGACCTGGGTTCAATCCCTGGGTGTGCTGTGCCAGTCCTGTCCCTAGAGCAGACTGAGACAGCAATTGAGACTGGGTGTGCTGGTGCACACCTGTAATCCCAGTACTTGGAAGGTTGAAAACAGGAGAATCACTACGAGTCTGATCTGTGCTGTGAGACCCTGTACTTAAAAAATACCCTGTCCTAAACACAAAAAGGAAGGAAGAGAGAGAGAGAGAGAGAGAGAGAGAGAGAGAGAGAGAGAGAGAGAGAGAGAAACAGACAGACAAACAGACAGATAGACAGACTTTTAGTAAATTATTCATTCTCCAAAAAGATGATGTTATGATTTGTGTATATGTATCCCCCAAAACCTCATGCAGTCATGGGGCAGCTTCTGGAGTTTGTGATTGATTATTGTGGGTGTGGATGCTGCACTTGCCCTGGGGTTTGCATTACAGTGTAAGGAAGGGATAGAGGTTAGCTAGCTGCCTCACCTGCTGCCACTCCCTTCACTCTCTTTGCTGCGGCCATGAAAGGTTGCTGCCCACCATGTGCCACTCTGCCTTGGAGCCAGCTGAGTATGGACTGAAACCTTCACTAACTGTGAGCTAAATAAACCTTTCCTTCCTTCATTTTAGGTGTTGAGTGTCCCAGCAATGAGAGAAGAGTAGCTAAGACAGATGCCTTCTCTCTTTCTCAGCCCTCCCTCTCATGTCTCTTGACAGTTCTCTTCTTCATGAAAACATGAGAGTCTCAAACACAGATTAGACCTTAACATGGCTCTGGAAATTTTAGAATTTTTTTCTCACATTTTATACCATTTCTCTTTAGCTTCTGCATGATTAGCTAAATTTTAGGAATAAGCAAGCTCTCCATCAGCAACATATCTCAATACACATACTATCTAAAATTCCTGCACATTGGGAAAAGGATAGGACCTAGAACTGGAAAAAATAAATTCAGGCTTTCACATAACGTCATATTTTCCAGGCTCCATTTTCTGCCCTACTGGGTTATTGGGAGTTGAGTGTGACAATGTGGAACTATGTGAATAGTTTTTATGACTATTATTATGGTTATAAGGAAACTAGCAACACTGTATTTGGCCCCCCAGTGGAACTGTAGCACAGTGTATGAGCTAGCCTCTGGCACTAGGGTTTGAAATTGTTTTTATCACATCATGACAAGCACTCTGAACCAGGCACTGGTTTCTCAGCCTTGGTAC
>NW_004524619.1:5684469-5695542 GCF_000260255.1 Octodon degus
AAAAAAAAAAAAAGTTGCAACTGTTTTGTTGACATTCTGAATGCTTCTAAGTAAATACAATTTTTTTTTATTAAGAAAAGGAAATAATAATAGGGCCAGGGACATAGCTCAGAGGCACAGCTCCTGCCTGACAAGTGCAAGGTCCTGAATTCAATTCCTGGCAACAAATAATAGTAATAGTAATAAGAACAGCAACAGTAATAATAATAGTGACCTGAAAGTGTGTGATAAAGGTTAAATGAGATAGCTTTTGGAAAGCAGCATAATGCCTCCAAACAGCAGCAGCCTAGTCTTCCCTGTTAGAGATATTGTAGTCAAATGACACTATTCATTCTAAGAATAATTTCTGATCTTCAAAATTCATTTAGCTCCCAGAGGATTTTGACATTGAAATCGCATTACTGAAGTATCCCGTGAGATACGAAGAGAGCATGAATACTGTGTTGGTACAAGAAATGGAGCGATTTAACAAGTAAGTGCTACATCCCCATGTTTCAAAAGGCAACAAAAGTAATGCAAAGATATAGCATTATTAAGTTTAAATGTTGGGGGCTTGCGGGTTAGCTCAGTTGTTTAAGCACCTTGTTTGTCTGGCAAACCTAGTCAGGCGCAAGGGCCTGCGGTTCAATCCCCAGCTCCACCTGCCTTAGCAGACCCAACCTTAAGGCAGCCTGAGCCAGCCAAAAAAATAAAATAAATTTAAATTTTAAATAAAAGATTATCAGAACCTCCTATTTAAATTTTCTCTATACCAAAAAAAAAAAAAAAAGTAAATAAATAAACTTTTCTCTTTTTAAAGTTCTATTTAACCTTTCGCCCCAGAGGCCAGTACCTTTTGTCATGTAAAAATGATGAAGAAAAAAGATCTGTTCTTACTAATGAAAACTATTCACTAATCTTAACTTTTCATCCACTTATTATTATTCTCAGGAAAATAAGACAGAGTAAACATTAACTAGGCTTACTTTCATCATTTTTTAATCTTTTGTCTTTTTATGATACATGTGCTAAGTCTAATCTATGTTGACAAGATACCTTGTGATAATAAATTATCAGCTTTGAATTTCCAAGTTAATTTCTGCAGTGAATGCATTAAGGAATGGAGATTGTTTTGGTTGTGCATTTTCTGTAGTGTTTCTAAGTTTATTTTGGCTTCTAAGCTTCTTGACATTTTAAAATAAAATGTATTAAAACACATTTCCCTGGGGCCGAGGAGATGGCTCAGTAGAATAAGCACTTCCCTGGCAAGCACAAGGGTCTGAGTTCAATGCCCTGTTCCACAAAAAAAAAAAAGGAAGAAAGAAAGAAAAGAAAAGAAAACACATTTCCCTAATTCAGAGTGTGTGTGTCTGTGTGTGTGTGTCTGTGTGTGTGTGTTCTCAGGACTGAACTCTGAGCTTTCTACATGCTGGGTAAGCAAGCACTCTAAAACTGAGCTATATACCAGCCCTAACACACTATCTCTTATACAAAGACTATAGTCATTTCAATATAGTGATACGCTGTTCTCAGCTCCTCGGGCTTTTGTCCTCACTACTGTATAATATTCTTAACTTTGACCTAAGTAGGAAGCAGTGTATTGGCCAGTATATAAATGAATATCCAGTTTTATGTTTTAATGCACTGTTTCCCTAGACTCAGCCATTGTGAAACACACTTTAAACTTTTTTATATTCACTTCTCACCTGTAACATTTACCTAATATTTTTCCTTATATGATTTTCAACTAAACTAGTTGAGTCCTCTCAAACTGCTCGGGGTCTTGCAGGTTAGCTCAGTTGTTTAAAGTGCCTGCTTGGGCAAATTCAGTCAGGGGCGCAGGGGATGGCGGTTTGATCCCCAGCTCCATATGCCGCTCAAGACTTGCCCTTAAGGCAGCCTGAGCCAGGCCAAAAAAAAAAAAAAATCCTCTCAAAGTCCTCTATAGATTTGATATAATCACTATTGAAATTCCCATGTCAAGATGGTTCAGTAGAATAAGCATTTCCCTGGCAAGCGCAAGGGCCTGAGTTCAATCCCCGGTTCCGCCAAAATAAATAAATAAAAATTCCCAAGTTATTTCTCTTAAAGAACACCATATTCACATGGAATTATAAAATACCCTCAACTAGCCAAAGCAGCCATGAGAAAGAGGACAAAGCTGGAGGCGTCACACTACCTACCTGCCGTCTGCACTACAAAGCAAGCAATTACTGTTGGAAACATGTAGGGCTGGCATAAAAGTAGATGTAGACACCACTGGAATAGAATAGAGAACCCAGAAAAGAGCGCTAAGTGTGTGTGGTCAATTAATCTTTGCCAAACGTACTAATAATATACAGAGGAAGAATGACAGTCTATTCCATAAATTATGTGGAGAAGAGTGAGTATGTAAATGCAAAAGAATGAAATTATTCAACACTTATATCACTTTTAAAAAATCAATTTAAAATAGTTTATAGACTTAAACATAAGACCTGAAATTATAAAACTACTAGAAGGGAATATAGGGAAGGAAGTACATGACATAGATCTGAGAAATACATTTTTAGATTTGACCCCTAAGTTGCATGCAGTAAAAGCAAAGATGGATAAATGGGGTTACTTCAAAATAGAAATAAAATCTGTACATTAAGGGTAACAGTTAACAAAGTGAAGAGCCAATTTACAGATTAGGAGAAAATAGCTGCGAGTCAGGCATGGTGGTGTACACTTGTACAGCACTTGGGAGGCTGAGGCAAGAGGATTGTTGTGAGTTCAAGACCAGCCTGGGTTACATAGTGAGTTCCAGGCCAGCCTGAGCTGCATAGCAAGACCCTGTCTCAAAAAAAAAAAAAAAAAAAAAAAAAAGGAGGAAAATATTTTCAAGTCATCTTTCTTATGAAGTATTAATATCCAACATATACAAGGAATTCAAATAATTTTATAGAAAGAAAGCAAATAATCTGCTTAAGAAATGTACAAATAACAGCCAATAGGTATTTGGAAAAATGTTCAACATCACTTAGTATCAGGGAGATACATCAAAATTACAATGAGACATTCCCTCATGTCAGTTAAAGTGGCTTTTATTAAAAACATAAGTTCTGGGGGGCAGGGAGATAGCTCAGGGCCATAAGTACCTAGCTGGCAAGCACAAGCTCCCAAGTTCGATCCCTGGCCCCACATGCTTTGCTGGCCCTGGAACCAGGTGTGGTGGTGCAGGCTTAAAATCCCAGTGCTCAGGAGGTTGAGACAGGAGGATCTCTGTGAGTTCAAGATCAGCCTAGGGGCTACAAAAGTGAGCACAAGGCCAGCCCAAACTGCATAGTGAGACCCTGTCTCAAAAAATAAAAAATAAATAAAAATAAACAATTCTGGAAAGGATGTAGAGAAAAGGTAACCCTTATACATCATTGGTGGGAATGTAAATTCGTACAGCCATTATGGAAAAAAATAAGGAAGTTCCTCCAAAAACTAAAATAGAAATGGCATGTAGGTCAGCAATCTCACTTCTACATGTATATTGAAGATTTGAAATAAATATATCAAAAGGATGCATTCCTATGTTCATTGCTACATTATTTATAATAGACAAATTATGAGTTAGCCTAAATGTCCAGCAAGGAACATTGAATTCAAGATTTTTATTTGGTTTTAAAAGTACTAAGCAAAACAAGCAATAAAAAAAGGGGAATGAGGCGTGCTAGTGTTTGAATATGCTCTCTTGTTGCTCTAATTCTGTGCCTCTGTGCATTATTAATACTTGGATGCATGCAATGCCAGCATGGAAATCGGTCTTCACAGATACTGCAGTTTTCCAGAAAACACTCACAAACCAATAAATGTAACCGACAACATTCCATTTGTTAATGGGCATATGTGAATAAGCAGTGTAGAAAATAGGCTAATATTAGAAAATGGTTAAGTCCTTTATAACTAAAAGTGTGGTTATATAAATGGACATTGTCAATGTTCATAATTTAAACCTTGGGTACCTGGTCAAAATATTGCTTGGGAAACATTTTATTAAAATTGAGCTAAATTATAAAAAAGAAAAAAAAGAATGTGGTAGAAGGCCAGAGATGTGGTTCAGGGGCACAGGGACTGTCTGGTAAGCATGAGGCCCTGAGTTCGATTCCCAGTACCCCCCCCAAAAAAATGTGGTATATATATGCAGTGGAATACTATTTATTCTTTAAAAAGAACATTTGTCATCTGTGACAACATGGACAGAATTGGAAAACACTATGCTCAGTGAAATAAGCCAAACATGAAAAGACAAATAGTGCATGTTGTTACTTATAGTATATAGACTCTAAAACAATTGAACTTATGAAGCACAGGGTGGATTGGTAGTTACCAGAGAGCATGCATGGAAGGGAATAAGGAGATGACAATGAAAGGGCACAAAGCCTCAGTTACATGGAAGAAATGAATTTGATTTATTTAAATCAGTAGCACAGCTTGATAAATATAGGATACAATTAGATATAATACACTTTCATATCACTGAGTAAATTTCTGATCCTTGCCAGGCTTGGCACTGCATGCCTGTAATACCAGAACCAGGTGGCCAAGGCAGGAGGACTGGCAAGTTCGAGACCAGCCTGGGCTACAAAGTGAATTCAAGACCAACCTGAACTGCATAGTTAAACTCAGTCTCTAAAACACAAAATAAAACAAAACACTAATGCTTTCATCCAAGAAAGGGTTAAATATTGGAGGTGACATTAATTAGTTTAATATAACCTTCTATTATACTGTATTCAAAAATTATAATACTTTGTACCCCATTAACATGTGTAGCTATGATTTGTCAATAAACAGTAAGGACTGTTTTTAAGAACTAGCTAGTCCTAAGAAATCATACCAGAGACAAAAATTTTGATATACCAATTGTATTATAGTCTATACTTAAAAATACATGTCAAGGGGCCAGAGAGATAGCTCAATAGAATAAGCGCTTGCCTGGCAAGCGCAAGGGCCTGAGTTCAATACCCAGTTCCGCAAAAAAAAAAAATGTGAACACCTGCTTAGGCAGAAGCAGGGGCCAGGGGTTCGATCCCTGGCTTGCTGTGCTGGCCCTGCTCCTGGGGTACGCTGAGATGGGCGATTGAGACTGGGTGTGGTGGGGCACGCTTGTAATCCCAGCTCTTTGGGAGGCTGAAAACAAGCGGATCACTACAAGTCCAATCTATGTAGTGAGACCCTGTAGACTCTTACTAAAAAAATAAATAAATAACATGTGGCAAGGCCGGCCTGATAGCTCAGCGGACTAAAGTGCCTGCTTAGGCAGAGCGCAGCAGCCAGGGTTCGATCCCCTGTGTGCCGTGCAGGCCCTGCCCCTGGAGCGCACTGAGATGGCAGTTGAGACTGGGCATGGTGGCGTGTGCCTATAATCCCAGTGCTTGGGAGCCTGAAAACAGGAGGATCACTATGAGTCCAATCTACATATCTACATAGCTAGGCCCTGTAGACCCTGAACTAAATACAGAAAAGAAAATATGTGTAGTGATTACAATGGAAAATGTTCATTCAATATCACCTGAAACTACCCTCAAGTATCACCAGGCAGGATGTCAGGATGTGGCCGTACCTTAGAAAACACTCCCGTAAGTCTGTGAATGAGCCCCTGGTATTGCATCTTCCACAAAACTCTGTTGCCCTTCACTGTCACGTATGCATTGCTCACATCATTTTTTTCATTGCAGTTTAATTGTAACTATACGCAGCACTCTGCAGGACCTTGAAAAAGCTATCAAGGGTGTGGTTGTAATGGATTCGGCACTGGAGGCTCTTAGTAGCAGCTTGCTTATTGGAAAAGTTCCAGAATTGTGGGCCATGCGATCATATCCCAGTCTGAAGCCCCTAGGAAGCTACATCACAGATTTTCTAGCCCGTTTGACATTTTTACAGGTACAAGAATATTTTAAATTATATATATATATATATATATATATATATATATCTGACTGAGGTGAAGTTAGCAATTGACTGCAGTGTCACTTTCATCTCTCTGAGGTGAACGGAATGTGGTGAGTAGTTTCATGGTAATCCAACCGAAGTTTTAGAATCCTGAAAAACACACATTTCCAAGTAGTGAGTAGTAATGGCCAAGACCAAGCGCAAAGCATTGAGTAAAAGCTTAATACTTTAAGCAAATTCAAGTAAGATATGACCCTTATGTTTCTGACAATTCTAAGCTTGTGATTCTCTCAGACTATAGTTTAATGTTGTCTAGTGATTTTAATTTACCTATAGTAAATCACCAAAAAACCAGAGGCTTGGAATTATCAATTATTGGCCATTATCTTAAAATCAATACTGTGTATCTCTTATCTCATAAAACTAGAGAACAGCTGAGTGCTTTGAGTCCCCCAACACATTCCTGCCTAGACACACGGGTGCACACACACATACACACACACACACACACACACACACACACACACACACACACACACGGGCGTCACAGCCCACGGCTTATAGCCCCCACGTCTTTGGGCTCATGAAGAAGCAGAACACCACTCGGAGGAGGAGCACAGTACAGCAGGGCTGCTCTCTTCGTGGCAGTGGGGAAGAAGAGAAAGGAGTGAGAGACCCAACGCTCCCTTAGGAGCACATCCCCGATGACCTAACAGCCTCCAGCAGACCCTGTGTCCTGACAGCACCAGATCTAGGGACCAAGCCTTCAGCACATGAGCTTGGGGAGACATTTAAGAACCAAACAATAGCCAGGTGAGGTGATTCGTTCCATAGCAGTGGCCTTTTTATTATATAAAAAAGCCTGTTTCATATTGAAGCTAATCATAAAAGAGCCAGTACTTGTGAGGCTATAAAATTCAATCTTGTTTCCACTTCAGAATTTTTTTTTCCAGTCTCATAGGTCAACCATTTGACTCTTTTTCTTTTCTTTCTTTTTTTTTTTTTTTTGTGGGGGGTTGGCTAAAATTGTGAGCCAAAAAAAACCTCTCCCCCTCTAATATGTGGGTTTGGAGTATTCTGTCTCAGAGAAGTACAAAGACACCTGAGTAGCTGTGGGCTGAAAGGTGCTGTGTCATACAGGATCATTGCTGTTGTAACAAACAGAAAATCTGATGGAGCAGAAAGAAAGCTGTTCCTTCAAGTAACTGTAAAGTCCAGGGGTTAAAGTGGTTACACATAAATCTTGACTTGGGGGCCAGCATAGTTACCTCATCCGGGCTCCTTGAACTTCATCTCTCGGCTCTGCACCCTTTGGGTTAACTCTATTCTCAGTTAAGCTCTCCTCTGATAACAAGACAACAGCAGCAGTTCTGGTCTGACCTCACACAACTTCAAAAGCTGAGTTTCTTTTCCCTGAAAATAGGTTTCTGCATCTTTTGCTTTGAGTGGGTCACATGTCCATTATTTGATCAATGACTATGGCTTGAAGTGTGATCGGCCAGGCATAAGTCATGAACCTATGCCAGGAAGCTCAGTGACTCTCCACCACTGGGAGGCCTTCGACTAAGGGTACAGGAGGATTTATCCTCCAGAGGGAAAGAAATGTAGTTAGTATTACTTCAACAAAGGCAGAAAAAAACAGCAGGGGGGCTGGCCAGATAGCTCAGCAGACTAAAGCTCCTGCTTAGGCAGACGCAGGGATAGGGGTTCCATCCCTGGTGTGCTGTGCTAGCCCTGCCCCTGGGGCATACTGAGCCGGTGATTGGGACTAGGCGTGGTGGCGCACGACTGTAATCCCAGCGCTTGGGAAGCTGAAAACAGGAGAATAACTGTGAGTCCAATCTACGCAGTGAAACCCCATAGACCCTGTAAACCCTGTAGTAAATACACACACACACACACACACACACACACACACACACACAAAAGGAAAAACAGCAGGGGCTCACCCAGGACAGAAGGGACCACCAAAAAGTTCAGTTTAACTAGATGCATGAAAGAAAATAAAAGAGACATAGGGCTAAAAATACACTGTGGGACCCGGCTATGAAGTGTCTTGCACAGGAGACAGAGAGGCCCAGGCTTTCACTTGTAGATCCCTGAAGGACTCAGTAGGTCGCCGAAGAATTATGAGATGCTAAGTATGATCCTAACTATACATGGTCAGATGGTCACTAGCTGTACTGTTTTAGATGTGAGCAGCAGAGAGGGAAGGAGCAAGAGGGCAGTGTGTGCTAATCCAGAAGGAAGAACGCGAGCTGCTGAGCTAGGTTCAGGCAGTGGCCCTGGGGACAGGATGGAGAGGGTGAAGGAACTGGGATCAACACGGGAGGGTCACAGCTCAACAATGTGTAGGATGCTTAAAGATGGTGGCTTTTGAAGGGGGTAACAGAGTAAATCGTCAAATAATTTACACTTCGCTTTTTGTAGAAGGTCTGGATCTTTCAAACTGTGTTTCATTCCAGTAAATCTTACATTAATTTCCAAGAAGCATAACTAGAAAGGAAAAGACGTAGGAGAGTGTGCCTGATCTCCCTCTCCTCATCTGTCTGTCTGTCTCTCTCTCTCTGTTACACACACACACACACACACACACACACACACACACACACCAGCATCAGGAAGTATATGTCAAGTAATACTTGTAGAAGCAGAAGGATAGACATAATATATTTTGTTTTTCCTCTTACAGGACTGGTATGACTCAGGAAAACCCTGTGTGTTTTGGCTCTCGGGTTTCTTCTTCACCCAAGCTTTTTTAACTGGAGCTATGCAGAATTATGCCAGAAAATACACCATCCCTATTGATTTACTAGGATATGAATTTGAGGTACAGTAACTTGTTAAACTCCACAGTACATCATTACAGCAGAACTGTATTTCAGCAAGAAGGATATACAGAATTTATATATTATGACCCATTACAGAAAATTATACTTTTCAATTTTTGTGCTCCATGATGAACATGTATATCTGCTTTTTTATCACTAGTGTAGAACTTTCCAGGCCAGCCAAATAACTCAGCGGATTAAAGTACCTGCAAGCAGGCATAGGGGCCAGGGGTTCGATCCCCGGGCCTACCATGCCAACCCCACCCCTGGGGTGCACTGAGATGGCAATTGAGACTGGGTGTGGTGGTGCACGCCTATAGTCCCAGCTCTTGGGAGGCTGTAAGTAGGCAGATTATTAGAGTCCAATCTAGTAGTGAGATCCTGAACATCCTGTAGACCCTTCCTTAAAAATACAAAGAAAAAAGAACTCTCCCATCTCTTAGTATTTAATTCAAATAATCCAGTGTTGTTTTACTTTAGCAAAAATTAATGTGCACTGGAGTAAAGCTTCATAAAATGCTTCAAAAAGAGCTATACAACCCAGGTGTGGTGGCACACACCTGTAATCCCAGCACACAGGAGGCTGAGGCAGGAGGGTCATTGAGAGTCTAGCTTGAGCTACAAAGTGAGCGCAAGGCCAGCCTGGGCTGCTTAGAGAGACCATGTCTCAAAAAAAGAAGAGAGAGAGAGAGAAAGAGATATTATACAGTAGTATACTACGCATTACTGTATACTATGGCTGAAAAGCTCTACAGTTCAGCAAGCTGTTCCATCGTAGTTTCCCAACTGTGCTCTGAAGGTTTAGCCAGTGTTTCCTTTCAGAGACTCAGCTGTGTGGAGCGCATTCCCAGCACGGGTTTCTCCCTGCAGGTGATTCCTTCTGATACGTCTGACATAGCCCCAGACGACGGAGTCTACATCCATGGATTATACCTTGACGGGGCGCGCTGGGACAAAGCAAGGTCGGTGGTTTCAGCCATGAGGCTCTCTGGGTGTCAGTGAGTCATGGGGAGGAGGGGCAGGGCATCTGGGGCTTTTCTTTTGTCTTAACTGAAAGGCCTCTTCTAGGAAATCATAAGTCATACAACATCAGAATTGCTTTATAAATCATGACCCAGGCTGGAACAACTGTGATGATTTTTACAACCTAAACAATTTCTAGTTAACATTTCCAATATTTCAGTCATCTCATTAATAGAAAATTCGCTGGTTATTTTCCTAATTTATATTATCTTCCATTTTGTAATGTGTAGAACTGACAGAATTATATATGGGGGGGTTCTGTCTTTTTTGTAATTATTATTTAGTTGAGGTTTATTTTTTGCCTTTGGTGCTGAGGACCACGCCCAGAGCTCTCAGCTTGCTAGGCAAGTGCCCTACCATTGAGCCAAGTCCCCAGCCCCTCTTTGTATTTTTCACACTTTTCAACAGATGACAGTTACAATAAAATTTCCCCTTAGTGAACAGAAAATTTTCTTACATGTTGATATGATAATAAATAAATGCTTGAGTAAATATTGAAGTCTAGCTTCACTCTTAGAAAACCACGCCCTGTTTAAAATAAATAGGATTACTAATACCAAGTGAAATGAATCCGATGGAGAAGGTTAGATATCACGATTTCTCTTACGTGAGAAACCCGAAGTGTGAGTAACTTAAAGGGCAAACTGAGAGATAAATGATAGGAAACAGAAAAGTAGATCTTTTACAAATGGAAAGGGGGCCACAGGAATGGAAGAAAAGGCAAAGGAGGGGAGAAGGCAAATGGATTAAGACGCGTCTCCTCTGTATATGCACCGGGTCCCCACAATGAATGGACTCAGAGTGTATCCCCAGCATGTGCTAATAAAAATGAAATAAATAAGAGTAGGGGAGGAGGAAATATTTCCCTTAGCGCCTTGGGCTGTAGCAGTCCATTCATAAGCATAATTCTCTGTTTCTAAAGCAGGATCAGCGATTGCTCCCAAGGGCATGTTAAAGATTGGCTTAAAGACTGAGGTAGAAAAATCCCCTAAGGGTGGGCAATAAGGAACCCCAAGAAATAATTCTGAAACACAATTATGAAGAGACACTGCTACGCCACTAGTTCTTTTTATTACTTTTTACCTTACTTTTCTGGCATTTTTGTTCACTTCTTTCCCCTGCTATAGTTATTCATTTGTTGGGCCAGGGAGATGGCTCAGTGGAATAAGTGCTTCCCTGGCAAGCATTAGGGTCTGAGTTCAATCCCTGGTTCCACCAAAAAAAAAACAAAAACATTTGTTATTTACTTCTTTATCTGCAGAACTGGCCTCACATATGCTAGGCAAGTGCTCTAGCACAGAACTACTTGTCCAGTCCTTTATGTAAATATATA
>NW_004524619.1:5695762-5696410 GCF_000260255.1 Octodon degus
TCAGCATCTCTGAGCTCCCCCTTTACCTGTGAGATAATCTTCAGAAGATTTTCGAATCTAGCAGTTAATTGGAAGGATTCTCACTCTGACTAAATATATATACTGACACTTGTGAATTAAGCAACTGCACTGAAGATGGCAATTTGTAATAGTAGGTTCATGCTTCGAGTGCTGTCATTCTGGTCTTCTAAATACGGGCTGCTTGTCATGACACACCAGTTGCTGCCATGCGGTCTCTCAGGTAGATGATTGTTTGAAAAGGAAGGGGGTGGTGAATGAAGGCAGGAGACAGGAAAAGGAGTGTTGCGGGACTGTCCTGCTACAATGTTGTATATGGTTAGATTTCTGGACTTATGTGTAAACATATATAATTTTTTATTCCTATTATTTTTAAATATATGAATTTTTAAAATTTTTTCATCATATTCTGTAGGGACTTAAAGTTTAACATATCAATACTTGATGAAAAATACCTGTTCCATATTATGCCTAAGATGTTTGATATTCAGATAGATAGTGAGTTTAAGCTCAACAGCCTAGGTTGTGTGGTAATAAGAATAAGCTTCTCTTCTGGAGGGTTAACAACCTAAGTTTGCAGACCAAAATTAGAGAAAAAGGAGGGCTGCAAGGAAAGCCAACATTTTGGCC
>NW_004524619.1:5696545-5697126 GCF_000260255.1 Octodon degus
CAGCAGTGGAGAAGGGCTCCTTTTTCCCCACAGCCTCTCCAACATTTGTTGTTGGGTGATTTCTTTATGATAGCCATTCTTTCTGGGGTTATCTGTCATATTAATCTTTTAAAATTTTGAAATCTACAAATCAGTAAATGAACTCAATTTAGGTCAAAAGGTATAAGTGATTTTTGACTAAGTTAAAAAATATTAGGGCTGGGGAGATGGCTTTAGGGCCAGGGAGATGGCTTAGTAAAATAAGTGCTTGCCTGGCAAGCGCAGGGATCCGAGTTCAATCCCCAGTTCCACAAAAAACAAACAAACAAAACGTGCTGTTAAGGTGAGGGTCCATTGGCAGATTTTACATATGCGGTTTTCAGGTATTCATCTCATACTGGTTCCTGTCTCCTTGTAAATGATGTAGCACAAAAAATACTGAACACTGGGTGTGGAGGTGCACACCTGTACGTCCCAGCAGTCAGGAGGCCAAAGCAAGAGGGTCACTGAGTTTAGGGCCAGCCTGATCTATATAGTGAAGCCTTCTTTCTGAAAAAAGGAAGGAAGGAAGGAAGGAAGGAAGGAAGGAAGGAAGGAAGGAA
>NW_004524619.1:5697226-5698309 GCF_000260255.1 Octodon degus
GTAAATAGGATATCATGTCTGCATTTTGTACAACAAATAACCACTAGGAACAGTATACAATGTGTTAATTATTGGAACTGTCGTACCAATTTGATTTGAAACTGTCTCATTGCTATTAATTTCTGAATAAAATTATGGAGAAAAAAAAGAAAAAGAAATGGTACACATTTAGAAGTCTACCAAAAAAAACAAAAACAAAAAAAACCAGTCTCTGTGCGAGTCAGAAGGGGCGGCACAGGGCCTGCGCATGGGTGGCACCTCACTGGCATTTATTCACTGAGTGGCATCTTGCCTTTCCATCATTCTCTTCTGCTTCTCTTGATTCTTCATTGCTTTTTCCCCTTCCCTCCACTCCTTCCCACCTTCCCTCTCTCTCCCCCCTTTTTCAATATTTCTTCTCCTATGTTAAAGCTAATATCCAAGTAGCAATCTCCTCTGAGAACAAATTTCAGAAATAACAGTGACTTCTGCCCATCTCTCTTTACAGTGGGCTGCTTGCTGAACAGTATCACAAGCTTCTGTTTGACCTGATGCCCATCATATGGATTAAACCATGTAAATATTTTTTTCACAAAATTTCCTTGACTTTTAAGGGAAATAATAATAACTGTTGTTAACTGCTAACTGAAATAATTTTTTGTTCAAACTTTTTAGGATTTGGGAGCTAAGAAGATAGCTTAGTGGAATAAGTGCTTGCCTGGCAAGTGCAAGGTCCTGAGTTCAATCCTTAGTACCACCAAACTTTTTAGGTTTTAACTTGATTATAATTTTATTTTTTATTGTAATTTATCATCATCATCATCATCATCATCATCATCATCATCATCATCATCATCATCATTATTTGGTTTGGCTCAGGATGCCTTCAGGGCAGGTCTTGCAAGGCTTGAGGCTCTGCAGATCAAACCACAGCATCCTGAGCCTGACTGTTTTGTTTAAGCAATCACTTAAAGAGCTGAGCTAATGGGGAGGCCCCCATATTGCAATTTTAAAATGCTGAAACATCCACATTGGAACTATATTGTTCTCCCTTTTTGTGTGCAGCGTTCACATTAGTTTAGGGCTATCATGTTGCCTCGCTGC
>NW_004524619.1:5698904-5701900 GCF_000260255.1 Octodon degus
AAATAAATAAATAAATAAATAAATAGCTCATGTGATCAGAACTTTAAATTTTATTCCAGACTTCTAGACCTAGACTCACTCACCACATGAGTCACACCAATAATAATATACCAACTGAAAATGCAGAAACTTTAAGATCTTCAAATATCATAAAAATCTTAGATTTGCTACTGAACATTGTTTACAAGATAACAGTTGCACTTTTAGCACCAATGGCTATTTTCCTTTAGTGACCGAATCTATTTATTTTTTTCACAAGCACAAAAGTCCCACATTACGAAGTCAGAAGCCTATGTCTGTCCACTGTATAAGACAAGTGAACGGAAGGGAACTCTCTCCACGACGGGACATTCCACTAACTTTGTCATTGCAATGTTGCTGAAAACAGACCAACCCACCCAGCACTGGATCAAGCGCGGCGTTGCTCTCCTCTGTCAGCTAGATGACTGAACCAGACAAAGTAGAAAACAACTGAACGCTTTAAAAATTGTTTCTATTGACTTTTAAAAAGTATAAAGCCAGATAAATTGATACCATGCTTTTAAATGGTCTTGTGAAAGGTCTTTGCGGTCACTGTTCCCCCGCCACCCCCCATGTACCACTCGTGATGCGATTGGAGCCTTCTGACCAGACTTTCAAGATCATAGCCAGATACCACTGGAAGAAAGTATGAAAAGCACACACAAAAAAATCTGACGCTTTTATATTACTTTTAATTTGATATGTATGTAAGAAACAGATCATAGGGATTAAATGGATAAAATTTAACTGATACTAGAAAATTATTTTTCACCTCTCATTCCTTCACTTTCAGTAGGATTTTACTTTCTACTCACCTAGTTATGGTACATGAACATTTTACATAAAGAACATCTTACATAAATAAGCAAAATATTAAAGCACTAACCCCTTGGGCCAGCAAGATAGCTCAGCAGACTAAGTGCCTGCTTTGGCAAGTGCAGGGGCTAGGGTTCGATCCCCAGTCCTGCATGCTGCACCAGCCCCACCTCCAGGGCACATGAAGCTGGCAACCCAGCCCGAGCATGGTGGTGCACACCTATAATCCTAGTGCTGGGGAGGCTGAAAACAGGAGGATCATTAGGAGTCTGAGCTGCATAGTGAGAACCTGTACCAAACACATAAAATTTTTAAAAATAATTATATTTAAATATGGGGGTTAAAAAGTACTAACCCCCATGTTTCATAACTTTAAAATATCACTCCTATTTCCCATAGTACCCCTGTGATTAGGAAACTCAGAGTATCGAAGCAGACGTACAAAGACAAGGAGATGGCTGCTGGCCAGCCTCCTGCACCTGCAGGAGCATTGTGCTTCCTGGTGTTTGCTTCCTATCTAATTGGAAATGTCAAACTTCCCTTTTAGCTTCTTTTTATTATTATTTTCTTTTATTATTATTTTCTTTAGTAGTTGACATTTTTATCACTTACCGTGCACCCATTAACACTAGTTAACAACTTACAATTTTATCATATTATTAACAATTTAAAGATATTTCAGTGTAAAATTTTAATCAGAATTGTATTACTTAGGGACAGACAAATAGCTCAGTGGACTAAAGCCACCTGCAAGCAGGCTCAGGGGCCAGGGATTTAATTCCTGGGCCTGCCATGCCAGCCCCGCCCCTGGGGTGCCTGAGACTGGGTGTGGTGGCAAGCACCTGTAATCCCAGCTCTTGGGAGGCTGTAAACAGATGGATCACTAGGAGTCCAACCCTAAACACCCTGTAGACCCTTCCCTAAAATGCAGGGGAAAAAAAGAGTTGTATTACTTGTACAGAATTGATCGCTTCCTTAGACTTCCTCAATTCCAAGGATGCTTAAACCTGAAGTTCTGTAAACCAAAGAAAAGGTAGGTACAACTACCCACTGAATCTGGACCATTGGGACAGTCACTTTGGGTAGCTAAAGTCAGAGAAAAATGTTTCATCTCCTTAAACAGAAAATTAAATCTGGTGTACAGTGTCTGTGTGAATCAGTCTTAAGAACGCTCTTTGTATGAGAAACCTCCCACAGATACTTATTATTATAGGAAAAAAATGTTTAACATTTTAAATTTGAGAGCTTTAGCAGTGAAGGAAAAGACCATGTTTCCAAACAGAGCCAAATCACGTGTAAAAAACAAGGAGAATGTGCCAGACGGTCTTATGACCAAGTATTTATAGTAAAGCTATTTATAATAGTCACTGCTGGGGAGTGGATCCTAAATATAAATGAAAATTCAGAGCCTTCCATCTGCTAATCCTTGACAGTGAAAACTTCAGTGCTGCCCTACAGGCTACACGAGAAGGTAAAATAATCAAACCTATTCTAAACTAAAACTGCAATGTTCTCTTAAGCCATTTAGATATTGCTTAACAAAATACCTTGGATTTTTTTTTCTTCTGTTTCTATTATATGTTGTATTATGGGAATCCATTTGTTCCTATGTGTTTATTATTTTCCGCATAAATATTTTTCCTATCGTATGTGTAGGAAAGGTGTTATTTTGAGTGACTACCACAGTGAGAAAAACTCAGAAGCCAAGTCTAAAATGGATTAATATGAACAGTTTCAAAGTTACAGTGTCATTGCCCTAAGTCAATGAAAGATTATCTTCTTGGATAAGCTTTTAAGTAAGTAGTTTCTCACCTGTCATAGTGCAGAAAACTGTTTTTTAAGTTTTCTATGAAAACATTTTTAGATGAGCATTTTGTTTTCTAAATTTTATATTTTCTTCATTTATCCATTCCCTGCCAATGTTTTCGTTTTCTAAATTTCACTTCTAATTTTAGGCAGGTGATAATATTCCACAGCTAGAAAATGTTTGTAATTCATTCTGTCTCTAAAGTAAACCTGTAGCCGTTTGTATGGATAACTACACCAGCGATGAGAACACAGACGAGGACGTGGACACCCAGCTCATCATTCAGCAGAGTCTACAGGATGTCTACAAGCTGAGGACACACGTACCTGAGGAGACCAGGTAGGTAGCTTAC
>NW_004524619.1:5709130-5715982 GCF_000260255.1 Octodon degus
AAGGTCTTGAGCAGGCGAGGCATGGTGGCACATACCTCTAATCTCAACACTCTGGGAGGCTGGTGCAAAAGGCTTGCCGATTTAAACCCACTTTGGACAATTTAACGATTTAACAAAACTGTATCTCAAAATTTAAAATAATAAAAAGGCTGATAATATAGCTCATCACAAAAGCTGTAGGCTCAGTCCACAGTAACACACACACACACACACACACACACACACGAGTACTGAAATGTTTCAGTGAAACTGAAGTTGACTCTAGTTATACATTTCGCTTATTAGGCATGCAATAATTGTATGAATCTTAGGAAAGACTGCTGCTTTGGTCAGAAATTTTTTTTAAACATTTATTTATTTATTTATTTTGTGTGTCTGTGTGTGGCCAGCTCAGCCCACCAGGGGGCGGGCCTGGCTGGCATGTGGTGCTGGGGGATCGAACCACAGTCCCTGTGTTTTGCCAAGCTTGTTTCAAGTAGGTGCTTTAGACCACTGAGCCATCTCACCAGCCCCTTTGGTCAGAAATTTGCAGAGATTTATCTGGGTGTGGTGGCACACCCCTGTGATTTCAGCCCTTAGAAGAGTGAGGCAGGAGGATCACTGCAAGGTCAAGGCCCGCCTGGGCTCCAGGTTGGGCTACCCTTAATAAATTGTTTAAATTTTACACCTAATTATTTACTTTTTTTTTTTTTTTTTTTTTTTATTTCTGGGATTGGAGTTGCCATTAAAAAGACACTGCCTAAAAAAAAAAAATTAAAAAAAAAATTGCAGGAGTTTTAAAAACTAGAATACACTTCTATCATGTGGAATAATGGCTCCATCCAAAGATGTCCATGCCAGGGCGAGCCAGATAGCTCAGCAGACTAAAGTGCCTACTTAGGCACGCACAGGACCTGGTTCCACCCTGCTGTGCCGGCCCCGCCCCCGAGCGCACTGAGAGCAAATGAGACTGGGCATGGGGGCATGCTCCTGTAATCCCAGCGCTTGGGAGGCTGAAAACAGGATCACTAGGAGCCCAATCTGTGTAGTGAGACCCTATAGGCCCTGCACTAAATACATTA
Organism: Octodon degus; assembly: GCF_000260255.1. Lineage (NCBI taxonomy): Eukaryota > Metazoa > Chordata > Mammalia > Rodentia > Octodontidae > Octodon > Octodon degus. The sequence continues at coordinate 5,710,192 of NW_004524619.1, forward strand.
AAAAATTAAAATTAAAAAAAAATTGTCCATTGTCTTTTTTTTTTTTTTTTTTTTTTTTTTTTTTTTTTTCAGGACTGGGGATTGAACTCAGGCCCCTGCACTTGCCAGGGAAGTGCTTATTCCACCAAGCCATCTCCCTGGCCCCTGTTGTCTGTTCTTGAAACCTATGAATGTATATCCTTAGATGGCAACTAGGGAATAAGGCCATGTAAGATGAAACAACTCCACTACAGCTAATAATAAATAAAGCTACTAGCCAGCTGATTTTAAGGTAATAAAATTAGCTTCGATTATCCAGGGAGGCCCAATGTAGTCATAAAGTCCTTAAAACTGAAAGATGGAGGTAGAAGTGGGAGAGAACCTGAAGAAGAGAGGGGAGGGCTCAGGCCAGGGATCCTGAGGAAAGCCAGGGAAACCCTTCTTCAGTCCAGAGAGACCTAATTCTAAACTACAAAAGTATGGAATAGTAAATTGTGTGTGGTAAAGTGTGTGGTAAGTTCTTATAGCAGCTATAGAAAATCAATATAATACTAAATATGTATTGAAAGCTTATGAGAAGCTGTGAGTAGAACAGATTGTGGCTCTGTCTCTCTCTGTCTCTGTCTCTGTCTCTCTCTCTCTCTCTCTCTCTCTCTCTCGCTCTCGCTCTCGCTCTCTTTCAGTGAAGGGTCTACAGGGTGTTCAGGGTCTCACTACTAGATCGTACTTGTAGTGATCCTCCTATTTACAGCCTCCCAAGAGCTGGGATTACAGGCTCTCGACACCACACCCAGTCTCCATTGCTGTCTCAGCGTGCCCCGGGGGTGGGGCCGGCACTTATTCTCTTCCACCTGGTTTACTGACTAATCAAGATAAGTGGGATGGTAACAATCCCTATTACCAGATTTTAAAATGAGTCAGATATTGTGCTTTAAAACTAAAATGTTTGGATAAAAAATATTATTTAAACTGCTAGCAATATTTTCTGAATACAAATTCTTTTTTTTTTTAAATACAAATTCTGACTCTGAATATTTTTAAAAATGTACACCTGATTATTTACTGTTTTGGGGGGCTAGTCATTTTTACTAATGAGTTGCCATTAAATTTTTCTGTGATCATGTGATACTTAGGCCTGGGCAGGTTTGAACCAATTCAGCAACACTGATTGCCCACAAACTGCTCTCCAAGCTCTCACAGCGTCCCGCCCCTCCCCACACCCTGGGAATCAAATCCAGGACGCTGTGCATGCTGGGCAAGCCCTCTGCCACTGAACAACACCCCAGCACCACTAGAAGTATTTCTATGAAATCTCAGTCACTGCATCGCAGGGAGTTCACCTGATCAACTAGGACTACCTTATCTTCTTTTGGTTTCTGTTAGACATAGTTTTGAAATCAATTTCGGAATTACATATTTTTTTTTTCTATGCAGCTTCCATGCCTCTTTGAGTGCTGAATATAAGAAGATAGTTGAAACAATAGAGACAGTTAAGTACTCTTCCTACTTCCGACTTCTGGTAAAGTGTGATGGTGACAGCTTCCTCTCTATGCTCAGAAAGGCTGGAAATTCTTCCAAACCTGAGCACAATTCACAACTGATTGTCAAGCATCTGATGCGGGCTGTTCTGGGAGAAAAACAGTGGGCCACCAAAATTCCCAAGAGTTATGTTCTTAGAGCACCCTCAAATTGCGAAAACCCGAGAATATCAGATTTGGTCAGAAAAGTGCCTATAAATGCCTATTTTATAGCTTCAAAGCTAAATATGTCTCCCGCAGTTATGTAATTTAATTTAATGAAATACATTGTATAAAGCCTTAAAAGGTGCAGAGCATTTTGACGACATCTTAGGGCTCTTGGGTCTTAGAGAAGACAAAACCAAAAACACCTGAGATAATTACATGCAATGTAGCAATCTGTTAAATTGCAGGAATGCTGGCCTATCGGCCAGAGATGGGTTACAAGGAAGCAGCCAATCAGTGGCAAGGAAAACTGAATCCGGCCCTCGGATTGGCTACTTGCAAGCCTCCACCCCCCAAAAAAAAATTGCGGGGGATATTTGCAGTTTTCACGAAATTGTATTTCTGCGTTAACTATTAGATTCTAAGAAAATTATCTGCGAACTACTGAGGCTGTGACCTCTGAACCACAACTTTGTGGGGCTATACTGTACTTCCAAACAATTTAGCCAGAAACACGCGATTTCTGGCTTCCTGTGTAGAAGGAACTTCTTGTGTATGCGACGCGGCAACAGCTGTGCTCGCGGGTGCAAGTGGTGCGGACCGCTGGAGGCAGGCCTTCCTGTCCCTCCCCTGCCACTTAAATTGGTCTCATAAAAGATGGTGCTGATTCCTTTACCTCAGACACTAACTTTGCGGGTAGAATTCAGCAGCGGGGTGCCCGCCAAATGTGAATCTGCTCTCGTTTTTCTTGTCCATAGGCGAGGAAGATGAGCTGTCACACTTAACCGAGTTCCATTCTGCTTTTGATGAAGCAGATGAGTTAGGCTGGATTCCTCTGCATAAAGCCGCAGTTCAATTAAATAAGAACATTTTAGAAATAACCATGAAAGGTAACCTTTTTTACTCTTCTTGCTGCTTCCAGAAGCAAGTTTTTAAATTTCTGTATTTTAACACGTCCTGTTAATTTTTTTCAGCTTCAAAACCCAGTACATGGGAGCAAACTACCCACAATGGGGAAACACCACTCTTTTTGGCTGTCAGCAATTGCCTCTTAGAAAATGTCAGCTTTCTTCTTCTCAATGGCTGCAATCCGAATACTAAGAATTACGAAGGCAGTTCTCCTCTCCTCACAGGTAAACGAACACCTTGTCTCATCTCTTCAGCGTCTGCGCCCCTGAGCCTCCTCCTGCCCACAGGCCTCAAAGGCAGCATTTTGTACCCAGCTGCAGCACTGGTACTTTGGTCCCACAAGAGCAGGCCTGGGAACCTGACCCTCATGAAGCTTTGTATAGATGGGGGGGGGGGGGGAGGCGCTAATGTACTCGGCCAAATAAAAGCAGCTCATTTTGCCCTGGGCCTTAACAGGAGGAAAAGCCTCTAAGAGCAGAAGGCAGCCTATGAAGCATTGGTGAAGGGCAGGCAGCCGGGGTGGAAAGATTGGTGGGAAGCTACTTAGAAGCAGGCTGTCCCTTCTTTAGATCACTTTTCCCACTGGGTGTGCTGGGACAGACTCCTCCCCAGTCCCAGTAGAAGGCTGGAGGTTTATTCTCTGCAGTGTTTAAACAGAGATCTCTGAACCGGAGTGGCTGCGCTAGATTGAAGTCCTTGGAGGAATTAATCAAAGACAGACTGAAAGCACCCGGTTCTCTTCCCACAGACGGGGGTCCTCCCACAAGGACCCCAAAAAGCAGGCAGCCAGGCCTTTACTCTAGAAAGATGCTTCTCTGGAGAATATGACCAGCCCAAGAAGAGAGAGCTAAAGATAACGGCATCTGGGGGGCCTCCCCAAAAACAACTTATTATCAAGCCCATAGTCCCACCTGTTACTTAGGATCTCCCAACAGCTTTGCAGCCCTACCCTTCTCCAGCTACCAGCTCCTTCTCCAGACAGCTAAGGATTTCCTGAGGAAAGTCTTTGACAGAAATAAGAGAAAACAGATTTTTTTTAGGGGAAATAAAATATGAAGGGAGGGCCCAGAGAGATAGTTCAGTAGAATAACCACTTGCCTAGCAAATGCACGGTCCTGAGTACCACAATCCCCAGTACCACACAAATAAATAAATATAAAATATGAAGGGAAATTATTAATTTCTCCAGAGAAATTAATCCCACCCAGAACACAGGGACACCAAGGCAGGAGGATGACAGGTACAAGCCCAGCCTGAGTAATTTGATGGTTTAGCAAGACCATTATTTCAAGGTTAAGAAAAATAAATACAATCCCTGGTTCCACCAAAAAAAAAAAAACAAAACTAGGTTCTGAGGCTGGGGAGATAGCTTAGTGGAATAAGCGCAAGGGCCTGAGCTCAACCTCTGGTTCCGCAAAAAAAAAAAGAAAAATAAATAAATGAGGAACAAGATACTACAAAAAATATCAAAGAGTAAAACAAAAATGCTTGTAAAAATTAAAAATATCAAAGAAAAAACTCAAAACAAGACGGTTAAAAGTGGGGCGGGGGCTATAGCTCAGTGGCATAAGCACCTGCCTGGTAAGTACAAGGTCCCAAGTTTCATCCTTGTTACAAAAAAATAAAAGAAAAAAGAAAAGAAAATTGGAAAGCTTCCAGAAGAAACAGAGAGAAGAAACAAACAAAAGAGAAGTAAATTAGGATAATCCAAGAGAAGAAATATGAATTACAGATATTATAGATAAGATGGAAACTATATCACCAATGAAATAAGTTAAAATACTAGTTTCTAAATTGAGGGACACGTGTTTCCAGAATAAAAGCGCACACAAAAGGGCAAGCTTGGTGGCGCACGCTTGTAATCCCAGCACTCCAGAGGCAGAAGCAGGAGGATCGCTGCAAGTTCCCGGCCGGTGTGGGCTAAGCAACAAGACCTTTGCAAAGAGGGGGCTGGGGGCCAGCAAGCGCAACATACAGACCCAACACCGTCGACACTTTATTTTCAACCTTAGAGCAATTAAAGCACTTTCATGGCACATTATAAACAGTTATGAGAATTCACAACTGATGCCGCACAAGCCGTCTAACCAGATTCCACACACATTTGCTGTCAATGATGGGTAGGTCGTGAAGCTGATCATTCAGACAGTTCTGTAGAAAATGCCCTCCCCAGCCAGTACGTTCCAGTTGCCCAGGTAATAGTTCTGGCTACGGTTCCTGTTACTACCGTCTCCTAGAAATGGCTGGTCATTGCGAGGCACAGCTGGTCACTAAGATGCATATTGTAAGAACCAATCAAAGACAGCCAACCCCATTAAGCACACCTGTACCCCCTCTTTGCAACCTACCCCATAAAAACCTCCCTGTCTAGGCCTTCCAGGGCCCACATTTTGAAGGATAAATGATTCCTTGTTAGTGCCCCTTGACGTTAACTAAATCTGCCTCCCAAGCCCGGATGTCGCTTCTGCCTGCCACTGCAGTGAAGCTTCTTGGGGGACTAAAGAGCACCGTGCGAATGTGCAGTGATGCAGCACGGGCGCAGGAAAAGGTAGGAGAGGATTCGGGCTCATGAGCTGTACTTAAAATATTTTCCAAAACAATTTTAGAGGCAGAATAATGCAAGGAGAGACAAAACTGCTAACGAAGATCATCTCAAAGAAATGGGGCTATGCATGGCTTTTTTCTTTTCTGCACATAGTCTAAATTCACAGAACACAAACTTTTCATTGTAGTGAAAAAGCATGTCTAGCCAGGTGTAGCGGCCCATGTTTATGATCCCAGCACGCAGGAGATAACAGGATCAAGCTGAGCCCGAGCAATTCAGTTTGGCAAGACCCTCTTTCCAAATTAAGAGGCTGGGGATTGGGATTTGGCTCAGCTGTAGAATGCTTGCCCAGCAAGCTCGAAGCCCTGGGTTTGGTCCTCGGCACACACACACACACACAAAAATAAATAAATAAACCTCCCCTAAAAAAAAATTCAACTAAAAAAATACAGTAAAATCAAAATTAAAAACAAGGGCTGAGAGTGCAGGTCAGGGGTAGAGTGCCCTTAGGTTCAATCCCTAGTACCAAAAATGAAAAAAAAGTGGGGGAGGGGAAATCTGGAGAGATAACCCAGAAGCCTAAGCACCTGCCTGGCAAGCACAAGGTCCTGAGCTTGATTCCTGGCACAAAAACAGAAAAATAGCTTTTTTTTTTCTTTCTTTTTTTTTTTTTTTC
>NW_004524619.1:5716082-5717205 GCF_000260255.1 Octodon degus
AAGAAGGGTCAGTCATAATACAAGTTTTGTTTTGTTTTGTCTTATTTTGTTTTTCTCAGTGCTAGCAATTGAACCCAGGGCCTAGCAGGGGTTGTGAACCTGTGGCACAGCCTGTTTGCCACTGTTGAAAGCTCTATAAAGGGGCTGGGGAGCTAGCTCAGTAGAATAAGCACTTGCCTGGCAAGCGCAAGGTCTCGAGTTCAATCCCCCGTACCTAAAAAGAAAGCTCTGTAAGTTTTACCAGCACTCTACCACTGAGCTCCAGCCCTAGCCAAGAATTGTTATTTAAATACATACAAGATGTGATCTCTTACCAGAATAGAAAAACATGGGGAGAATTCAAAATTTAATCACTAAGAAATAGTTGAAGGTATTTAGCAGTAAATCCTAGTGAGGAATGCACACTGGAAACCATAGAAAAGAACTAAGCGAGGCCCGTGAAGGACTAGAGAAGAACTCTAACATATCTTGTCCTTGTGGAGCTCAAGCACTGCATACACCCAGCCGTGACACATGGAAAGTCATCTTAGTGACGCAGGTAAAGATGGGATCCAGTATTTTACCTACTCAAGTCAAAAGGAGAAAGTATGTAAACATAGCCCCCAAGAGATGACCCTTCCTGAAGGTATAGGTTCAATTCTGCTACCACCATAGTTGAAAAACATCCACCAGTCCCTCAGTGGTGTAAAAACTGCCTGGGTATAGACAGCTCGCAGTCAGGCATACTTGGTCAAATACACTCATAGTGCCGCCGCAACCTCCAGTCCCCTTGCATGTGTAGGTAAAACTGGGTAAATGTATTTTAACCTCAACAAATTTAATCATTAAGTATAGAGATGATGAAGTACAGTATCAAATATATATTATTTTAAAAATTGTAACAAACTCATAGAAGGATCACTATCACTATGTCCCACGCTATTTTAAGCACTTCAAATACATTAAGTCGTTTAAATTCTAATCTTCTCCCTCTCCCTGTGAGGTAGGTACTATTGCTCTCCTCACTTACATTAAAGAAACTGAAGCACAGAAAAATTAAGTGACCCAACCCAGGTCACAAATCTAAAATCTGAACAACCCCAGACACCTTCAGCCATCTGATCTTTAACAGAGAGGCCAAAAA
>NW_004524619.1:5718781-5722485 GCF_000260255.1 Octodon degus
GTTCCTGCATCTGCCTAAGCAGGCGCTTTAATTGGCTGAGCTATCTGGCCGGCCCTTTTCTTTCTTTTTGTAAAGACCCACATAGTTCCCAGGGATAAAGAAACACTTCCACAAGTTTCCCAAGAGAAAAAGAGGATGTACATTTCTCAACAGTAATGACATGTTTGATGAAATTAGTGAACAGTTTCACAAATTGTAAAAGAAAAATCTTCCAATTTATAATTCTATATTTAGCCAAATTATTAAATGTGATGGTAGAGACACAAAAATCCATAATTTGAAACATAGAAGATCTCAAAAAGTTTTAATTTTCATACACTTCTTAGCTTCTTAGGAAGTTAACAAATGTTCTACCAACATGGGAGAAAACGAACTATAGAAGCTTCTGTCCGAGAAAGAAAAAAACCCAATCCAGGAGGTAGGCAAATGAGAGCCCAAAGAGCTGGGAACCAGAGCTCCTAGAATTTCTGGGATTTCCTAACAGCACGTCAGCCAGACTGAATTGGACTGGAACAGCCAAAAGGCCCCAGCAAGGCTTTGGTGAGAAGTGACGGGATGAAAATGTTCTGAAAGGAGCTTTAGACAGTTTAGAAGTTTGGGTATTGAATTAATGATTAAATGAAAAACTAAGCAAGGGGCTGGTGAGATGGCTCAGTGGTCTAAAGCACCTATTTAAAACAAGTTTAGCAAAGCACAGGGACCGCGGTTCAATCCCCCAGCACCACATGCCAGCCAGCCTGCCCCCTGGTGGGCTGAGCTGAGCTGGCCACACACACACACACACATACATGCATAAATAAAAAAAAAATTAAAAAAAGAAAAACTAAGCAAATGAAATGTAAGACAAGTATTAACTCCAGGGGAAACAAAAGACGTGCAGGAAAGAAAACATTATGATGCTCCAGTTTTGAACGGTGAACATGACCAAATTAAGGTAAGCACTCAATACTTACCTAACAAAATATGCTATGAAAATGTTGGAAGCTTGTTTGTTGCCAGGAGAAATGTGCATGTCGTGGGCACAAGAGGAAGACAATAGTCAAATCTTCATTTTGCATAATGAAGAGCCAACTTTATGCCAAAACCAAAAAATAAAAAAGTAGCAATACAAGCAGACTGGAGAAATATACACATTAAGAGTAAAGGAGCAGCTCATCGATGCCTCTGGGGAAGAAAAAAGAAGAGTGGAAGAGTGAACTCTGCAGTAATTGGCCCTTTAAACTCTGCCTGTATATAACTTTTATCAAAATAGAAATGAGGGCTGGGGAGATAGCTCAGTAGAATAAGCCAAGGGCAGCGTCCTAAATTCAGTCCCCAGTTCAGAGGACAAAAATGAAAAAGAAAAAGCAGTAGAGCATGGATTAAAATTGAGACTGGAGGTCCCATCTTGGTTTGTCTCATGATGTTCCCAGGTTTATGTTTGTAGAAAACACACTGAGCTTTCCCTGAGAAGGCAGCTCGTAGGTTATGAAGCTCTATGTAGATTAATGCCATGCAGTGAGAAGAATTCTGGGCTGGGCCTGACCTTGCTAGACCTGGGTTTGCTCCTCTATAGGAGAGGGACACTAGGATTTATTTTGTGTGTCAAAGTCGTGTGTACATAAAAAGCATTAAGTGATGGAACCTGTCACAATGATATGGGAAGGCCTGGTTTTCCTTTCTGCTCCACTAGTGGGCCGGTCGAATGCGTGCATATCTGTGGTACCTGAACACCACTTCCTCATTCGTAGATCACAGATAATGCTGGGTCACAGTGAAATAAGTTCATTGCGAGATTGCTCAGAGACTCTTCTCAGTGTGCAAAGTAACTTTTCTTCTTTTATTTAAGTTTAGTACAGGGTCCACAGGGTCTCACTACATAAATCGGACTCGTAGCGACCCTCCTGTTTTCAGCCTCCCAAGCGCTGGGATTACAGGCATGTGCCACCACACCGAGTCTCAGTGGCGAGCTCGGTGTGCCCCAGCGGCGGGGCCCACACAGCACGACGGGGATCAAACCCAGGTCGCTGCACCTGCCTAAGCAGAGCTATCTGGGCAGCCCTTGCGAAGTAACTCCTTTTTTTATTTTTAATTTTATTGAGAAAGAAATAGCAATGAGACAGTTTCAAAACAGGTTAGTAGGGCAGTTACAATAATTAATACATTGCACGGGCCGGGGAGATGGCTCAGTGGAATAAGTGCTTCCTTGGCAAGCGCAAGGGCCTGAGTTCAATCTCCAGTTCTGCCAAATAATAATAATAATAATAATAATAATAATAATAATAATAATACTAATACTATATTGCAAAGTAACCTTGAACAGTGACAGCATTTACAGTCATCCGAGGCTTTTTACAGTTTGGGATTGTGTGTGTCCGAGTAGCCCTGTTTAACTACTGAATCACTTTGCAAACTTTAAGAGGCTTTCTGCACATTTTTGTGAAACACAGACAAAAAACCATCATTTTCTGAGAGCTCAGGCACTCACCTAAACATGTGTAAATTATCTTTTAGATATTCATTTATTGAGCCAAATTCTGTTGCTTTTGGTTTTTCTTTTCAAGCAGTTATAAGCATTTCCATAATTGTACTGAATGTTTGAAGTTCCATTTTTTTTTTTTTGAGAAGGATGTTTTAGTGAAAAAGTTGTTGTTTCAACCCCGTATGCAAACAACATTGAATAATTGGTCGTGTCTTACAGAAAAGCCACTAATATAAATGATCTGATAGGTCATTTATATTTTCCAATGTGTTTCCTAAACATGAGTCCTAAGGCCTGAGGTGGGGAGCGCGCCCTAAGGAGCCGAGAGGTCCTATTCCTCGGGACATCCCGGCTTTCGGACGTGACGCCCGCCCTACCTCTCAATCCCCAGCTGTCGTGCGGGACTCGTATGACATGGCCAGCCTGCTGATCAGACACGGAGCCAGCGTCAATCTGCGCTGTGCCAACGAGAGGACGGCTCTCCACGAAGCAGCCAAGCTGGGCAGACAGGACATGGTGAAGCTTGTGCTGGGCTCGGGGGCGTGCCCCGACCCTCGGAGCGCCTACGGATTCACTCCTCTTGCTCTCGCCGCCCAAAATGGACACACCAAAATCATGGAGCTATTACTCCAGAAAGGCAAGACTTTCTGTACGGTCAGCACACTACCAGGCACCACATAACCCAAGCATCCTCCTCTCGGTGCAGAGCTTCACAATAATCTAAGTTAACATTTTACTTAAGACCAAAATAAATGTTTATAAAATTGCATGTTCATAGCAGCTATTGACTGAAGGCATTTGGAGCCCCCCAGAAAAAAGCTATAGCAGCTATTGAAAAGCCTAAAATAGACTGAATTACTTTGCTCTGGAATTAACTCCCCACCTGTTAGTAGACATAAGTGGCTTTTTACTTACCAATTCTTCACCACGCTAAGATTTTTTTAAAAACCTTTTGTGCCAGTGTCATCTCCTAGAATCCAAATCAAAGTTCCAGGAGCCTGTCTCTGCCAAGTCACAGGGCAGTGTAATCTCTCATCAAACGGCTTTAGATGTAGGCGAGTCTTCTGGGTCTCTTCTCCTTAGATCCCAGTGACAGCTGCAACTACTAGAAAAATTATATTTACTGAGGACTTTACACACAGCAGGGGTTGAGGACATAACTCAGTAGAGTAAGTAAGCACTTGCCTGGCAAGTGGAAGGTCCTGAGTTCAATCTCTGGTACAGACTAAAAAAAAAAAAAAAA
>NW_004524619.1:5722721-5730058 GCF_000260255.1 Octodon degus
TAAATAAATGTAATAAATAAAAATAAATAAATATTTAAAAAAAAAATTCCACGAGGCAGCATTAACCTTACTTTGCTCTTAAAAACGTAGAGGTGGTGCCAGGTGCAGGACTTCCTGTCAGAACACCACCTCCGCCCCCAGCCTGTGCTGTAGCTGGGGCCATTTCAGATCCTGGGTAAACTGGAAAGGATCCTTGGTTCAGAAAACTTTATCATTTATTTTGAGGACAACTCCACCGATAGCAATGTATCCATAGTTTTTTTTTTTAAAGAAAAACTTTTATCAAGGTTTAATAAAAGTTCCAATGTTGGAATCTTCCCTGTTCACCTATGTCTGGAGGCTTTATTTAACAATACAGGATCCTCTTCTGTATCTGAGAGGAAGGGTTCTCTTTTATCTAAGCACCTAATCCCTTGTAAACATCTAAATCTCTCTTATCGTATAGCGGATGTTCATTTCCAATTAATGTCCTAAAACATTTTAGTAAGATATGTCAAATAAACTGCAAAAGAAATGCCTAAAGTTATCGGTGAAATAGTTAACACACTGGTGCTTTCTCTTCAAACAGGGAAACGCTTTTGGGCAGCGGGCAAGCTAGATGGGGTGACAGGCTGTGCCCAGGGCCTTTGGACCTAGCTACACCCCACCCCATTTTTAATTTTATGTTTGAGATGGAGACTCACTAAGCCACTCGGATTGAGCCTGACTTTGTTGCCCTCCTGCAAGCTCCGAGTTGCTGGGATTACAAATGTGCCACCCCTCCTTACATTTGATCTGTCTACACTATTCACATGATACTTAGTGGACATGTACTACAATCTACCTTTTAGCCGTCAGCAGCTACTAACCTTAAAAACAATTTGCATAGTGTTTTACTATGAATAACCCCTTAAGAACATGTTAAAACACAGCAAATGCCTTTTTCCACCAAAACAGTATCAGTAGTTGGCATGGTAAGATAATTTTTAGTGCCCTACTATAAGCACATGGGGTCAAATGAGCTTTTAGAGGCTGGTCTAGAAATAAAGCTATCCTTTCTAAAAGTATTTGTTATTTTCAAGTTCAAATAATTTATAGGAAACTGCTAGCATTTTTTCCCTCCCTAACTAGTTTTAAGTCTGAGAGAAGCAAGTATTTTACTTTTGATTTTTTTCTTTTCTTTTTTTACTATTTATTGGTACAGGGTCTTGCTATACAGCTCAGACTCATAGTGATCCACCTGTCTCAGCCTCCCCAGTGCTCGGATTACAGGCGTGCGCCACCACGCCCATTCCAGGGGTTGAACTTGGGTCCTTGTGCTTGCCAGGAAGGAACTTAGACCTCTAAATCTCCCCAGGCCTTTTTTTCAGTCGAGGCTTATTTTTTGTTTTTCATGTCAAGGACAGAACCCACGGCTTCCAGCTTGCTAGGCAAGTGTTCTACTGCTGGGCTAATCTCCAGTCCCTACTTTTGATTCTTAGTGCTTTGCTAGTGTAGCTGCTCAGAAACTGCTTTTTGGTGGTGGTGGTGGTGGTGGATTTTTAAAGACTGTTCAAGCAACACAGTGGAAAATAATTTTCGTATGACGAGACTCTTTCTCCTCAGGTGCTAACGCTCACAGTCAGGCCTCTGATTCTTCTTCCATCTTACTTGAAGCTGCTAGAGGAGGAAATCCAGACGCTGTGACTCTCTTGCTCGAGTATGGAGCTAATGCCAACATCCCTAAGATTTCAGGCCACCTGCCCATTCACGTGGCAGCTGACAGAGGTCACTTATTGTAAGTTCAATCACATTTTGCAAATAGAAATACTAGCGGCTCTAGGGGCAGCAGCTTCTAGAAACTTTACATTCTTTCTGGCCCAACAACCCACTTCCTTTGTGAAGAAACTTGTGAGCAGCTGGAAGCGGTAAGGCCACACAGTAGCCACTGAAGACGAAGCTTTCATTAACACGTCCTTAGGTCTCACATGACTGTGTTAATTCTGAGTTTTTAACCTAGACAGTAGTTCCCTTCAAATTTACTTGCAATCTGAACTTAGGGATGCAGGAAATAGTTTTTGTTGTTGGTTGGTTTCAAAATACTAACACCAGTATCATCCACAGAAGGATCATATTGTTAACCCTGCCCCTTAACAAACTTCTAAAATTCTTCCGCAGAGCTCTGAAGATGTTAGTTCCAGTTACGGACCGTGCTGCCATTAAGCAGAGTGGAATCAGTCCGGTGCACTGCGCAGCAGCAGGCGCGCACCCCCAATGCCTGGAGCTTCTTATCCAGGCTGGATTTGATGTGAACTTCATGCTCAGCCAGAGAATTCGTAAGCACTATGACGACCAAAGGAAGTCAGCTCTGTATTTTGCTGTATCAAATGGTGACCTCTCTTCAGTTAAACTGCTTCTGAATGCTGGCGCTCTGCCTAACCAAGACCCTGTCAACTGCCTGCAGATAGCTCTGAGGATGGGCAACTACCAGCTCATAAGTCTCCTGCTGAGGCACGGGGCCAACGTCAATTACTTCTGCAGAGTGAACCCCTTGCACTTCCCATCGGCACTGCAGTACACATTGAAAGATGAAGTCATGCTCAGGATGCTGTTGAATTATGGGTATGACACAGAGCGATGTTTTGATTGTCCTCATGCGGACAAAGTTCAGCCTTTATATGCTTTTGAAGGCTGGACATCTACAGTTATTAAAGATACTATGGTAAGCCCATAGTATTGGCTGCATTACCTTGATTACCAGATGTTGATTATAGTATTAGAGCCATAGCAAAATCCTGTCCACTCTTCAGAAGGTCATAAAAAAAAGCAGCTCATGTTGAAGAGACTCATAAGGTCATTGTAACATGATAAATGTAATAGTAGACACATATAAAAATATACAAACAATTCAGATGAGAAAGTGACAACTAGGAAATGTCAAGGAGATTCACAAATACAGCAAAACCTGAGCAATGTTTTAATGACATCAATTTAATCTTTTTATGACTGAAAATATAGCACTTTTTGTAGTTTTTTTCCATCTGGAAATTAAACCCAAGATCTTAGTGCTAAACTACATTCTAGGTTTTAGAAAAATGTCTTGCGGAGAAAGGCTCTCATCAGTTGCTAAGTTGTACTGCGGAGCTTCCTGCTCTCATCTTGCTTCAAGTCCACAGAGCATGAACTAACAGCATGCAGTATGCTGTGAAGAGCCCCCGAACGTTCTTTATCCACGCACTTACTGATGGTAGCGACAGAGCTAGTTATTATGAACCATACTGTTTTGAGCATGGATCTGCGCGGATCTCTTTTGAAAATTTTGAGCAATGTTTTAATGAAAGAAAAAAAAAACCCATAATTTTATGTTCCAATTATACTTTCGTGAGATAACAAGCTAAATTCCTGGATTCCCAATACCCTTATCTCTTAAGGTTTTTTTTTTTTTTTTGTAGTACTGAGGATTGAACTCAGGACCCTGCACTTGCCAGGCAAGCGCTTATTCTACTGAGCTATCTCCCCAGGCCCTCTTACATTTTTTTTTAAGGAAACATTTTATTTATTTTTAACATTTATTTATTTTGTGTGTGTGTGTGTGTCCAGCTCAGTCCACCAGGGGGTGGGGCTGGCTGGCATGTGGTGCTGGGGGATTGAACCGCGGTCCCTGTGCTTTGCTAAGCTTGTTCTAAGTAGGTGCTTTAGACCACTGAGCCATCTCTCCAGCCCCCTCTTACATTTTTTAAAGCGCTGTCAGTCTTTTTCTTGGTACTGGAAATCTAACTCATGACCTTACAATTGCCAGGCAGGTGCTATGCTACTATGTCCTTGCCCAATGCTATCTTAACGTTTTATTAAATCATCTTTACTCATTTTTTGTGTGTGGCTGGCTCCACCCATCCTGGGGGCAGGGCTGGTTCAGCATGTGGTGCCAGGGATCGAACTGCAGTCCCTGCGCTTGCTTAAGCAGGTGCTTTAGACCGCTGAGCTATCTCACTGGCCCTTTATTTACCTTTCTAATGAAAAAAGAATCACAATAGTCGGCCCTGTTCCGCCTTATATTTTTAGCTGGCGGGGGTGGCACACACCTGTATTCCCAGACCTTAGGAGGCTGAGGCAGGAGGATTGTAGTGAGTCTGAGGCCAGCCTGGGCTACATAATGAAACCCTGTCTCAAAATTTTTTTAAAAAAAGACATCTTTAGACTAAGTGTGGTGGCATATGCCTGTAATCTCAGCGCTTGGGAGGCTGAAAACAGGAGGATCACTATGAGTCCGAACAATATAGTGAGACTCTACTAAGACACAAAAAAAAAAAAAAAATTTTTTTTTTACACATTAACCCCTTAGTTTTTCCTTACCTACTTGGTCACTTGTTTTCCTCAATGTGAATTTTTACTGTTTTCAAATGGCTGCCACTCTTCATGTCATATTTCAAGTGGCATCTCAAGAAGGCCCTTCCCTTGCCTGACCATTTTCATCAAGCAGATCATTTTATAATATTTATGTCTTTCTGGAATTATCTCTTTACTGTTTTAATTTATCTCACACACAGGTACACATGAGCTATTGTTCATCATGTTCCTCAGCTTACAGTTTGTGTATTTTAGTCTTTGTACTGGGAATCAAACTCAGGACCTTGCACTTGCCAAGCAAGTGCTGTGCCGCTGAGCCATCCTTGGCGCTTATAGGTTTGTACTTAGCAAAAACTAGATGCTCTGTAAACACAACTCATAGTATCAACATTTAAAAATATAAATGAAATAGTGAATTGGAGGGAAGCACTTTCAATCAACTCTCAAGTGAAAAGCAAAATACTTTTATATCATATGACTTACTACTTTTAGCTGATTAATACAGGATTTGCTTTCTGCATCAGTAACCTGGCATTCAGGCATACGTTTATCATGAGGTATTATTTCATAATTCATAGTATTACTTGAACATTCATCTGGGAATGTTGGGAAGCACATGTAAATTTCTTAAAGGCATAACATCCCTCATATGTATCTGGGTAGGATTGAGAACATTTTTTAAAAAACAAAAGTGAAGGGCCAGCCAGCCAGCTCAGTGGACTAAAGCATGTGCTTAGCCAGAATGCAGTGGCCGGGCTTTGATCCGCAGCGTGCTGATATCCAGCGTGCCGGCCCATCCAGGGTGAGATGAGAAGGTGATTGAGACTGGGCGTGGTCGTCATGCCTGTAATCCCAGCACTTCCGAGGCTGCAAAACAGGAGGATCACAAAGTCCCTGAACACCCTGTACTAAAATTTAAAAGAAAAGAAAAGCTATAACAAGACAGCAACCAAGGGTGGGTGAGATAGCGCAGCAGACTAAGCACCTGCTTAGGCAAGTGCAGGGACCAGAGTTCGACTCCCAGCAGCACAGGCCATGCCAGTCCCGCCCATGGGGGCACCGAGTCTGGGCAAGGCGGCACACACCTATAATCCCAGCCCTGGAGAGGCTGGAAACAGGAGGATCACTATGAGTCTGGGCTGCATAGTGAGACCCTGTACCAAAAAAAGGACAGCAGCAAAGCACTATGGCACACCTGTACTAGACAAGGTGAGGTGGATAGACTTGAGCCCACACACAGGAGACCAGCCTGGTCAACATAGTAAGACTGCCTCAAACCACAAACAAAATGGCTCATTCCACTCTCGCTCATATAAAGGCCAGAAGTACAGAGATATTGAATTGGACAGACAGGACTGAATAATGAATTCACATCCACAGTCCAGCTAGCTGGAAGGCAGGCAGGAGGAAGCACCACACACCTTGCTTCCTGAAGGATAGTGGAGACTTCCTCAGACTTGGACATACCTCACTGGCTAGAATGCAGTCAGAATGTGACCACACATAGCTGCAAGTGAAGCTGGGAAGGAACTCTTTGCTACAGGCTGGTGACGGACCAGAGGTTACAGATAAAATGAATGTCATACCTTCATTACATCTTTTGTGTTCCTGAAGACACAGTATTAACCTTTTTCCAAATGTCTGGTCTAAAAACCAGATGACAAACTCCTGATTTGGGTTCTTGACCTTCAGTCTAATGTTGATTATTAGGCTAACTTACGAATCAGTGGTGGTGAACCTGTGAGGTGTTGCTGATAACTGCCCTCTACAGTATGTGTGCCAGAGGTTCACCACCACTGTCACAGGAAACGACTGCGATTCATTTACTGATTTTTCCTCCCTCAGTTCTGTGAGGTGATAACGTTATCGTGGCTGCAACATCTGTCTGGAAAGGTTGTTCGAGTGATGCTTGATTACGTCGATCAAGTTCGGATCTGTTCGAAACTGAAAGCCGTGCTCCAGAAACAGGGGCTCTGGCCAGAAATACATTTCATCCTGAGTAAGTAGCTTTCTTGTGGAAAACTTACAAAATCCTAATTGTGGTTTTTATTTATCTTTTATTCACATATTTGGTACAGGGTCTCACTACACAGCTCAGACTCGTAGGGATCCTCCTATTTTCAGCCTCCCCAGGGCTGGGATCACACAGGCGTGCTAACTCTGTTCTTACCTGTTGTTCAGAACCCTGTTCTGGAAAAAGCCTGACCCAAAGAAATCAGAAAAAAAACCAAAAAACAGAATGTTGCTGTTCATAATTTAATTAATAATTATTGCTATTTTCTAGTAGATCAAAGTGTGCTAGGTATTTACTATGTAGGCAGGTAATGCATTCTTCTCAATCCACTTAAACCATAGCTATACAGCAACAGTAGACACAGGAATTCAACACTATGAATGACAATAAAAACAGTTAAGAAAAGCACAAGTTCTAAGTTTATGGAAGGTTCTCCAAACCAATTTTTGCCAAAGTAGCTCATAAGAAAATAATTTTTCATCTCATTTCCTCCGGGTGATCTTTACCTTTGAGCTCGCCTGTGAGGGACTGGACGGGACACTAACAGAACTGAAGGACTTTGTGCCTTGTGGGCCAGACCCACAACAGATATGTCTTTAGATTCAAAGTTCATATGGCTCTGATCCAAATCTGCACCAAGAGTCGGGATGAAAACCGATGCTCCCAAGGAGTACAAATCATGGGGTTAAACAGCAAATACATTTGCTAACTGAACTAACTCTAAGATCACTAAGAAAGCAGTTCTTTTGCCTTCCAAATAGTGTCTCCTTCATTTCAGCAAACCCTCGCTCTCTGAAACATCTGTGCCGCCTCAAGATCCGCAAGTGCATGGGTCGTTTACATTTGCGCTGCCCTGTTTTCATGTCGTTTCTCCCGCTACCCAATCGTCTTAAAGAATATATCCTTTACAAAGAGTATGACCTTTATGGACAAGGAATTTTTACAGGAACCTGGTGATCAAACTATGCCAGAGGAAAAGGTATATAATTTTGTAGCTTAAAAATTTGACTTGTTATGT
>NW_004524619.1:5730950-5739207 GCF_000260255.1 Octodon degus
ATTGAGCTGTGTATTACCCTTTTTAAAAAAATGTATTCAGTACAGTGTCTACAGCCATTAATATCTCAATCAGCATCTCAACGCACCCCGGGGGCGGGGCCGGCACAGCAGGCTGGGGATGGAACCCCAGTCCCTGCACGTGCTGAACAGGCGCTTTAACCCACTGAGCTATCTGGTCAGCTCTGTGTATTACACATTATACGATGTGGAAGTTAGCTGCCAATATGTTAAGTTCCAGTGCCAGTTTGAGTCTAACACTATTTCTCTGTAGTCAAGTGCAGATCTGACACAATTGAGCTAATCCATATAGAAACTGTAACTGAAATTTCATCATTAAGGCAAATAGTATCCTTTCCTGGTTATGATTTACCATTGATTAGGATGGGAATTAAAAGTGTTTTCAAATAAATGATGGGCTCATGGTTTCTATACTGAACCTAGCCTGGTCCTGCTCAATGACAACAGAAGACAATGGTGTAAACTTGGATTTCTATATGTCTGTGCTGTATGGTCAGGTATTCTGAACTGCATGTTAAGTACAAGTGTCTACGTAGAGCGCAAAGGAAGAAACTGCGATGACAGTCCTTGGGCCGCAGCTATGTCACGGCCCAATCAGAGCTATGTCACGGCACATGATACAGTGTTTTCACCAGAGCCCAGCCAGCTATATCCTTGTTCACATTTAGTCTTAATACAATAATTCTATTAGTACAGATGTTTAAATATGTCTTAAGATTTTTTTCCCACTAAGAAATTTGTAAAACAAGCTGGAATGAAGTTTTTATTTTTTTAAAATCAAATTCAGTGTGCTTTTAAACAAGTGATAAAATGTACGCATGTCAATATACAAATATGTACATGCACTTAAAAAATTATGTAATTCTAAATTTCATCTATTCTTCCCTTGACCTTCTGAAAGTATACAGACAACGTTTTATGAAATGCAATATAAATTAGAGCACAAACTCCTAATGGAACTTTGCAAGTGCTACAATAAACTACAAAGCACACATAAGGGGTATGTGTGTGTGTGTGTGTGTGCATGTGTACTACAGGTGTAAGCTGCTCAACCTGGAGCAGGGAGCACACAATAACCTGCACTTGTAAAGGAACTGCTATGAGTAGAACTCAGCAGAGGCAAGAATGCATCACATATCTGTAATAATCATTAACGTCTCTTTGGTAGTCAAAGAGCTTCTGTAACAAATGTTCCCCAATAAATGACTTTTTTTCACTTTAGCTGTGGTGGAATTGCAGTGAGGTTAAATGTGTAATTATAGTGTTACAACACACTGGAAATACCATTTGAACCAACATGGAAAAATAAACTTCAGAGTAGATAACAAATGTTTCATACTAAAGACGGTACAAAATCATGGACTTTATTATACATTAAAAAAATCTTCTAACAAGAATTTCCTGAAGCCTTGTCAGCAAATATTTTCACAAAATGAAAAAAATAAATTCTCTGCCCCACATGTATACCATGATCACATGAAATGAGTTCTTCAAATCCAATTCCAAAGGGAAACATTGCTTGACCTTTAACTGCACACTGCATAATAGCATCAGTAAAATATTAACCGATTCACTTACATTACAGTATCACCCAATATACAAAGTGATTTTGCACATTATAGTTTAATCCCCAGTAGTAACTGAAGTGAATTACTTATGAGAACAATCACAAGAGATTGCTTAAGAACTGTAACATGGTTCTAGTGCTGTTAACTAATGAAGAATAAACTCTCATGAGCTAACCAAACTTGCTAAAACAAAGAGCTTGCTATAATTGGTATGTTTAAATATTTAAAGTACAATCCAAATGCTAGGAGGCTGTTATCAAAACAAACATTAATATTTTCACTTATTTTTTTTTAATATTTTCATTTTATTCAGGTAGCAGGAGGTTTTACAATATGCTCTTAGGGTCTGTTAGCATTATAGTAAGACTCAAGTTTTAAATACTATGGCTCGTGATCAAAATTGACTCAGATGCCTTTACCATACAAGACTGTGTTATCGCACATTCTACTGTCCTTTTCCAAGAAAAATAAAAACAATTTTATCCCTTCTCAGTCGTAAAACCTAAGAATTCTTCTAAAATTAAACATAATTACTGTTCTATAGTTATGCTTTAGTCCCCAATAAGTTTTTAAAATTCTAAAAAGATGCACGAATAACTGATTTCCTATCTACTGTTACCAGTTACAAATGTACTGTTCATATATGTAGCAGAATGCACAGTACAATTAGGTGGGCTTAATTTCTGCTCTTAAAAAAAAAGAACAGTTTTGTTGATCTCCAAAAATCAGCAAGTGCAATACAATCAGTATCTAAGTATCCCAGAGCTAGAAGGGCTTTCACAAGAGGATGTAACAGTACGAGATCAGCTTTAACAATAAGAAAGCCATAAGCAACCTTCTATCAACAAAAGGGAGAGCTTCTTAAAGTTGATGCTTACAAATCTGCAGTAATGGAATACAGTTTAATAGGACTAGAACAGAAACTGAGTCCACTCATACTTCTATTTGGCATTGGAATGCATTTTGGTTTGACCCAAAAATATGGATGTATGAGAATTTCTACAAAATGTGACTTAAAAGGACTTACAAGTCTGTCTAGCATCCCCCGTCTGCAACAACTCTGAACTCCAGCCAATACTTTGACCCAGGATGCTAACCAAGGACACCAAAACTGTTACCATGCAAGGAACCAGCCAAGTAAGACACCCCTTAACGATGAGCCACCTTCCTTGGGGACCAACAGATTTCCTCTGAACTAAGTGAGGTGCCAACTTACATAAGGAAACAACTTAATGGACCAAACAGAAGCACCACCAATCTGAAAAAAAGTCTTCAAAGCAGGACTTGCTGTGCCTAATCAAGGGCTGACCACAAGAGAAATTTTAACTTCAACACAAAGGAATAATACACTATAGAGAAAGCATCCCTTTAGTATGCACAAAATAAACTTTAATTGAGTATTCCACAAATTTCTACATGTGTATTATATGTTTTGGTAACATAAGGCTTGGAAGAATATTAAATAATCATTATGGCCATTTGGCACACAGATAAAAAGAATATACGATCCTATATATAATTATCCCATTCCTACAGAAAGTAATGTACATACAAAGTGTGAAAACAGCTGAGTCATATTTTAGGAACGAAGATGCCATTTCCAATTCAGACATAGAACTACCTATCAAAAAACATAAACATTTTCCCTTATAAAATCAGACTTATGAATTGTAAATGTTTAGTTCTGTAAAATATTTTACTCAATTATTTCAAGTGGAAACTTTCTCATGTGGAAACATGAGCATAACTTCTATCAGCCATGTTTAAAATCTGAGTAAAGAAAAAAGAAATCAGTATAGATACAGAAGCGGTATAGAAATGTCACTTTAACCTTAGCGCCAGGCTAAAAATCTTTCTTCGGTCAACTTCTAAACTATACTAGGCATTCAATTCCCTTTTTTTTTTTTTTTTTTTGGCAGAACCAGGGATTGAACTCAGGCCCTTGCACTTGCCAGGGAAGCGCTTATTCCACTGAGCCATCTCCCCAGCCCCCTCAATTCCTTTTCAATCTTTCATGGAATTAGACCTTTTACTTATTTGTAAAGTACAAGTATTTACAATAATTAGTGCAAATTATTTTATGCTCATAAACTAGTTATTTGCCTTTGTGGATATAAAGTGATAATGTAGTACTTTATCAAAACATAGGATTATGAAAATACTGGGAAGTCTAAAATTTAAAAGATTATATTTTTTAAACTAAACTCTGAGAATTTTACTTTAAGCAGTAACATAACTGTTAATAGAATTTCTTTTGAAATATTATTTGGTTATCAATAAAATTTCATACAATGCAGAAAATACACTGTATTATCCTGTAACATCTTTACACATCATCTAAAATGTACTTGCATAACAAAAAATCATTTTAATGAATTTCAAAATCTTCTTTTAACCCATTACTGCTCTGTAGCAATAACTGAAGTCCCAACCTGAGAACTAAGAATATGGTAATATAATGCCAAGCCCTGTATCAATCTTGAATTGAAGACACTTAAGCTTATTTCCTCTGGCATCAGATACAGTACGGCAGAGAAATGTAAGCAATCCAACAAAGTGCGTAGGAATCTATAGCGCCACCTGCCACAACTAGAAACCTTGAATCTAAAGTCTGTCCTAATGGCTTTATACAAATCCTATTGCACATTTCATATTGTTGAAGTATTTGCAAACCTGTAGAATTCTCTGTAGAAGGAGTTTTAAACTTGTTCAATTGAAAGCTTCCTCACTACAAGCAAAATATTCCTAATGGAAGGGAGGGTACACACCCGTGAATATCTGAATCCGCAGAATAAATGTTTTCTTATAGGGTTGGCCAATTACAATACAAAAGAAAACATTGGCAATTTAAGGAAAAAATGTTTCAGCAAAGCTATATGCCTTAGCAATGTAGTCAGGGAAATAAGCAGTTATGTGACATTTAACGTTAATGTATGTTACATTATTTTTAAGGAAAAAAAGAATGTAAGCCTAAGTCATAAAATTCAATCTTATTTTTTCCAATCAACCTTATTTTTTAATGAAGCTAAAACAAGCAAATACACACTGTGTTATTTCAACATAGTTGTTACCTTGTGCCATTTCACCAAAGAAAAGGGAGGGGGCGCAATCAAAAAACCAAAGAAAAGTTTATGCTTCTGACTCTCTCTTCTTTCCTTCTTCTCCTAAGTCGCTCTCTTCTGACTGGCTACTGCTAAGGACAACAAACTGCCCTTCACTGCTGGCTTGGTTTGGTCTACTGGAAGCGGCTATCAACCGGCTTTGTTCTTCCAAGTCCTAGTACAAAGACAAGAGAAACAAAGTTACATTTTGTGTAGCCTAATGGAAACAGCACAGCTGAATGACATACTTGAGAGCCACTTCAATCCTTCTGTCAGAAATGTGTACATGTACTTTTGGTAACTGGATGATTTTTTTAAAAGGCTCTACCCAACCAATGTAACTCTGAAGTATATTTTGGTACCATTCTAGAAAGCCTATAAGAGCCAATGTCCAAA
Source organism: Octodon degus (assembly GCF_000260255.1). Lineage (NCBI taxonomy): Eukaryota > Metazoa > Chordata > Mammalia > Rodentia > Octodontidae > Octodon > Octodon degus. The sequence continues at coordinate 5,736,034 of NW_004524619.1, forward strand.
CTAAAATCTTGGCTATTTTCTTCCTTTTCTTTGTATGGCCTACAACTAAATTCAGGCTCTCTTCACCTCTCACTATACACAACGTAAGAAATCTCTTATCTCAGTAAAAACCTCGTAACAGATCACGTCACCCATCATTAGGACCTCCTCTCTGGACCACTTCTCCATCCTTGTCCAACTCACCTTGCTAAAGCAGGCGTCACCTTCTCAATCAAGACTCCTGAGAAAGTCTGACTTTAATGTCATCTTCGCCATTTCCTCCTTCTCTGTCCACATAACTCACCCACTTGCAACTCTGACCGATCAGTTCTCACCAGGTATCCATCGCTTCTGTTCTATGCCTATTGTCAACACTACAACCTGTAACAGGTTTTTACAATCTTGTAGATCACTCGATCAAGATTTGCCCTGAAAATTGTGTAGTTATCTTATGCTTTTGTGGGTTTGTTCTCAAGCACTAAGAAGCATCCTTTCAGAATGTACACTGAGTAGACGTTCCTGGCAACATTATAAACAAACATAGTATTCCGCTTAGAGAGCAATCTGGCTTTCAGCAATGGCAATTCCATCTATAAAGCCTCTCGCGAGAACTGCTCCGACGGAGACAACCTCCTGGAATATGGGAGCTCTGCTCTGTCCGCCTAGCAGCAAGTCGCCCTGTGCACTAGGGATCAGTGTAACTGCTGGCTTCAGATGTCACCCTTTCCTGCTGGGCTACGAATCACCTGGCCATGGAGTAGGTGAGCGAGGAGATACAGATCTTCCTTTGGAAGCTCAAATGTGAAAGGCAGAGTACTATATTTAAGTCTTCGCTAACACTGCACAAAGAGAAAATCAAGATATTAGGACTGCATACCTTTTCAATCTGTCTTTGTTTACTGAGTTCTTTCTGTTGCTTCTCTTTTACTCTTTCTATTTCTTTTTGTTTTTCAGATGCCCTACGATCCTAAAGACAGATGAATAAAACTAATGAATTAAATACAAAATAACTAAGTGTTCGACATCTGTTAGTATGACCTTTGTACCTTTTCAATCTTTTTAAAAATATTTACACAGAAAAAAAGCATACCAATGATTTTTACAGTATCACAGACTATATCCAGATTCTAAACATTATCTCAGCAATGGGATGTACTGTTAACCTTGTAGTCATTTTATTTACTTAATATTAAAAGTCTTAATCACACTACCCAGATTGAGATTCTTGGAAAGTTAAGCATCTCTTGGACTCTTACCAGTTCAGCATGCAAAGCTATCTGTTTTGCCAGGCCGACAGAATCACAAATCTAAAAAGTGAAAAAAGTATGAAAATTTGAGTTCTCACATAAAAGCAAAAATTTTAAGTATCTAAGTGACTAATGTAAGTAATGCCTCTTTGTAACTCAAAGCGGATTTAGGGACTCTTTAGCCCAAAACCAACACTTTCTCATGAGTCTTGAGGGCACAGCTGAGTCACACTATGCAAAATTCAAGAGCTTTTTCCAAACAATCAGTAACAACTGTGACTGTGATACGCATTTCATACCAGAAACATTTGAAAGACACACCTTCTCCCCTTCATTGTTAGACTCAAATATGTAGCAGACCGATGCCAGGCTGCTCTCGCTTCTCCCTCCCGATGTCCGCAGAACAAATCCAAAAAGCCTCTTATTTTCCTGGTGTGTAGCATACAAAACTACATAGGGCAAAGGAAACTGCCACAGAAAACATCAGAATGAATGAGATCCTTTAAATCATTATAGCAGCACACATTCATTACAAACTCATGTTGAATTCTATAAAAATATAAACAATTTAACAATCAAATTTTCTTAAACTAGTAATCTAAGAACAAATACCATGTTTTGGTTTGGATTACCAAGGAAAATAGAATAGTATTTTATTAGTAACACATTTTACAAAATCAAATTCAGTAAATTACTTAGCTAAATGATGAAATACACACTTGTAGTAATTTTAAAATAGGTAACTACAAAATAATCATGTGCACATCTTACTTCCTACTGCTAACTTCTCTGATCAAGCTCCCCAACTAAGGGGTGAGTCCTGAGCATCACACCAGATCATACTGATTCATTTCGATTATAACTTGTTAGTGATGGGCCAGACACTTGACTGTAACAGCCTGAATGGCCAGGGTCAGGAGTATTACCCAATAGAATATGCGTATGCACACAAAGGCACTTAAAGCTTTATTTAATCATGTTGAACTCACCGTAAGCCTTGTGACTTGTGTCTGTGGATCAATTAACCTACAAAAATAATTTAAAATTTGGAAAACAAATGTTAAGTAAGCTGTAATTATGTAAATATTTTTCCTGCAAGCTTTTTTAGGAAGAGATTACTTACTTTAAACAGTCACAAGTAACTAATAAATGTGACTCTGTCATACGAAAGATGTTGTGGATGGCCCGGGCAGCTAAGATTTGGCGCATTGTTTCATAAACAACATCTGGATGGTCATCTGATTTCACCTCCATAGAACCAAGGAATCGGACAATAAATAACTGATGAAGAATAGAATCTATAATAGAATAAGGTAATTATGTATTTATAAACACATTTCTTTTAAAAAAAATTTTTTTATTTATTTATTTGTGTTTGTGTGTGTGTGTGGCCAGCTCAGCCCACCAGGGGGCGGGGCTGGCTGGCATGTGGTGCTGGGGGATTGAACGGCACTCCCTGTGCTTTGCTAAGCTTGTTCTAAGTAGGTGCTTTAGACCACTGAACCATCTCACCAGCCCTATAAACACATTTCTTCACCAAAAGAACACAATATATTGCCTTTTAGATTTTCTATAACCACTACAAAAACAATATGCAATGTATTCATTATTGTAACTGTCCCACTAACCTGTTCAGAAACTGTCTCAATGCTATTTCTTTCTCAGTAAAATTAATATTAAAAAAAATCCCATTAAAAATGGAAAAATAGGGGATGGGGAGATGGCTCAGTAGAATAAGCGCTTGCCTGGCAAGTGCAAGGATCTGAGTTCAATCCCTGGTTCCCCCCCCCCAAAAAAAAGGAAAAATAAGATTTTCCGTGAAAAATTCAACTTGAAGATAACTATAACCACAGTGTTCAAGTTACAGGAAAATTAGTATTTCAGATTTGATTAGCAAAAGATTAGGGCAATGTTCAGCAATGTGATTCTGGGTAGAAAGAATTCCTTG
>NW_004524619.1:5739382-5744794 GCF_000260255.1 Octodon degus
ATCTCCATGACCCTTATTTTTTAATGTATCTGGCTGTTACAGGTTCTCACTACCCAGCACAGACTCTCGGTGAGCCTCCTGCTTTCAGCCCCCCAGCACTGGGATGATAGGCTGGGGCCACTACACCCACTCTGGCCAGCTCAGGCCAACCTAGGGGCGGGGCTCGTGTAGCATGTGGTGCTGGGGATGGAACCAGGGTCCCTGCACTTGCCTAAGCAGTCACTTTAGTCCATTGAGCTATCCCGCTGGCTCTGGAATTATATATTTTAAAAAACAGCTACTGGAAAAACTAAAAAGTTAACACTCCAGGACCAGGACTGAATTATCTGCTATTTGGAAAATCTTTTAAGGACAGCCTACACATTAAGAATTTTATGTCCCCAGGGCATGCTGAGATGGCAATTGAGACTGGGTGTGGTGCATGTGGGTCTGTAATCCCAGCTCTAGGGAAGCTGTAAACAGGCAGATCACTACCAGTCTGATCTAGTAGTGAGACTCTGAACACTCTCTAGACCCTTCCCTAAAATACAAAAAAAAAAAAAAAGAATTTTATTATGAAGTCAAAGTAGATGACATTACAAGATATGTGAATAATGATCTTACATCAGATTAAATTCTGTTGCTGTGCATGAACTATGACTAAATACATAAAACTCTGAAGTAACACTAAAACCAAGCACAGCAACAAAGCAAATGAAAATGACAAATTCTTCATACAGTTTACTACTGAAAAATAGTTCTAATATACAGGAATATTGCATATCTGTCCTACCTTCAGTTTCAGATTTTGCACTTCCTTCAGATTCTCCAAATGGATTTGTACGCCTGAAAAATTTACCAAAATTTAAAAAATAGGTAAATGCTTAGGTACTATAAGCCACACAGAAGATATCCAATCATTGAGACTAGAGTCAAAATCCAAAACACTGCAAAACCTTATACATGAATCTTAAAAAGAAAAGCTCTAGAATGTTCCATCCTGGTAAGGAATACACTAAGAACTAAACAACTATGACATGACCTCTGGCCTCCTACAATGAGTTAATTAAACACTAAGCCCGATGTTGCTGCATTTTGGAATACACAGAGGGACTGGAAGTTTGAGCACACATAGCAAAAAACTCAACATCATAATAAACCATCTTGTAAAAGTCGTGGAGCTAACAGAAGAACACTGACAAAGCTACAATCATGGCTGCATGAGAAAAACGCCAAGGATTTCCTGGCACTATAAAAGCGTCTTTCTAGGTTCTCTTTTTTGTGTGTGTGTCAGGAATTGAACTTAGGACTTTCACTTGCCAGGCAGGCACTGTGCCACTGAGCTATGTCCCTGGCGCAAGGTTCTCTTAAATATATGTCATCAGTTAAATACAATGATTTGAACACTTTTTTAAAAAAATAATTTTATTGAGATACAAATAGCAATGAGACAGTTTGAAAACAGGTTAGTAGGACAGTCACAGTAATTAATACATTGCATACTGTTGTTTTCGTAGTATTCATAGTACAAGATGCAGACATGATATCCTGTCCAAACACTATTAGTACAAATCTTTCTTCTCATTGAATAGAAAGTCCTAGTATATGTATCCTAACTATTTTGTATATACAGATACAAAATGGTAGTTCATTTGTATCACCTTTTTGTTTAGTTTTGTCAGAGATAGGTATTCCATTGCCATTTAAATATTGTAGGGGGGTCGGGGAGATAGCTCAGTAGAATAAACGCTTGCCTGGCAAGCGTAAGGGCCTGAGTTCAATCCCCAGTTCCAAAAAAAAAAAAAGAATTATAAATAAATAAATATTGTAGGTGCATGAATACAGCAAAATAATCCAATATAATCCAGTAGTCCATAATAATAGTGGGCCATACCCGTAGGACTGGCAACGTCAGAAGTTGTTGACTGGAGCCTTTTACAGCTCAGCATATTAATATGGCTTTACTTTTTATACCTCGTTATTTACTTTTCTGCTGGATGGTGAAGACCAAGGTAAAACAAGAACTATATACCAAGAAATGTAACTTTTGTATCTGACAAGGTCAGTCAAATCCCCTCAGGATTTAGCCTGAAACCCTGTACCACAGTTTGTAGATCCTTTGTCAGTGTCAGCCATGTGATGAGTCAAGGCCATTGCTTGACCAATTTGCTCTCTGTAAAAGCCTGAGAAAATGCTTTCTCTCTATGTGACTGTCCTTAGGCACACTCTACATCATCGATCACTTCCCTCTTTGGCCCCATAATCTCCTTGATCAGAAAATCTGGGACATCACTGAGTTACAGGATGTTACAGTACAGGTTCTCTTATGTCCTGAGTCCTCACTGACTTTGAAAGGCTAGGGCCAAAATGTTGGCTGTCCTTATAGCCCTTCTTTTTCTCTAATTTTTGGTCTGCAAACTTAAGTTGTTAACCCTCCAGAAGAGAAGCTTAATGATATTATTACCCTATAACAGGCAGTTGAGCTTAACCTCACTATCTGTCTGATATCAAACATCTTACACATAGCATGGAACAGGTATTTTCCATCAAGTATTAGTGTGTTAAACTTTAAATCCTTACAGAATGTGAAGGAAAAAAAAAAAAGAATAAATATTTTTTAAAACTGGAATAACAATTACATATTTTTTTACACAGAAATTTAGAAATCTAACCATACACAGCATTGTAGCAGGACAGTCCTATTCAATACTTTCTACTTTTAGCAGCACAGCATTTGCCCAGCAGGCCTGAGGTGCTGGGTTAAATCCCCAACAGTGCCAAAAAGACAAAACAAAGCAAAGCTCTATTTCTTAAGGAAGAAGTAACAGTGTGACAAGGAAAACAAAGACAGAAGCTACCCTTCCCCTTAGTGTGCTCAGCTTGTGAGCTAGCCACAATAAAGAGAAGTACAACTCGAAAAAATTCTGGAGGCAGAACTAAGTTATTCTAAAACAATATTAGCACTAACATAGCAGAACATTGATCTCTTTAATAATGCTGACCTACTGCAAGAAATATTGAGCATATTTCTGTAATCAAATATAAATGATTAGGGGCTGGGAACATAGCTAAGTAGACTTTAGCGCTTGCCTGGCAAGCATAAGGGCCTGAGTTCAATTCCCAGTTCTGAAAAAAAAAAAAAAAAAAAGTAAATGATTTCTGCTTGGTCCCAGCCATGCACTTCCAAGTTAGCCTCTCAAATTTATTAAGTCCCCAAATTACTTGACACTGTCCCATTTCCTTCATCTATAGTCAAAGAAAAAAATTTAGCTGTTTTCGCAAAAATTCTTATGTAAACAAAAGATGACTCACTGATAACTCATAGCATCAATCTTACAGTAACTTAAGCATTTCTTACTCTAATACAACATATTTTCTAATAACCTAAAGCACAAGTATTACCCAAAAGATTTTTCAAAATTCTGAATGAAAGATGAACTTTCTTCTGCAATTGTCAGAACAGATGTCCAAGAAGTAGATCTATTCAGAATTAAGTAGTTTGGGGATTACATTATCTTCATTTCTTTAACTGAGGCAGAAGGTAAAACGTGTGATTCTTTCCCAATCGTTAAATTTGTATTAGGTAGCTGAAGGAAGTGCAGCATCTGATGCACACAGTACGAAGGAGACAAGTCACATGCAGAAACAGAGCCACAGACCTCACGCAGCACAGCACCATGTCCCTGTACTGCCATCACCCACCTGCCTCCCTGGCCAGAGGCCTTGGCCTGACCAGGCTGATCTTCACACACGGGGGAGATGATGTCAAACTGTATCGGGGTGTCTGGGGCCACGAGAGAGTCTAGAGACAGGGCAGCCAAACTGGCGGACTCAGAGCCTAAGGATCCCGAACTGCTCGTTCGAGCTGTTGGTGGCCGAGATTGTCTAAATACACACACACACACACACACACACAAAAAAAAAAAAAAAAAAATCAGAAAGCAGGGTATTTGCATTTCTTTCGAAAATCTCAACACAGAATTTTACACCAATGAGTAAAGCGAATTTTAATAAAAACACAATCCCATTTTATACCTACTTAATAAGTCATCCTTCTTTCCAATTAAACTCAGTAACATAAATCAACCAAAAGAAAAAAAAGCATAAATCACCTAAAGCTAGAGATCTAACTTGAAACAGTATGAAAAACTGAATTATCATTTAGTTCGCACCAATACTGGTAACTTTACTGTTCTGAAAATACACTTCTCTGGTGTTCAAGTCCCTGTGAGTATAGTCGGTACTAATATAAGAAGTACTGGGGCCGGGCAGATGGCTCACTGGAATAAGCGCTTCCCTGGCAAGCGCAAGGGCCTGAGTTCAATCCCCGGTTCCACCAAAAAAATAAAAAATAAAGAAGTACTGCTACAGTCAAAGCACTCACCAACATTTCTAACAGCCCACATAGTTCTTTAAATTACTTTTGTTTGTTGACTCACCCTGCTGGCCGCAGGCTCTCATGTCTTTGCTGGAAAGACGGGGAAGGGGTAACAGCTTCCAAAGCTGACTGATTTACTCGCGCAGCAGTTTCCTATTTTGATTTTATTTTTAAAGAACAAATATTAGTAATTAAGAAACCAAAACCTTGAATAGTTTTCTGTATTGTCAGAATGCTTCTGAGGTACCCGTAAGTACTAACTACAGTTGCTAAAGTAGTTCTGCCTTCTACTGTCTTATTAAGGCACATAATTTTATATTACAAATGTAAATTTCAGCCAGGCGTAGTGGCGCACACCTATAATCCTAGAACTCAGGAGGCTCAGGCAGGAGGACTGCCGCAGGATCCTAGGCCATCCGGGGCAACATAATGAGTTCAAAGCCACCATGGACTACTTAGCAAATCCCTGATTCAAAAACCAAAAAGTAAATAAACTTAAGTTTACTTTTACTTCACATAATCTAGAAAAATTAGTATTTTTGGTAATATACATAATAGAAAAATACTGTTTTTCTAATGACCAGATATTTTCAGAGGTTTTTTTTTTCTTCTGGCTTTTCATGGGGGTATGTTTTTCTTTCTCTGAGACAACGTCTGGCCCAGGCTGGCCTTGAACTCATGACAATCCTCCTGCCTCAGCCTCCCAATTACAGGGGCGTGCTACCATGCCTATGCCACCATAGCCTCCTACTACCAAACATTTCGAATTCAGCTTGTATTGCCAGCACCAGGCACGTGCCTGGCACCATGACAATCCGTGCATTGAATGAAGAAATATAGGAGCAGAACATTTTCACAAAATATGACAGTTAATTTACAACCTTGCTGGTAAACTTTTCATAATTTTCCAGAATATATTTATATTATAAAAATAGCAAGGACATTTGCAAAACTTTCAAAAAAAAGTTTTTTTATAAGAAATTGAGGGGGCTGGGGAGATGGCTCAGTAGAATAAGTGCTTCCCTGCCAAGCACAAGGGTCTGAGTTCAATCCCT
>NW_004524619.1:5744906-5750350 GCF_000260255.1 Octodon degus
AAAAAAAAAAAAAAAGAAAGAATCTTAGAATTACTATTTAATGTACAATAACAACTAAATAAAAATAGTATTTTAATTAAAGATCTACTTCAATTGATAGTTAACACTATTTAATAAACCTTAATTGTTAAGATGATAAATTTTTTAATTTTTTTACAATTTTAAAAAATGGTCTTTAAATTACAAAAAAAATTGCAAGAGTTTTACATCTCTATCTTATAGTTAACAAAAATATCAATATAATCCCACCAACTGATTAAGATTTTCACTGATATTAACATAGCTATAATAAATCAGGATAACCTGAAAATACTAACAATTAGAGTTTTGATAACTGGTAGGAAAGAACTACAAGTGGGAATTACTCAAATGTAAGCATTGTGTTCCCTAGGTATTCCTTAAACAATAAAAACACTGTATTTTAATTTTAGTTTTTGTTGCTCTCAAGGTGATCTTACAAAAGGAAAAATAGGTTCGCAGGGAGGAAAGTGAGTCCCTAAAAGCGAAATGTGTATTTACCGTTAGCACTGATTTTCTAATATTAAGCTTAAGTTTATTAGAAAAATAAAAAATTACAGGGGTCAGGGAGATGGCTCAGTAGAATAAGCGCTTGCCTGGCAAGTGCAAGGGCGCGAGTTCAATCCCTGGTTCTGCAAAAAAAAAAAATTACTAATATTTTGAAGGGGATAATATGAATATGGTGGCACATGCACTCTGTGAGGCTGAAGCGGGAGGACTGCAAATTCAAGCCTGGCCTAAGCCACTTAGACCCTGTATAAAAATAAAGGGCTGGGGACATAGCTCAGCACAAAGGCCCTGTGTTCAAGCCCCAGTACATACAAAAATAAAATAATACTTTAGAGATAATGAGAGTTTTTATCTTAACTCAAGCTGCTTCCTGGGTATGTATGTGTCCTGGCTGGCACTTCACAGTCATGTTGGTAAAATCAAACTCCACTGGAAGACATCACTTTACTTTATGCCTCTCCTTCGTCCTTTGCATCCATCAGTTACCAACCAGTCCAGACGCTCCCATCCAACCCACCATTACAAGAGCAGTACGATGTGCAAGAGCGAGGCTTCCCAGCTGAAACCCTTCACCTGACACCATCACCCTCCAGCCATCCTGGAAGGCCCTGGGTACATTGAGGTCAGGCCTAATGAGAACAGAAGCCGACACAGCTCTGGTCCTGGGGCTGTGGTTTTGCCCAGCTACATACTCCGCGGTATGGACCCAACTGACTGCTTCCATAACAGCCAGCAGCTCTCAGTTCCGCCTGGCACGCCTGGACTTCCCCAAGGGCCACATCCACACGGCAGGCTTCAGCAGCTCGACGTCCTTGCTAACCACAGGCAAATACGCAGTGCTAGGTGTTCACACTCCAGTATAATACGGATTTTAATAATGTACTTTAACAAGATTCCCAAGTTATTTGTATGTTCCCTATTGTTCTTCATTGACAACCTCTAATTTTAAAACTAGTGTCAAAATAAATCTCCAAATGGAGCAAAAACCATAATCCTGTCAACGGCACATGGTTCTGAGCACATCCTATTTTACCAAACCCAGGTTCTTCACACTGAGCTATAATCCACCCTTTAAAAAAAAAAAAAAAAAAAAACTCTTGAGAAAGGGGGCTGGGGAAACGGCTCAGTGCAATAAGGGCTTCCCTGGCAAGTGCAAGGGCCTCAGTTCAATCCCCGGTTGGGGGGGGGGGGGTTACCTCTGAGAAAGGTTCATCTCTTAAGTCACTAAGCTGCACAGGCTTGACCTGAACTTGTAATCTTCTTGCCTCAGTCCCCCAGTGTTGGACTCCTATGTGCCACAATGACCAACTAAAGTTTTAGTTCCCATCACCGTAAGGATAGGTTCCTGGAGGCAGAGGCCATGGTTTATTTTTCTCCATCTCCTTACTCCATGGTATGCAATTCAGAGCCAAACAGCCACCACCCAGTAAATACTAGTTGGCTAAATGCTTTTATTGTTTTTTCAAATAACACACTATTCTAGGAAGATCACTCAGAACATACATGACAAATTAAAAGCTAACTACTAAATCAAAAGAGCACAAAAGTTGAGAATTACTACTAAAAGCCATGTAGCCACAAAATTATCCAGTTTTACTAAATCTGGGTAATGCAAAATAAAAATTTTACCTCTGGATTTTCACTTAAGTATATTTGTTTAGATATGTTGTTAATTGTACAAATCCACTGTAAGAGAAAAAACAGGAATATGTAATTAAAATATTTTTCAACAAAGTCTCACTGAGGATGTAGCTCAGTAGTAGCACACTTGACTAGTACGTGTGAAGCCTGAATGAGATCCCAGCACTGGAAACAAGTTTCTCTTTTAAAGGAGAAATGTCCAGCAACCAACTGAAACAGAAGTTTCATTAGAAGAAACAGAAAATCTTTATAGGAAAACATTTGGGCCTGGAAGCACAGCTCTGCAGAAGAGCACGTGTTTAGCGTGCACAAGGTTCTGACTTTAATCCCCAGCACCAAATACAAAACAAAACCAAGAAAAAAATCTTGCTATAAATGTATGTGTATAAGAATACATTCAGCAGACTATATTTAAAAAAAATCCCAATTTTATTCCATATAATAAAAATATAGCAACCATGCTGAAATTAATAGTCTGTATTTACCTTTTCTATATTATTTCCTTCCTTAATTCCCACTAGACAAGACAGCCTGAACTCAGATACCACAACTGATAACTCATGCAAAGAGGAGATAAATATCTAAGTAGCTTTTTGGTGAATATATTTTACATACTTCTCTTCTTTCAACACAGGAAACACCTTCTCTTCCTTATCTTCTGCTTCATGCTCAAGGAGTGCAGGCCGGACAGCCTCACGGCTAACCTAACATTTTGTTTGGTAAACCACACGAAAAGCAGAGATGCTTGTCTGTGTGCCTCGGAAACCTGAAGGAAGTCTTCACAGGACATCTCTTCCACGAGAGTAAGCAAGGAGGATTTCCACGTATTTCTAACTCTTCTTCCCCCCACCCCAACCTTTCTATACTAGCATAATTATAATACTCAATAAAAAGGCTAAAAATCAAGCTACGGTATACTTTCATGGAAGGATATTGTCAAAATAAGGTTTGTGAAATGTAAGTCCTTGGAGTACCCTACCTTCTGTGTTTGATACACGAAGAGTAAGAATGGAAAGAGTTGTGAGGAAGAACAGAGACTCCCCAGGTTTTGTTTTTCTGTCATTGATTTCCCTAAGGTTTATGTTTTAGTGGCTTACTGCCAGGCCACATCTGCTGCCACTACGTTCTTGCTTCAACAAAGTGTCTCAAAGGATTGGCAAGAGCAAAGAATAAATTAAGCTGTTACCTCTTGATACCACTAGCCTGACAGAATGCAACAGTCACTGCTAAATTTTTGCCTTTAAAAGAACAGAAAAAAAAAAAGCAGAAACTTTATCTTTAAGATCCCTCTAACTACAAAATTCTGTGAGAAACTTAAAAATGTTGACTAAAAACAGGAAGACTAAAAGACATTTTTAACTCACTAGAATTACCCAAAATTTCTTATAATGATCACATTAATGTCTCACCCTCAGAAAAAAAAATTTTTTAGCCCTGGGAATCCAACTCAGGACCTTGCACCTGTGCGTGCCAAGGCGCTGTGCTACTGAGCTAAATCCCTGGCCCAGAAAAGGACTTGTAAATGTGGCTGAAGAAATTAATTAAAAAGTTACCTCTTCATGGTCTTTTTTACTCTCTGCTTGCAAAATTGAAGATCTAAAAAATAAAAAAGATGCTTTAGCCACAATTTAAAATAAACAAAAACACACAATCAGTATTTTAAGAAGACCACCAGAGCAAAAACTAAAACTTTAAGTCTTTCAATAAGCAGGCCGAGATGCAGCAATATCAGAAGTGGGCACAGGTCCTCAGAAGACAGACCGTGAGGGTACGCCAGGCTGTGGCAGTGCGCTTCAAGTTCCCAGCGCCTGTATCAATGACCTTACCAGAAAATGCTAGCTTTGTTAAGTTTCTCCTTTAATACTGTTAAATTAAACTTTAATATATGGAATCACTAACAGTGCAATGTTTGACTTTTCTATAGATATTAATATTTGGGTTAGGGTCTCACTACGCAGTTCAGGCTGGCCTTAAACTTGCTGTGTAGACCGGGGAGATAGCTCAGTAGAATAAGCTCTTGCCTGGCAAGCGCAGTGTCCTGAGTTCAATCCCCAATGGGGGGGGGGGGGGGGAGAAAAAAAAAAGGCCATTATTTAGGGGGCCCGCCCATTAGCTCAGGTGTTTAAGTGCCTGCTGAAACAAAGCAGTCAGGCTCAGGATGCTGTGGTTCAATCCCCTCATCCTCAAGCCAAACCAGACCTGCCCTGAAGGCATCCTGAGTGGCAAAAAATAAATAAATAAAAGCCTTCTGCCTTTTTTGGGCTGGGGAGATGGCTCAGTGGAATAAGTGCTTCCCTGGCAAGCATAAAGGTCTGAGTTCAATCCCCAGTTCCACCCCCCCAAAAAAAGAACTTGCTGTGTACCCAGGTTAGCCTTGAACTCACTGCAATTCTCTTTCCCCAGCCTCCCAAGTGCTGAGATTACAGGCATGTGCTACCACACCTAGCTAGATGTTAATATTTTAAGTTATAAAAAAATAATTTTGAGGCTGGGTAGGTGGCTCAGTGGAATAAGTGCTTCGCTGGCAAGCTCAAGAGTCTGAGTTCAATCCCCTGTTCCACAAAAATAAATGAATAAATAAATTTTACAAAGTTTGAATCATACCAGGATGTTAAACATTAGCAAAAACTAAAATACACTGATAATTAGATGTTCACTATTTAGTAATTTTACTAAGTGAACAGAGACACTCCTAACATCTAGTGTAATAACACACAGCACTGGCATTCATTACGTATTTAGAGGAAGAATACGAAATTAATCATTGTGATAAGTTAGATATACTACCTAGTTTTAAAGAGTAAAGGTTGAATGTATTTATTTTCATGATTTTTTTTTTTTTTCTTGAGACAAGGTCTCAAGCTAACCTGAAACATACCGTTCTCCTGCCTCAGCTCTCCAAATAGCTCAGATTATAGGGAGGTGCTCAGGAACTGCCTGGAAAAATCTTAATTTGCATAAATACAGGGAAAACTAACTTTCTAGGAATGCAGAGACTGCTCTTAAACATTAAGTTCAAAGGCCAAAATTAAAACTTTAATTACATGAAGGGGAATCACAATTAGGAAACCCCCATTTGGAAGGATATTTAAATTATAACATGTCTTTAAAAATATTATCCAGGGCCAGCGAGATAGCTCAGTAGACTAAGTGCTTGCTTAGGCAAGTGCAGGACCAGGGTTCGATCCTCAGCATGACATGATGTACCAGACCCACCCCTGGGCACACTGAGCAGGCAATAGACTAGGCATGGTGGCGCATGCCTGTAATCCCAG
>NW_004524619.1:5750843-5760547 GCF_000260255.1 Octodon degus
GAATGGCCACAGTACAAAGGCCTATGGTTCATTCTCCAGCACCATTTTCAAAGAAAAGGCTCAAGACAAAATGTAAAAGGCAGCAAACGTTACCTGTTGTTTTCTGCTAAGATTGTAGTTGTTCCCTGCCCCTACCCCATTTTGGGGTTGTTTTTGGGTGGTGATGGTACAGGGGTATAAACCCAGGCCTTTTATACTGAGCTACAGATCTTTAAATTTTTTAATGTATGACAGTATCTTGCTAAGCCACCCAGGCTGGGCTAGAACTTTCAGTTGTCCTACGTGAGCCTCTTCAGTGAGGGAGTATAGGCATGAGCCACACCCAGCTAACCCAAACTCTTTTTTATATTTCTCTATGCTTTTCAAAAATTATACTACTTTAGGGCCAGCCAGATTGCTCAGTGGGTTAAAGCTCCTGCTTAGGCAGGCACAGGGGCCTGGGCCTCTGAGATGTCAAATGTGACCGGGTGGGGTGGCATATGCCTGTAATCCCAGCGTTTGGGAGGCTGAAAAAACAGGAAGGATCACTATAAGTGATGTGTTGTGAGACCCTGTAGACTGTGTACAAAATACATTTTTAAAAAATTATACTATTTTATATGTTTTCATTTAATGGAAAAGTAATAGAATTTTTTTTTTAAGTAATAGAATTTTTAAGAGGCATCATAATAAATATCAATGGACAAAATAATCTGACCAGAGTATTTAATATTTGACAGACACTGCTTAAAACCCCTATTAGATGCTGATCCTATGTTGATTTCTATTCTTCCCAATAATTTAAAAATAGGAATTACAAGCCCTACCTACATTTTACAGGGAGCAAAAGAAAGATCAGAGGGAGAAAGTAACTTGTCTTACCACACAGTAAGTAACGAACTCAGAGCTGGAACTTTATGACCCTGCAGTTGACAATCTCTGTTAACCTGTGCTGCTGTCCCCATACTACGCAAGAGTTCTAGTGACCATTCTCTAGGCATGAAATCACAGGTAAATTACTATTTGACCAAGTCAGAAAAGTCACTAATTCTCTAAGATGAAAAACCAAATAATCTTAATACACAGTTATCCTTCATTTCAGTAGTTTAACATATTTTAGAGATTTTACTAACTGTAGAAAAAATACTAACTTTTTTCCATCGAAAGAGGTGATCTGGAAACAGTAGCGCCTGTCTTCGCAGTCCACCGCCATGACTGAGCAGTTGTCTATGTCCATGGCCAGGCCACCTGCCACGTCTCCGCGGGCTTGGCTCATTAAGTTGCCACCCTGCGTGAAGTAAAACTGTCTATCCCAAGTAGATGACACCAAGCCTGTTTTACTAAATGAAGAAAGCACATTCGCATTTTAATAGTGACACACCTAAGATGACCTTATCAGCCAACCACAAGATAACATGTTTCAAAGAATTAACTTGCCAAAAAGGCACCGAAGTGTCAAGAAGACACAGATACTTTTATTTTAGTCTCTAAATGAATTTGTTTGAATGTGTGCAATTTTTAATCCGAAGCCAGAAATTATCAAATTGCAGCTGTCTTATAATGATGATCTATAAAACTTAAGTTATAGTCTAATATTCCAAGGAAACAGATTCAAAACAAAAAAATGTATTATATTCTTTATTTTACCCCTTAGCCTCCCTTCAGGTTAAGCAGTAAAATCTGACTTGATGTTGTAATTATGTATATTTTAAAGCATGTAAATGATATCTAATAGTATTCACACTGTGACAAGATTTCAGCTCAAGTTAGCTTCATTTCTTTCATAATTCTAAATTATGCTACAAATACCTAGGTAGAATTTTACTTAGAAAAGTATTCATCTACTGCATCTGTCAACAAGTTCACATAAATGCTGGACCCGCTAAAAAGTTTACCTTTAGTAAAATCAAAACACTTGGCAGATCTTATCAATTATGTATTATAGTCACTTCATATTACAAGATATACAATATACGAAAATAGCAACACTTTTCTTACTTCCTGGCATTAAGGTATCCAGCCTTTCGGGTTAAATTCCGATTAACAGGAAATTTGGTGGGGTCTGGGTCGGGCACATACAAAGGGTCACTGGCTACTTCCAAATCCTCTATTGTCTGCTGCATAGTCTCCACATCACTGTCCATTTCCCTGCGAACGCTAAAATAGATAATTTATTATCAGTTAAGCCAACAAAGAACATCTTAGCAGTCAGGTTTACCTACGTATTGGGGTTTTTCCTATATATTTGTTTTATATATATTTTCTTAAAAGAAGTGGCACAGATATTTAAAATGATACATATTTATGTTGAAAACAATATGAAGGCCGAGGAGATGGCTCAGTAGAATAAGTGCTTCCCTGGCAAGCACAAGGGCCTGAGTTCAATCCCCGGTTCTGGAAAAAGAAAAAGAAAAAAATACTAAATTCAAAAAGTAATGAAGCCGTGCTGAATGCCTCCCTCTTGAAGACTTTTCTTTTTTAAAATTTTATTTGTGTGCGTGCGTGTGTGTGTGTGTGTGTGTGTGTGTGTGTGGCCAGCTCAGCCCACCAGGGGGCGGGGCTGGCTGGCATGTGGTGCTGGGGGATTGAACCGCAGTCCCTGTGCTTTGCCAAGCTTGTTCTAAGTAGGTACTTTAGACCACTGAGCCATCTCACCAGCCCTTGAAGACTTTTCAAATTGCTATGTCCTGTGCCTTTAAAACGCAAGCATCGTTAACCTAAGTTAACAGATCAAAACTGGAGAAAAGGGAAAGGCTGCAAGGTCAGCCAACATTTTGGCCCTAGCATTTCAAGGTCAGTGAATACTCGGGACATAGGAGAACCTGTACTGTAACAACATGTAACTCAGTTGTGCTCCAAATTTTCTGATCAAGTAGATTATGGAGCCACAGAGGAATGTGATCGATGATGTAAAGGGGGCCTAGGGAGAGTCACATAGAGAGAAAAAAACATTTTCTCAAGCTTTCACAGAGAGCAAATTGGTCAATCAATGGCCGTGACTCATCCTCATGTCAGACACTGACAAAAGGATGTACAAAGGGTGGTACGACAAAAGGATGTACAAAGGGTGGTACGGGGCTACAGGATAAATCCTGAGAGTACTTGGCTGACCTTATCAGATACAAAAGTTACATTTCTTGTTATATAGGTCTTGGTATATCTTGGTCTTAACCATCCAGCAGAAAAGTATAAAAATGAGTTACATAAAGTAAATCCATATTAATACAATGAGCTGCTAAAGGCTCAAGTCAATAACTTCTGAGGATAACCCACTAATATTATAGACTGCTAGACAGTGTTAAATTGTTTAATTGAATTCAAACACCTATAGTATTTAGATGCTAACAGAATATTCACCTTTGACAGGACAAAAAAAAAAAAAGGATACAAAGGAAAGATCAATTTGTATTTATATATACAAAATAGTTCGGATAAATTTATAGCTACTTTCGCTTAATTCAATGAGAAGAAAGAGGTGTACTAACAGTGTCTGGACAAAATATCCTATCTGCTTCTTGTGCTATGGATAACCACTAGGAAGATAACAATGTACAGTGTATTATCAAAACTGTCCTATTAATCAGCTGTGAAACTGTCTCATTCATATTTATTTCTCAATAAATAAAATAAATAATAAAAAATAAAACATAAGCATCACCAAGTGTGGTTGCACACACCTATGGTCACAGCACGTGGAAGCCTGAGGCAGGAGGACTGCTCAAGACACAAAACACAATCATTCTCAGGGCCAGGGATGGAGCAGAGTGGCACAGCACCTGCCTGGCCCGCAGGAGGCTCTAGCACTGCCTAAAGGCATGAACTACTTTCATCTCCCTCCATGCCCATGACTGCCCCATCACTGCTCAAACTTGCAAACTTGATGAGGATGGTAGTTTCTCTAAGTTTTGATGGCATACAAAGCAAGATTTAGCTAGTAATATCCCAAGTACACCCCACACTACAGCACAAAGGTAATTTCACTTACGATAGGTAATTATTACTATGTGTCTATTTGATTCAAGTATTAAAAACTAGCCCTGAAAATCATTAAATTTGACCTTGTTTGACATTTGATATTGTTATGAAATTAAGAGTTTATATTTTAAGCTAGGTGTGATGGAGTATGACTGCATTCCTAACAGTTGGAAGGCTATTAAGATAGGATAGCTATGAATCAGAGGCCAGACTGGGCTCCAAAGTGAGACCTTGTCTCAAATAAATAAATAAACAAACAAACAAACAACGTAACTCTAAACTCTACAGAAAGGGTGGCAGGAAAGGAAAGGAAAGATCCTCAAACCATGCAAGACACAGAGTAGAGGAAAAACTCCCTCAGAAAATTAAGAGGAAATCCTTTAAAATTTTGACTTTTAGGGGGCCAGGGAGGTGGCTCAGTAGAATAAGCGCTTGCCTGGCAAGCACAAGGGCCTGAGTTCAACCCCTGGTTCCGCAAAAAAAAAAAAACTTAATGCTCAAAATTTTGGCTTTTAGCTGTTAACATATTCACTATACTTCATTTTCAATCTTAAAGGAAAAATACTCACTTCTGCACACTTGTTCCAATATTAGCTAAAAATTCTTCCAGTTGCTCACTGAGGTTTTCAGAACCCATCTTAAAGAAACTTATCTGAGATGAAGGAAGAATGGATACAAGCACAAACACATACAAGGATTATTGAAACAAATAAATCATATAAGCAATCTCTAAGGTACACAGCTAAGTAAAAACAACAACAAAGGAACTCTTCCATTTATGTAATATAAGTTGCAGTTTGCAACCTATACTGGGTGCAAAGGCACTAAGCAAACTAGAATTAAACTCTAATGCACATCCTTTTACATCTAACAGAAAACTAACACAAACGCACAATAAATTTTTTAAAACTGTAAAGTTTTAAATTCTAGAGCATTTTAAACAAATCTTATGGATAAACTATTTCGTATTTACTACAGTGCTAAGTTTTGTTATCTGAGGAATAATAAGTGCCCTTATATCTGAAGGAATATTCAAGTTTCTTTATTGGGAGGGTACTGGAATCGATCTCAGGGCCTTCCACTTGCCAGGCTGGTGCTGTGCCACTGAGCTAAATCCCCAGCCCCTCACGGTTCTTTAAATTCTTGATTTTTTTAAAGGAGTAATAGCCTATCTCATATTGCTCAAAATTCCAGTTTCTAGCTTCCTTTTTTTTTTTTTTCTGATTTCACCAGTTAATTTTTATTTTATTATTATTTTAATGTTAGTACAGGGGGCTGGGGAGATGGCTCAGTGGAATAAGTGCTTCCCTGGCAAGCACAAGGGCCTGAGTTCAATCCCTGGTTCCGCAAAAAAAAAAAAAAAAGTTAGTACAGGACTAGCTTCCTCCTTGATGCATATCTCTTTGGGTGCCTTACAGTTTATCAACCATTTATAATTCAAGAACATGGAACCAACTCAAACTTGTTCATCCTCTTTCAGATTATGCAACAAGAGTGAGTGGGAGGTGCTGGGGACACAGCTTAGTGGCATAAGTGCTTGCCTGGCAAGCACAAAGTCCTAAGTTTAATCCCCAGTACTGTAAAAATAAATAAATAAATAGATAAAATAATAAAAATAAAGAGTGAACGGGAGCTCTAGCAAATGCAGACCTCTGTAATTCACTTAAGTTTTCTTTCCTGTTCCCAACTGGGATGGACAAGGACAAAAAGTGATGTAAGTGATCTCTTGTACTCTAACAACACACAAAACCTTTATTTGCAAGAGAAAATGATTCCCTTCTACTTTGTTAAAATAGTACAGGGGTAACATTATAAAATTATTATTTTTTTAAACCCAGACATAAACGAGGATATTGGCCATTATTGGTAATATCTTTACATTTAATGTAAATGCCAAGTTTGACATCAATCTTTCAGGATAGTTATAATTCACACTATAGTACAGTATGTACCTGAGCTTGCATGTACCCAAGAAGAGGTTCTAACAATGCTATTTTCTTCTTGTACTGAAGAGTATTCAGTGCACAAAAATAATGCATCATGGTCTGGTGTTGCTTTTTTCTGGAAGTGTACACATCTTCTGTCACTTCATACTTTACCTTTGAATAAAAAGATTTAAAATATTATTATAAAAAATCAAAATATTATTAAGTACGTAACTTTAAGTTATCTTCAGTAGTGTCTACAGGGAAAACCCTACCAAGGAAAATATTGTTATCACTACCAACTGAACAGAACTTGTTTTCTGACCTATCAGAAATCATTAAACATACTAGCTAAGCTGACTTTCCTGTTTAACTACCAACTACAGCATTAGTAAGATACATATCCACACATCATTAAAGATGTAAATATCTAAAATAGGTGTGGCAGAGAAAGTGTGGCAGACAACTGTCAGGAACTCTGCCATCAGTCTCTGCCTTCAGCCGGCTCACAGTACACAGCCTCTGCCCTGGTTCTCTGCCTGCGACTCTTCCTCAATTCTGCCAAGTACCAGAGGCACCATCTCCGGCCGCATGGAAGGTGTGCGTTACACAAATATTTATTTTTTGTTAGGAAAAAAACTAACCAAAAGTCTTATTTTTTTAAATGTATTTAGTAAAGGGTCTCACTACACAGATCAGACTCATAGTGATCCTCCTGTCTTCAGCCTCCCAAGCTGGGGCACGCATGACCACAAATCAAAATATAAGACCCTAACTTAAAATAAAAAATAAAGGGAAGAAAGGTAGAAAGAACTGTAAGTGAATAGGGGTAGTGAACAAGTTATATCATGTAGAGGTACAAATTCTCTATGATGAGTATGAGTATTACCATCTAAAATGTACCAACAAAATCTAATTTAAAAAAATAAATAACAGGTCTGGCCTTATAGCTCAGCAGACTAAAGCGCCTGCTTAGGCAGAGCGCAGCCGCTGGGCTTTGTTTGGGGGCTTTCTTTGGCATACTGAGACGGCGATTGAGCCTGGGTGTGGTGCTGCACCAGTAATCCCAGCACTTGGGAGTCTGAAAACAGGACAATCACTACATGTCCGATCACCGCAGTAAGACCCTGTAGACCCTGTCCTAAATCCAGAATGAATAAATAAACAAATAAAGCAAGAAATAAAAAATAAAGCCAGGCCAGATGGCACAAACCTGTAATCCTAGTATTCAAAAGGCTCAGACAAGAAGATTGCTGAGAGTTCAAGACTGGCCTGGGTTACATAGTTCAAGGCCATCCTGTATTACAAAGCAAGACCTTGTCTCAAGACACAAAAAAGACAGGCATATAGCTCAGTGGCACAGCACCTGCCTGGCAAGAGTAAGGTCCTGAGTTCAATTCCCAATACCCAAAAAAAGAAAAGAAAAAGAAACAAAACAAAATTAAAAGCATAAAAACTAAAGGAGCCAGCAAAATAGCTCAGTGGACTAAAGTGCCTGCTTAGGCAAGCTTAGGTAAGCACAAAGACTGCGGTTCTATCCCTGGCTCATGCTGCCCCAATCCCACCCCCAGGGAAGGGTGAGCTGGCCCGAGTCCAGGCCTACTGGCACACACTGTAATCCCAGCACTGGGAAGGCTGAAAGCAGGAGGATCACCATGAGTCCGAGCTACACAGTAAGACCCTGTCAGAACCAAATACTTTAAAAAACAATAAAAAATAGATGGGTATATAACCCTGTGGCATGAGCACCTGCCTAGCCAACACAAGGTCCTGAGTTCAATCCCTGACACAATAATAATAATAATAATAATAATAATAAAATGGACCAGGAAATGTAGCTCAGTGATAGAGCACCCCTGGGGTCAAGCTATAAAAAACTCCTTCTCCTTCAGTAATGTTATTTGAGACCTTTATTATATCTTGCAAACTGAACCCCTTCTACTGGATTCCCTTTGGTTGTGGCCGCTTCATGCTTTCATTAGTGGTTCTGTTGTACCGCACAACTACACCGTGTCACTTACCACTTGGAATTCTTTGGGGATTGCTCGTTTCTTCTCACAGAAATTTCCCGGTCGGATTAATACAGTAATCTGGCTTCAAACTACTTCTCTATTGTCACTTCTGTTACATCACCCCGAAGACCTCCATTGTACCAGACACACTATAATGATTCTTTTCAATGATCACCAAAATACTAACTAGAATACAGTGAAAATTTCTATAACACAAGTACTCTGCATGTATTACCTAACTTCCTCTTCACAACCTAGTGGGGTTTTTTTCTCTTTCATTTTTTTCTTTTTTTTTTTTTTCTTTCTGTATTTAGGAAAGTCTACAGGGTCTATGGGGTCTCACTACGTAAATCAGACTGACAGTGATTCCCGTTTTCAGCTTCCCAAGCACTGGGATTATAGGCACAGGCCACCATGCCCAGTCTCAATGGTCATCTCAGCGCACCCTGGGAGCAGGGCCGGCACAGCATGCCAGGGATTGAACCCCTGCCACTGCGCTCTGCCTAAGCAGGCACTTTAGTCTGCTGAGCTATCAGGCTGGCCTTCTTTCATTTGATAGGAAAATAAGGTTGGGAATTAGCAGAAGAACATGACTTCAGGTAAATTTAGTGGCAGGGCTCCAATTTGTTCCCAGCCTGACTCCAGCACAAGAGCTTCAGACCTGTACATCCTCCCAGCTCCGCCATTAACCTCTGCTAAGGCTTTGGAAGGAACACATCTACTCCCTCCACCTGCATCCGTGATACCCTCTTATCTTCAGTGCAACACAATGCTGCCTTCTGCAAGTACGGGATTTCCCAGTTCACCAATCAAAGCCCTTCTGCACTTTCAACATTTTGGTAAAACCTCTAGTTTTGCAATTGGGACTGGGAATATAGCTCAGTGGAATAAGTGCCTGCCTGGCATGTGCAAGGTCCTGAGTTTGATCCCTGGTACTGCAAAACAAAACCAAAAATATTCTATTTTTGTGATTGACTCCCATTAATCCACACCTCTTCCTCCTTGTACTCTGGCACTTAATCCAGTCCTACGCAGTCACACAAAAGCCTTCAGTAACTGTGGAGTAGCCACTCCTAGAGGGCGGGGGTGGAGCCTACTCACACCATTCCTTCAACATACTGTTACATATAAAGCAGGTACTCAGTAAGTTTAAAAAAGCAATGAAAGACTGTTTTATAAAGAGACTTGGAAGAGTCAGACTCAATGTAAAATATGCCAAATCTTATACACAGAGTCCTTCCCTATTTCTTTAAGCAAAAGTAATACAGAGACCTCAAAACATACACATTTGATCAATAAGTGTCTGCTCCATCAAGCAGTCTGTGGACTGAGACTAGAAACGACAGGCAGATCCCATTCATGGGCACCATGGCTGGCACAGAGAAAATGTGACTCCACGTGAACTCCCATGGGCGGCGGCAGCAGCCAAGGTACACCCAGCAAGTCCCAGGCATAGAGATCACCTCACTCAAGCATCCAGGGAGGCCTACACAGCAAACCTGGAACAGGCACTGGAGAGCCAGCTCATCTGAAGGAGCACCCAGATGAGCCTGCTTATATTCTGCTATCTAACCTTTACCTGAATGCATTTCTCCTCAAGTGCAATAAAATATGCCTGGACTTCGCTGCTTGAAACATCAAAAGAAAACTAACCCTTTAAATGAAGATAACCTCATAACAGATTTTTTTTTTTTTTAATTATATACGTAGCAACTCAACTTTTTTTTGGTACCAGGAATCAAACTCAGGACCTCACACTTGCTAGACAGGCGCTGTGCCACTGAGCTAAATTCCTGACCCTCAACATTTTTTT
>NW_004524619.1:5762887-5771506 GCF_000260255.1 Octodon degus
AAAAATTTACTTGATATAAGTAATATAACATGAAACAAACTTTAAAATCCTGTGTTATATGCAAATATTCTAGCAGTGCTTATTGATTTTTTTTTTTACATGATTCTAATAATTGTAAATGCTGAATGAGAAAAACAGCATGTTTTAGGGGGCCGGAGAGATGGCTCAGTAGAATAAGCGCTTCCCTGGCAAGTGCAAAGGTCTGAGTTCAATCCCCGGTTCCGCCAAAAAAAAAAAAAAAAAAAAAGCACATTTTAGTAATAAGATTAGGACAGGGGCCGGGGAATTAGCTCAGTTGAATAAGCACTGGCCTGGCAAGTGCAAGGGCCTTAGTTCAATCCCAGTTCCACAAAAAAGAAAGATTAGGACAATTAGTCCCCTTATAACACAGAGAAAAAACTGTTTCTTGACCTTGGAAATATTTTTCTTTTTTGTACTGGGAATTGAACTCAGGATGTTGTATTTATCTTTGCTTGGCCTGAAATAACCATTCTTAAGGATTATTACAATTTTTTACTCCATCTTGGCAGTGTATTTGTCTTTATTCCATGTATAATTATTTTACAAACGACTGATATGTTATTAACTCACTGTTTCTATTCCATCTACATAGTTTAAAAGTAAGTCAATGTAATTTAATTATAAACTATAAAAAAAGATCCAACTCTACAATTCTCATTTCATCACCTAGTAACAATACATGGAGTAACATCCACAAACGACTAAGTCACTGAGCTGGGCAGCGCGCCAGCTCCTCTGCTTCTCCCACCACCCAGCCCAAATCAATCTCTCACTCGTGCCACCAGCGTACTCAGGCCTTGGCACACACCACTGGGGCTCACAACTCTTAGTCTGATCTCCTAGGCACCAAATCTACTCTGTTTCTTCCCAAAAAGACTATCTCTTTACTCCTTAAATACCTCCACTGGCCGCTTTTTGCTCATAAGCCCAGGCCAGTCTTCAGCATGACATCATCTACTTATAAGGGCTCTGCTACCTCTTCCCAGTGCTGTAAATCCAACACTGCAGCCACACTGAATTTTCCATTATCCTTAAAACAAGCTAAGTATTTCTAAAACCCATACCTTTGTGCATTCTGCTCCCTAACAGAACAATGACACGCTGCTGGCAAACTCCCCTCCACTCCTCAGTGCCCACACCTTTCATGAACCCGTTCTGACCTCCCCACTGAGCACACACACCTGCCCATTCCCTAATTATGAGAGACACACTGTGTATCTATCCACCTCCTCCACGACTTCACAGGGGCAGGAATTTCTTCTCACTACTTCTCAGTATCTGTGTCAATACCTATCAAGAGCTTCTATAAACATCTGGAGACCGATTTAAGTAAAAGTGACAGAGGCTATGGTCAGAAATGGTTTAGGTACAGAAAAACACACATTTTACAAGCACTGATCTTCTAACAACTGATGAAAAACATAAGCTTGACTTCAATACCTTTAAGATCTCTTTCTTTAAACTGGGTAATGGGGAACATCATGGCATCAGCAAGCTGAGTTGAAAGTACCGCATGACAAGAGCTAAGCTAGTTAGGAAAAAAAAGACCAAAAAGGCCAAGTAACTAACAGATAACATTTATAATAAATGTCTATAGAGACATTTAACCAGACTTACATAAATAAAACTACTTTAAAAGGCTGACATATTTTATAAGAAAACACTAAAAACTTTGATGTAGTACAAAATATTGAGCAGTCAAAATTTTCCATTTAAAACTCAAACTAAAACTTGGGATTTGGCAATGACTTCGTAGCTATAATAACAAAAGCGCAAAGAACAAAAGAAAATATAATTTGGACTTCATCAAAATTAAAAACTTTTGTGCATCAAATGATACTTTCAAAAAAGTAAAGATAATCCATACAATGGAATAAGATATTTTCCAATGACATATCTAATAAGTTTGTACCTAGAACAAAGAACACAAGACAAGTAACTCAATTTAAAAATGGTCAAAGAGCTGGGTGCAGTGGTACACACCTATAACCCCAGCCCTCCACAAGGCTGAGGCAGAAGAACACAATTTTGCCAAGTTCAAGCCCAACCTGGGCAACTTAGTGTCTTAGTAAGAGAAAGTCTTATAATAAAAATAACAAAAAAGGTCTGGGGAAGGACTTCTGTATGAAGGCCCTGGGTTCAATAACCAGACTGAGAAAATAAAGTTGCTGGGAACAAAGATGTAGTAAAGGTAGAACCTTGGGACTGGTGAGATAGCTCAGCAGCCTAAAGCGCCTGCTTAGACAAGCTCAGGCAGCCACAGGGGACAATTCAGTCACCAGCACCATGTGCTGTGCCAGCCACACCCTCAGGAAAATATAAATGGTATGCGCACTACAAAAAGTGTGATCTCCTACTGAGTAACTCATTTAAAGATAACAGTATGCAGTGTATTAAACACTGCTACTCTCCTATAGTCTTTTTTTTTTTTTTTTGTCTTTAAAATTAAAGCAGAAAAAGGAAAGAATAAATAAATTAAATTAAAGGCCAGGCATGACGGCACATGCCTATAATCACAGCACTCAAGAGGCTGAGGCAATAAAATCATTGCAAGTTAGAGACCAGCCTGGGCTACAAAGTGAGCTCAAGGCCAGCCTGAACTGCACAGCGAGACAGTCAAAAAAGATTAAATTAAAAAATAATAATTTTTTACAAGATCTAATTAGAGGGGCGGTCAAATAGCTCAGCAGATTAAAGCTCCTGCTTAGGCAGACGCAACAACCAAGAGTTTGATCCCGGCCTGCTCCTGCTGTGCCAGACCCACCCTGGGGCATGCTGAGACAGGGAGATTTGAGACTGGGCATGGTGGTACCGCCTTAATCCCAGGGAGGCTGAACACAGGTGGATCACTACAAGTCCAATCTATGTAGTGAGACCCTATAGACCCTTACAGAGAGAGAGAGAGAGAGAGAGAGACTGAGACTTAATTAGGACCAGGGAGATAGCCCAGTAGAATAAGTGCCTGCCTAGCAAGTATAGGGTCCTGAATTCAGTCCTCAGTAACACACACACACACACACACACACACACACAAAGACTTAGTTAAAATAAAATTTTAATAAAGTTTGGTGATTCTTCAAAAAGTTAAACATAGCTGGGCATAGTGGTGCATGCCTATAATCCCAGGATTTGGGAGACTGAGGCAGGAGCATCAGAGAGTTCCAGTTCAGGTCAGCCTGGGCTACAGAGTGAGTTCAGGGTCAGCCCTAAGCATATAGTAAGACCCCGCTTTATAAAAGGAAAAAGCTAAACACAAAATACCATATGATCGAGCAATTCTACTCTGGGTTTATACCCAAAAGAACTAAAAACTACAGTCCAGCAAAACAAATTTGTATATGAATGTTGTAGTGCTAATTAGCCAAAAGGTAGAAACTAAAATGTCCATAATAAGTGGATATACAAAGTGTGGTATATCCATATAATTTTATTCCACCAAAAAAAAGTTATGTGGGGCTGGGGAGATGGCTCAGTAGAATAAGCGCTTCCCTGGCAAGCGCAAGGGTCTGAGTTCAATCCCCGGTTCCACCAAAAAATAAATAAATATTACTAACTTGGAAGGACAACTATGGTATCTGTGCATTTTAGGGGCTGGGGAGATGGCTCAGTGGAATAAGGGCTTCCCTGGCAAGCACAAGGGCCTGAGTTCAATCCCCGGTTCCGCAAAAAAGATTAAAAAAAAAAAAAGGAATTAAGTGTAACTCATATTAAATACAGATAAACAATAAACACATGCTAAGTAAAAGCAGACAAATAGGAAAGTCCACAAATTATAAAGGTTTATTTATATTAAATATACAAAACTGGAAAACATATAGGCAGCAAGTTTACTAGTGGTTGCTAAGAACTAAGACGAGCAAGAAGATGAAAGTAACTTCAAAAGCAGACAGTTCCCTCGAGACGATGAAACTTTTCTGGAACCAGACAGTGACGAGGGGTGCGCAACATTAAAAACATACTAGCTTTCATGAGAGGCAAGCTTTATATGTATTTATCACAACGTATAAAAATGGAAAACATTCCAATTCTTTTATTATTTCTTTACATCAGTCTCCCAGGATAATTGTCATACTGAGTTAATATAGTATTTTTAAACTGGCCTAGTATACAGCTCAGCGTTAAAGCACTGGCCTAGCATGTAAAAGGACTACAAAAGGCAGCCTCCCAGATGCTGGGATTACAGGTACGCATCCCATACCCGACTATACCTCATTCTGTATTCAAAAAAATTAAAGAAATGGTCAGTGAGGCAGTTCACTCTAGCATGTTCTAAAGGCAGTTGATAGTGGTCACTTTTGGGGGAGTTTTAAGGCTGAAATACAACCATTTATAAAGTATTTTCCAGGAGCCGGGGAGATGGCTCAGTAGAGTAAGTTGCTTGCCTGGCAAATGCAAGGGTCTGAGTTCAATCCCCGGTTCCACAAAAAAAATAAAATAAAATAAGATAAAATATTTTCCTAAGTAATTTGTTAATGAAAATAATAACTGAGGGCTGGAGAGATGGCTCAGTGGTCTAAAGCACCTACTTGAAACAAGCTTGGCAAAGCACAGGGACCATGGTTTGATCCCCCAGCACCACATGCCAGCCAGCCCTGCCCCCTGGTGGGCTGAGCTGGCCACACACACACACACACAATAAATAAATGTAATAAATAAAAATAAATAAATATTTAAAAAAATAATAATAATAATAACTGAACAGTAAATGTTGCTTCACGGCAAAAGAAAAACCACGAAGGGCTAAGCGACAGTTCGCAGCTTCACCCCTCCTTCCCTGCCCTTGTCAGGTAACACAAGGAATGACATGTGGGCCAGGAGTGCAGTAAGCCCATCTCTAATCGGATTCCTGGGAAACAAGTTGGTTTTCACAGATGAAGTATTGTTTTATGAGACAGCAACCAGTATGTGCAAATAAGATCCTTCTTTCATAGTCTTTGTAACCAAGTCTTACTCCTATAATTGTAATAAAAGTTCTCAATTAAAGCTGAATAACTTGGAGCAACTTAATTATGAGAACGCTTATTCAAGGAAAAGAAGCATTTACCTCATCTATAACTTTTGAGAACTGTTGTAGAGTAGAGCTCATAACTTCATCGTCACCCCCCAGTGGGAAACGCTGAGAAGAGACAAAGATTCATGCTGTATGAATTTTGTGAACAACAACATAATTCACTTTTTCTAGTAACCAGAAATCTTACAAAATCTTGAAAAAGCTTCAAAGATGTCATTTTAATACAGCAGTTTACTAATTAATGAACATTAATCTTTTAAGCTGGCCTTACCTTAAATGTTTGCTAAGTAACCAAGTAACATGTTATATCACAATGCACATAACACGGGAAGTTCAAAGACTTTGTGTTTAGCTCCAGCTCCTCTAATGACTAACCATGTGACCTTACAGGCATCAGGTTCTTCATTTATAAAAAGTAAACAAAAGAACCTCTTTATGTAACATAAGATCATTAAAATTATCTCAATATATCAACACATAATAGTCTGTGAATTCAAGAAAACTTAAGGATTCTTTTTCTGTTGTAGCAGCAGTGGGGACTGATCTCCAGCCTTCACACGAGGTTACATTGCCAGGCTCTTTTAATTTTTTATTTTGAGACAGGTCACTAAGTAGCCCAGGAGGGGTTCAACCTTTCAAAGCTGCAATCCTCCTGTGTCACTCTCCGAGAACGCTGGGAATTGCAGGCATGTGCCATGCCACACCCAGCCACTGCTTACAGATTCTTGATGAGACAGTCCACTGTACAAATACTGGGTCTGCGCCTATGTTAAAGCATGCTCTGAGGACTCCGATACACGTACCTGTTTTTCATATTCTTTTAATAGTTTCGAAGTCAGGTGTGTTGCTGCACTTAATTCATTCTACAGAAAAAGATTGGCATTCAAATTAGCACAGTATTACTAAAACAAGCCTTAACTGAAGCTATCTAGGCCACTTTTATTTACTGTTATATAGATATTGAACAGTGCATTTTTTTTTTAATTTATGGATTTGGCACAGGGTCTCACTGTGCAGCTCAGACTCATAGTGATCCTCCTATTTCAGCCTCTCCATTGCTGGGATTACAGGCCTGTGCCACCTCGTCCAGTCTCAGTGGCCAACTCAATGCACCCGGGGAGCAGAGTGGCACAGCACACAGTACCAGGGATCCAACCCTGGTCCCTGCACTTGCCTAAGCAGGCGCTTAGTCCACTGACCAATCCCACCAGCCCTGAACAATGTATTTGTTTAAAATCCACATTAAATCACTGGAAAGGCAAATACCATTAAAGCATTTCAAAAGAAAATACAAATTATAAGAGACAATGTCAAAGAATTCACTGATGTCCCAGGTATGTTCTTTTTTGCTATTATTGTCTGGCTAATAAAAACTAAGCATTAAATATTTGAAAGTTAGAAGCAGGGCTGGGGAGCTAGCTCAGTGGTCTAAGCGCCTGCCTGGCAAGCCCAAGGATCCAGGCTCAATCCCCAGCACCACATGCTGTGCTGGCATAAGAACCCTGGAGTGCCATGATGGTCACCAAAACCTGGCGTGGGAGAGCCTGTATCAGATAAATAAAAGACTAAACAATAAAAGCTAGAAGTAAACTATATAACATTAACATAATCTTATAGAGATTCTAGATGCGATTCTAGACTGTTTTTCTCTCTACATGCGATATAATAAGTATTTAATAACAGACAAGTCAGGGCTGAGGAGATGGCTCAGTAGAGTAAGTGCTTGCCTGGCAAGGGCCTGAGTTCAATCCCTGGTCCTGAAGAAGAAAAAAAAAAAACAGACAAGCCATGTGTGATGGTGCATGCCTTTAATCCCAGCACTCAGGAGACTGAGGCCAGAAGACTGCTGCAAATTCAAAGCCAGCCTGTGCTACCTAGTGATTTCTGACGTTTTTTGCCTTTTTGAGATAGGGTTTTGCTATGCATTTTAAGCTGGCCTTGAGCTCACTATGTAGTCTATGCTGGCCTCAAACTCACAGTGATCCTCCTTCCTCAGCCTCCTGAGTGCTGGGATTACAGGTGTTCATCACCACCCCGCTACATAGTGATTTCAAGGCCAGCCTGAACAACACAGCAAGACCCTGTCCCAGGCCGGGGAGATGGCTCAGTGGAATAAGCGCTTCCCTGGCAAGCACAAGAGCCTGAATTCAATCCCCAGTTCCAACAAAACAAAAACAGACAACCAAAATGTGCTTGACTTACTCATAACATAGCCATATTTAACACTTTTTCATTTCAAAATTTCTTTTACAGTGAAAAACATGATAGCTTATACTAATTAAATATTTGCAGTCAAAAATTTGAGCGATGGGCTGGCCAAATAGCTCAGCAGACTGAAGTGCCTCCAAGCAGGCACAGGGGACAGGGGTTCAATACCTGGGCCTGACCCGGGGATGGCAATTGAGACTGGGAGTGGTGGTGCACACCTGTAATCCCAGCACTTCGGAAGCCATAAACAGGAGAGAATCACTATGAGTTTGATTAGTAGTAAGATCCTGAACACCCTGTAGACCCTTTCCTAAAAATAAAAAGATAGACAAAAAATTTTTTAAAAAATTGAGTGGGGGCCGGGGAGATGGCTCAGTGGAATAAGCATTTCCCTGGCAAGCGCAGGGGCCTGAGTTCAATCCCCAGTTCTGCCAAAAATAAATAAATAAATAAATAAATAAATTTATTTTTTAAAAAATTGAGCAAAGCAAAAAAGGTAATCACCATAGCACCTTTTTTCACTTTTTAGAGACTGGGTTTCTCTCTATAATTCAGATTGGCCTTCAACTAAGTAGCCCAGGCTGGCCTTGAACTCATGGGAATCCTCCTGCCTCAGCCTCCTGAGTATAGGGATCACAGGTATGTACCACTATGCCCAGGAATAGTAATGTTTGTTTGTCCTTCCTTCCTTCCTTCCTTCCTTCCTTCTATCCTTTCTTCCTTTTGGTAGTGGTGGTGTTAAAAATCAGGGATGCTCTCTGAGATAAAGACACATTTCTCAGATGAAGAAATACAAATGGCAAATAAATATGACAAAATGTTCAACATCATTGGTTATTTGAGAAATGCAAATTTTAAAAATGCTGAAATTCTATCTCACTCCAGTAAGAATGGCTATCAAGAAATCACCAAATAAAAATGCTGGCAGGACTGTGGGGAAAAAGGAACCTTTCTCTGCTGTTGATAAGAATTTAGGCTGGTGCAACCATTATGGAAATCAGTGTGGAGATTCCTCAAAAAACTAGGACTCGGGCAGGAAGATAGCTCAGTGGCATAAGCACCTACCCGGCAAGAACCAGGTCCTGAGTTCAATCCCCAGTACCAAAAAGAAAAGGCTGGGATTAGAAGTCCCACTCAAACCTGCTATTCCCTTTTTGGGGTATTTTTCCAGAAGAATTGAAAACGAAATAGCTAAATCTTAGGAACAACCCAAATGCCTATCAACCAAGGAATACATAAAAAAGATGTGGTATTTTTATATAATGGAATATTATTCATATACTTTCAGCTATAAAGAAAGATAGGGGGCTGGAGAGATGGCTCAGTGGTCTAAAGCACCTACTTGGAACAAGCTTGCCAAAGCACAGGGACAGCGGTTC
>NW_004524619.1:5771932-5777528 GCF_000260255.1 Octodon degus
TCCCTGCACGCTTGCCTAGGCTTGCCTAAGCAGGCGCTTTAGACCACTGAGCTATCTTACTGGCTCCCAATGCTTGATTTTTTTTTTTTAACCAATTTTTCATGTTTATATCAGGTAATCGCAACTATTTTGAAGATAACAATATGCAATATTACTACCATTGTTGATCTCCTATCACCTTATTTTGAAATTCTGTATCATTTTCGTTTTTCTTTTAAAAAGAAAAAAAGGGGGGGGCATTCTACCACTGGGCTACATTGTTAAACCTTTTTAAAATTTTTTATTTTCAGGGCTGGGGAGATGGCTCAGTGGAATAAGTGCTTGCCTGGTAAGCTCCAGAGCCTGAGTTCAATTCCCCCATTCCACCAAAAAGTAAATAAATATAATTTTTTATTTTAATAAAGGTTTTGCTAAGTTGCCCAGGAGTGACACAAATATTCTATCATCCTGCCTTAGCCTCAGGGCTGGGATTTCAGGCACGCACCATCATGCCTGGCTTATCATAGCAACTTTTAAACACATGATGAAAATGTGACTCCAGAAAGAAAAATGAGAAAACAAAATTGCTTATTTAACTAATCCCAAAGAAAGTATATCATAGAACCCAGGATACTGTCAAAATTTGTAATTAAGTTATACAAATTCAGGCCAGCAAGATAGCTCAGCAGACTAAGCACCTGCTTAGGCAAGCACAGAGACGGGTTTGATCCCAACACCACATACTGCACCAGCCCCACCCTCCAGTGCGCTGAGCGGCCACTGAGTTCAGCCATGGTGGGGCATGCCTATAATCCCAGCACTGGGGAGGCTGAAAATAAGAGAATCATTATGAGTCTGAGCTGCACAGTGAAACCCTGTATCAAATACATTAGGAAAAAAAAAAGTTATACAAACTCAAGTGCTATGTCTATTCCATAAGAAAATCTAGTCATATAAAAAAGAAAATAGAAAAGCTCTAGTTATAGCCTTTAATTCACCTTCCTATATCTCAAAGCTATATTAATTTTTACTACCTTTTTTTAACTACAGACAGCTGCTTTCAAATCAGAAGCTTGCAGCTCAGACTCGTAGTGATCCTCCTGTCTCAGCCTCCCCAGCATTGGGATTACAGACATGTGTCACCACGCCCCATTTTGGGCAGGCAGAGCTAACCCAGAGTTCCTGGGCAGGTACAACATGCAGTAGAGGGGATCAACCCCAGGTCCTTGCACTTGCCAGCCAGGTGCTTAGACCGCTGAGCTATCTCCCTGGTCCTCTTGTCACTTTTATAGTGTTAGAAACTATACACTCGTAATGGAAAAGTAAGCTCTATAATACAATGTAATTAATGTTCATCCATCCTTTTCTCAAACGCTTCTCACTCAGGGCAGGGCTAGCATGGGGCTTAAAGATTCACTTGTAAACAGCACTGTATCATAAATTTTTACCTGTGCGTCATAAATCCGATGCATAGCTTGATACAACTGATTCATATAGTTGGAAATAGCTGTAGCATCTTCTTCAAATACACCCAGTAAAGACCTTGTCTGGATAAAATAAACCAATAAATGGATGTTAATTGGTACATAGATCAAATGCAAAAACGTTTTTTCCCCTTACAGGAAATAAAAATCCTTAACTAACAGAACTTCAGTAATTCCTATTTCAATCTACTTGGTGATGAAACGTCTGGGGGTTGAACCCAGGTCTCCACACTGCACATTCAGAGCCCTTTTAAGAGATGGTCTCCCCAGGGCCAGCCAAGTAGCTCATAGGATTAAAGCTGCCTGCTTAAGCAGAAGCAGGGGCCAGGAGTTTGATTCCAGGCCCGGCCAGCCACCCCCATGCTGAGTCAGCAATTGAGACTGGATGTAGTTGCACCAGCCTGTTATCCCAGCACTTGCAAGGCTGTAAAAGGAGAACCACTACGAGTCTGATTTATGCAGTGACACCCTGTAGACCCTGCCCTAAAATGCCAAAACAAACAAAAAAAGAGATGGTCTCCTCTAAGTGGCCCCAACTAGGTTTGAATTTGTAATCCTCCTGCCTCAGCATATAGAGACTGCCTGGACTACAGATATGCCCCACCATGCCCAGCTAGCATCAGAGAATTCTGTCTGGTGATTGCCATTTTTAAGAAAAATCTCCCCCTTAACTTTTATTTTTTCCTCCAATAATGTGTTATCCTAGGGGCTGGCAAGATAGCTCAGCAGACTACAGCACCTGCTTAGGCAAGCACAAGGACCACACTTTGCTCCCTGGCACCACATGCTGCACCCCCCCACCCCTATGTCTCTGAGCGGGCCTGGAGCTGGGGTGCTCCATGCCTATAATCTCAGCATTGGGAAGGCTGAAAGCAGGAGGATCACCACCAATCTGAGCTGCATAGTGAGACCCTACAACAATCAAATACATTTTAAAAAATAAAAATGGGTAATCCAATTTTTAAAATTTTATTATCTTTTTTAATGTATTTAGTGTAGTAGGGTCTCACTACACAGACTCATAGTGATCCTCCTGTTTTCAGCCTCCCAAGTGCTGGAATTACAGGTGGGCACTACCACGCCCAGTCTCACTCCATCTCAGTGGGCCCTAGAAGCAGGTCCCAGCACAGCAGGGCAAGCACGGCAGGCCGGGGAATGAACCCGGCCGATGTGTCTACCTAAGCAGGTGCTTTAATCCACTAAACTACCTGGCCAGCCCGGGTAATTCCAATTTAAGGAAGTAGACTTTTTTTCTTTGCAATCCCAGGATAGAACTTGGGACCTTACACTTGCCAGGTAGACAATTATGCCACTGAGCTATCTCCTTGGCCCTACAGTAATTTATGATTAAATGAAAAAGCTTTTATCGCAAAACAGTGGTGAACAAGTTTCTGTTTTGTCTTCATTTCTTGTAGGTGTTTTGGGGTTTTGTTGTTGTTGTGTGCAGCGCTAGGGATTGAACCTAGGGCCTCGTACTTGGTAGGCAAGCACTCGACCACTACTCTGCACTTGCAGCCCTAGTTCCCTGGCCAAGAATATCAAGTTTGGGGCCTGAAAGATAGCTTGGCATCACAAGGTGCACCAGCCCACCCCAAGGGTGGGCTCAGCTGGCCAGAGTAAAAATAAATAAATAAATAAATAAAATGTAGTCTTCAAATCTGTTTTATTTAGAAGATGTAATAATAAGGAAACATAACTAAGCTATAATGTTAGAAGATAAAAATTGTTATACACAATATAATAGCAATTATGTTAAAATACACAATTTTTTTTATAGGTCTACAGGGTCTACACAGGGTCTTACTGCATAGATTGGACTCATACTGATCCTCTTATTTACAGCCTCCCAAGTGCTGGGCTTACAGGTGTGTGCCACCCAGTCTGGACTCTGGCCAGACCAGCTCTGTGCACCCTGGGGATGGGGCTGGCACAGTAAGTAGTGCTGGGGCGCTTGCCTAAACAGGCACTTCAGTCCACTGAGCTATCTTGCCGGTCCCCAAAATACACAGATTTTTAAAAAGACTAGAATAAGGAAAATTACTATTAGGATTTGCTGCTAGGTTATTGTTATTTTTTTAAATCAGGGTCAAAAATGGTGGGGGAGGGGTAGTGTTTGTTTTGAGACAGTCTCACTCTGTAGTCCAAGCCTCCGCCTCCCTAGTGCTGGTATTATAGGCATGCGTCACCACACCTAGCAAAAATGTTTTTTAAAAAATGGAGATCCATGGGCCGGGGAGATGGCTCAGTAGGATAAGTGCTTGACTGCCAAACGCAAGGATCTGAGTTCAATCCCTGGTTCCGCCAAGAAAAAAAAAAAAATGGAGATCCAGAGACATTAAGCGCCTTGCCTTGAAGTAGAAGGTCCAAAGTGGCAGTAAAAACTAAAAGCTTTATATCCCCAATTCCAGATCAGGGCTTTTCTTCCTGCCCATGAGTCTTCCCTAATAATAACCTCTAAGTGTCCCTCCTTCCTAAATCCCATTGTCCCAACTAATTTTCCTGAATAAATATTACCAAGTTCAAACTTACTGTCACTAGAAACTGAAAAAAAGCCAATGTAGTTACTTCAGTAAAAATTACTCAAAGCTAATATAAGCAAGGTATGTTTGTGAAAAAATACAACTAATTCACAAAATTTAAGATTATCTCTGCCTCTAGAGTTAGGCTAGGGCACCCATTCTCAACCTACAGACAACTTTCTTTAAAGTCAGAGGGGCCGGGGAGATGGCTCAGTGGAATAAGCACTTCCCTGGCAAACCGAAGGCCCTGAGTTCAATCCCCGGTTCCCCCCAAAAAATAAAAAATAAAATATAAAGTCAGACAAGATGAAGTATGGCAACCCATTAAGCCTTAATAAAAAACTAAAATGACAAAGCACACCTCACCATTACAACCACAAAATTGTTGCAAATGGTTTCAAACAACTACAACTTTATCAATTTTTTTTTTTTTTTCTGGTACCAGGGATTGAACCCAGGTGTACTGAAACTGAACTCCCTGGGGTTTTGTTTTGTTTCGTTTTAATTTTTTATTTTGAGACAAGGTAAGTCGCTCAATTGCCAGGCTAAACCTAAACCTGTGATCCTCCTGCCTCAGCTTCCCAGAGGGCTAGGATCACAAACTCACACAACCACTTCTGGCTTGCAATTATCCTGAAGATGTCATTAAACAAATCTGAACTGGCTACTCCGTCCTGGCAGTTAAGATAAGCCAAATGTGGATTTCTCTCTGTCAATTTAGGCTGACAAGACTACATTACCAGCAAGCAACTGCCCTGCGAAGATAACTTCCAGGATGATAAAGAACAAATCAGTTCTACAACCACAGCCCCATTTTAAGTTGGGGAATCCAAGGCAGGAATGCAATGCAGGAAAAGAAAATCTAGCCTTTTCTCTTTTTGGGTGAGGGAGTACATTAAACGAAAGACACGTAGGTATGCATGCAACTGTATTTCTAGGTAAAGGAAATTTCAGAAAACGTGCATCTGAAGTAGTTAACAGACCAGGAACATCTCAAATCGCCCGTATGAAGAGTAGGCACACAAATGAAATTTCTTTATGCAAGTTAGAGCCCCAACCAACACCGAAAGGCAATTAATTTCATTCTTCAATACCAAAAATGTAATCAAATATTTACATTTTCCAAACTGTCTTAAAACAACCGCACCAGCATCATTCCCTACGCACAAAACCCGAGGCTTTTATTTTGATGAGTTTATGAGAGTCAAGTCCGCGGGGAGCGGCGCAGCGGTCCTGGAGCCGCCAAGGCGCCGCGCATCACGCGCCGGGCAGGGCTCGAGTGACAGCAGGCAGGCTCGGCCGCTACGCGGGCACCCTCGGCGGGGAGGGCGGGCGCCGGCGCCGGCACCCTCGCGAGCCTCGCCGGTGCCTCTCCGCGCACAGCCTTTCAGCCACTTCCTTCCCCTGCCTGCGTGCAGCGCCTCAGAAGGCGTTAGACAGACTACCGGGTTCTATGCCCTCCCGCATTCTCCTCGCAAATCCGGGCTGCGGACCATCACCGCACTCCGTCGCGATAAAAAAAAGAAAAACGCCACGATCCGCCCAATAAAAAAGGGGACTCGAGGCGTCCACGACCGAGAAGCGGCAGAGCGGCCCCAGCCCGGCCGCGCGCAC
>NW_004524619.1:5777711-5781311 GCF_000260255.1 Octodon degus
CCGCCGCCCGCCGCCCGCCGCCCGCCGCCCGCCGCCCGCGCCTCACCTGCGGGCTGTCCTCCAGCGTCTCCTCGATGGGCAACTTGTCGATCCCAGGCATCGTGGCGGAGGCAGGACGGCGGCAGGAGACGCGTCGGGCGCCCGCAGCAGCTGACCCAGCCCGCCCTCTCGCAAGCGATGCCGCCGACGCCGCCCGCCCGCCCGCACCGCCCTAGCCCGGCGCCCGGCCGCCGCGCGGGAAATCCCGCCCCCCAGCGCTCGGGCCCGCCTCCCGGCGCCCATTGGCTCTCGCAGACGCCCGTCAGCTCTATGGGGCCGCCCGAGACGTCCCTGGTCCACTCTGGCTCCGCGCGGAGAGCGCGGGCGGCTCCGCGGTGCTGCCTGTTTTGGGTGAGGGTGCGGGGCAGCCCAGTCGGCCGCGCTGGCAGCCAGGCCCAGGGTGAGGACCCCTCCGCGTAATTTGGGGCGCTTTTACTTCTTTTTGCTTATCTTACTTCCGGCGACCTTGGAAGCCCGCTGCCGCTGCTGGCCCCTTCGTGTCCTCGAATTAGGACCTCTCCACCCCTGTCCCCGGCAGCCTTGTCGCTCCAGCGGAGTGGAACTGGCGAACCCACTCGTCTAGGAAACCCGGCGTTGTGACATTGTAAGAGCGTGCTGCTGAATTTGTCGGCCGCGGACTCGAAATGATTTTTCAGGGCACTTGAGTATCAGTGTGCTGAGTTAAAAGCACTCTGCCTGTTACCAGTTCATTAGTTCTCACCTTGGCCTTGAAGCCTGACAGGCAGAGCTACTTCTTTTGCATCACAAGGGAAAACATCTTTTAAAAATCTGAATACACTGGTTAATTATGTTGACAATGGATACCATTTCTGTCCTATCCAAAAAAAAAAAAAAAAAAAGTTGAGAGGAGACTCAAGAAGCTTAGGGGCTGGAGAGATGGCTTAGTGGAATAAGCGCTTCCCTGCAAGCTCAAGGGCTTGAATTCAATCCCCGGTTCCGGCAAAAAAAAGAAAAGCTGCTTCAGTCTATGTAAGTGGGGATTTGACCCCCTGGAGGCTAGAACTCTTGTCTTTCCTCCTGTTCCTGATCCATCTTCCCCAACCCCGAACCTTCCCCTACTTGTCTGTTTCTGTAAGACTATAAGAGGCTTTCTTCTGTACACACAGAAAATGGCAAAATAACTAGTGTTTACCCAGAACCCAGCCCTTAACCCCACCAATCCATTGGTTCATACAGTAGAGATGGTGAGTGAAGATTAATTATTAGCTGCTTGATTCCAGATACATTGGAACAAATCAATATGAGGTGAAATGAGTCCTGATACGTAACAAGAATGAAAGTTACAGCCTTTCAAATTGTAGATTTTTCTTGTGACCTCCTGCAAGAAAAATAGAATTACGTTTTTAAAGTTTTGCCAGTAGAGTTGTTGTACAGAATTATCTTTACTGTTATGAGCTCTCCTTCAGTCTTTGAAGAGATCTTTAGTTTTTGAGAAATGCAGTTTGGACCACTTCTTACATTGCATTAAGAATTCTTAATTGTCTTACAGATTCTTTATTCTTGATATCTCTTTTTTATTTTGCTAGCAAAAGCAATGCAACCCGGCTCTAAGGAAGGAAGATTTTCCAGGTAAGTAACCTTGATTGAACTGTGACTTAATTTTTTGTTCGTTTGTTTGTTTGATGTATTTGGTGTAGGGTCCCACTATGCCGCTCAGACTTGTCATGATCCTCCTGTTTTTCAGCCTCCTCAGAGCTGGGATTACAGACATATACCGCCCACTGGGTCTCTGTGGCTGGCTGGGCGGGGGAGGGGCTGGCACAGTGTAAGGATGCCAGGCATTGAGCCCAGTTCCTTGCATTCAGCTAAGCAGGCCTTTAGTCCACTGAGCTATCTCACTGGCCCGTATGACTTAGATTTCTTTTTTTTCTTTTCTTTTTTTTTTTTTTTTTTTTTTTTTGTGGAACCGGGGATTGAACTCAGGCCACTGCGCTTGTCAGGCAAGTGCTTATTCCACTGAGCCAGCTCCCCGGCCCCTCTGACTTATATTTTAAGAAAAGAAAAATGGCAACAATTGACAAGAATCAGGAGTAAATGACAATTCAAAAAAAATTTTTTAAAATACATATATACAAAATAGCATAGATATACAGCTACTTTCTCTTAGTTCAATGAAAAGAAAGTTTTGAACTAGTACTTTTTAGACAAGATATGTCAGCATCTTGTACTATGCATAACTACTATGAAGACAACAATATGCAATATATTAATTATTGTAACTGTCCTACTAACCTGTTTTGAAACTGTCTCATTGCTACTTTCTCAATAAAATTAATGTAAAAAATAAAAATAAAAAGTACGTATATATAAGAGTGGAAGTATGTGGTGCAACTGAAGGGGAGTTACCCAGTTAACATGCCAAACCAAATAATTCCAATGAAAATTCTGTTTGAGATCTGAACTGCCTGGGTGCGGTGTTATCATCAGGTTAAATAAATTTCTCAGGGGCTGGGGAGATAGCTCAGTAGAATAAGCGCTTTCATGGTAAGCACAAGGGCCTGAGTTCAACCCCCGGTTCTGAAAAAAAAAAAAAATTTCTTCCTGGGCTGAGGATATGACTGAGTGGTAGAGCACTTGTCTGGCATGCAGAAGGCCCAGGGTTCAGTCTCCAGCACCCACCCACACACACACACACACACACACACACACAAAGTTTCTTTGTTACGTGCAACTAAATTATAATAAGGATCAGCTACTTAATAATGTTTAATAATGTTAATATTACATTTAGATGGAGAGGTGGCTTGGTCAAATTATACAACTAAAAAGGATCCTAAGCCATCTTCTCTTTAGGCTCTTTGGCTTTAGACTATCGTATACCTTGCTCATCCAAACATATGATTACATTTCGTATTTTATCTCTAAATATCTCTAAAGCTAGTCTCCTATGATAACCAGTTTAAATTTAATCAGCCTAAATGTTGTGCAGTTGACCAGACTCAGTTCATTTTCAGCCCATTTCCTTTTGTCCAGGGAATGAGACTTGTTCGGAGAATGACTCCAGGGTTGCTGGAGACTAGTGTGTGGGTAGCACATAAAACCTGGGCAGGTAGTTAATTTTATGGAAGCAAGTCCGGATTAAACAACTTCCAGGGAAGAATGCTTGCTTCAGAGGTGTTTCACATATATAATTGATTGAGATGTTTCACAAAAGTAATTTACAATAAAAGGACACACAATCTTGTAAATAGATTTGTTAATTGTTAGTCTCCTAACATTATATTTGGTCTTATAATTAGGTTTTTACAGGCTTCTCCTTGACGTTCTGGCCTGTGGTCTGTAATAGGAAAGAATCCAACAACCTAACTAACACTGGAATTTTACTTTTATAAATTACCCCTCCAGGTCAGTGGTTTCAAATTTATACAAGTGTAAAAATCACCTCAGGCTGGGTGTGGTAGCACATGCCGGTAGCAGTTGGGAGGCTGAGGCAGAAAGATTGCTATGAGTTCCAGCCCAGGCTGGGCTATATAGTGAGCTCAAGATTAGCTTAAAGGAGAGAGAGAGAGAGAGAGAGAGAGAGAGAGAGAGAGAGAGAGA
>NW_004524619.1:5781846-5787503 GCF_000260255.1 Octodon degus
GTAATTCTGTTTTCAACATCCCACTGAGATGAACCAACTTAAAGAAATGGGTATATTCATTGCTAGTTAGGGAGCTTAATCACTCCATCCTTGTTTGTTTGTTTTGGTGGTTTTATTTTTTGAGACAGGGTCTTGCCACAAACTCATGGGAATCCTGCTGCCTCAGCCTCCCACGTGCTAGAATGAAAGGCATATGCCACAACACCCAGCTTCATTTCATCTATTTTAAAACATTAGAGCCAGTGGGAGAGTTTGGAAAGCTATAGTTGCTTTTAATGGTTACCTGATTTCATTTTTTTGAAAAAGAAGGCAAAAGGGCCGAGGACATGGCTCAGTAGAATAAGCGCTTGCCTGACAAGCACAAGGGCCTGAGTTCAATCCCCAGTTCTGCAAAAAAAAAAAAAAAAAAGCAGCACCGTTCCTGTTTCTAGGGGGTAGATAGCAGAATGGTTATGGGTTCCTAGGCACAGGCTATGGAGGCTGCCTGCCCTGTTTTGAGTCCTGGCTCCGTTCTTACTACTTCTGTGAACTTAGCCAAGTCATCAAACTTCTTTGTATCTCCATTCTGTCATCTGCTAAGTGAGCCTCAACCTGAAGGACCTACATTACGAGATTAGAATGATGAATGAGCTCTACAGTAGCACCTAGGAAAATAAGCGTTCAGGAAAACACAACTAGTTCTCCAGGTGTCATGGTGTGTGCCTGTAATCTCAGTTGCTCAGGAGGCTGAGGCAGGAAGGATAGAGAGATGAAGATCAGCCTGGGAAATTTAGCAAGACCTTGTCTCAAAATTTTAAAAAGGCCTGGAATGTAGCTCAGTGCAAAGCCTTAGATTCAATCCTCAGTACAAAAAAAAAAAAAAAAAAAAAAAAAAAAAAAAGCCTGTTCTACTTTAAGCCATATTACTACTGCCCTGACTGATGTTTTACCATTTTGATTTAGAAGCTTTTGTAGCCAAAACCAGAATTTAAAAATCAACAAATAAGCTGTTAGTCTGTTTTCTATTGCTGCAACCTTAGCACCATAACCTGAAGAATTAGTAAAGAATAAAAGTTTATTTGGCTTATGATTCTAAAGGCTGGGAAGTCTGAACTCAGGCAGCCATGGATGGAGAGTATCCTTGTCACTTTCCTTGTTGCTCAGACAACACCTCCACAAGTTAGAGGAAGAGAGATTTGTCTTAGCTCACAGTTTGTAGAGGTTTCGGGCCATAGTTGGCGTGCTCCAAGGCAGGGTTGCATGGCGGGGGGGGGAGGGGGGGTCGCAGAGGAGAGACAGTCCAGGGCATAGCAGGCAGGAAGCAGCGCATCAGGCCTCCCTGTTCCTTTCCTCCCATCCAGCCTACAGTCCTATTGGCTGGTGCCACCTACATCTAGCCAGAACTACGCTACACCAATCAGTTGACTAATTTAGTGACTACACACTCTTAATCCCAGCATCACACATCCTAGATCCACCCAGCTCCAAAAGCCTCCACCTACAAGCACATAGAGTGTGGGGCACATACAGATAAAAGCCATAACAGAGAGGTCCTTCTCGCTGGCTCTCCACATGGCACAGAGCTCAAGGTGAGAATGTCCAAGCTCGGGTTTCCCTTCTTATAAAACCCTTATCCCATGGAATTCAGGCTTCGCCCTTACAGCTTTATTTAACCTACCAAAGGTCTCCTCCAAATAATGTACTTGGTTTAAATTTCATCCTCTTAATGTCTAAATAGGGATTAAATTTCAACACGAGTTTTTGTACACACATTCAAACCATGGGAGATATATCGATATTCTGGAGAAAAATCAAACCAACAGTTACCAAAACAGCAAAGACTATTACCATTCTGATTGAAGGTTTTGGTGGTGGTGGTAGTGTTTTGGTATGCATAGTGGGGAGGTGCCCCAGGTTCAAATATACATGATCTCTATGGTTTCCTGCCACTGTAGCAATTCTGGGAAGGAACAGGTAAACCAGAAGAGATTGCTGTTAGAAAAATCAACATGTCCTGTGACTGCTCAACCACTAAAAACATTTTAATTTTTACAGAACCACTGAAAAAACCGTAACTGAGAATTGATTCAGCCAGCAGTATTTATCTCATGACTAATAACAAATCTCAGGGTTAATCAGCACATCCCTCCATGAACACTAGATGGCACTAATCATTTATTTTAGAGACTCATTACCTCAGGCAATGGGCTGTCTTTATTTAATAAATATTTATTAAATAATGAGCCAATCAATAAAAAACCCTGTATAGTTTTGTGGTTCTGGTGGGGAGAAAGTAGAAGATAAGCATGAGTACTATCAGAAATGATTCATCATGGGGCTGGTGAGATGGCTCAGTGGTCTAAAGCACCTACTTAGAACAAGCTTAGCAAAGCACAGGGACCACGGTTCAATCCCCCAGCACCACATGCCAGCCTGCCCTGCCCCCTGGTGGGCTGAGCTGGCCACACACACACACACACACACACACACAAATAAATAAAAAATTAAAAAAAAAAGAAAAGAAATGATTCATCAGGGCTGGTGAGATAGCTCAGTGGTCTAAAGCACCTACTTAGAACAAGCTTAGCAAAGCACAGGGACCACGGTTCAATCCCCCAGCACCACATGCCAGCCTGCCCTGCCCCCTGGTGGGCTGAGCTGGCCACACACACACACACACACACAGTAGAATAAGCACTTCCCTGGCAAGCGCAAGGGTCTGAGTTCCATCCCCAGTTCCGCCAAAAAAAAAAAAAAAAGAAATGATTCATTAGAAGGTGGTAAAAGTTATGGAAAACAGCAGAAAAATGGGATGGGGGTTAATTACAAT
The DNA here is from genome assembly GCF_000260255.1 of Octodon degus. NCBI lineage: Eukaryota > Metazoa > Chordata > Mammalia > Rodentia > Octodontidae > Octodon > Octodon degus. The sequence continues at coordinate 5,784,656 of NW_004524619.1, forward strand.
TTTAGGTAGATTTTTTTATTTTTATTTTTTAGGGAAGGGTCAACAGGGTGTTCAGGGTCTCACTACTAGATTGGACTGTAGTGATCCGCCTGTTTACAGCCTCATTACAATTTTAAATAGGCTTTTCCAGGTAGGCTGCATTGAGAAGGCGCTATCTGAAGAAGAACTTGAAGGAGTCAGGGGAGTGAACCTTGGTAGTGTCTCAGGAGGGAACATTCTAGTGAGAGACTGTGAGGCCCAGAGCCCCAAGGCAAGAGTGGACTGGCCTGAGTGAAACCAGACAGGAAAACACCTGCCTAGGCAAACACAGGGACCAGAGTTCAATCCCCGGTGTGCCAGCCGGCCCCACCCCCAGGGTGTACTGAGACAGATTGAGACTGGGCGTGGTGATACATGGCTGTAATCCCAGCGCTTTGGGAGGCTGAAAACAGGAGAGTCAGTACCAGTCTGATATGTGTAGTGAGATGCTGTAGACCCAGTACTAAATAGAAAGAAAGGAAGGAAGGAAAGAAAAGAAAAGAAAAGAAAAGAAAAGAAAAGAAAAGAAAAGAAAAGAAAAGAAAAGAAAAGAAAAGAAAAACAAAGAAAAGAAAAACAAAGAAAAGAGAAAAGAAAAGCAAGCAAGCGAGCACAGAAGCGCATGGTGCAGGCTGAGGAGCCCAGAGCGTGCGAAGCCCTGCAGGCTGCTGTGCTGACTTTGCCTTTTGGCCTGATTTTGGTCAAAAATATCCACTATAGAGGTGGTTATTTGAAACAAGTTTCAAACAAGGGAAGCTTAATGAATTAATGAATTAGTGATTTGTCATAAAGTATGGAAAAATCATATCGTCTTAAATAAACTTGGTAATTTATGAGATACATTTATTTAAAAGAAAATTTTAGGGGCTGGTGAGATGGCTCAGTGGTCTAAAGCACCTACTTGGAACAAGCTTGGCAAAGCACAGGGACCGCGGTTCAATCCCCCAGCACCACATGCCAGCCAGCCCCGCCCGCCACCTGGTGGGCTGAGCTGGCCACACACACACACACACACACACACACACACACACACACAATAAATGTTAAATAAATAAATAAATTAAAAAAAAAAAAAAGAAAATTTTACATCATAATGTAGCCAAATCACGTTCAGTAGAAGGACCAAAATGAATGTCTTAAAACCAAAGACAAGTGATTTAATCTAAAAATGAGTATGAAGTGTTTCCTCTTCCTGAACAATTCAGTCTTAAAACCATTAGATGGAGCCAGGAAAAGTAGGAATCCATGCAAGATGAAGAAGCCATGAGGACTCAGAATAGAGTCCAGCCAGGTGAGGAGGGGTCCCCACAGGGCAGTACTGTATGTAGGGTGTCAGAGCAGGAGGAGAGGCTATGTGTTGTGAGAAGCTCGGGTTTCCCTTCTTATAAAGCCCTTGTCCCATGGAATTCAGGCTTCACCCTTCTTATAAAGGGTGGCAAGGCAGTGTGGGGCAAGATGTTGGCAGTAATGTGAGATGAGGGCATCTGCATGTGAGGGCAGCCCTAGAGCCCTTGCATGACCCAGGCTTTTGTCAAGTGGGAGCTTGACAGGATTTCAAAGGCCAGTGTCCCAGGGGAGAATCCACAAAGGACAGCAGCCTGCTGGGGCTCTCAGCTGTGCACCTCAGGGTGAAGTGAAAAGAAGATCTGCCTACAAGGTGGCTGTCCTGGGATGTCAGCTTCCCCCAACAGACCTGGCTGGGTTAAGAATAGCTTCCTGGCTGTAGGGAAGCCCAGGAAGAGGAGTCCACACTGGAGGGAGGGAGGGGGCATGTGGGGACTCACATGGTAGCAGGAAGGAGGAAAAATTAAGAAAGAAGGTAAGAAGGAAGTAATGAGGAAAAGTAGGCAAGGGTTGGGTCAGGTGGTAGCCCATGCCTGATTGGCCAAGGACCCCAGAACAACAGTTGGGCCTTTATTCTTGCAAAGTTAGAATCACCAGACTCAAGATTGCCTAGGATCTAATAGCTGAAATTGACCAGACAGGCTGTGTTTCTCAAGACTGAGGTAGTTTGACTGCATTAGGCACTCAGGCCTCAGCCTGCCCTCCCACATATGATCAATTTCCAGCTTCCCTCTCCCAACCTGCATCTTTACAGGTTAGGGGTGTGGCAGTGGAAAGTGTTTTTTGGTTTTTTTGTGCAGGGTCTCACTAGCGGCTCTACTCGTAGTGATCCTCCTGTTTTCAGCCTCCCCAGTGCTGGGATTACAGGAATGTGCCACCATGCCTGGACACGCTTGCTGCCTCAGCACCCGGGGACGGGGCCACTATGGCATGTGGTGCCAGGGATTGAACTCTGGCCCCTCTCTGCACTTGTCCTCTGAGTTATCTCAATAGCCCCCCCCCCGTCCCCCCATTTTTTTAGAGAGTTTCACTGTGCAGCTCAAGCTGGCCTTTAGCTCACTTTACAGCCCAGGCTCAGATTATGGGCATGTACTACCACGGCTGAATCCAAATACATATTTTCAGGGTAATGGGTGCCAGATTTCTCACAGTTGAGGGGGGAATTACAAATGTGGAAAGGAACGGAGTTCAAGTGAATCCTGTGGTGCAGGATGCGAGCTAACGGTATCCATGTGAACTCACTGATATCAGTAAATACAGAGAAGGGCCGGCCAGATAGCTCAGCAGATTAAAGCGCCTGCTTAGGCAGACACAGGGACCAGGGTTCAATCCCAGGGTGCTTTGCCATGCCACCAGGGCTAGCTGAGACGCAATTGAGACTGGGCGTGGGCTGGAGAGATGGCTCAGTGGTCTAAAGCACCTACTTGAAACAAGCTTGGCAAAGCACAGGGACTGCGGTTCAATCCCCAGCACCACATGCCAGCCA
>NW_004524619.1:5787603-5793557 GCF_000260255.1 Octodon degus
AAGAGAGACTGGGCGTGATGGTGTGCACCTGTAATCCCAGCACTTGGGAGGCTGAAAACAGGATGATTACTATGAGTCTGATCTGTGTAGTGAGACCCTGCAGACCCCTGTACTAAATGCATAAAAAGTAAATACAGAGGAAGAAATACAGACATCACTGTGTATATATCTTTAACATGTATCCGCTTCCTACCTCTCCCACTGGGAGGGGCTGGGAACAGATAGAACTCAGTAAGTGAACACAGGAGCAGCCCAAATCTTGGCTTCCAGACACCCTTCTCCATTAAAAAGAACCAGGGCCCCTCAGAGAAATGGCAGATTCCGTGACTCGCAGCAAGAACAGAACAAGATATATGCCAGGACATCTTGTAATGCCAGAAAGTACAGAGTGCTCAAAACCGATGTTGCCAAAGACATAAAACTCAGATTAAAGGAGGTCTTCCCATTGGCCAAATCAAGGGAAATTTGACAGTTACCATAAATGATGAGATTATAACCCATTAAATAAAGTAGCAAGCTATGAGTCCATACTGATATAAATAAATGAACAAATAGAAAGTTTGGTTAAAATTATTTACATAGGTTTAAAGTATCTCCTCCACAAAAGACTATATTATAAAAAGGAGAAGACTACTAACTTTGGAGTGGAGAAACCCGGCGGACACCATCTTTTCTTTCGCCCCTGAGCACATCTCCAGCTCCTCCCTCCCCTGAAGACAAGGTCTCAGTTGTTAAGTTGCCTAGGCTGGTCTTGAGCTTGCAGTCGTCTTAGCCCTCCAGAGTGCTAGGATTCAGCAGTATTGCACTGCTGTGTGTAAGCTGAGCAGTGTGAACAAGGACCTCAGCGGGCAGCTGCAGTACCTGCACACGCCTGACCAGCAGTATCACACTGCCAGAGTGCTAGGATTACACGTGTGTGCCCCCATGCCTGGCCGACACCATCCTAAATGCTCCATTAAACATTCCCAGCAGAGGCTGGGAAGATAGTTCAGTAGAATAAGTTCTTGCTGGGCAAGCGCAAGGGTCTGAGTTCAATCCCTGATTCTGGAAAAAGAAAAAAAAATTCCCAGGAATGGGCCAGCAAGATAGCCCGGCAGACTAAAGTGCCTGCTTAGGCAAGCACAGGGAGTATCCCAGGCACCACATGCTGTGCCAGCCCTGCTCCCAGGGCAGGCTGAGCTGGTCAGCATCCTTTTTTTTTGTTTTGTATCTCAGGGAAGGGTGTACAGGGTGTTCAGGGTCTCACTATTAGACTGGACTCATAGTGATCCACCTGTTTACAGCCTCCCAAGAGCTGGGATTACAGGCACATGCCACCACGCCCAGTCTTAATTGCTGGTCTCAGCTTGCCCCTGGGTGAGGGGGGATAGCACAACAGGCCCGGAATGGAACCTCTGGCCCCTCCCCGGTCAGCATCCTGGCATGGCGCACACCTGTAATCCCAGCGCTGGGGAAGCTGAAACAGGAGGATCGAGGTGTGTAGTGAGACCCTGTAGCAACCAAATATGTTTAAAAAAAAAAAAAAATTGTCAGGAATGGTACAAATCAAAGGGAAGCGCTATGTGATAGAAAATAAAAAGAACACAGACACAGCATCGCTTCATCCCTTACCAAAAATATTCAGCCTAAGGACTGGCCACATAGCTCAGCGGATTAAAGCACCTGCAGGCAGGGGCCAGGAGTTCAATCCCCGGGCCTGCCATGCCAGCCATGCCCCCAGGGTGTGCTGAGAAAATTTTTAAAAAAGAAAAAATTCTACCTAAACCTAATTATTAGGGAACATTCCCTGCCAGACTACATAGTAAGACCCTGTTCCCCCCCAAAAACGGATTGAGCTCAAAAAACTACTGAGGCTGTATTGCTGGTTAATGAGACCAAAAAGGTTTGCTGTGGAGGGTACCATTTGTGAATGACAAGTGGTGAGGCTTGAATGCATTTGATGATTAGGTGCCGCTAACAAACTGGTATTAATTTCCTGCCTTTGATGTCACTGTGGTTATGTATGAAAAATTCCTTGTTTGCAAGAAAAGCGTTAAACTATTCAGGGTGGTAAAGCATCTCATTAGCAACTACTCTGAAATGGTTGGAGAAAAAAGTATTTTTGGTACTGTACGTGCAGCTTTTCTGTGAATTTGAGATTATTTCACAATTAGCAAACATTGAAATTAAAATGCAAATTGGTACATAGCTATAATCAGTTATATAAGATGTACATAACATACGGTGAATGCTTAAATTTTTAAAAATTATTACAGTAAAAAAAACTCATTGCTATTAATTCCTCTTGAAATACTTCCCCTCACTTCACTTAACCTACCATTGTTGCTACTTTATGAAGTAATGCATTCTGATAAATACTTGCTGATTTGTTTATGTAATAAGATACAATTTATAGCGAGGTGTGGTGGCAAATTAGCTGTTGTAGCCGCTACCTGGGAGACTGAGGCAAGAGGATCACTTGGGTCTAGGAGTTTAAGACTAGATTGGGCTACATAATAAGAACTCATCTCAAGAAAAAAGAAAAATATAATTTGGAAGTGGTAAACCTCCCTCTGTTTATATTCCCCTAGTAGTTAAGGGTGCCCTCATCCACCTGGTCTTCTAAGATAGAAATATGGGCTGGGGAGATGGCTCAGAGGCATAAGCACCTAGTGCCATGCACAAGGTCCTGGGTTCAATCCCAGACCTACATGCCGTCCCAACCCAGGACCCCAGGCATGTCCTGGGAGTGCTGCAGCACCCGGAACCAAGCACGGTAGTGCTCGCCTGTAATCCCAGCGCTTGGGAGGTTGAGACAGGAGGATCACTACAAGTTCAAGACCTGCTGATGGGCTACAAAAGTGAGCATAAGGCCAGCCCAAACTGCATACCGAGACCCAGTCTCAAAAAAAAAAAAAGAAAAAAGAAATATGACAATCAGGTTAATTTTGTTTTTCTGTCCCTCAGCACACACACACACACACCTCTACCCATGAATGACTTTGAATTGTCTTGTCTCTGATCTTTTCTTAAAATATGTCCTCCTGAAACTATCTCTAAAAGACATTTATAATATCATCAATAACAGTAACAAATAATGACAAACCAGTGTCAGGTGCTGTTCCAAGGGCTTGCAAAGTTGTCTCCTCTGCCCCTCATTTACATACTATACTTGTCTCCATTTCCTGTAGCAGAAACTGAGACCTAGAGAGGCAAAGCTATGTACCCAAAATCATGTTCCTCCCATGGAGCTTGGACTCAGGTTAGGGACAATCAGAATTTGGACTCAGGATATCAGAATCGAACTCTTAACACTCCGTATCCTGCTCAATCTCATGCAAGCAGATTCAGGCTCTTTCTGTTCCTGCCACAGATATAACTCAGCAGCATAAGCGCCTGCCTGGCAAGCACAAGGTCCTGAGTTCCATCCCCGGTGCTGCACCAAACAAAGAAAGAAGAAGAGATTCTTTCTGTTCTTGTAGCCTCACGTGAATGTCATTGTTTTCTTATATTGCAATTGTAAATGTACTTACAAGAATTCCTACAAGGCTAGAGAATTATATTTACAAAAGTAGAGAGACAATCCACCACGCTCTTCCTTTCCAACTTGGGCCTGGCAGAATGGCTCCTGCAAAGAAGGGTGGCGAGAAGAAGAAGGGCCATTCTGCCATCAACGAGGTGGTGACCTGAGAGTACACAATCAACATTCACAAGCGCATCCACAGAGTGGGCTTCAAGAAGCACGCCCCTCGGGCACTTAAGGAGATCCGGAAGTTTGCCATGAAGGAAATGGGGACTCCAGATGTGCACATTGACACCAGGCTTAACAACGAACGCTGTCTGGGCCAAAGGAATAAGGGATGTTCCATATCGTATTCAAGTACGGTTGTCCAGGAAACGGAATGAGGATGAAGATTCATCAAACAAGCTGTATACCTTGGTAACCTACGTACCTGTTACCACGTTCAAAAATCTCCAGACAGTGAATATGGATGAGAACTAACTTGGAAATAAAATTACAGAACTGCCAAAAAAAAAAAAAAAGTAGAAAAATGAATCCACATCATTGCATTTCTGTATTAGAGATACTGAATCTATATATACACACCCATCATTCTCATTAAATACTTATCAACATGTTGCAGAATTTGCTTCAGTTAATTCTTTTTGTTTGCTTTTGTTTTGTTTTCCTGAAGTATTTTAAAGCAAACTCCAGAATCATGAAATGTCACCTGTAAGGGCTGGCCAAATAGCTCAGCAGATTAAAGTGCCTGCAAGGAGGCACAGCCCCCCGCCCCCACCACCCGGAAGTTCGATCCCCGGGTCTGCCATGCTGCCCCCACCCCCGAGGGCATGCTGAGCCGACAAGTGAGACTGGACATGGTGGTGCATGCCTATAATCCCAGCTCTTGGGAGACTGTAACCAGGCAGATCACTACGAGTCTGATCTAGTAGTGAGACCCTGATCACCCTGTAGACCCTTCCCTAAAAAATACAAAAAAGAAAAGAAAAGAAATTTCACCTGTAAATTTCTACTTCAGTAGAAAAAATAAGAGCACTGGGGAGGCTGAGGCAGGAGTATCATTGCAAGTTTTAGTCCAGCCTGGAATACAAAGTGAGTCCCAACCCAGGTTGAGCTGCAAAGTAAGACCCTGTCTTAAAAAGACAAGATACATACATACATACATGCATACATACATACGTACATACATACATAGGCTATCTTTTTAAAGACATTTTTCTTTTCAGGTGTGGTGGCACACACCTGTAGTCCCAACACTCCAGAGGCGGAAGCTGAGGCAGAAAAATCACCAGGAGCTCAGTACAGCCTGGGCTACGTGGTGAGCTCAAGGCTAACTTGAGCTGCCTACCTAGACCCTGATTTCCCCCCAAAAAAGCATTTTTTTGACTCCTAGTCAGTATTAGCTGGAAAACCCAAAGAGGCTCGGGTTCTATTTTCTTTCTGACTACAGACCCCTAACTGTGCACTATAAACTCCCCTGCACAAATTCTTATAACAAAGTTCACAGCAATTACTGTCCTCCTGAACCTGAGTTTCTTCAGAACAGAAATGATTTCATCTCTATACTTAGTACCTAATACATTCCCTGACTAGATGCTAGAGTTTAAAAGTATTACGATTAAAAGTATTATAATTCAAAGATTTGTTTTTAAATTGTTTAGAACCATAACACTTGGGGCTGGTGAGATGGCTCAGTGGTCTAAAGCACCTACTTAGAACAAGCTTAGCAAAGCACAGGTACCACGGTTCAATCCCCAGCACCACATGCCAGCCAGCCCGCCCCCTGGTGGGCTGAGCTGGCCACACACACACACACACACACACACACACACATAAATAAAAATAAAAATAATTTTTTAAAAAGAACCATAACACTTATCCCTCAGAAACAATATTATAAATAACTACCAAGGCAAGGTGTGGTGATGCATACCTGTGATCCCAGCCCTTGGGAGGCTGAGGCAGGAAGATTGCTGTGAGTTGAAAGACAGCCTGGGCTACATAGGGATACCATTGTGAGATCTGCCGCTTAATCTACAGTACTTAGCGTTAAGTGGCACCAAACGAAGTTTAAAACTGAGCCCCTTGAGCCCTAACTCCTACACTGTCTTATCTGTGAAAATTGAGTCTGTAGGAAACCTGAGTCTGAGTTGGCTCAGCCCTGAGTGTCCTGTTCCCACTATCAGTCTGGGGACAAGATGAGAACAAGGGCGATAATGGGTAGGACTGTGCATTGATAAGGATTTCTTACAGGAAATATGACAGCAGCCACCTGAGAAAATTCTTCAAAAATGTTCTATTTTGTTTTTATTTTTTTGAGACAGCGTCTCACTATGTAGTTGAGGCTGTTGTTGAACTCACTGTGTGCCCCAGGCTCACCTCAAACTCACAGCGAGCCTCCTGCCTCAGTCTTCCCAAGTGCTGAGATCCAGCTCAGGGACGCATTTTTGCG
>NW_004524619.1:5793657-5797436 GCF_000260255.1 Octodon degus
TATATATATTTGTTTTTTTGGTGAAACAGAGGATTGAACTCAGGCCCTTGTGCTTGCCAGGGAAGTGCTTATTCCACTGAGCCATCTCCCCAGCCCCTATATGTTAACATATTTCTGAAAGATGTTTGTTGCTGAAATATTTGTTACAATAGAAAGAGAGAGAGACAGAGACAGAGAGATAGACAGAGACAGAGAGAGATTCTTTCTATTACCAGGGGTGTAGTTTGGGAAATTAGGTTCATCTCATTGTAATGGAACCAGAACTATACAAGTTGTCATAGTGTGTTGGGGTGCAGGAAGCATAGTGCAGAATAATGCACATGTCTAACTGTGGGTAAAAGTGTGCACAGACACACACACACTGGGGGAGTGTAGCTTGGTGGTAGAGTGCTTGCATAGCATACCCAAGGCCCTGGGCTGAGTCCCCAGTAATCAAATCAGTCACTAAGGGAAGCAGAAGAAACACTTAATTATCAGTAGCTGTGTCAGTCTGTCATTTGAAACAGATACGATGCAAACTCTGTGAATGTGTAAGAATTTACAAGATTGGGGCTGGCCAAATAGCTTAGCAGATTAAAGCGTCTGCTTAGGCAGGTGCACGGACCGGGACCAGGAGTTTGATCCCCGGGGGCCTTGCTCCCAGAGCGTGCTGAGATGGCAATTGAGACTGGGCATGGTGGCACATGCACCTGTAATCCCAGCACTTGGGAGGCTGTAAACAGGAAGATCACTATGAGTCCAATCTACGTAGACCCTGTCCTAAAATACACGTCTTTTTTTTTTTTTTTTTTTTTTTTTTGAGATACTGGGGATTGAACTCAGGACCTTGCATTTGCCAGGCAAGTGCTTATTCTACTGAGCTATCTCCCCACTAAAATACAAAAAACAAACAAACAAACAAACAAAAAAAGAATTTACAACATAAGTTTACAGTGACTGCCTGCAGTCAGATTTAGAAAAGCATACAAGAGCTGTCTACATCTGCATGCTGGAGATTCAAAGGGTCCAATCAGGCCTGGAGCTCACTGTAGGGCCTCATTCGAGGGTGCACCAGGAAGCCAGAGGTCTGCGCTGGAGGCCAGGAGAAGGCGTCCAAGGTGAAGGTGGACACTGGACTCCTCCTTGCTTCCCTTCTGTTCCATTCAGGTGAAAGCCTGTAGCTGGGTGCCTGACCCCCAGTTGGGTCTTCTGCCTCCAGTCAATCCCTTCAGCCACACCCAGAACCATGCCGATCCAGGTCAGTCGGGCATTTCTTCCTCACGTTTATGCAATCAGTTAATGTCACAGTCCAGCCCTGGTCAACTTGCTTACCAGACACATTTCCTTTAACTGTGCTTGGTCTCCAGGTGCAAAGACACGTTCATAATCACACTTGACATGGCCCAGCTATCGTGCCTACAAGTGAACACGCACTAATTCCTTGCCCAGACAGGAGACAAGTTTTCTTTGGGTGAAGCTTACTCATAATGTTGCATAATTTAACATAACACAGGTTTAATAATACTTAACCAATATTCTATCAACATCATGTTACATAGGAAACACATTAGGAGAGATTATAATTACAATCCTTGCTGCTGTAACTGTTTTTTTGTTTGTTTGTTTTTTGTGGAACTGGGGATTGAACTCAGGCCCTTGCGCTTGCAAGGGAAGTGCTTAATTTACTGAGCCATCTCTCTGACCCTTGCTGTAACTGTTGATCACAGGATTGTAGCTAGTATTTTGAGCTACCCTTCTTCTGCTACCCATTCTGTATTCCCTTAGCCTTCAGCAAGCACCTAGTTTCTTTCCCTGGTGGCAGGCTCTGGCCCATTTGTCATCCCACCTGGATTAAGTTGTACTTTGCCACTGACCTTCATAATAACATGGTAATATTTGGAAGTGCTTTCGGAGATCTCCTACATTCCAAGTATATTCTCCTTTCTTCCACTGTAGCGTAATCGGACAATTTCCCCTTGCTTGTCTGCATCAACCACCCTGCCAACATCAGACTCCTTGTTAAGCTTGTTTAGTCAGAGGTATGGGGAGACCAAAATGACCAGCGGGAAATCTTAGTTTCTAGTTCAGCGAAATCATTCTGCTTCCTGGAATAAGCCTTCCTCATGCTGGAACTAAGACTCCTAGGCAAGCAGAGCCTTAAATCACAGAAGCAGGAAGAAGAGATTTTGCTGTAGCTACATCAGCCTTGATGAGTGGGGGTGCATGTTGCTGAGCCCATGCATGACCTACACCCCTGCCACCACGGCCACTCTGTGCGTGGGCCCATTGGGCAATGACAGGGCAGGCTGAGGAAGGAGGATGGCCACTATCTCCAGCACAGGTCATCCTAGCCACTCCATTGTTACAGTGGCCAGGAGGTCACTTTGTGGTGAGCATTTACATGGAATACAACCATTCTCCATCCCATGCCCATGTGGAGAGGTTGATCCATGCCTCTTCCCCAGACACCTGTGTCACCAATTTTCAGTCAGGTTCCTGACCTTCGGCTACAGCCCGTGCATCCGTAGACAATCCCATAGTCGGCCACTTCTCTTGCCTGGCACAGCGTACTACCAGGTGCTCTGCCCAAAGTTCCACCCATTGTGAAGCTTTTCCTTCACCACTGTCTTTCAGGGATGGCCCAGAAGGGGCTGTGGTGCTGCAGCTCAGCTCCTGAGTATTCTGTTCGCATCTCATTTCCTCACTGTGCAGTGACATGAGATCTTCCAGCTCCTCCTGACTAGTGCTCTCTGCAGCCTCTGCTGCGCCATGACTGCGTAGCTGTTCTTCATCCCTGGAGGAGGCGTGCGTGGGCTGTGAGGTCAGGAACATCCTGAGGCACTACTTTCTTGGTGCTCTTGTCTTCAGCCAATTTATTAACAAGGTCTGCTGCCGTGGTCTTAAGTCCTTGATCGTCTCTTATATCTCAGGAAGTTTAGTTTTGTCCTAAGACCCAGCTGATCTTGAGCTCACTGCGCAGCCCAGGCTGGCCTCACATTCACAGAGATCTGCGGGCCTCCAACTCAGGAGTGCTGAGCTTGCAGGTGTGCATCACCATACCTGACCTTTCAGGCTCTTTTTATTGTTTATATTATTATACTCACAGAACGGAAGCACAAGCTGGAGAGAAAGCGTAGCGGTTTACACATTAGGCTCTACAGCGCAAGTTCGTAGGTTCGAGTCTCAGGGCCGCCACTAGGGCAAGCATTAGGGCTAGGCTAGGTTAGACTAGGGCTAAGTTAGGTTAGGGCTAGGCTAGGTCAGGGCTAGGCTAGGGTTAGCGTTAGGGACCCCCGAAGGTGGAGGGTGGGTGTGGGGGAGATTTTGTGGCCGGAGAGATGGCTCAGTAGAATAAGCGCTTCCCTGGCAAGCTCAAGGGCTTGAGTTCAATCCCTGTTTCCACCAAAAAAAAAAAAAAAAGAGAGAGAGAGAGAAAGAAAGAAAGAAAAGAAGTACAATGTTTGTATGGCTGACTTCAAAAATCTCTGCCGAAATACCTAAGGCTTTGAATATATTTCCTGATAGTAATGATTTGTGGCCTTTTTTTTTGGTCTTTTTGAGACAGGGTCTCTCTCTCCCTATAGTTCAGGCTGACCTTGAACTCACTATATAGCCCAAACTGGCAAGTGTTCTCCTACCTTAGCCTTCAAGTGCTGGGATTACAGGTGTGTAGCACCACACCCGGCTACCAGAATGCTTTGATATTTATGTCATGAGATTATGAGTGAAGATACTACAGAGGCCATTAACTGGTAAAATCAGAAGACCAGGCATTGTGGCAACAGAAGATGAGAGTCAAG
>NW_004524619.1:5797971-5799345 GCF_000260255.1 Octodon degus
GTGTTAGTTATTGAAACTGTCCTACCGATTTGATTTGAAACTGTCTCATTGCTATCTGTTTATCAATAAAATTATGGAAAAAAAGAGTATTCTGCCTAACAGATAGATAATAATTTTAGAAAAAAAATTTTGGGGGACCTGGGGGCTGGCTCAGGCTGCCTTGAAGGCAGGTCTGGTAAGACATGTGGAGCTGGGGATCGAGCCGTGGTCCCCTATGCCTGACCATGTTTTCCCCAGCAAGTGCTTAAACAACTGAGCTAACCTGCAGGCCCCCTGATGTTGGCCAGAGTGTAGGTAAGAGTACTTACATGACTGTCCAAAAATGCTGTTTAACTTACCCAAAGTTTTATTTTTGTCTTTTTGTCTTTTTTACATTTCAGTAAGTATGAACATTTTTTCATCTTACACATTCCATTTGGTTCTTATAAAAGCCCTTCCAGTCATTCCTAGTAATTTTTGCTTGTCCTTGGATATGTTTCAAACATTTAGTTTCTTAAATTTTCATTTGTAGCTGTTCTAGATTTTTTTTTTTTTTTTTTTTGGCGGAACCAGAGATTGAAAGCTGTTCTAGATTCTGACCTGATAACTCTAGCCCCGCCTGAATTCCTCTGGATCTGTCATTAGTTAGATGTAGACTCAAGTGCTAAGATGTAGACTCAAGACAGAGATTCCGGGGCTGGTGAGATGGTTCAGTGGTCTAAAGCACCTACTTAGAACAAGCTCAGCAAAGCACAGGGACCGCAGTTCAGTCCCCCAGCACCACATGCCAGCCAGCCCCGCCCCCTGGTGGGCTGAGCCGGCCACACACACACACACACACACACACACACACACATAAATAAAATAAAATAAAAAAAAGACAGAGATTCCAGGTGCCAGGATGGACACCCACCCTCTGCCTGAGAAGGTAGTCCAGTGCTGCTGTGGAACGCCCAGCCCCCTCACCAGGGTTCTAAGCTCTTTCCTCTCTTACTGTGTTCCTTCTCCCCTTAACACTTCACCATTTCCAAATTTATTATCCACGTTCTAAACAGTGAAAGAGAGAAAGCAGAAGCCAGGTGTGGCGCTGCGTGCCAGTCATACCAGCACTTGAGAGCTGAGGCAGGAGCTGAGTTCAAGGCCAGCCTGGAGTATGTTTGTGAGACCCTGTCTCAGAAAATCAAAGTGGTGGTAAGGGGAAAAGAAATTTTGACTTTTACTTAGCCATTTTTGGAGCAGTTTCAACATAAGCTGACTAGGCTTGTTTTATTTTATTTTTTTAATTTTTTTGGCAGAACTGGGGATTGAACTCAGACCCTTGCACTTGCCAGGGAAGCGCTTATTCTATTAAGCTATCTCCCTGGCCCATATTTTTGTCTTATTTTTTTGCTCCGA
>NW_004524619.1:5799954-5801504 GCF_000260255.1 Octodon degus
AAAACTTTGAAAAGAAAAAAAAAAAAAAAGAACTGAGCTAAGGGGCAGGCCCCATTTTTGTCTTTTTGAGACAGCGCTTCAGTATGCAGTTCAGGGTGCCTGGAGCTCACTTTGGAGCCCAGGTTGGTCTCAAACTCACAAAGATCCTCTTGCCTCAGGCTCCCGTGTGCCACCATGCCCAGCTACTGACTTGCTTTTAAACAATCCTTCTGGATGCTGTGTTAACAGAAAGCCATACAGGGTCAAAGGTAGAAGCAGAAATGACTTCTGTAGGAATGCTGTTGTCACTGTCCTTTTCCATGACCCTTTTCTTCTCTTGCCTGTGTTTCTCAATCTCGACATGTCGCTCTTGCCTTACCAGCTGCTCTTCTTCTGGCTCCTCTCTCGCTCCTTTTGTTCCCTAACCTCCCAGTATTAGGGCACCCTGCACCCCATCTCAGACCTTCCTGTGCTAAGCTCTGCTCTGGGTGTTCTCGTGCACATCTGTGGCTCCCTAGACCATGCCTTTGCCAGCCTCAGGCTCACATTCACATATCCGACAGCTACTTGCTGCCCGAACTGGAACATTTTCCCTTTTTTTGTTTGTTTGTTTGTTTGTTTGTTTGTGGCAGAACTGGGGATTGAACTCAGGCCCTTGCACTTTCCAGGGAAGCACTTATTCCACTGAGCCATCTCCCTGGCCCCAACATTTTCACTTCTTCTCAAACTTCTCACCAGCCTCAGCCTCCACACCCCAGTGACAGCACTGCATTGGCTCAACCGAGTAAACAGCCATTCTTCATGCATTTTTCCCTCCATAGCTAACCCTTCTATCCCTGAATCAGCGAGCTGTTTCTTCAAAAATGTGATGTATAGGGGTTGGGGAGATAGCTCAGTGGAATAAGCGCTTCCCTGGCAAGCGCAAGGGCTTGAGTTCAATCCCCGGTTCTGCAAAAACAAAAACACACTCATGTCAAAAGATTTAAGCTTTAAAAAAAAATAAATAAATAAAAAGCTCAAAAAAATCTCAGCACCCTACCTATTTCTTTTACTCACAGAATTGTGGTGAGTTGGTATGTGGCTGGGCTGGGCCAGCCTCACCTGCTGTAGCTACAGAATGGGTTGGGGCCAGTCCATATGCGTCCAATCCTGGGCTCAGGCTAAATAGCACTGTCTACTGCAGGGATGATGTCATGACATCAGAAACCCACCAAGGTGAACCAGTAATCCAGCACGTTCTGAGCCACTGCTCACTTCACCTCCCACTGGCTAACAAAGGTCATGTGGACAAGCTGCTGTTTGCTGTGAAACTACAGCAGGGCCTGAGAATAGGAACCAGTTCCACTGCACAATGAATTGCTCTCTCTCCAAACTTAGTCTTTTATCTAAGGACCCTCATCCCAGGGCCCTAGGCAACTATTTTCACCATTGTATCCCTCCCACCTAGTATAGCTCAGTATGTTGAATAAATAATTGGCAACTGATCTCCCTGGCTCTATTCATTCACCTCTCATGCCTTTCCACATTGCAGCCAGAAGTTTTTTTGTTTTTATTTTTTGCTTTGTGTGTTC
>NW_004524619.1:5802524-5803446 GCF_000260255.1 Octodon degus
CCCCATCTCAGCTTCAGCTAAACTGTCACTTCCTTGAACCAGCCTTCCTTGGCCTCTGACCATATCCTCCTAAAAGACACCCTCCCTCACTCTGTTGTATGGATATTCCTCATTTAATAATCTACCTGTGAGGAGGGTTCAGATCCAGAACCAAGGTGCGCTGTGCGGACCTAGGCCTTGCATTCAGGCATGTGAGCGGCAGGGTGGCTTCTCCTACTTCTCTGTCTGATTCTATGAATGAAAACTCCAGGTTTCTTGGTCAGCATCCTGTCTGCAGTGTGCTCTCCAAAGTGAACACGATTGTGTCAGAGCCGTAGGCTATGGATCTGGATGTTGGGCAGCAAATGTAGCTTACATGTCATTTCGTTTTGACTGAGGCTATTTTATATTATTTATGTTGAGACAGTCTTGCTATTTATTTAGTTCAGGCCAGCCTTAAATTCAGTACCCTTCTTCAGTTTCCCAGGTGCTGGGATTACAGCTGTATACCATTGTATCCAGCCCTCCCGGCACCCTTGATTTTCTATTTTATTTATTTATTTTTTTTTTTAATTTTGAGGTAAGGTCTTACTAAGTTGCCAAGGCTGCCTCAAACTTTTGATCCTCTTTCCTCAGCCCTCAGAGTAGCTGGGATTACAGGCATATGCCACTATACGCCCTGCTGATTGTCTACTCCTGAAAGTCATGCTTTAAGTTAAACATTTCTGTTCTTGGGTCAGGGAGATGGCTCAGTGGAATAAGCACTTCCCTGGCAAGCGCAAAGGCCTGAGTTCAATCCCTGGTTCCGCAAAAAAAAAAAAATTCTATTCTGTAAATTTCCTTTTGTCAAAAGATACTGTAGAAATTAAACTATTGGGGCTGGTAAGATGGCTCAGTGGTCTAAAACACCTACTTAGAACAAGCGTAGCAAAGCACAGGGACC
>NW_004524619.1:5804752-5805898 GCF_000260255.1 Octodon degus
TAGTACTGGGGATCAAATTCAGGACCTTGCATTTGCCAGGCAGGCACCTATGCCACTCAGCTATCTACCCAGCCCACTGTCATTATTTTTGTATGGCTCTGCCCATCTTGTTTATAGAAGTATAACCGCTTTTTGGTACCATATACTAGTCCTGTAATTGCTAATTGCATTACTGTTTTTGTTGTTGTTGTTTGGGGGGTTGTTTGTTTTTGTCTTTTTGAGACAAGATTTCACTATGCAACTCAGCCTGGCCTTGAGCTCACTTTGTACCCCGGGCTGGTCTTGAACTTCCAGCAATCCTCCTGCCTCAGCCTCCAAGTGCTACAATGACAGGCTTGCACTGCCATGCCAGACTTGAACTACTGTTATAGCTACTGTGTCCAGATGTCCCCCCCGGTGTCTCATGGGTCATAGTTTCAGAGGTTGGTGGATCTAGGGCGTATGATGCTGGGATCAAGGGTGCCCCACCTGGGAATGGTGAAATGAAAGCCTGGAAGAAATAAAAGGAAAGGGCAGGCTGTTGCTTCTGCCGCTGCCTTTGCTTACTGTTTGCTGACGTCTTCCCTGCTGTGCTACGAACCATCTCTCCTCTACGATGCCCCTCTGCCATGCCACCCCCCCTTGGAGCCAGCCAGTTGTGGACCAAAACCTCTACAGACGGCGAGCTCAAATAAACCTTTCCTCCCCTAAATCTCAAGTGTTGGGTAATTTGTCTCAGCAACACGAAAAGTAACTAGGACAACTGTATGTTGTAGTTCTATAGTTTCATGTTCTGTGATACATTACAGAACTGGACGTAGAGTTATGCTAATAAAAGCAAAGACATTAAGTTGGAGTTTCCTTTTTTTTTTTTTTTTTGGCAGAACTGGGGATTGAACTCAGGCCCTTGCGCTTGCCAGGGAAAAGCTTATTCTACTGAGCCATCTCCCCAGCCCCTTGGAGTTTCCTTTGACCATCTCTTTGTTCTGAATATTGTAGTTTTGCATAGTGGCAGTACCATAGCCAATGAGTTTTACGTGAGACTTGACTGACTGTTGCTAATTGAATATCATAATATGCACTTCCTCGTTAGTGGCACATTTATATAATGACGTACCCACAGGAGCATTACACAAGGCGCGCCTGTATTGCCATTACCTCTTTTAC
>NW_004524619.1:5806868-5808395 GCF_000260255.1 Octodon degus
TGTTCATTTATAAAATGATGTTAAGTAAATCCAAGTAAAATCAGTTCAAGCTGAATTAAACTATTGGCATATCTTTGTTTAAAAAGACAAGCAGGGAACCACAGCTGCTTCAGCCCCCCTGTGGCCTCCTCATACCCCCCACCTTGGGCAGCAGGCTGTGGGCTGGGGGTCTCTGTGAGGGTTACCCAGGCAGCCCCTGCAGCACCTCCTGCTGACCCCTCTGGCCTGGCTGGCTTGTTCCCTTTCACATGCTAATCCGTGGCTAACACACTAGATAACTTACCTATAATTATTGTTTGTTGCCTGTCTGACACCCCCCATACTGCACTGTACCACTGAGAGCTTCATGAGGCCAAGAATCTTGTTCACTTTTTCTGGTACGTAATGGGTTCTCCATCCTTTTTGAAATGAATGAATGAATGAATGAATGAATGTGTCAAAGTAGCGAAACAATTCTGGGAAGGCGCAGCATCCTTTGTCATCCTTCCCAGATAAAGTCACCCCCACACGTATTGTAGCCCAAGTCTCAAGGCCCTGCATACAGAGTCTCCTTGAGATGTGAATGTTTATCTGTTTGTTCATCCACAAAATGATGTCACATGTAAATTTATAAACCCACCCTTCTGTGTACCTGTTCACAGTGCATGTGTGAGGCCCTTTGTTCACCCCAGAGCATACATAAGAGTGAATTTAACTTTGTACTGTGGCATCATGATAGGATAAAATAGGATGGAGCTGAACTCTACACTCTAGGGCTGTTTTCTGTATGTACCACTTTTCTTTCCTACAGAAAAGGCCAGAAGTCATTTAAATGAATGACCACTTAATTTATCCTCAAGACAGTACTGGAAGAAGAGGAAAACAGTACAAGAACCACAGCTCTCTTTCCAGGCGTCCTCGTGAGAGTGACATTGTCACCTGGAAATTAACTATTTCCTAAAGATCATCCAACTTTTGGATGATTATCCAAAATGCTTCATTGTGGGAGCAGACAATGTGGGCTCCAAGCAGATGCAACAGATCCGAATGTCCCTCCGAGGGAAGGCCGTGGTGTGAATGGGCAAGAATACTATGATGCGCAAGGCCATCCAAGGACATCTGGAAAAACAACCCAGCTCTGGAGAAACTGTTGCCTCATATCCGGGGGAATGTGGGCTTTGTGTTCACCAAGGAGGACCTCACTGAGATCAGGGATATGCTGCTAGCCAATAAGGTGCCTGCTGCTGCCCGTGCAGGTGCCGTTGCACCATGTGAAGTCACCGTGTCTGCCCAGAACACTGGTCTGGGGCCTGAGAAGACCTCTTTCTTCCAGGCTCTGGGCATCACCACTAAAATCTGCAGGGGCACTATTGAAATCCTTAGTGATGACCAGCTGATTAAGACTGGGGACAAAGTGGGTGCCAGCGAGGCAACTCTCCTGAACATGTTGCACATCTCTCCATTCTCCTTTGGGCTGATCACCCAGCAAGTGTTTGACAATGGAAGCATCTACAACCCACAAGTCCTTGACATTACAGAGGAAACTGC
>NW_004524619.1:5808495-5810241 GCF_000260255.1 Octodon degus
GCAGCCACCACTGCTACTCCTGCTGCTGCAGCTGCCCCAGCCAAGGTGGAAACCAAGGAAGAGTCGGAGGAGTAAGATGAGGATATGGGATTTGGTCTCTTTGATTGATCATCAAAAAGCAAACTATTCAGCTTGCCTAATAAAGGCATAATTCTCTTTCAAAAAAAAAAGAAAAAGAAAAAGAAAAAAAGAACCACAGCTATTACACCTTTCTAGACTAATAGCCACCTCAAAACCTTCCCAATTAGCATCTATATTTTTTCATTTCAATTTTTTTGTATTTAATACAGGGTCTACAGGGTCTCACTACACAGATCGGACTCGTGATTGTTAGGTTTTCGACGGTGACACAGCAGAGAAACAGGCAGAAGGAAAAAGAGAAAGGGGCTTTATTATAGAGGGAAAGGGGCTTCATTATCTTGGAGGACACGGAGAGAATTTGGGGAGGATAAAGAATTCTCTGGATTGGAACAAAGGGAGGCTGAGTGAAGCTTTTATGACCTTTTACCAGGGGTGCAGTTTGAAGGGGATGTTTAGATATTTTTGAGGAGCTGACTGGGACCTTCTGTGAGGTGGCGGGAAAGGGGAAAGGAAATTGCACCTGGACTGGGTTGGAGAAGAAGGGAGGTGGTCTCTGGGAAGGTGAGCTGTTGTTTTAAGGGCTTCAGCCATACTGGATGGCTACCACAGTAATTCAGCAGTTCATACTAGGGCCAGAACCCATCAGTGATCCTTCTCTTTTCAGACTTCCAAGCACTGGGATTACATGTGCACGCCCCCATGCCCAGTCTCAGTTGCTGTCTCAGTGCATCCCGGGTGGGGCCAGCACAGCAGGCCAGGGATCGAATCTCTGACCCCTGTGTCTGCCTAAACAGGCGCTTTAATCTGCTCAGCTATCCGCTGGCCCTTACATTTTTTTTTTTTTTTCATTTCAAATTTTCATAGTGATACAGGGAGGAAAAACCGGTCTCAGGTGGGTGACCTCCAAACAATATAGGGAACCTCCAAATGACATAGGGAAAAAATGATCTCTGGACCTGACCTGCACAAGTTTTGTGTTCTCTAAAACCGAAGAATTAATTTTAGGAACAAACGGAAGTTATGAGCAGAATATATTTATTGAGAGAAAGAAAGCTCCTATCTGAGAGAGGAATAGGAGGGGGGCCTAGTGGGTAGTTCCCCCAGGAAGTTGTCTCTTGCAGGGACTTTTATAGAGGAAAGCCATGCGGTGAGGTGGGTCTAAGGTGGTGGAGAAGACATGGGAACTTGCTTAGCTGGGCATGAGGTTGGACAAAACTATGGTCAACCAATGAGATTACAAGCACCATTGCTCAGGTAAAATTGATTAAATCCAGTATCAAATGGGAAAGCAAGTCATGTAGCAAGCGGGCACGAATAAATGGGCATGGGTACAGGACAGGGTCTCTTCCTGTTGGGGGTTGGGCTAGTGACTCATTTGGGCTTTTTCAAGTTGATTGATACTATTTAGGATATTAATCCCTAATGCCCATCCCTAGGGAAGTATGTAGCTGTGCTTCCTCTTTTTGTCTTGATCTTGAGGTCTGTCCCATATGGGAGTGTCTGTCTCTTCCAAGTTGCAAAGTCACCTTGTCTTCCATCTTGTCTCCTTGAGGGCCTGACCCTGTCTAACTGCCTATAATATTTCTATCTAACTCGGCTGCCTACAACAAAAAGATCATGATATTAAAATATTCTGTTCTTAGTCTTTTTTTTTTTTTTTTTTTT
>NW_004524619.1:5810412-5814188 GCF_000260255.1 Octodon degus
ACCCAGTTATTTTTTTCTTACAGGTCCAATCACCATCATGAAATCACCCAATCCCAATTCTTCAAAAGATCGACAGGGTTGCTAAGATTTAACTCACTGGTAGATCATGTGCTTAGCATTCTGGAGGGCCTAGGTCGGATCATCCACACCAAAATAAAAGAGCAGCAGAGGAAAATGTTTCTTTAGAAAGTACAGTTAAGGGCCAGCCAGATAATTCAGCGGACTAAAGCACCGGCTCAGGCAGGCGCTGAGACCAGGGGCCCTGCCCCCAGGGCGCTGAGATGGCAACTGAGACTGGACATGGTGGTGCACACCTGTAATCCCAGTGCTGGGAGGCTGAAAACAGGAGGATCACTGTGAGTCCAGTCTGTGTAGTGAGACCCTGTAGACCCCGTACTAACTACATTTAAAAAAAAAAAAGAAAAAGAAAAAAAGAAAAGGAAGTAGAGTTAAACTGTGAGTGTTGGCACTCCAGGAGGCTGAGGTAGTGTTGTAAGCAGCTGAATTAGAAATATTATAGGCAGCCAGACAGGGCCAGGCCCTCAAGGAGACAAGATGGAAGACAAGGTGACTTTGCAACTTGGAAGAGTCAGACACTCCCATATGGGCCACACCTCAAGACCAAGACAAAAAGAGGAAGCACGGCTACATCCTTCCCTAGGGATGGGCATCAGGGATTGATATCCTAAACAGTATCAATCAACTTGAAAGAGCCCAAATGAGTCACTAGCCCAACCCCCAACAGGAAGAGACCCTGTTCCGTATTGGTGCCCCCTTGCTATGTGACTTGCTTTCCCATTTGTTACTGGATTTAATCAATTTTACCTGAGCAGTGGTGCTTGTAATCTCATTGGCTGACCATAGTTCTGTCCCACCTCATGCCCACCTAAGCGAGTTCCCTCGTTCTCTACCACCTTAGACCCACCTCACTACATGGTTTTCCTCTATAAAAGTCTCTGGAAGAGACAGCCTCCCAGGGACCACTTGCACAGGGGTCCCCTCCTGACCCTCTCTTGGACAGGAGCTTTCTTTCCCCCAATAAATATACTCTGCTCATAACTTCCACTTGTTCCTAGAATTCATTCTTTAGTTTTAGAGAACACAAACTCATCCCAGGTACCTTTCAGGTCAGGAGTTTCATTTTCCCCTATATCATTTGGAGGTCATCCACCCTAGATCATTTGTTCCCTGTCTCAGTAGAAGGATTGCAAGTTCAAGAGTCCAGCCTGGGCAGGTTAGCAACTTTGCAAAACCTTGTCTCAAAATAAAAACAAAAAATGGGCTGGGGATGCAGCTCATTATGAAGCTTATGGGATCGACCCTCAGTACAACAAAAAGTACAGTGAGCTGAGGGCTGGGTCAGCTCTGTGGTAGAGCCTTGTCTAGCTCGCTCAAGGCCCTACGTTCTCTTCCCAGCATCTAAGAACAAAACACAACAAAATAAAACACACATACACTGTTGATGTTTCCCTTAAAACAAATGTGTTAGAGAAATTACATTCTTTAGTTTGAATAGTTGTACATTAAAACGCTTGGAGGTAGTTACATAGGAATCTTTTATATAAGCTCGTATCGCTCTCATTTAAAAGAAAAGATGAAGGAAAGGAATTAGCCCAATAATTATTTAAAATACTTGGTGCAACTGTTCCTATGAATTAATCTGGGCACTTAGAAGACAATTACACTCAGTGTGAATAACACTGCCAACCTTTTCCAGTATGCTGCGCACCAAACACAATTGTATTCTCACTGACAACATTCGCTATTACATATGCATATGAAAAACGGGCATTTTCATCAGAATTACTGTAATAGCATTAAGAGATTATTTTTTTCCCAATTTCCTGGGAAGGAAATTTACTTAAATTAGATTATTTATGACTTGACTGCTCCGCTATCTTGCCTGTATGTTTAGGTAACTGGAGTCCATGAAAGTATAAACTTCAGACTAGAAATCATGATTTTATACATTAATGGTTCCAAATAAAGGAGGAGGGCCACGTTCGTGCATCACTTCTTTCAGGAAAGTTAAGTCTGTGTTCTGCTTAGAAGAGATAACAGTGTTTGTCCCTGTAGGTGGCCCCCCTGGTGTAGCCATTAGTTGCTAATTACTTACAAACAAATAAACAATTAACTCCTTAAGCTGCTGGCTGGCCAAGTGTTCATTGACATGCTAAAACTTTCTAAAACAGGATTTTAATTAGTGACATGCTAAATCCAGCCCCCTTGTCAGCAGAGCTATAAGGTGAACTCAGAAGACCCCACCCCTGCACTCGCGGGACCGAGGTGGCAGAAAGACCAGAGCTCTCGCTGCCAGCCCAAGGAAGGATGTCTCCCGGCCTGCAGCAAGGGGCCCAGCTGAGGGAAGGCAAACCCGCACCCTGCTCCTTTTCCATCGAGCGCATCTTAGGACTGGACCAGAAGAAGGACGGGGTGGCGCCGCTGAAGCCTCACAGGCCCTGGGCAGATGCCTGCAGCTCCTCAGGTAGCCAGCACTTCATGTTTAAACGCTTTGAAATTTTATGTGAATGTCTAGTTTGTTCTTTGTTCTACGCTGCATAGAGTTAAGAGGCAAAAACGGTTTCATTAAATTACTTAACCAGGACTAAGCAGCTCGTAGGACGTTTAGTATATCCTGTGGGAAATAAAGTCTAATTGCCTTAGATCAGGGTGGAAAATAAGTTCCGAGGGAATGCCAGAGACCTGCATTGATTTCAGAAAGTTCTCTGTAGTTGACACTCTCCAAAATGTAAAAATAAAATAAAAACGCTTTCTGTATCAAGGCAGGATTTTCATTTTTGTTTGGCTTTTGGTTGTGAGTTTGATGAGCGGAATCCAGAAGGATTCCAGTAGAAAAGTTGCTGAAATTACTTCTTACAACAATTTTTGGAACATAGGACTGGCTGGTTAAGGTCGGGTTATTTTCCTGATTTTAGGGAAAGATGGTAACCTGTGTCTACCCGCCCCGAGTCTGCCTAGCACAGTGGATCACCCAGGGACAGAAGAAAGAGTTTTAAACCGTGAACATTACCTCTCAACCTCGGAAAGACTAGCCTTGAAAAGAGAGATGAGTTGGTGCAGAGGACGAAGACCAAGAACTGCGTTTACTCAAAACCAGGTGAGAAGGGTTTTGCAACTTCATGGAAAGGTGGAGGCTGTAACCGATGCCCTGCTGAGCAAAAGCCCATTCCCTGTGGGACTGCAGTTTGAAGCTATAGTAAGGAGACCGTGGATTATCATATTTTAACAGTTTCTGGGTAATCTCTTAAAAGGCATTGAGATTAATAGCCCAAGGCCTAAATGCAATTATTTAGTTATATAAGTTGAAGCCCATTTTTGGCGACATATGGGAGATCAACATTTTTAAAAATTGTTTTCTTACTCTAGATTGAAGTATTGGAAAATGTCTTTAGAGTAAACTGCTATCCTGGCATTGATATCCGAGAAGACTTAGCTCAAAAACTAAATCTAGAGGAAGACAGAATCCAGGTAATTTTCAATCTGGTTGTTACTATTGATGACTGAAATATTAAGAATAATAAAATAGTTTTTCTGAGACCTATTTTGTTTTGCCTTCATTTTAGATTTGGTTCCAAAACCGGCGGGCAAAGCTGAAAAGGTCCCACAGAGAATCACAGTTTTTAATGGCAAAAAAAAATTTCAAAGCAAATCTCCTGGAATAGATAGAGGAAAACTAAACCTGGGGAACTATCTTTCAATCGCAGAATGTGAAGAATCAATAGAAATATCAAGGGTTTAAAATGTGATGTTTTCTT
>NW_004524619.1:5814388-5819689 GCF_000260255.1 Octodon degus
AAAAGCAGCTATTTTTAAGTAAATAAAGTTAATTTAATAAGTCAATATGCTAAACTCAATAAACTCATGACTTCCCATAAGCTCAATTCCATTTCCAAAGTACTTCAAGTAAAATAATCTGGAAAAGAAGAGTACAGTTTACTTCAGTTAGCTTCCATCGAGCACATTTTCAAATCTTGATTATGTTTTACTATATTGTAGAATATGATTTATTTGGGAATCTTCAGTTTTTATTGTTTTATGGAATAAATCTTCATATATCAAAACAAAGCTTCTGGCAAGCCAGTTTCTAGTTTGTTTATTTTTTTAAGAGAAATCCTGCCGACTAGTGATATAAAAACATTATTTTTCATATTCACAGCACTGCAATTACACTACACAAAAGATTTAAGCTGCAAATAAATGCAACCTTGTTAAAATAGTTTTTTCTAGTTCCTCTAATGTGTTCTACTTTCATTCCTTGAAGTGGTGATGATAATCTGCATAGCTCTATTTCCAATGTAATGATGTCTAACCAACGATACATTTTATGATGCTATTACATTACCTGAGAAGTGGGATAAAACTGACTCACCTTTTGAATGGTCACCAGAAATAATCATGACACTTTCTAAGCAAAAACATACAGAAGTGAGCTGGGGAGATGGCTCAGTGGAATAAATGCTTCCCTGGCAAGCGCAAGGGCCTGAGTTCAATCCCTGGTTCCACCAAAAAGAAAAAGAAAAAAAAAAAAAAAAAACCATACAGAAGTAAAGCAAAATCCCTGCACTCCTGATCCTTCAGAGATGACCACTCTTCATACCCGCAAGAGCATGTCTGTATGTATATGCACATGCACGTATATGTGTTGCTTTTGCTATTATTTGTTTTAAACATGGTGACATTTGATAACCTGTCTTCTATCTTGCCAGGCCAGAATTACAATTTTCTCCTTAATATCTGCTGAACTGAAGGTAATATTTCAAACCATGTACAGACCAAGAACCTGTTCCACAATCCGAGTATTAATTTAAATGCTTTTCAAATACTACTTTTCACAAAATCCATTTTTAAAAAGACATAAGTGGGCTGGTGAGATGGCTCGGTGGTCTAAAGCACCTACTTAGAACAAGCTAAGCCAAGCGAAGCACAGGGACTGCGGTTCAATCCCCCAGCACCACATGCCAGCCAGCCCCGCCCCCTGGTGGGCTGAGCTGGCCACACACAGACACTAAATAAATAAATATTAAAAAAAATAAATAAAAAAAAAATAAAAAGACATAAGTTTCTCTAGGATGTAGAATATATATACAATTAAATTTAATTTCCTGCCCCATGAGGAGTACAAGGATTCTGGATAAAATTATAGAATCTAGGAAAAAATGAAACAGTATCGCAGACATTGATCAGCGGTAATAGTGCACCTATTTTTTTAAGTTCTAGAAACTGTTCACTCCTATAAAAAAGTGGTGAGTAAGCTCATAATATATGAGAATATTTAAGAACCAAGATAATGCACAAGATCACTACTATAGTTTGCCTAATACCATGTCCAAAGAACTAAAAGGCTGATCTGCTTAAAGAAAATACTGAATCAGTAACATTTAAAAAATAATTTAAAAAATTATAATTGCTAATAACCTGGGGAGAATATAATAATTTTCAAGGAAAAACTGGCCTGTAACTTTGAAGGGAAAAAAGTCAAGCAAAATGGAAATGAAAACCTGCCTCAGAATTCTCTTTCTCTCAAAACACACAGGCTCTAATCCACAGATTAGAGCTCTGCTCCTGGTAATTCCAGGCCTTTGTCTCCGTTAATGCCCAAGACAAGGTGAACGGTAGTAACAAATCAAACTAATGCAGTCAGGTTAATACCTAGAGCATCTCTATTATCTGGCAACCGCCTAACTAAGGTGACTTGGTCTCCCATAATGGCATTTGTCTCTTGTGAAGCCAGCCCGCCGGCCCATCACGCAGAGCTCAGATGGAAACAATGGCTGTGTGCGCTGATGGTCAACTTCCCAGCTAATCGCTGTTAACAGCCGCTCACCGCCTGCTTCTTAGCACACATCCCGCGAGTGGCATAAATTTCCCATTACCAAACCCAACACACCACCATCAACCTGGGTCTCATACCCACTTCTAAAGGTGGGGAGATGCGACTGCTCTGCGGACTTGATGTAAAACCTAAGTCGCCAGGACATACAGGGATGTGGTGTTTGCATTTCTTAGGAATAAAAGTTTCCACACGCTTTTAGCTAAATTCGGTGCGTACTGTTACTCCCTTGTCTCCTCTGTTGCCGCAACAGCAGTCCAAGCCAAGTGGCTCTTTTTTTTTGTGATATGCAGCACATACATTCCTCATGGGGAACTGGCTCGTATATATGATGGATTAACCAATGGGTGATTTGTAACACCCAGCTGAACTGAATCAGCATGGCACGGGGTGTGGAAGAGACCCTCCTGAAGATTGCTCAACAGCATAAAAGGACACCTGGAAGGGAAGATGGTACGCTGTTGATCCTCCTGGAGGAGCGTGCTGCGCTGGCTTTCCTATATGAACTCAGCCATTCTCATCATCTGAGGCGCCTCAATCCTTGCTGTTGCTGAGGATGACTGTGATTCTTTCCGGGGAGCTCTAGTTCCTTACCTTGAGCAGCACTGCCTGGCTCTAGTGCAGATCCTTCATCCGCTGATGCAGACTTGCATGAGACATCGGCTCTATGCCTCCAGGGGGACTCATGCAGGACATTGCCGGGGGATCCAGGCCCTCCACTGGATTCTTTGGGTCTCTAGTGTGTGGGCAGATCTCTCGCACTCTTCCACATTTGACTCTTTGGGTGAATAGTATAATCCTATAAATTATGTGTCCTATATTGAATTGTTTTCTGTGTAAACCCTAGCCACATGGGGCCAGGGAGATGGCTCAATAGAATAAGCACTTGCCTGGCAAGCACAAGGGCCTGAGTTCAATCCCTGGTTCTGCCAAAAAATAAAAATAAACAACAATGTCCACAACAATATATATGGGGAATCTTAATTTATTTTCTTCTTTTTTTTTTTTTAATTTGGTACAAGGACTCACTAGGCAACTGGGATTGGTAGTGATCTGCCTGTTTTCTGCCTCCCCATCACTTCACAGACGTACACCACCATGCCCATACTCAGTCACCAGGGGCAGGGCCAGCAGCATGCAGGGCAGGGTTCAAACCTGGTCCCTGAACTTGCCAAAGCAGGAGCTTAGTCCACTGCGCTATCTTGCAGGCCCAGGGCATCTCAGTTCTTAGCATTTCCCCTTTCCCTCCCTTCCCTTCTGTCTTCCCCCACCCCCAGATTCCACCTCTGTCTCCACAAAGTCCACTCCTCTTGTCTCCTATCATCTGTCTTTAATTTGGGGGTGTCCTCACTCCATTCTCTGTTAGACTTGCCTCTTCTCATTTTTCTCCCTTATTTTATTTTCACCTTTTTTCCTTTCCCCTGCTAATTAGTCTTGCCAAGTGTATTCATTGGTATCAAAAGGCTTTACTGAACCCCACAGATGAATCTCTACAAGTGAACCTCCAAACTAAAAATGCTACTGTAGGCTGGCCAAATAGCTCAGTGGATTAAAGCGCCTGCAAACAGGCCCAGGGATTAGGGGTTCGATCCCCAGGCCTGCTGTGCCAGCCCCGCCCCTGGGACACTCTGAGGTGGCAATTGACACTGGGCATGGTAGCACGCGCCTGTAATCCCAGCACTTGGAAGGCTGTAAACAGGAGGATCACTATGAGTCCAGTCTAGTACTGAGACCCTGAACACCCTGTAGACTCTTCCCCAAAATACAAAAAAAAAAAAGCTACTGTAACCAGGTCTGGTGGTGCATACCCATAATCCCAGTACTCAGGAGGACTGTTGGGAGTTCAAGACCAACCTGGGCTACATAGCTCAAATCCTGAACTGTATAGTGAGACTCTGTCTCAAAAAGACACCAAAGTTCTAACGGTGTTTGTAAATAGGATATCATGTCTGCATGTCCGCATCTTGTACAGCAATTCACCAGTAGGAAGAATGTGTGCAATGTGTTAATTATTGAATCTGTCCTACCAATTTGGTTTGAAAAAAAAAAAGATCAATCAATATGTATTAAATAAATGAATGATTAAAAACAAGACAACAAAATAAGAAAAAAAAGTTACTGTATAGCTTCTGATTAGGGGCTGGGGTGATAGCTCAGTATAATAAGTGCTTGCCTGGCAATCTCTAAGGGCCTGAGTTCAATCCCCACTTTAAAAAAAAAAAAAAAGGGCTGGTGAGATGGCTCAGTGGTCTAAAGCACCTACTTAGAACAAGCTCAGCAAAGCGCAGGGACCGCGGTTCAATCCCCCAGCACCACATGCCTGCCAGCCCCGCCGCCAGGTGGGCTGAGCTGGCCACACATACACAAAAATAAATAAATAAAAAATAAAAATACATTTTTTAAAAATCACCCACATTTAGGAACTTACTGTCTGTTTTCTTTCTCCAGCTGTCCTTGGATATCTGCTTCAATTAGCAGTTATGCTAAGAATGACATCATATCTATGTCCTATTGTCCACTACATAAAAGTTGCAAATAACCATGTACCTGCATAGCTGCTGTGCTTCTAGCCTGGTATCCAACTGGAGAAACGTAAAGCTGAACTGAGCTCGGCTTGCCGCCTGGAGCAAAGCCCAGCGGAGCCCGGCTACACTCCACCGGATCCCAGCTGACCCACAAGTCAACCTCTCAGTTTAAGGGCTTATAAAAACGTTACTGCTACAGCTACCAAAAGTGGTTCAGGTTCTCTTATTGATGTGTATCAGTTCTTTGCATGGTAGACATTTGATTAGCGTATTTCCATTTCTTACAATTTGCTTTTAAATGTTATAGTTTTTAAGCATAAGAATTTAAGTTGGGTTTTTTTGTTTTTGTTTTCGGGTTTTTTTTTTCCCGGAACCAAGGATTGAACTCAGACCCTTACGCTTGCCAGGGAAGCACTTATTCTACTGAGCCATCTCCCCAGCCCCCTTAAGTATTTTTAATTAAGGCTATCTTTCCCTCTGTGATTTGTCTTCCACTGCTTTATCTGACACTTGCCATTTTTGCAGTCACCTAGTATCTTGGTAGCTTATCTCTATTATTTACACATATTTACTACATTTTTTTGGCCCTGCAGTTTCCTTTTGCATAAAGAAAAGAATGACCAGAACCATCTTCCTCACCAAATTACAAAGCGAAAAGGTAATTATGCTAGTAATAAAAATAGTACCACCACTTATTCTGGCTGCTCCAGACTGAATGTTTATGTCCTCCTAGAATTCGTA
>NW_004524619.1:5821644-5822827 GCF_000260255.1 Octodon degus
GGTCAGGCTTGGGAGACAGAAGAGCTGGTGCTGCCGGGAAAGGTCAGAGGTCACCTCTTGGCAGAACTCCCTCTTGCTTGGAGGAGGCCAGTTTTTTTGTTATTCTGTTTAAGACTTCAGCTGATCGGATGAGGCCACACACAGAGGGGTAATATGTTCTACTTACAGTCTTTTGGTTCAAAGATTAACTCATAAAAACACCCTCAGGAGTCATCCAAAATAATGTTTGACCAAAGCTCCAGGGAATGTGGACCAGCTAAGCTGACACATATAATTAACCATCACAGTATACTAACAACCACTCAACTGTACACTTTTTTTTTTTTAAATTTTATTTATTTATTTATTTGTGTGTGTGTGGCCAGCTCAGCCCACCAGGGGCGGGGCTGGCTGGCATGCGGTGCTGGGGGATTGAACCGCGGTCCCTGATGCTTTGCTAAGCTTGTTCTAAGTAGGTGCTTTAGACCACTGAGCCATCTCACCAGCCCCTCAACTGTACACTTTGAAAGAATGAATTTTATGGTATGTAAATTATATCTCAAAAAAAAATTTTTTAAGGTGAAAAGACTTGTAATTCCAGCACTTGGGTGGCTGAGGCAGGAGGTTGGCTATGAGTATGAGGCCAGCCTGGGCTACATAGTAAATTCTAGGCCAGCCTGACCTCTGTAATGAGATAATCTTAAAAAAAAAAAAAAGATAAAAGGAATCTTGGTTGATCCAAGCAGTTATTATAGGGAAGTTACTATCTGCGAAAGGGATAAGCATAAGAGGGAGAAAACTAGGGTTCTGAAGATCTGCTGAAAAGGAAGAGGACAGCCAGTGCATTCGTAATTTCAGCTATTCAGGAGGCTGAGGCAGGAGGATCAAAAATTTGAGGTCAACTTGGGCAACTTAGTGAGTCCCTATCTCTAAATAATAAAATAAAAAAAATTTTTAAAAGGCTGTGCCTGGGAGAATTATATTAATTTTCTTATTAAGATGCTTGTATAGGGCCTGGGGAGATGGCTCAGTGGAATAAGTGCTTCTCTGGCAAGCGCAAGGGCCTGAGTTCAATCACTGATTCTGCAAAAAAAAAAAAGATGCTTGTATTGAGTTTATGTATTTAAAGTGATTATTGCTTCTCAGTCTTTTGGTTAAGATCAAGAGTAAGGGGCCGGGGAGATGGCTCAGTGGATTAAGCGCT
>NW_004524619.1:5837881-5839068 GCF_000260255.1 Octodon degus
GTGTGTGTGTGTGTGTGTGTGGCCAGCTCAGCCCGCCAGGGGGTGGCCCTGGCTGGCATGTGGTGCTGGGGGATTGAACTGCGGTCCCTGTGCTTTGCTAAGCTTGTTCTAAGCAGGTGCTTTAGACCACTGAGCCATCTCACCAACCCACCATTCCCTTCTTTATCAAACACTCAAGGCCTCCAACGTAGTCTTTTTTTTTTTTTTTTTCTTCAGAACCAGGGATTGAACTCAGGCTCTTGCGCTTGCCAGGCAAGCACTTATTCTACTGAGCTATCTCCCCAGCCCCTCCAACGTAGTCTTTATAGGTTCCCTAGTCCTCTTTCTTGGCCACAGTCTGCAGCATGGCCACAAAGTGCTCAAAGTCCAGTGCCTTCTCATTTATCTCATCATTCTTGGGGTTCCCCAGAACCTTGAGCACCTCAGTGTTGGTAGGGCTCTGGCCCAGGGCCCTCATCACGTCCCCACACTGGCTGTACAGGATCTTGCCATCACCTGTTCTATCAAACAACTGGAAGACCGCCTTAAACTCTGCCATCTGGTCCTCAGTGAAGTCACACATCTTGACTGCTGAGCTCTGCTGGGCCAAATCTTTTCTTATGGCTTTTTACATATGTGCATACACCCACAAAAGCTATATGGTTTGTTTGGTAGTTTTATTTATTTATTTATTAATTAATGTATTTGGTTGTTACAGGGTCTCACTATGCAGCTTGGACTCATAGTGATCCTCCTGTTTTTCAGTCTCCCCAGCACTGGGATTACAGGCATGCGCCACTACACCTGGACTCTGTGGCCGGCTCAGCCAACCCTCGGGACGGAGCTGGCATGGCATATGACGCCGGGGATGGAATCACGGTCCCCGCACTTGCCTAAGCTTACCTAAACAGGCACTTTATTTATTTATTTATTTTTATGTTAATGAGAAAAAAAAAGATAAAATAGCAATGAAGCAGTTTCAAAATAGGTTAGTAGGACCGTTACAATAATTAATACATTGCATATTGTCTTTGCAGTAGTTATTTAAGCAGGCACTTTAGTACGCTGAGCTATCTCACCAGCCCTGGAAGTTTTATTTATTGGTTTTTTGTAAATGATATTATACCATATTTAATATTCTATAGCTACCCACACACATGTCACCAATCTTAGATATTTTTCTAAGCTCTTTATCCAAACAAGCCTGT
>NW_004524619.1:5840358-5841624 GCF_000260255.1 Octodon degus
TGCTCCAGAATGTAGAAATACTGTAAAGATAGCACAAGCACCGGGGGCTGAAGAAGAGCCCAGCGTGAGCCCCTGTGCTGGCGCAGAGTGCAGGCCTGGAGAGGTGAGCCTCGCCGGCATGGTGGAGCTGCTGTGGCACCGGCTGTCAGAACTTGGGGCCACTGCACCCACTGTGGTGCCAGGGTAAGTTGCTCATGCCTCTCATCGGAGCCCTTCTGCTGTAAAGCTGCCCAGGAGATGGTCAGGGAATGCAGTTGGCCACTGGCATCGCCAGCTGCCTTGACCTGAGGAGCTGGGGCTGGACCCTGAGGGCGCACTTGCTGTGCTGCAGGAAGTCGCCAGGCCGGCTCGTCTGCCCTCCTGTGCATGTCTCTCTGTCCCCCTCTACAGGCAACATCTCAGCACAGCGCTAGCTGACAGGAAAATAGGCAAATAGACCAGCTCCACTTTTGCTTATCAGGTAATAGATAAATTTATATTTTTTTTAATTTTTATTTTTGGCGGAACCGGCGATTGAACTCAGCCCTTGCACTTGCTAGGGAAGTGCTTATTCCACTGAGCCATCTCCCCAGCCCCCAATAGATACATTTATATATAAAAGACAATAAATTGATAACTAGTAGACCCCCACCCCCTTGGCTACTCACCTTCCATGTGTTTCCTTTTGCGAACATCATAATTCTTTCTTATTTGAGAGCCTTACTATGTGGTGCAGGCTAGCCTTGAACTTGAAATCCTACTGTCTAAGCCTTCAGTGCCTTGACCGCAGGTGTGCACCACCATGCCTGGTATGGTGGTGCGCATTGAAAGCCCAGGACTCTAGAGGCCGAGGCCAGCCTGGGTTACATAGTGAGTTCAAGGTCAGCCTGGACTATGTAGTGAGACCTTGACTCAAAAACCAAAACAGGGCCCCAGGGGGTAGCTCAGTAGAATAAGCGCTTGCCTGGCAAGCGCAAGGGCCTGAGTTCAATCCCCGGTTCCACCAAAAAAATAAATAAATAAATAAATAAATAAAGATGTTCTCATGTTTTCCCTAAAGTGAGGAGACACATAGTCCCAACAGTCACTGGGACTTTGCCCTTTGGCCCCTTATGTTCATTTATGGTCTCACTGAATATTCTGTTGTCTAGACTATACTAGGCAAGTCATGGTGGTACATGCCTGTAATCCCAGAACTGAGGAGGCTGAGGCAGGACGATTGTGTGGGTTGGAGACCAGCAAGAGCTACAGAGCGAGACTCTGTCTGTGTGTGTGTGTGTGTGTGTG
>NW_004524619.1:5843209-5844366 GCF_000260255.1 Octodon degus
AAAAAAAAAAGTTATTGGAGCGTCTTCTGCACTGGAAAGAGTCTCCAGACCCAGAAGGCAGTGTCCAGCCCCAGAGAAGGCAACACTGCAGGAAGGGGGCGGAGAGAAGCGGGCCAGCCTGGGGAAGGGCAGCCGGGGAGGGCCGGTACATAAAACACTGTTTTAAAAATCATAAAAGGTAAACCATGCTTCGAAAAGGTAAATACTAACTATGTACACACATAAAACTGGGAAGGTGTAACAAGAAAGGAAATGCCACCATTAAACCCGACTTGCTTTATAGATTTTACAGATTGAGCTTACTTTTATATGTTGTAAGAAAAGTGAATGATGTTTTCATTGTGCTTTAACGATGTCACAGTTATATAAACACGGAATATTGATTTCGGTAAAATGATGTCCGTCAGGATCCCAATAAGAAATAGCTCTCCAAGGGGGAATTTGAGGAGAATCTGATAGAAGGGCCTGCACCGGTGGGGTGAAAAGACACCCCAGGAAGGAGGGTGTCGTGGCGTTACTCTCTCACCAAGGCCTGCGGAGAGAGAGGAGGCCAGTTGTACAAAACTGGGGCGAGAGCTAAACAGAGCACACTTGGAACAGCAGGCGAACAGCATCCCAGTAGGGAGACTCCAGGGGTCCCAACTGACCCGGAAACCCAAGGAGAAGGCAGACTATTAGCTTTTCCTTTATTTAATATACTTAGTACAGGGTCTACAGGGTCTCACTACACATATTATACTCATAGTGATTCTCCTGTTTTCAGCCTCCCAAGCACTGGGATTACAGGCGTGTGCCACCATGCCCAGTCTCAATTGCCAGCTCAGTGCGCCCCAGGGGGCGGGGCCGGCACGGCAGGCCTAGGGATGGAACCTGGCCACTGCACTCTGCCTAGACAGGAGCTTTAGAGCTAGGGAGATAGCTCAGCGGTCTAAGCACCTGCTTGGCAAATGCAAGGACCCAGGCTGGGGAGATGGCTCAGTGGAATAAGCGCCTCCCTGGCAAACGCAAGGGCCTGAGTTCAATCCCTGGTTCCATCAAAGCAAGGACTCGAGTTTGATCCCCAGTACCACATACCATGCCGGCACTGGAACCCTGGATGTGCCTATAATCCCAGCACTGGGGAGGCTGAGACAGGAGGATCACTACAAGTCTGAACT
>NW_004524619.1:5848343-5850424 GCF_000260255.1 Octodon degus
GCCTTCTCTAAGTATGACCTGGACCCTGCGCTTAAATCCCTAAGACTGTGCTGTTTGGTTTTAGGGGAATCAAGGGCTGGGTCTGCAGCCGTGCCACAGAGCACTTGCAGGTGGGAGTGACATGGGGGAATGAAACCCCCATCCTGAAAGGCACCTGGACGAGCTCATGTCCTCTAAAACGGAAGAATGAATTTTAGGCTAAGAATGAACAAACAGAAGCTAAGAGCAGAATATTTTCATTGGGGCAAGAAAGCTCCTCTCCGAGAGGAGGACAGAAGGGGGAACGGAGCCGGTTGCCCCCTAAGCTGTGTCTTCCAGGGATAGAGTAACGTCATGTGGTGAGGTGGGTCTAAGGTGGTGGAGAACATGGGAACTCGCTTAGGTGGGCATGAGGTGGGACAAAACTATGGTGGACCGATGAGGTTATAAGCACCATTGCTCAGGTAAAATTGATTAAATCCAGGACTGAATTGGGAAGCTAGGCACATAGCAAGCGGGCAAGAATAAAGAACGGAGGCTTTTCCTGTAGGGGGCGGGGATAGTGACTTTCAGGCGTTCTGAAGGTGAAAGACTCATTTAGAATATCAATCCTGGGTGCCTATCTTTAGGGAGGTATGTGGCTCCATTTGTTTACTCTTTTGTCTTGAGACCTGGCCCACAGCAGGAGTCTGTCTCTGCCACAGTTGCAAAGCCATCGTTTCTTCCCTACTCCTCCTTGAGGGCCTGGCCCTGTCTGCCTGCCTATAATTTAACTCAGCCGCCTGCAACAATGGGACTCCCTTAGGTGGGCACGAGGTGGGGCCAAACTATGGTCAACCAATAAGGTTACAAGCACTATTAGGTAAAATTGATTAAATCAGAATCAAATGGGGAAGTGAGTCACTCAGAAAGCAGGCATGGATACGGAACAAGGTCTTTTCCTGTTGGGATTGGGTGACTCTTTGGGCTCTTTTAGCGTGGTTGGTATCTATTTAGAATATTAATCCCTGACGCCCATCCCTAGGGAAGTATGTGGTGCATTTATTTATTCTTTTACCTTGAGGTCTGAGCAGAAGTGTCTCTCTTCCAAAGTTGCAAATTCACCTTGTCTGCCTCACCCTGTCCTTGAGGGCCGGGCCGCTTCCGACTACTTATAATATTTTTATCTACTTTAGCTGCCCACAACAGGAGGACCCAGGTTCCCCCCCCCCCTTTACAACGGGGCACAGGACCCTGCCTGTCTGCTCCTGCGGGCCTGGCCCACTCACCTCTACATCCCCTACGCCCCTCTGCTGTCCAGCATCATCAGCCCTTTTCAGGTGCTTTAAGTTGCCCCGCTCCCTGTTGCTCCGGGACGTTTGCCAGGCGGTTCCTTCCACCTTCCCAGCTATTTGATTACTCTGGAAGTCTGCATCAGAGTCATTCCTTGTCGCCACTACAAAAACTGATGTCCGGATGGGATGAGTTGCCCTGTCACACGGCTGCTGAGATCCTGTATATTTGGCCCTGCTTGCCTACTGCCCCCTGAACTGAGTACTCCCCCTGACCCCTGGCCTGGGGACTTGGCCCTGACCAGTGTCGCCCACATGCGTACGCACAGACCTCGGACCCGGACCGCGCGCGCCTCCTGGCGGCCGGCGTGGAGACCGCACCACACGCTTCGCTCTCTCCGGGAGAAGAAAAGGAGCTCGGGGGACTCCTGTCTCCTGCTCTTTGGGGCTTCGTCCTGGGATAGCGGCACCGAGTGCAGCAGGTCCGCTCAGTTCTTCCACTCGCCCTCGGGTCTTCTCAGCGCTGCAAGACAAGAAGCCGAGATAAGGTTGAGCCCGAGGCAGGGAGAAGCGGGGGCCTCAGAGAGTCCGGGGCTCAGGTCCCAAGGAGGAGCCCGGCTTGGGTCTGTGCTTGGGCTCTGTGATCACCGACGGATTTCCGCTCGCTAGGGCTGTGATCTCCGTTTGTGAAGGGAGAAAGAGACAACCCTGCACCCTGGGAGAGAGCTGGCTGGAGGGCAGCTGCCTGGCTTCGCGTACTGAAGTCCTGCAACCTCAGCCTCCTGGGAGACCAGGGTGGGGACAGAAAGAAGTTCTTTACCTTTCATGTCT
>NW_004524619.1:5851524-5852896 GCF_000260255.1 Octodon degus
TTTTTTTTTTTTTTGTCCTTTTGAGACATGATCTCACTATGCAGTTCAGGCTGGCCTTGAGCTCACTTTGTAGCCCAGGCTGGTCTTGAATTCACAACTATCTTCCTGTCTCAGCCTCCTGAGTGCTGGGATTACAGAGGTACATCAGTGCATCACCACACCTGACTTCTGGTCCTTTTTACTTGAAGCCCGGCCTTCAGTGCATATGCCTACCGCTATGTGGTCTCTTGCATTGGCTACTCTAGGGCACAGCCCTGTCTTCTTGTAATAGTTCTACCTAATTTTGTTGTCTATAACAGCTCTACTCCCCGGTTTCAGCAGGAGCTGCTTCTGAGGCAACCCCCAGGCCTTCTTCTCGAATAAGCAAGAGAAAACTCGGCCTCTTGGCCTCTGTGGAGGGCTGATGCACAGAGAGGTGGCGGCTTGTGTGGCGTCACAGAGAAAGAGTGCTAGCAGCCGTGTGGCTCAGACCTGGAGACAGGGAGAAGATGAGAGTCTGGAGGAGGCTGCTTGGGGAGGTGGACAGAGGCATACCAGGGATGCTCCACCATGGCTTCATCTCCAAAACCGGATTACAGGTGTGCGTTACCATGCTGGGGTTTGGTGGCTGGCACAGTGTGCCTGTGGACCCAGGGCCAGCATGGCAAGCAGTACTGGGAATTGAACCTGGGTCCCCGAGCTTGCTAGGCAGGTGCTTAGACCACTGAGCTACCACTCCAGCCCCTTATTTCATCTTTTGAATGTTTACATTTAAAAATGTTATCACATTGGGGACAGGGAAATGGCTCTGTAGAATAAGTGCTTCCCTGGCAAGCTCAAGGGCCTAAATTCAATCCCTGGTTCCACAAAAACAAAACAAAACAAAAAAAAAAAAATCACAATAGATGACATATTGGTACTTATTCTCATCAAAATACTCCCCTTTTGCTTCAAACAAGTATACTTTTATAGTTTTTTTTTTTCAAACATTTACTCTATTCCAGTTTGTTTGTTTGCTTATTTTCCCCAATTTATTCATTTTTGAGACAGGGTCTCATTTTGTAGTGCAGGCTGGCCTTCAACTCACTAAGTAGCCCAGTCTGGCCACATGGCTATCCTCCTGCCTCAACCTCCCTAGTTCTGGGACAACAGGGGTATCCCACCACACCTGGCCTGGTTTTATTTTTTTGAGACAGGGTCTTGCAAAACAGGTCACGCTGGCCTTGAACTATGTAGTCCAGGTTGGGCTAGGAACTGAGATAGGATAGAAGTAAAGCTAGGTAAAAAGGAGACAAGGAAATGAAAATTTAGGGCTGGGGAGATGGCTCAGTAGAATAAGTGCTTGCCTGGCAAATGCAAGAGCCTGAGTTCAATCCCTGGTTCTGTCAAAAAA
>NW_004524619.1:5857876-5867037 GCF_000260255.1 Octodon degus
ACCAGGATACTAATGAAACCATCTTTGGAGGAAGTACTTAATATGCATCTTATTTAAAGAAATCCTCCAGTAAGAAATGGAGAATTCACTGCCTTTACTGTGAAGACATTGTAGCTATCTGTCAAATTCCTATGTGCAGCTCACCAACATTCCCTTATTGGAAATACCAGGGTTTCTGAATCATAGTTTTCTTTTTTTGGTGGAACTGGGGATTGAACTCGGACCCTTCGTTTGCTGGGGAAGCATTTATCCTACTGAGCCATCTCCCTAGCCCCTGAATCATAGTTTTAAAAAGGACTTTAAAGTCTTAAAATTCCAGGGCTGGGGAGATAGCTCAGTGGAATAAGTGCTTCCCTGGCAAGTGCAAGGGCCTAAGTTCAATCCTTGGTTCTGAAAAAAAAAAAAAAGTTTTAAAATTCTGAATCTCCTTTGGCTTGCCTCTCTCTCGAGTCCACCCAGGCCATTATTAATGGTTTGCGTCATAGCATCATCTCCATCTTCATAAATCTTCTTTAGAACATTCATTCATCCCTCTCTAGGCTCTGCCTCGGCATCATAGGAGGGCTTTTCTTTCTCTTTGCACTCCTTTTCAACCTGAGTGAAGTATTCCCATTGAGTGTTCTCTGCTTTCTTTCTACACAAGAGAACTGTATCAGTATTGACTTTTTTTTTAACTGCCTTCCACTGAGATGGGTTTCAAGAGATTGTTCACAATCATAGATTAATTCTTCCCATTTAGATTCTTTACCAAAAGATCAAATGACCTCTCTGTAAAATGCACCTAGGCTGGGGAGATAGCTCAGCAGCTTAAGTGCCTGCCTGGCAAGCGCCAGGCCCTGAGTTCAAAGGAAATGTATCTGTACATCCTCAGCAGGAACTTGATGAACTCAAGTTAAGGTCATGCAGATTTTCACAAACTTATCTCACTGATCCCATCATAATTACAGATCTTCACTGTGTATCCTGTTGTGATGGGAGCAACCACAGCAGCTGGTTTTTCGTTGCCAAGAAGTTTTTGTTGCAGCTTATTCTTTATTTCTGTTTCAATCTTGGATTTTCCAGCTGTCAGGGCATCACGTACTCTTCCTAGTAGCCTTTGCCAGCCATGTGTTTACCTCTTTTTTTTTTCTTCTGTATTTAGGAAGGGTCTACAGTGTGTTCAGGGTCTCACTACTAGATTGGATTTGTAGTGATCCTCTTGTTTACAGCCTCCCAAGTGCTGGGATTACAGGCACGCACCACCACACCCAGTGTCAATCACTGTCTCAGCGCTCCGCTGGGCAGGCCTGGGGACTGAACACCACCCACCCCCTGCATCTACCTAAGCAGGCAGCTTTAATCTGCTGAGCTATTTGGCCAGCCCTCTAATGCCTTTACCTCTTCTAGATTACTCTGCAACTCCTCCAAAACGAGACCATGGCCTGCCCTCCATGAAAATTATTGATTTTCTCCTAATTTTTGTTTGGAGTAAACATCATTTGAACAAATCCTTTAGTTTTTTTCTTTTTCTTTTTTTTTTTTTTGGCGGAACCGGGGATTGAACTCAGATCCTTGCGTTTGCCAGTCAAGCGCTTATCCTACTGGGCCATCTCCCCGGCCCCTTTTTCTTTTTCTTTTTAACAAATTCTTTAAATTAAAAAACAAAAATCTCGTCTGGGTAGATAGCTCTGCGGACTAGGCGTCTGCCTAGCAAGCGTCAGGGACCCTGGTTTAATCCCCAGTATCGCCTGCTTTGTGGCCCCGAAACTTGATGGCCCATGCCTGTAATCTTAGCACTGGGGAGGCTGAGGCAGGAGGATCACTACCAGTCAGAGCTTCGTAGCGAGGCCCTGTAACAAATATATATATACATATTTAAATCCCTTAAACCAGATGTGATGTTAGATATTTGTAATCGCAGATCTTAACTGGATTAAGGCAGAAGGCCAGCCTGGGCTACATCAGCTCCTGTGTTAAAAACAGACAAGCCGGGGGCCTGCCCTTTAGCTCAGTTCTTTAAGCGGGCTGCGGGGCAAAAAAAAAAAAACAAAACAAAAAACCCCAAAACCAAAAAACAGACAAGCCCCCCAACGTCAAACAAAACTTTGATTTTTGGAATATGGCATTTGATTTCATTCTTGACAGTGTGC
The DNA here is from genome assembly GCF_000260255.1 of Octodon degus. Taxonomy (NCBI): domain Eukaryota; kingdom Metazoa; phylum Chordata; class Mammalia; order Rodentia; family Octodontidae; genus Octodon; species Octodon degus. The sequence continues at coordinate 5,860,006 of NW_004524619.1, forward strand.
AGGTGGCTTACAACAAGCTTATGGAAGCACACTGAGAGTTACATAGGTAACAGGTAGTGCCAGGGAGCCCGGTGCTCTTGCTTAGCTGTGCCTTAAATGCTTGTGAGGTATTTGCAAAGTGCATGCCAGTAATGCTGTTTTTATAATTTTAAATTTCTTTTTAAGCAAGTGCAAAACGTTTTGTGTCTGTCTGTGAGACAGAGTCTCGCTATGTAGTTCAGCCTGGCCTCGAAATCACAGCAATTCGCCAGGGAGCTGGCTCAGTGGAATAAGTGCTTCCCTGGCAAGTGCAAGGGTCTGAGTTCAATCGCCTGTTCTGCAAAGAAAAAAGAAAACAACAACAACAACGAATCACAGCAATTTTCCTGCCTCATCCTCCCGGGAGCTGGGATTTTGCGCCTGCACCACCACACCGGGTTGAAACAAAACTTTTGAACAGAGGTGACTGCGTTGGTGGGGTCTGCAGCTGCCAGACCCACCGACAGCCTAGCAGAGGCCAAAGAGGTGGGGCCCAGTGGGCGGGCCAGGCTAGAGGGGCGGGGCCGGGACTTCAGAATTGAAGCTGGGGGCGGGTCTCGGAGGAAAGGGGCGGGGCGCGGGCCGGCCGCGCAGGCTCGGTGCGGTCAGCTCGTGCAGCCGTCCCCGCCCGCTCGAGGTGGCCAGCTGCGGGCGACCCGGCGCAGAGCAGGGCCGGGCTGGGCGAGCGCACGGCCATGGCTCCGTGGCTGCAGCTCTGCTCGGTCTTCTTCACTGTCAACGCCTGCCTCAACGGCTCGCAGCTGGCGGTGGCTGCGGGCGGCTCTGGGCGCGCGAGGGGCGCCGACACCTGCGGCTGGCGGGTAAGGCGAGGACCGCGGGTTCCTCGCGGTCTCCGGAGTCGCGGGGCGCACAGGTGCGAGGGCGGCGCTGTGCTGCGCTCCCCGGGCGCGCGTCCGCCGCCTGGCGGGTTTGGGGGCCCTCGACCCTTGGCTTTGTGTTGCTAATGAGGGCGCCAAGGGCCGGGGCCAGTTCCCGAGGGGGGGCGCGGCGCGGCGCCCCACGCTTTGTTCCCGGCCAGAGACCCCGGCTGCGCGTCCTGCCGGCACCCCGGGCTGTGCGGAAGGGGGCGCATCGCGGCGGGCCCTTCTCGGCGTCCTGCAGCCGCAGCCGTGCGAGGGTGCGGGACAGCGGGGCGGGGACCTGGAGCGCCGAGAAGGCGCACCCCCTCGCGGGGTCGCTTTGTTCCCGCGGGCTGGGACCGTCACCCCACTCCCACCGGCCGGCCGGGGGCTCCTGGTTGACAGAAACTTCGCCTCTGCGCTCCTCTTTACTCTTGCGCGTGGTTCCCCCGTCGTCCCCAGCCGCCCGCCCGGAGTTGAGGGTGGTGTTCGCGGCCGGAGCGAGGGGAGTTCGGCCAGGAGCCAAAGACCGGGCCGGAGAAAGGTCCACGCTTCTCCATGAACTTGGGCTCCTCGCCCCGGGACGGGGTCAGCTCTGACGTTGTCTGAGGGACGGGGCCGTGGGGTGGGGTGTGCGGAGAGGGCCTGGGCAGTCCTCGCCTTAGGCAGGCGCTCACGCCTCTGTTCGTGGAGAGATCCCTGTAGCCGGAGACTTGACTTCAGCCCCACTCCTGGGCGCCTAGCGCCTGTTTTCTCAACTGGAAAGTGGGAGATGGAGCACATCCAGCTTCCCCTAGGTCTGGGATGGTTATAGGCTAGTTTGCTTAGGCTAAGACGATCTGCTTCTTCTGGGAGGCTGTAAACTGCCTCGCCGGCCAAGACCTAAGACAGGACGCCCTCTTAGGGGCACGGGCTAGTAGTGCCTGCAGCGCATTTGCCCCCATTTCAGAGAAATGCAGCCCAGAAAACCATGTGTGGACCAAGCAGCAGGGATGCTTAGAGGGAGTAGCGGTATACTTGCTCCCTCCCTCTGCCTTCGTGAATACTATGACCTAAGGCTCTGACACTTCGGATAATGTGATAACATCACTTTTTTTTTTTTTTCCACTGCAGTAAAACATCACTGCTCTTTCATTTTCATTTTTATTTCTTTTTGAGGGTCTTGCTGTGTATTTCTGGCTGGCCCTGAAGTCACTATGTAGCCCAGGCTGGTCTTGAATTTAGGGTGATCTTCCTGCCTCAGCTTCCCCAATGCTGGGATTACAGGCATGTACCACCGTCTGGTTTATATTTTTAATAGATAGTATATTCTTTTGAGGTTGCCTGTTAGAAGTATTTTACACCTAGACTGAATTTGACTTTTGACTAGCTAACAGTATCACAGCCGTCTGCTTCTGAGTTTTCCTGTGACTTCCTCCAGTAGCTGGTCCTATGCAGTTGCCTGACTGGCTTCCTGTTCTCAGCTTGTGAGGTTTGGATGCTGTGGTATGGTAGTGTCCTATAGAGGCCAAGCTGATGGCTTTGTTCTCTGCACCTCTGAGCGTACCATCTCCAGAACTACACCCCTGCAGAACTGGTGCCTCCCAGCCCAGGCTGCTCACCCTCACACTTGGGTGCAGACTTTCCTTCTTCCTCCACCTCCCCTCCTTTCAGGTGATTTTCTGGGTGAGTTTGGGCACTGCAGGGCCGTGTGCCAGGTCCAGGCTTTTCCCAGCCTGGTACATCCATGGACCCATTTTCCACCCTCTTTATATACCTGCTCCCCCACTTTGCTACCAGCCTCATCCCCCCCCCTTGCTGCTAACTCCTCCCCCTCCCCCCTGTTCCCCTCCTTTTGGGGTGTCCTTTCCTCCCCTGAGGATCTCCTGCTTGGCCTCAGCTCAGGTGACCACACTTCAGGGAGACCCACCCAAACTGCTGTGCCCTTTGCTTTACTTTCTCATAAAGGGCCTTGCGCTTTAGTTCTTAATCGGCTGTGTAGTTGGTATGTGCTCACTCTGTCTTTAGTTTCTTAGTAGCTTCAGAAACTGGAGCCCTGTATCTCTGTGCATCCAGTTAAACCCCGAAGCACTCCTGCTAAATCCAGTATTAAGTGATAGATTTTAAGAAGTGGGGTGAGAGTTCTCTGTACCTCATTCCTGTATCCTCCCCCCAGCAGGCCTCTGCACCTTTCTTTGTTCCTTCTCTTTACACCTTAGCTTCACCCCTCTGTTCCAGGTATCCCTTCCTGCGTGAAGCCTTTCCCACTGCCATCTCCCTAGGGAAGGTATCCCAGATGTTGCTTTGTCATCAGTCTCCATTAAGTAGTGGTGTACAGGGACTTGGGTATGTGATTGGTATCAGATTCCCGGCCATAGAGCAGGCACTTAGTGTGCAGCTGTTGGCTTCAGCCTGAGCTTTCTTCCAGTCTAGCTGTGTATGTGCAGACATAAAGAGGATAGGGTTGGTAATGTATAACACACCCTTCATAGGAGAGAGGGCTTCTTTTTAAAAACATTTAGGGCTGGCCAGACAGCTCTGCAGACTAGAGCACAGCAGCCTGGGGCAGGCCCAGCCCCGGGGGTGCAATGAGATAGCTATTGAGACTGGGCAGGGCTGAAAAAAATGGGAGAATCCCTACCAGCCAGATCTAGTAGTGACACACTGTATATTGTATACCCTGAATAATTGTATAATTGTATACCCTGAATACCCTGACCTAAATTCATTTAAAAAAATTAAAAAATCTTTATTTATTTGGTACAGGTTCTTGCTAAACACCTCGGATTTGTAGTGATCCTCCTGCCTCATCCTCCCCAGCTCTGGGATTATAGGTTTGGGCCACTGTGCCCGATTTTTTGGTGGCTTGGACTCTGGCAGGTCAAGTGGTACTGGGGATTGAACCTGGATCTTTGTGCTTGCCAGGCATGTGCTTAGACCCCTGCCCAGGTATCTCCCCAGGAGAGGGCTTTGTGAGTCTTTAAGTTTCACTCAGAACCTAAGAGAAGGGATTACGTGGTGCCAAAGCCAGCCCTGAAGGAGGGGCAGTACGTGGGAGCTAGAGAGCAGCTGTGAGACCCCTTGATCTCCAGGAAGCGTTTGTTCCAGGAGCCCTTGTCCTTGTAGGAATGGGCTTTTTCCCAGGATTTGTGAGGTGGCTGCCACCCCCATCCCCCAGGCGGCTCTGCAAACAGACCCTTCCAAGCTGCTCAGAGGAGCCGGGAGCTGGCTTGGTTTAAGTAGTCGGGTTTCACAACCTCCTCCATTATTCTTGGGGCAATTACTAGACTGATACTATCTTGAACACAGCTCAGTGTTTTAGAAATGAGTTATGGGCACACTTCCTCAACCAACAGAAAAGAAAATCTCTTAGGGCCCTTGCCAGGTAAAGTTACTCTTTGAATAAATACTGCTCGCTTGCTCAAAGAAGCAACAATTTGTCAAATTTCCAGAGGGGCTGGCCCCCTCATGTCCACTGGCTCTTGATAGCAGAATGTTTTTGTTTGTGATGTGTAACTGTAATTGTATCAGTCACTTGCCTTGAGATTCCTGGCTTCTCCCAGCTTGTCTTCTGAGAGCCTTGTCTTGTTGAGAAGCCTATTTATGGAACAAGAACTTAGGCATCCACTCCCACGGATTTTTAGTGGGTGGCTTTTCCTGCATGGGTAGGGATGAAGGGACATTTTTTTGCCTCCTTACCTAACATGGGGTGTACCTTCTCTGGTTTGTTACTCCTGAAGTACAATTTCTATGACTCCCCAAAGGCTGAGCCAAGCTTTCAGCAGTTCAGGAAGACAGAATGCTGGCATCATCTCTACAGTGAAGTGCAAGCTTCCCATTTAAGGCAAATATTTCATCTCAAAAGGTGGGAAGGAGTAGGGTAGTACTTGGAAAAAAGAAGTTCCAGCTGGTTAAAATTTAGGTTTCCTGATAAAAGTCCAGTCCAAGAGTTGTGCTTGGCTGTGGGCCCAGGCGTGTTTATTTGATTCTGCGTTGGATGCATTTTCATTCACTTGCAGCAGCACCGCTTGGTTCCTGGTCCTGCGTCTGCCCTGCCTGCTCTGTGGCCATACCGTCCATCTCTCAGGTGCTCAGCGTGCCTTGCAGAGTTCTCAGCTAAAAATTGTTCAGCTCTGTGTTGAGTGCTACATTTTTCAGAGATCTTTTTATTTTGCCTACTTAATTTGGACCTTTATTGGCCTTTGTCCATCTTTCTTGGGGAGCCTTCTCTCTCCCCACCTTCTTCTATCTACCCTTCCCCAAATCCCTGCAATATCTGGGGCATTTCCTTTTTTTTTTTGAGGCAGGGTCACTATGTAGTTCAGACTGGCCTTGAGCTCACTGTTGTAGCCCAGGCTGGCGGGGAAGTCAGGCAGCCCTTCCTCAGCCTTCCAAGTGCTGGGACTGCAGGCGTGCACTACCACACCTTGCTTGTGCTACTTAGAATTCTGGGATACAACTGCATGAATGAGATCGAGTGCTGCTTATTGTATGTTTTCTTTCCAAAGTGATAGGAGTTTTCAGCATCAGCATTGCCTCAGGAGCTTGCTGAGATACAAATTCAAGGGTGGTAGGATCAGCATGAGAACGAGGCAGAGCCCAGGAATTGGCATTTTAAGCAGCTTCTTGGAGTATTCTGGTGCTGTCTCCGTGATGGACTTGTTACTTTAGCAGACAGGGCTTTCTAAACAGAAGAGGGAGAGAAGATAGATTTGAGCCATTTAAAGTGCTTTAGGGTTTGGTAGAGAGTTCAGCTTTGATAGGGCCCTGACCAATAGAAGGGGTCAGACTGGCCAGGTGGGAGGACTAGGACCCTGGCTTGGGTGGGAGGGCCTGGGGTGGGCAAGGAGGCCTGGAGTGAGGGGCTCCACACTTTCCCCCATTCCTTCCCAGGCTGTCAGGCTTGTCTGGAATACTGTCTCTGGCAACCATAGAGCAGAGTTCAAACCTTGTCACAACAGTTTCCCTACAAAGGAAATAGCGACTCGTGCTTCTACGTCTTTAAGTTGGATATTGGTCATGTTTCATTTGGCCTGTAATCCCCCTCCCCCTAGCCCTGTTTCCTTCTCTGTCTCTGAACTTTTCACATACTGTGCCTCAGCAGATGTCCGCCGCTGCTGGGACCACTCCATCAACAGTTTTATTGTCCTCTTTCATTCCTGCTACCTCCGAACCTGCCTATGATGGATGGGTTTCCAGGCTTCTGGGAGCTTGGGTCCCACCCCCACTCTGTAAGTACTGAATGAGGGTAGGGGCTCAGGTTCCCCCCGCCCGAGGCTGTCAGGCTGGAGTAGGTCTAGCACCCCTGGAGTAGACCCCTCTGCTATCATCCTAGCAGCCAGACTGTTGACTGGTTTACCTTTCCTCCAGATGTAGGGGGTCTCCTGCCCTGGAAAGCCCTAAGGCTGTCTGCTGGTGCCACTGCGGTCTCCAGCCGGCCAGACTTGCCCAGCCAGTGGGAGGCATTGTCCTCCTGGGCAGTGTTTGTCTTGGCTGCTGGGACTTTCTGAATGAGCCTGACACACAATTAGGTGACTGATGGCCCTGCAACACATTGTCTCCTTTTGGGGCCCAGGGCCTTTGAAGCTCTTCCCGGTGGGAAGTAAAGAGACTGTTTGCTCTGTTAAAATGCCTTGGTATTTCCTCTGTTTAACCACAGGCCACTTCCCCTCTGCCACTCTAAACCCGGCAGGGCCACCAGCTGATTGAAAAGACACAAGCCCTAGAGTGATCACATCCTATTGAAGCAGATAGTCTTGCTGCAGATTAAAGCTAGCGAGGGCAAGTCTTCCGAAGGCGCACTCCTTATCGTGTTCAAAGTTTAGCCTGTTGGTATAATTCTCACTTGGAATTCTGAATGCATAAATGGGTACTTTTTTGTGTTTTATATACCAAAGAAATGTAAAATCAGAAATTAGAGCATTTCTGTTACGTAGGTAAGGCAAGTAAGCCAATTGGATCCACGGGATTTCTTGGTGTGAACTGCACACTTTTGGATGTCTGGCAAGGACTTGAAGCCTGTTCATAGAAAACCACACTGGGTTGATTTCCCTTTAGATTCTGTACATTCACACAAGTTTGTAGCCTGAACAATACGAAGAATATCTGGAGAGACTCTCTCCTTTCCCAAGTAATACCTTTGTTTTGTTTTGCTTTTTTTTTTTTTTTTTTTTTT
>NW_004524619.1:5867732-5882209 GCF_000260255.1 Octodon degus
AAAAAAAAAACTGGCTTCCCTTTTCCTTGGTTCCTTGTTTAGAAATGTTGGCGGAAGGTGGATGTAGCTAATTAAGGCTACAGCTTTTAAAGGGAGACTTAATAGTTACCAGCTGTCCTCAACAAATCACAGGGTGGATGACAAAATAAAGATGTGATGTGAACACACATGTAATTCTCTTCTAAAACAGAAGTTGGCCTATAAATTTTCTGGCTTAATAGCATCAATGAAAACTACCTCTACTGTGCATATTATAAAGCATTTGTTTTGCAGTGAACCTAATGGCAAGATGTCCTATTTACATATGTTTGCTAATTTAGGAATCAAAAGGAGTGGGCATGGTGCCGCTCAGGCCTGTAATCCCAGCACTGGGGAGGCTGAGGTAGGAGGATTGCCGTGAGATCCAAGGCTAGCCTGCTGCCTAAGGAGACCCTGTCTCAAACAGAGTCAAAAGGGCAATAGATGGCAATTATTACTAGAAGCTTACTAAATTGTAATTTTATTGTACTTCATTCCAAACTGGATCTAACTGATTAATTAATTATGAGGCTTTTTATTAAAATTAGTGCATTGAGATTTGTTCTAATGGTGTTTGTAAATAGGATCTCAAGTCCGCATCTTGTACAGCAATTAACCACTAAGAAGAATATATGCAGTGTGTTATTTGTTGAAACTGTACTTCTGATTTGATTTGAAACTGTCTCCTTGCTGTTTATCAATAAAATTTTGAAAAAAAAATAAAAAATAGATTAATTAAAATAATATAAAGAAAAAAAAATAAAGTTAGTGCATTGAAAAAAAAATTAGTGCATTGTAAGGGAGCTAGTTTGAACTTAGCAGAAAATATGTAGTATCAACTCTAAAAAGGGAATGGAAATTGATAGCACTAATTAAAATGTTCCGATGGGTATGTATATTGCACACATTAAGTATTTTCAAATAAATACTTTTGAAATTAGGGATTAGGGGCCGGGGAGATGGCTTGCTCAGTAGAATTAGTGCTTGCCTGGCAAGCACAAGGGCCTGAGTTCAATCCCTGGTTCTGCCAAAAAAAAAAAAAAAAAAAAAAAAAAATTAGGGATTAAGATTTTTTTTTCAGGGGGGAGCTTCTTTTTGAGGTAGGGATTCACTATGCAGTTCAGGCTGGCCTTGAGCTCATTTTGTAGCCCAGGTTGGTCTTGCACTTGCAAGGACCCTCCTGCCTCAGCCTCCTGAGTGCTGGGATTACAGGCATGTGCCACTATGCCTGGGCTGGGATTAAGATTTAAATGGAAGGGCCGGGGAGATGGCTCAGTAGACTAAGCGCTTCCCTGGCAAGCACAAGGGCCGGAGTTCAATCCCTGGTCCCCCTCCCCCCAAAAAAAAAAGATTTAAATGGATCATGTTTTCATATTTAAAAGGTAGGCCTGGGGCTATTGGGCCTGTGTGTGAGGCCCTGGGTTTGATCCACAGTTTTAGCTACCCGCACTCCCACCCCCAGACTTTTATGTCATTAAAAGGAGTTTTTCAAGTGCTGTTTAGCATTCCCTCCTCCCCCATAGTAACCCTTTAAAAGCACTGGCTGTCTTTCCAGACTTCTGTTGTATTCCAGAGAGGGAGGGTTGATAGGTTAAGGGAGGGTTTCCTTAGAACGAAGAGGAACATTTCCTCAAGAGAGGCCATATGGTTTGGAAACTTTTGCTGGGATGTTATTCTGTTCAGGTGATTTCTGGTTTCCCCTCTCCTCAAACAGCCCCCTTTTATGTGAGGAAAAAGCGGTGTGGTGCAGAGCAAATGGAGGGCAGTCAGCTTGCGCATGTTCCCCAGTGAGTGTCAGTTTATGACCTCCGTCCTCATTTGCTTTGGGTGGGACACAGGCACACACCCTCTTAGGATTCCTGGTAAGTGTGCAACATCTTGACTTCTGAAAGGATTGTTTAGAACCAAGGCAAGGGATGATGTTCTTGGAGCAGCTACTCTATCAAGTCATGATGACCTGACCCAGAGAAAAGACAAATAGCAGGACGGGCTCTTGTCCACTCGGCTCCCCTGCCAGTGGATGCTCCAGAGGAACAGGGCCTTGGACTGCAAGGAGGTGCAGGAGGGATTAGGGATCCTTGCCTTCTCCCCACACCTCCCTTCTATTCCCAGGGCACAGGAACTGCTTCCTGTGGCTCTGCATCCTAAAATTGCCCCCTTGAAAGCAGTTTAATGACCAGGGAACGCCTGAGCCCTGCTTGGGGGCCATATTGGGAACTCTGGCTTTTTATGTCCGCGTCTTAGTTCCCAGGAAGTCCGGCTTCTTTTTCCCTCTCAGTTTCCTGTGTCTTGGAGGAGGCCCGTCTCTCCCAGTGAGGCTTCTCTGCACGGCAGTTTTACCTGTGCTACGAAGCCTGCATTTAATAAAGTCAGATCCACCTGATCCTCTCTCCAGTTTTTGAGAGTGCTTCCAGCTGTATTTGCAGTGATGGGATGAAGAAGAAACAGCAGTGAAATTTATTTATGAATAAGAAATTGAATTGGAATGTTTCAGGGGAGGCATGGAGGAAGGAATAGGAATGACACGGGAAGGCCTGCTGTATCAAGGGATCTTTGATCAAGTCCTGCCGGTGATGGAGCCAGGAGGTAGGGGACACTGAGCAGCAAGCAGGACGGGTGCAGAGCTGGAGCGGGCTGAAGCTGCAGGCTGGCCGCGGTAGGAAGACACCTTGAGTGCTTCTGCCTCGGCCCCTGTGGGTCGTGGGGAGGTTCAGGCGCTTTCTCCCACAGGTGGTGGCTTGGTTCCGCAATCCCCAGGGCCCAGGCTGTTCATTCTGTGAGTAGTTCGTGCTTGCTGTGAGTCAGGCATGACTTCTAGAGCTCAGGTATATAGAGGAGACAGGGGCTGGTAAGATGGCTCAGTGGTCTAAAGCACCTACTTAGAACAAGCTTAGCAAAACGCAGGGACCGCGGTTCAATCCCCCAGCACCACATGCCAGCCAGCCCCGCCCCCTGGTGGGCTGAGCTGGCCACACACACACATATAAATAAATAAAAGTTATATAGAGGAGACAAAAAGGATTAACATTTTCTCTGTCCTGTTTCCATTCCCCTGTGTGTGAATTAATTTCATTTTCGGATGTGACCATCTTATTGAAGGCAGTACCTCACTGTTGTTCAGTATGTCTTCTTTCCTCACTTCATTTTTCCCCCTTTTTTTTTTTTTTTTGTGGAACTGGGGATTGAACTGAGACCCTTGCGCTTGCCAGGGAAGCACTTATTCTACTGAGCCATCCCCCCCACCTTTTTTTTTTTTTTTTTTTTTTTGAGACAGAGTATTACTGTGCAGTTCAGGCTGGCCTCAAACTCACAGTGATCTTCCTGCCTCAGCCTCCTGAGTGCTGTGATCACAGGTCACTGTGCCTGGCATAGTTTTTGTTTTAGGTTTTCTTTTTTCTTTTTGTGTGCAGGGTCTCACTACACAGCCCAGACTCGTAGTGATCCTCCTGATTTCTGCCTCCTGATTTCTGAAGTGCTGGGATTACAGGTGCACTCCACCGCGCCTGGACTCCATCGCTGGCTCTGTGTGCCCAGGGGCGGGGCTGGCGCAGCACGCAGAACCAGGAATCAAACCCTAGCCCCTGCACTTACCTAAGTAAGGGCTTAGTCCACTGAGCTATACCGCCAACCTATCAGCATACTTCCTTTTTTCTCCGTTTCCCTTGCTGTGTCAGCACCACAAAGATGGCAGCTTTGTCTGTTTGTTCCCTTCCTTCTCTGTCTCCAGAACAGCCCGGGCCACAGTAGGCTTTCTTTCTTTTAATTTTTTTATTTTTGGTGGAACGGGGGATTGAACTCAGGCCCTTGTGCTTGCCAGGTATTCTACTGAGCCATCTCCCCAGCCCCCCACAGTAGGCTTTCTATCCATGCCTTAAGCGGCTGAATGTTCTGCAGGAAGTTAAAATGGGAATAAAAGCCAGGCCTGGGGGTGCACACCTGTGATCCCAGCCTGCAATCCCAGCACTCTGGAGACTGAGGCAGGAGGATCCTTGTGAGTTTGAGGCCAGTTTGGGCTACAAGATGAGCTCAAGCCAGCCTGAGCTGTGTAGTGAGACCTTGACTCAGAAAGGAAATAAAAAATAAAATAAAATAAAATAAAATGAGTGGTAGGAATGGCTTCTGGCAAGTGGCTGATTGCCAGTGGCCTTTAAGGAGGTGCCATGCATGTTGAGCTATTATAATAACAATTTTGTCTGAATGGTTACTTGTGTATTCTCATTGTTGGCTAATCATGTGACATTGGGTACTGAGAGCAGCATAAAAATATGTTGGACTCACTTAACACCACAGATTATTTATTGGCAGCCTTGCTGGTTGCCACATACTGGCTGAAGGCTGGGGGCTTCCCTGCACCTCAAGGGGCTGAAGGCATCCGGAGTGCTTGTGAGTCAAGCCCTGCAGGAGTACCCCTGGGGGAGGGGAATTTGGACTCTCCTGAACTGTGGGTGAGAAAAATGTAAAATGTTATGACTAAGGATCCTGGTCTTGGATTTTCCAGAAAAGATTTTTTTTTTTTTGCAGAACAAGGGATTGAACTCAGGCCCTTGCGCTTGCCAGGGAAGCGCTTATTCCACTGAGCCATCTCCTTGGCCCCCAGAAAAGATTTTGGATGTGAATGAATGCATGTCCTTGTCATAAAGCCTCACTTTGTAGAAAACTTTCTGTCTCTTTAACAGAGGCACAGGCCTCGCTTTTATTTCATTTTCTCCGTCCTGTTTCCATTCCCCCCTCCTTGTGAATGCATTTCATTTTCTGAAGTTGCATGGAGGTCTGTCCGGACTCAGAGGTGCTCGCTGCCTTCTTTCCGGGGCTGTGGATTTGCTGGCCGGCTGTGGTAATGAGTTTTTGCTGGGCTTTGATTTTCATGCCGTGCCTCCCTGTGGGAGGAACTAGATATTTCTGATCTTACCTCTGCTCATATTCAGATCCAGCCAAGCAATCAGTGACTTCCCAGGCTTTTTTGTGGAGACTGTGGGAAAAGTCCTGGTTGGCTGGCTATGAATTAATGAAATCCTTAGAAGGCTTCACTAAAGATAGCTCCTGTGGTTTAAAAAAAAAAAAAAAATGCCATTGCCCTTTTAATTTTAGAAAGAGGTCATGGAGTTTTACCAGAATTAAGCAGTGAAAATGCAGCATCTGGTTGTGCTAGCCAAAGGCTGCTTCAGGGCCTCAGGAGCTATGGGTTGTTCCCAGTGGCCAGTGTGCCAAAGGTGGCTGTCACCCAGACCAACCCCCTTAAGGCCACTGTGGACACGCTGCCTGTCATTGTTCTTCTCCTTGGGTTTTGAAGTCATTGAGAAACAGAGATTCTGCCTCCCACATCTTTTCGCTTCAGCACATGTCCCATCTACTGAGCTTTCCTTTTGCTGAAAGGGTCTCTCTCTCTCTCTCTCTCTCTCTCTCTCTCTCTCTCTCTCTCTCTCTCTCTCTCTCGTGCACAGTCTTCCAGTTGGTAAAGACTAGTACAGGCATTGGCTTTCTCTCATTAATAAAGGACAGGAGTGGATAATGCTGGAGAGGTTGGGTGGAAGGCAGAGGGGTTCTAAAAGTTTGTCAGTCAGGAGGAGTTCTGATGAGAGAGGCACTGATGAATCCCTGGGGAGAGATGTAGGAAGCGGCACGGACAGGGGACCTGTGACTGTTGAAAGCAGAACTGTGCAGGTCTTTAACATGTACCCACTAACAAAGTGAATCATAAGAAGTCACGATATTGTTTTTCTAAATCTACTTTTGTTTTTTTAACTTTTGAGTCTAGTCTGTATTAGAAGGACTATATGGTTTCCCTTCTTAAGTTGTAGCCGCATAGTTCTGGATTTACAGCTGCACCCACAGGTGCAGTGGGCGCAGGCCTGCCTCCCACCCTGGGACGCAGCGACTCTCCTGTACCTGGGCGTCCTCGTTGCTGTGCTCTCCCGTGCTTTGTATTTTGCAACATTTCAAAAGTAGAAAAGAACAGTAAAAGAAACACCTATTTCCTCTTGGCCTAGACTTGCAGTGATGGTGAATCTTCTAGAGCCTTCAGTGGTAGCGAATGGCCTGTTGGGGCACAGTTGTGGCGCAGGTGCTGTGCTGTAGGTTCGCCACCGCTGGCTGGAGTTTTCTTGAACGTTTAACCACATTTACCTCAGTTGGCTTTGGAATGTCCCTCAGGACACGCCTTCTTTTTGAATCACATTCCAGTATGCTCAAAGGGAGTGCTGCTTATCCATGTCTGTCTCTTTATTCTTCTTTAATCTAGAGCAGTTCATTGGTCCTGCAGTTCATTGGTGCCTGAAGAGTCAAGGTCACTTGCAGGGACAGTCATACAGCTTGGGTTTCTGACTGTTTCCTCATGATGGGGTCAAGTTAAATATTTTGGCAGGATTCTTCTAAAGGTGGTCCTATGACTGCACTGGCTAATTGTCGTCTTTTTTTTTTTTTTGTGGAACCGGTGATTGAACTCAGGCCCTTGTGCTTGCCAGGCAAGCGTTTATTCTATTGAGCTATCTCCCTGGCCCCTCTATGATTGCATTAGATTTTCACTATAAATGGGAACAAATACGGATGCACTTTTAGCCATAAGAAACTTTTGATTTTTCTACTTTGAATTGTTGCACGTAGAGACTTTTCTTTAGGATGAAGGCAGTTTACTTTTGTGTTGTCTTTACAAAAAAGCAGTTTCACATTGTCTCCTTTTTTTTTATTGTGAGTATGAAGTCATGGTATCGTTTGTGATATCCTGTAATAAGCTGTTTCCTTAAAGATTGTTTGAAATCAGCTACGCTCTTAGCAAATTAGGAGCTCTGCTTCTCTCAAGAATGGTTAAGGCTTTTGCCATTCACAGGGGCTTGTTGGAAACAGTTGTACACATTGCCCTCAGCAGCCGGGAATGAGTTCCTATTAAAAAAAAAAAAAAACAGCTCTCTTTTTGGCCAGGGCACGTTTACGGTCGAGTGTTTCCTCACAACAAAATCCAGCCATTTCTTTCCTTTGTGCTAAGAAAACATTGAACCTTACTTCCAGCAAAGGCCGCTTCACTCAAAACATGTCCTCAAAGTCAGTTTGCAGCATTTTAGTTCTGTATGTTGCCTATCTATATTTTATGAGAGTCTCCTGCAGTTAGTTTAACTTGAATTATTGTCTTGTACCTAACTACATGGCTTTTCTTGCTTTTATTTGCCCCCAACCCAGATTTAAGGGCCAAGAGATGTAAAGTTAATATTGGTCATTTTTCAGAGTAAGTTAAAATGTCAAAAAGCGACAAGTTGTTATTCTTACAGGGTACCAGGGAAACGACAGAGACAAAACCTCCATCTTTTATTCATAAGTCCAGAGAGAGTGCAAGGGCGCAGGCGGGCCTGTGTGCCCCGTGTTTGTTCTGCTTCCAGGCCAGGGCCTCCTCCCCTGCTGGCTGTGAAATGTCACGCGGAGATGCAATAGCGGGACATTCAGCAGCGGGAGAATGGGCTGCGGAGCTGCAGCTTTGCTTTTCATTTTCTTTTCTGGCACCAAGTCCTGGGTCTCCTTTGTGGCCTGACAGTGAAAGGCCAGAAAGCAGTGTGGTTTGGATGCTGGCAAGGATAGGTGCAGCCCGGCCTATCAGGCTGGGGTTCCGTGCTGGAATGTCCCCCGGCACAAAGGCTGGCTGGCAAGGGGGTGCCCTGGGGGTGGCGGCTGGCTTTTGCTGAGCCTACTTTGCTCTGGTGGTGGTGGGGTGTTAGTTTTCATGTTTCCATGGCTACCCTCCGTTTTGGTGGGAGAAGGGAGGAGGGGGGTGTTTTTAATTTCAGAAATCACAGGGAATTAACCCTTGTGTGTAGAGGGAGGCACCATGGGCAGAGTGCTGAGGCTGCCCAGTGCCCCCAGGCGTGACATTTTCTTTGGATGAAGAGAAGCTGGCAGCATTTGTTAAACAAGCCTGGAGTCTGAGTTAGAGCAGTGGGGTTTTATTGGGAGTGATTTGGGGAATTTCTGGAAACCTTTTCGGTTGTCACAACAGCCGGAGGTGCTCCTGGTGTTTGGTGGGTATGTCCTAGGGATGCTTCCCACCATCTTAAAGTGCCTATGAATTATCTGGCCCAAAATGTCAATAGAGGTGAGGTTGATTTACGAGGTCCATCTTTTTTTTCCCCCCAGTACTGGGGATCAAACTCAGGACCTTGCACTTGCCAGGCAGGCACTTATGCCACTGAGCTATATCCCCAGCCCATAGAGGGGTCATGTAGGCTCATGACACTTCTGCTTCCTTTCTGTTGAACAGAAGCTGCTGGTCCTGTGAATCTGCAGAGGAGGAATTGCCACTAAATGGATGATTAAATTGTGTGTTCCTTGAAGATCTGTCCTGAATGCAAATACTATTTTAAATGCAAAAGACAATTTCCCTGCCCCCCATAATTTGATCAAAGTCACCTAACCTGCACCTCTGTTTTTGCTACTCACTGATGGTCTATGGATAACATTACATTTTTTCAGCATGAAACCCAACACTTCAAATCCCTAAAGCAGTCTCAAATTTATGGTTAATAAAAGCATTTATTGTACTGGATGTCATCTGTTATATCACTCTGGGGCTAGAAACTGGCAAGCGGTGGACAGGAAATATTTTCATTTCAAATCACTTCAATCTTATGGTCTAGGGGCAAAAGTGTCTGATTTCAGGAAAGCCATGGTGAATAGCATAGTAATGAATGCATTTTTAGTTGATTAAACAGGCATTCTCTCTCCCTTTCAAAACAATCTTCTCTCTCTGGCTTGGTGGGGCTAAACAAACATGTGATTTTAGATGATAGCGTTTCTTCTGTTGGCCATGCTTTCTTTGAGCATCTTAAACTTTTCCCTGTTTTCCAGGAGTGCTCAGCAGGGCAAACACAAGCCAGGCCCTTGTCCTTGTTTCTTTCTGAACAGAGGTTTTCTGAGATGGTTGCAGAATTCAGGGGTTTTGAACTCAGGCCCTTGTGCTTGCCAGGCAAGCGCTTATTCTACCGAGCCATTTCCCCGGCCCCTGAATTCCCCTTTAAAAATAGATTTTAAGGGCTGGGGAGATAGCGCAGTAGAATAAGTGCCTGTCTGGCAAGTGCAAGGTCCTGAGTTCAATCCCTAGTAATGAAGAGAAAAAAAAAAAAGATTTTGGTATCTTGCCTTTGTGATTATGAATTAGGAGAGGGAACGTTTCTATATTTTATTTTTTAAAAGTCTGAAATGAATTGTCATTGGAGTGCTGACCTCTTATATCCATCCAGTAGAGTTAGGTTGAGGACTTAGGTGTAGAAACCTGTGTCCTGGTAGCATGGGACCTTCCTGCTGGCTGCCTGCGCTTGACCTTGTTTTCTCAGTCCTCACTTCCCAGCAAGCCTACCACTAGGTGCTTAGTTCTGATGTGGCTCCTTTCTTTCTCCAGATGAGGATTCCATGGCACTGGGAGCCAGGAAGGGATTAAGATGCCCGAGGGAGGCTTCTCTGCGCCAGAAACCGGAGCGGCAGGGTTCTTCCTCTGCCCATGCCCTGAGCAGTTGGGCTTTTGCTGCCCTCTGAGCGCCCACCTAAGGGGACTGCCTGCCATGTGCAACAAGGGCGTGGGGAGGGGTGGACAGAGCAGCGAGAGACCAGTTAGCACTTCGCAGGTAAATTAGCCCCAAAGGTTCCCAACCCTGGCTGAGCACCAGAATTACCTGGGGAGCATTCCTGAGGTAGAAGGGGAGCTTCTGGGCCTTCCCCCAAACATGCTTAAGTGGGATTTCCAGGGGAAGGCCAGGAATCTGAGTTTTTAAAAAAGCTGCCAGGTCAGTGGTTGCCAGGGTTTGGGGAACAGATGAAGGGAGCGTTCAGCTTCAAAGGGACAGTACAGGGGGATTTTGCGGGGAGGGGGCAACAGAACTGTTCTGTCTGCTTGATTGTGATAGTGGGTGAGCAAATGCATGTGTTTAAGCTTAGGGGAATTATATGCCAAAAATGTCAATTTTATTGTTTGTATATGAAAAAATAGGTGTTGCCCAATAAGTGCCGGATGAAGCAATGTGTGGTGGATGCCTAGTGACAGCTGGGAGGAGTTGTCCAGCTGTGAGAAAAGGTCACCTGGAATTGCAGAGGCGGGTGTGGGCAGTTGCTGAACTCAGGCCCAGTTATGTCCAGCAGAACTTTCTGTAATGCTGGACCTGTTCTCCCTTGTGCTGCTTTATTCAGTAACGATGAGCCGTGTGAGGCTATTGGGCATTTGAAATTTTGCTAGCGTAGTTGGGGATCTGGATTTGTAATGTTCCCTGAGTAGCCGCATGTAGCTCCAGGCTGCCTGACTGGGCAACTCAGCCTTAGGAGATGATAGGACGGCGCTCCGAGCTGGACGCACGGAAAGCTCACTGCCTGTACTTCACACTCCGCTCACAGCAGTAGCGAGTTGTACCACACACAGTTTAAAATGGGAATACGGGCAGGACTTGCCAGCGGGCATTGCTAGGTACGGAGAAAAGGTTGCTTTGGAATGAAGACTGACCAGGGACCAGATGAGCCAGGGGACAGCCCTGCTGAGGGGAGAGCTCTGCCTTTTCTTCTCCAGGAGAGCCCTGGTCTTTGCCTCTGTTCTTTTCCCCAGGACGCAGAAGTTAGCTAGGGTGCTGTTTAATCCTGCTTTGTTCCTCTGGAGTGACGAGGCATTTAGGAAGCCATTGTAGGGTTCAGAGCAGCATGCCCAGAGAGCTTAGGAGAGTGTGTGGCTTCTTCCTCCCTGGATGGAGTCTGACCTGTGCAGGCATTTCATGTCCCTTTTTGGGCAAACTGTTGCAGGCAGCCGAATTAGATAGAAATATTGGGCTGGTGAGATGGTTCAGTGGTCTAAAGCACCTACTTGGAACAAGTGTGGCAAAGCACAGGGACCTTGGTTCGATCCCCCAGCACCACATGCCAGCCAACCCCGCCCCCTGGTGGGCTGAGCTGGCCACACATGTGCGCGCGTGCACGCACACACACGCACACACACACAATAAATAAATAAATGTTTAAAAAAATAAATAATTTAAAAAAAAAGAGAAATATTATAGGCAGTCAGACAGGGCCAGGCCTTGAAGGAGATAACACGGAGGACAAGATACCTTGCAACGGTAGAAGGGATGGATGCTCCTGCTGTGGGTCAGGCCTAAAGACCAGAGATCTAACAAGCGCTTACCTCCCTAAAGATTAGTATGTGGGATGGGGACTAGGGAGATGGCTCAGTAGAATAAACGCTTGCCTGGCAAGTGCAAGAGCCTGAGTTCAATCCCTGGTTCTGAAAGAAGAAAAGAAAAGAAAAAAAGATTAGTATCCGGGATTGATTATCACCTTGAGGAAGCCCGGAAGAATCATTAATCCAGTTACTACCAGCTAGCTACTAGACAAAGTCCTGCTCTATATTCATGCCTGCTTGCTACATGACTCGCTTTCTCATTTGGTCCTGGAGTTAATTGAATTTACCTGAGCAATGGTGCTTGTAATCTCATTGGTTGACCATAGTTTTGGCCCACCTCATGCCCATCTAGGAAGTTCCCGTATTCTCCACCTTAGACCCACATGGTTTTACATTATAAAAGTCCCTGGAAGAAAGAATTTCCTGGGGACCCCCCACTCAGGACCCCCCTCCTGTCCCTCTCTTGGACAAGAGCTTTCTTTTCCCCAGTAAATATATTCTGCTCATAACCTCCGTTTGTTCCTAAAATTTATTCTTCAGTTTTGGAGAACACCAGCTTGTACCAGGTATCTTTCAGGTTGGGAGTTTCATTTTTTCCCCTATATCATTTGGAAGTCATCCACTGAGATCATTTTCTCCCTGTATCAAAATGAGGGTCTGAAAGTGGCAATTAGGGATAAGCTTCCCACCTTAGACCTTAAGCATGCTGTTTCCATCTGGGCTGGTGTTCAGCTACTCTTAAACTTCCCCTGCCCGGTGGGTTATGTTGTCTTCCTTCTGCCGGTGAGTTCCTTTCCCAGATACGCTGTGTGAGACGGAACTGTGTGGTTCAGGCTGGACTTGAACTCACTGTGTAACCCAGGCTGGGTCTCAAATTCATGGTGATCATTCTGCCTCAGCTTCCCAAGTGCTAGGATTATAGGTGTGTGGGTCTATGCTCAACAATGGACTTCTATTAGTATAAACCAAGTGATGGCACATACAATGTACTAATTTTTAAACACATTTGTGCACAGATTTGCTCAATAGGAATGAGAAATTTCAGGAGTCAAGGGCTTATAAATAAGAAGGCATCTTTTTTTTTTCTTCTGTATTTTAGGGAAAGGTATACAAGGTGTTCAGGGTCTCAGTACTAAATTGGACTCTAGTGATCTGCCCGTTTACAGCCTCCCAAGTGCTGGGATTACAGGCATGTGCCACCACACCCAGTCTCAATTGCCCACCCTTGGGGACAGGACTGGCATGGCAGACCTAGGGATCGAACCTCTGGCTCCTGTGCCTGTTTGCAGGTACTTTAATCTGCTGAGCTATTTGTCCGGCCCTAGGTGGCATTAATCTAATTTGAAAGTAGGATTTGACAGTCCCCAACCTATTCCTTCTAAAAAAATTTTCCCCCTATTTTAAATTTTATTTTGCAGTATTGGAGATTGAACCTAGAGCCTCGCACAGGTTAGGCAAGGCCTCTACCTCTGAGACACACCCCCAGCCTGAGGACTTTCTAATTTGGGGCTCCTTTGGTAGAGGGCAGTACTGGGGATTGAGCCCAGGACCTTTGTGCTAACTTTTTAAATTTTTTTTTTTTTTTTTAATTTTAACATTTATTGTGTGTGTGTGGGGGGCAGCTCAGCCCACCAGGGGGCGGGGCTGGCTGGCATGTGGTGCTGGGGGATTGAACCGCGGTCCATGTGCATTGCCAAGCTTGTTCCAAGTAGGTGCTTTAGACCACTGAGCCATCTCTCCAGCCCCTGTGCTAACTTTTTAAAAAAAGATGTCTTTTTAAGTTACTGAGTTTCCCAGCAGACTGGGCTTAAATTAATCTCTGGCCTCTGCCTTCCAGGATGCTGGGATTAAGCCTGTGTGCCACCACTCCCAGCTTAATTATGGGACCCAGGGCCTTGTGGGTGCAAGGCAAGAACTCTACTACTGAACTACATCCCCAGCCCAATTGTGGCATCTTTTAGGAGGGTGTCCTTGTGTTGCTTTTATAAATTGGTAACTTCAGCCTAATTAAAAGATAATAATAACACGAATAAGAAAAAGAGCTACGTGAGCATCAGTTTTTTCTATTCTAAAGCAAATCTGTTTTCTGAAGTGTGTGCGCGCCACTGTGCCTGGCTTTCTAAGGTTGTTTTTTTTTTTTTTTAGTATTGATGTAGTTCACAAACCTGTTTCTTTCTTTTCTTTTCTTTTCCTTTCCTTTCCTTTCTTTTCTTTTCTTTTCTTTTCTTTTCTTTTCTTTTCTTTCTTTCTTTCTTTCTCTTTTTTTTGTGGAACCAGAGATTGAACTCAGGCCCTTGCACTTGCCAGGCAAGTGCTTATTCTACTGAGCCATCACCCAAGCCCACCTGTTACTTTTTTTCTTTTTCTTTTTTTTTTTAATTTTATTTATTTATGTGTGTGTGTGTGTGTGGCCAGCTCAGCCCACCGGGGGCAGGGCTGGCTGGCATGTGGTGCTGGGGGATTGAACCGCGGTCCCTGTGCTTTGCAAAGCTTGTTCTAAGTAGGTGCTTTAGACCACTGAGCCATCTCACCAGCCCCTCACCTGTTACTTTCTTCTTTTTTTTTTATTTTTTCAAAGTTTTATTGATAAACAGATAGCAATGAGACAGTTTCAAATCAAATTCACCTGTTACTTTCAATGGTCATATGGCATTTTCTTTTTTTGGTGGGGGACAGTTTGAGATGGGATCTTGCTCTGCGGGTCAGCCTGACTTTGAACTCACAAGTGGCCCAAGCTGGCTCGAACTTGCTGCAGCGTTCCTGCCTCCTGAGCGCTGGCATCACAGGCGTGCGTCACCGCATCCGGCGAGATTCTCATGTTGTGTGTCCCTCACCCCCTTTTTGCCATCCTTGTCCCTGCATTCATTTTGACCAATTCCAGGTTATTGCTGATGTACTGACGGTACGCACATCTGCATACAGTTTTCCTGAGTACCCGCTGTGCCATTTGGTTTATTTCCTTGGGATGTATTCCCCAAAGTAGAATCACTGGGCCCAAGGTTTTGTTGCCCTTATTACATGTTTACCAGCTTGCCCTGTGTAATCACTGGGCCAATTGTCCTGGAGGCCTGGGCCTTTCTGTCAGCACCTGTTAGGTTTAGAGAGGCTGCAGAATATTGTGGTGAATGGTGGCAGGGACTGGACAGGCAACAGCAGCAGATGAAAATTGATCAGAAGTAGATTGTGTTGGGCTGGTACTATAGCTCAGTGGTAGAGTGGGTACCCAGCACTGATATACACCTACAAGGTGCCAATCTGTGTATTTCTGCCCTTTCTACAAAAGGTGAAGATGCTTTGGCTCTGCTACTGCTGCAGGCTGAGGGTACAG
>NW_004524619.1:5882854-5885199 GCF_000260255.1 Octodon degus
CGTGCTGGTAATCCCAGCGTGTGGGAGACTGAAAACAGGAGGATCAGTAGTCCAACCTGCGTAGTGAGACCCTGTAGACCCTGTACTACAGATATGTATTTATTTATTTATTTATGATGGGGCCGGGGATTGAACTCAGGCCCTTACACTTGCCAGGCAAGCACTTAGTTTACTGAGGTATCTCCCTGGCCCCTTATCTCCCCAGCCCCCTAAATACATTTAAAAAAAAAGTTTATTCTCTCCAAGTGAACCCCCTAGGTAACACCCAGTTCCTTTCCTGTCACCCTTACTAAGAGATTGCTGTCCCATAGGCTTTTCTCTGGGTGAAGGACTCCTCTTCTTCCTCCTCCTCCTCTTTCTTCCTTTCTTCTTCCTCTTCCTCCTCCCCCTTCTTGTTCTTCCTTCTTCTTTCCTCCTCCTTTTTCTGCCTCTTCTTCCCTCTTCTTAGTGGTCCACCTTGTCCTGGTTGAACTGGGTCCCTTGGAGAGGCCCCTGGCTGTGATCAGAAGAGTTCCACACCCATCCTGTGAACAGCAACTCCTTCCCTCCTCAGTCAGGAGTCTGAGGCAGTCCTGCCAACGGATTTGCAGTGCGCACAAGCGTGGCTTGAGGACTCAGGCAAAGAGAGAAGATCAAAGCAGAGGTGCGCTTTAAGAAGGCAAGGGAAGGCTTGTGCTGGTCCCCTGCAGACAGGAGAGGAGACAGGAATGCCCCAGAGGAGCTCTGGAGGGTGGTCCTCACCGTGCGGTCTGTGACACAGGCCAGCCGGAGGAAGAAGTGTAGTGACACCTGCAGAAGAGGCCGCCCACTCTGGGACCAGGAGGGTGGCCATGTGTGATAACAGGCCTGGAGCTTGAAGGCTCAGACAAGGCTGGTTTGAGGAAGAGCCTTGTCTCTGGAGGTCGTGGCCTCTGGAAGCTCTGAGCTTAGGCTGGAGTGATGACAAGTTGACCTGGGAAGGAACTCGGTGGTTCTCAGCCAGCACTTACACCTGCAGCAGCACAGAGCAAACAGCGTCCTTCATCTTCTGCAGGACAGAGGTGTGCACGGGGTGAGTGGCTTGTGCCTCTGAAGGCCCTCCATGGCGCTCCCTCTCTGTGGCATGAGATTGGGTCCTCTGCCAGCAGGCCCTGGCACACTGCTTGGTCCTTTACACTGCAGAAGCATTTGAGGGTCTCCCCATTGCCACTGGCTGGCCACTCACCGAGTGGACATTCATGTGCTTCTGTGGCAGAGGCCACGTTGCTGTGAGCAGGCAGAAGATGAGGCAATGGAAGAAGGGGTGGTTTTGTTGGAGTCTGCTCACTGCTGGGGCCTCTCATTCTGCCCTGGGCTGGTTGGAACTGCAGCTAGTTTTACAGGAAGCTCTTGGTTGGCTCTGGGATTCCTATCTGTAAAAATTAGAAAAGGGCATAGATGACGTTGGCCATTGCTCCTATCTTAGTGTGCTCCTTGCCCTTGAGGGTACAGAAATTTTGAACTCCAGACAAGTGGCTCGAGCCGTAACTCATTCTAATTTGGAAGCTGGCCACTTTCCTTTGCACCGTATCCCATTGCTCAGGCTCCTGCGCCTAGCACAGGCTGTCTTCCATTTGAGTGGCACTGCCCTAGGCACAAGAACCCATCAGCCCCTTCTAGACGGAGCCCGACTCTGGTCTCGGAGGAAAGGCTGGGTTGCCTACCAAATAGATTTATTTCTTTTTGTTGGGGGTGGGGGGTGAGAGGAGATGCTGAGATGGGATCCAGGGCTCACCTCTAAGCTACAGCCTCCATCTTTCCTTCCTCCCCCATTTCTTATTTTTCAAATGGGGGTCTTGCTGTGTTAAGTTCCCCAGACTGGGCATGAATTTATAATCCTCCTGCCTCAGACTTTCAGAGCGCTAGGACTATAGGATGCCATGTCATCACTCTGGCTTGAATACATATATTCACCTCACCCACTATGGGGATCTTGGGGGGAACTACTGTGGGGCTTTGTGTTTTCAGGAATGTGAAGAGGCCTGAGGCCCTTCCGTGACTTTCTCAGATCTCCTATAGGCACAGTCTCCCGGCCCTACCTGCTTCTCATGGAGAAGATTGTTTATGGTAGCTGTCCCTCTGATTTGGAGGCTGGTGATGCATATCCCTGGGCTGTTCCTCTGATGAGCCACCAGCTTTTTTGCCCTTGGTCCTGATGAGAAGGACTCTTCACCCTTGTCAAGAGGCCTGCTGTGCTGGCCCCACCCCCAGAGTGTGCTGAGATGGCAGTTGAGACTGGGCATGGTGGCGCACACCTGTAATCCCAGCTCTTAGGAGGCTGTAAACAGGCAGATCACTATGAGTCGTGAGACCCTGAACATCCTGTA
>NW_004524619.1:5885315-5917177 GCF_000260255.1 Octodon degus
AAAAAAAAAAAAAAAAGATTGCCAAGATAGAGTGGAGATACACCTTCCTAGTACTAAGACATTTCCAAGCCTTTGCAAAGTGAAACACTTCAGAAAGGACCCCCCCTCCCCTGCCCCTGCCCCTGCCCCACCCCCACATAAGGTGGCAGAAGGAAGCCCTGGTGACAGGGGAGTTAAACAAACTTTAAGGTAGGTCACATTTTTAACATACCATTTTCCTCTGCAGACCCGCAGCTGCTCTCTACTTTGAAAGGGGGCTTAGCCGCTCATATAAACTTTGGTTTGTGATAGTGTAAACTATTATTAGGATTATCTTTTTATTCATCATATATGACTGGCTCTCAGTATACCTTATTTATGCTCTGCTTAAAACTCTCGTTTACTGTCAGTGCTGGGAGCCAGCATCTCCCCGCTCCCCCTCAGAAAATGGAAGGAAGACTTTGTAACAGGCCATCTACTTACATCTCTCTCTGGTTACTAGGGGTTCTGGGGATGAAATCCTGAGCCTGAGGAAGCTTCAGATCTCAGCAGAGCTTCCAGGTTAAATGGGGATGTGGTGCTGACAGAATATTTTGATATCTTCTGGGGGCGGGAGGTGGTTTATGTGCAGAAATCTTGGCTCTCACTTGAGAATTGCTGGCCTTCAAACTGCCTGCCTGCTCACTCCCCCCCACATCTTCACAATGTGGTGGGATTATTTGCCATTCAGGGTGTTCTGAAAGAGCTAATCTGTGGGCCAGGTGGTGACACTGGTGGCTGGGCCCTACCTGTCTACATTGCTTATCAGTGCAGCAGGGTTAAGTTTGCATGCTAAGAAAATCGAAGGGCCTTTTCAATTTTTGGTAAAGTATCTCTCCCACCCGTTGTTCATCCCTCTACTCTTCCTCCAAAGAAAGAACAATCTGAATTTTTAAGCACATCTGGACACTGGCTTTGTAAAACTCTTACCCTGAATTCCCACCAGGAGTGTATTGGCTGCTGTTTTTCCAAGCGAAAACTGAAATGATTCCTTTGTTTATAAGTGCAGTATTTGCGTATTTTAATGACACCATAAAGGAAAGAAGGAATTGCTCTGGTTTGAGAATCCTTAGTGAATACCAAACACTGCCCTTTACACCTCACTCAGCGTTGGAGAGGTGCTAAAAGTTTATGGCTGGTTATTTTAGGTGGGGGTGGAGTTTGGGCAGGGGCTCCATATGTCCCTTTTTGAAATTACTTTCTTTGCTTCTGGTGGCTGTTAGAATGTCCAGGCCACAGGGCAAGAGCCGCTCACAGGTGTGCTCTGGCTGTCGAATGCGTTCTCTCCCATGCGGTGCGCCGTGTGCAGACACAGGCAGATGATGACGTTCCAGACCTGAGTCTAAACACTTGCCACGGAACCCAGACTCCACACTCATGTACCAGGCGGCGTGGGCGTGTTTTCAGCTGATCTTCTAGCAGGCTGGTGTTACTGAGAAAGTGCTAAGGTTTCATTTCAGTGAGCTGGGATGCCAGCTGGGGCTTCTCTAGTATGGGGGAGAATTGCAAAAGTGATGAAATGAGTCTCAGCCCCTGGAAGATGAGATACAGAGACATTTGCTGTTGGGGGGCACTTGTAAGATGACGTGGTTCTATTTAAACCATTGTAGAGTTTTTTTTTTACAAGCTCTTTGTTATGTTGCTTTCCTGGCTCTGGGTGTCTGGAAGTAAATCTAGAGGTGCAGTGTTCCTGTGGGCCTTCTCTCAGAGATAAATTTCAGAGGTGATTGCTCTTTGGCTTCCCCCTACTTTTGTGGGGAGAAAGTTGTTAGCTGTAATGCCAGAATTGATTCACTGTCTGTCAGTGCTGTAGAGGTGAATCTGTTGTTGTTGTTGTTTTTTTTTTTTTTTGAGACCAAATCACTTTACTGGGGGGCTTGGGAGTGGGGAGAAGCCACCGAAAAGACGCTTCACAGGAGATGTGACGTTCCAGGCACGGCTGGATCTCTCCGGGTCCGCTGTGGCCAAGAGGTGAATCTGTTAAATTGTGCCAAGCACCATATGCTAAAAATATGAATACTGGTATTAGCGCTCTCTCGCAGAAATGTACAATTTTCATGAGCTATGGGCAAAAGGGGGAGGGACTGAACTGCAGTTTAATTCAATAACTTTTTTTTTTTTTTTTTTTGTGCAACCGGGTATTGAACTCAGGCTCTTGCGCTTGCCAGGGAAGCGCTTCTTCTACTGAGCCATTTCCCCGGCCCATAATTCAGTAATTTTTATTTATTTATTTTAATTTTATTTTTATGTATTTATTTATTTTTTGGTGGAACTGGGGATTGAACTCAGGCCCTTGCACTTGCCAGGGAAGTACTTATTCCACTGAGCCATCTCCCCCGCCCTTCAGTAACTTGAACAGTTGTATTTATGATATTCTAGCTGATGTTTTGAACTAATGATACTGTTTGAGTTGTTATGCCCGGCCCGGTTGCTCTGAACACCGTTGGACCCAGAGGTAGGAATCACAGTGGTGACCCCGCGTAGCTGGCGGCTGTTGCCTCGCCGTGTTTCACACAGAATTGTGACAGACAGCTTTTAGCCCTTAGAAGTGGATCAGACTGTAAAAGGCTGCTCGGATCTTGGGGGAACATTCGGACCTATTGTTTGTGATCGCCACTCGTGGCGGGTGGAGTGCTGTCCTGGCCGGCTCCTGAGTCCTGAGTGCTGAGGACACTGCGCTCAGAAGCTGGCCAGAGCCAGCAGTCTTTTCAGCCCTTTGTGTCAGTACCAACACCACCTTTTAAAAACACTTTCAAATAAATGGCCAAGTTTTATGTAGGCGGCCTTCATAATATAATTTCTCCTTTGCCTGTGAAGGCAGGGCATGGTTCTGAATAGCTGCAAAACGAACAAGGTAAAACCTTAGAAATTAGTATTGTGCTACCATATTTTAGGGGAGGTTTATTATTTTTTTATTTTGTTTTTGGTGTCAAGAACGGATCCCAGGGCTTCCAGCTTGCTAGGCAAGTATTCTACTGCTGAGCCAAATCCCAGCCCTGGAACTACCATATTTTAAACGATCTATCAGTGTTAATTATTTGAGAGTTTAAATTATAAAAAGAAGGCCTTCATATTCATTTATTTTGATATTCACCTGTAACTTGCTTAATATTAAGCTTATTTTTTTGTTTTTTTAATTATGTATTTAGTACAGGGTCTACAGGGTCTTACTATACAGATCAGACTCATAAGTGATCCTCCTCTGTTTTCAGCCTCCCAAGTGCTGAGATTACAGGCGCGTGCCACTGCACCCAGTCTCAATTGCCGTCTAAATGCGCAGCATGCCGTGGATCGAACCTTGGTTCCTGTGTCTGCTTAAACAGACAATTTAATCCGCTGAGCTATCTGGCCAGCCCTTTAAACTTATTATTATTATTTTTTAAATATTTATTATTTGGTACAGGGTCTTGCTACACAGCTCAGACTCAGTGATTCTCCTGTCTCGGCCATCCCATTGCTGGGATCACAGGCATGGGTCACCAGCATGGTGGGCGGGTGGGTGGCAGTGGGAGTGGGGGGATGGTGAAGGCATGTGGTACTGGGGATGGAACTTGGGTCTTTGCACTTTCCAGGCAGGCTGTTAGACTGCTGAGCTGTCTCCCCAGCCTGTGGTGGTTATTTTTATTGTTGTTGTTGTTTTATCAAACTCGGATCCTTGAGATTGCTAGTAGTCAGGCGCTGTGCTACTGAACTGTATCCCCAGCCTGATCCTTTTTTTTTTGCACTACCAGGGATCAAACTCAAAACCTTGCCCTTGGCAGGCAGGCACTTAGGCCACTAAGCTATCTCCTCAGCTGGGATACTTTCTATTTTGTGTATCTCTTTTATAAGTCTGTCTTTAGGCTTCTTTCTGTAGCATGATCTTCTACCTTCTAACTCTACATTAAAAAATATCTACCTGCTGAATTTTTCCTGCAGATGTGGCCACAACATTTTTGTTACTGCTGTATAGTTCCTCAGCATCCCCCTACTTGAAAAAACTTTCTATTTTTTTTAAAAGAATGACCATGAAATGTACCAAGTTTTAAGCGTGACATTAAGTAAACGATGTTCTAGAAGCACTGGCACCATCCATCTTCAGAACTTTCTGCTCTTCCTAAACAGAAGTCCTTAACCGCTGAGCTGTAACTTGCTATTCTTCTTTGCCCAGCCCCAGCAGCCATTCTTCTTTTCTTGTGCTTTATGAGTGTCACTAAATACCTCATATAGCAATCCTAAGCATCTGTCCTTTTGTGGTGCTGTCAGATTTTTGTTATTGCTTGTTTTTGTTGTTATTTGGTATCAGAGATGGAACTCAGGACCTTGTTCCACTGGGTTATCTCCTTGGCCCCTTATTGTCAGATTTTTAAAGTTGTGTTTAGTGATTCTGATCTTAAGGGATTTTGATGAGGAATTGGTAAAAGTTACCAAAGGGTCTTTTGCACCAAGGTTTCTCTCTATTTCTAAGACAGGAAAGTTAGGGTAGGAAGGAGTGACTATGAAAGGTTAGAGATTTGCTGAAGAAGTCTCCCCCCTTGGCCCTACACAACACCCAATTCCAAGAATTAGTGGTGATTTTTGTCAGGGATGGAAGATAAGGTAAAAATTGAGAGGAGGTGCACAGGCCCTTTCTCCATTCTCCTTCAATACTGCACCTCTTGCCACATCAGGGGCGAGACTGAAGCCCATCCTGACAATCCCCAGAGTGGACCCAGGCTCGGAGAGCCCAGCTGTGGGTTTATAGCTTTGTTGGGGGTGCCTTAGCCTCCAGGCTCCCGCCTGACTCCTGCCTGCGACTTGGCCCTCTGATCATGTGGGTTTGTCCTTTGAAGTTGGTGTTTCACTTTTTCTTCTCTCTTTTCCACCCTCACCCCAGCCCATTCCCCCTTGGGCAGGGAAGGACTGGGTTGTTTGGGTCTTGCCTGACTCCAAAAGAGCTTATTGGTCATCCCAGCCAGGGGCTGCCTGTCTTAGCAGGTCAGTTGGGGACTTGGCAATGAAAATCTCAGTAATGGTTGCTGCCTGAAGTGCCAGTTGAGGAAACTGCAGCTCCTTATCATCCTCAAGGAATGGCGGCTGCTTGATTGACCGTTTACACCCTCTGCCCTCGGTTTCGGTGAATTAGTGTCTGCATCTTTCTGATGGCGTCTTCCCCCGCCCAGCCCTGGAGCTCCACAGGCCTGAGGAGCTGCTCTCCAGCCAGCCTTGCTCTGCAGAGCCCTGCTACATGCAGCTCAGCGGCATAACTTAGCTCTTTCGTTCTGGAGAGCATGCGTTATCTCTGTAGTTTCGTGCCTTTTAGCTTTGTTGTCCAGAATAGATTGTAGGGTCACGTTTAGCTTTCTTTTCACTCAGAATGGCTTTCCCAGTGTGAGAGTGCGCTCCACATGCTCTCCAGACATTGGGCTGATAACGTGCAGGGTCCTTTAAGTGAGTAAGGGAGGAGGAGAACCAGACTTAGAGTTAAACACTGCCTTTACATTGGCTTTCTCCTTCCACACCCCATGGGTTGTAATTCAGAATCACAAATTGCAATTTACAGCTTTTACCAGTGAATGGTTTTATCTCCTTGGCTTTTCCTGTAGGATCAACCTGCTCACCCACCCTAGAGTTTTCCAGCCACCCTGAGGCTCTGGAAGGGGTGGGCGCAGGGGGACTTCCACAGGGCTATAGTGTGATTTCTGTTCGGGACAAGCCTTCCTGGGTCTGTCAGTTTCCCTTTAAATTTCGTAAGTTTTGTTATTCACAAGAGGCCTGCCAAGGAACCATGAAATCCTCTAAATGTATGTAATTTTAAAGAAATGTAGGATAAGTTATAGCAATTTGGTTACCCTCCAGAACAGCATTTAGGATACCCACATTGGTAGGCAGCCTATGGAAATACCAGCGAGTGTGTGCTGAGCTGTACTGTCTGTCTGACCTGTTGGCTTTTCAGTGGACACAACTTCTTAGTGACACTTTCCCTTTAGAAATGGTGACAAATGATTAGTGCTGACTGGACCCTTAGAATTTAGCCTCAGGGTCCTAACTTTGACCTTATTATGCTCTTTTTGTTATTTTTCTCATGGGTCCCACTTGTTTCTCCCCAAAGAGAACAACACTTACTGGAACTGGGCGGGGATTCATCACAGCAGATGTTCTGTGAATTCAGGTCTCCTGCGGGCCAAATCCTCTTAGTCCGTGTGATTCATGCAGTAATGACTGGAGACACGTCTTCAAAATGATGAAGGGGGGTTGGATTTAATTTTTTTTTTTTAATTTCTTCAAACTTTTTAGTTTACAAAAATAAGTAAAACTTTCTTAAAAGAAACTGCCATATTTTTCCTAGGAACTTGGAACCTACTCCTGGGGGGTCTCTGAGGACTGCAGAGTGACCCGCAGGGCTTGGGCAGTGCTGCCTTCGAGCCTCCTGCCTACCTGGACCTGCTGCGCCTGCAGGCTTTTCCTCCTCGGCGCCCTGGGGCACACAGGTGGGAGTGCCTGCGCCAGGCTGTGCTGCTGCTCACTGACTGCAGGGCCTGCCTTGACCCAGCTCCCCGCTCTTAGTTTGCCATCACTGTAGCCCAAAACTGTGAACTTTCTTTAAAAAAATCAATCATTGCTCTTAATCTTTTCTGGCAAGCTATTTTCATGCTAGCTTTGTGAGCAAATGTTACTGGCTTCTAATTTATTTCCACCATATGCCTTGGTTTTGTAAACATCTCTCATGGGAAGCCTAGTGAGGAGGACAAGACACACTGGTCTCTTCCTTTGAGGAAGAGGGCTTTGTGTGCTGTTTGCCTGCCTCGTCTTTCAGGAGTAGAAGTGTGGCAGAGACGCAGCCACCGTGGCTGGGGTCACTTCAGCCCGGGAGGAAATGTGCTCCTTCCTGCTGTTCCATTGCCTTGGCTGCTTCCCATCCAGTGTGCTTTGCAGTTGACTCTTCTGTGGTGATCCCAGCCAGCAGTCCTCGGAGAGGGATTACAGGTGGTGGAGGGAGAGAAACTCCCAACCGGCTTGCTAGCTGTGTGGGGTGAGTTCGTGTTCTCTAAAATCAAAGAATGAATTTTAGGAACAACAGACATTAACAGCAGAACATGTTTATCAAGGGAAAGCTTCTGTCCTAGAGACCGGAAGGGGACCTGAATGGGTTGCTAAGGAACCTACCTTGTGGGGGATTTTTATAGAGCAGATTCTCAAGGTGGGGTGGGTCCCAGGATGAAAAAATGGGACATCACAAAGTGAGCATGAGGTGGGACAAAACTACAGTCAACCAATAAGATTGCAAACATTATTGTGCAGATAAAAGTGATTAAATGGTGATCAAATCGGGGAAGTGAGTCCTGTAGTAATCCGCCTTGAACTCAGAACTAGGGCTTTTTCTATAGGGGGTTGGGTTAGTGACTCCTTCTGGCATTTTCAAGGTGATTGATACCTATTTAGAATATCAATCCCTGTTGTCCATCCCTAGGGAGGCATGTGGCTGCATTTGTTTAATCTTTTGTCTAAAGGTCTGGCCTACAGAAGAAGTGCCTGTCTCTCCCACAGTTTCAAGGTGTCCCATCTGTCTGCACTGGCTTCTCCAGGGCCCAGCCCTGACTCACACTGCCTGTATTTCTAACTTAGCTGCCTACGACACAGGGATACCTTTCTTCCCAGGAGAGCTGTGCTACCTCCCTCACCCACAGGAACATTTATCTAAATCTCAAACCATGGAAATTTCATTTTCTATTTTTTGGTCTTTTTTTTTTTTTTTTTTTTTTGGCGGAACTGGGGATTGAACTCAGGCCCTTGCACTTGCCAGGGAAGCGCTTATTCCACTGAGCCATCTTACCGGCTCCTATTTTTTGGTCTTTGAGACAGGGTCTTGCTATGCAGTTCAGGCTGACTGTTAGCTTACTTTGTAGCCTCGCTGGTCTTGAACTCTCAATCCTGCCTCAGCTTCCAGAGTGCTGGGATTACAGGTGTTTGCCACCATGCTCAGTTTGCCTGCCTGTGTGTGTCTGTCCGTCTGTCTTTCCTTCCTTTTCACATCATTCTTCGCCTTCCTCAGAATGGCATTTTAGTTAGTTGTTCAGGGAAATGCAAACAAAGTTGATTCTTGGGAAATAATTATTTCCTGGTCTGTTGTACACAACTCAGTTGGTGTATTGCTGCCCGTGTACAGTTGCATGTGTGTGCATTAATGGAAATTCCATGTGGTGTCATTGGGAAATTAGGAAAGAAGGATTTCCAGATTTATTACATACACATAGTTTTAAGGGCAGACTGCTGGCTTCCATCCAAGAAGTGGAGAGGGATCATTAGTGTATGAGTATATCCTTCCGATTACTTACTATTTTAAAATAAGTTTGGCAAGTGGTGGAAATCAGAACTAATAGCAAAATCATTTGCCCTTTGGAATGTGTAACACTCAACAGAATAAATGTATGGAGAACTTGGTGCCGCATAAGTAGTGACTTGTGTCTTTTGTTATGTATATTGCCATGTATATTTGATATCTGAATTAGTTTTTGCCTTGGCTTCAGGTAGGAGTAAAAATTTGTCTTCATTTTGGAAAGAATAGAATTTTGGTATTCTGGATTATTCTCCTTTAGATTTGGTGTTTAAGTGTGCAGCTCAGCCAATGAGATAGCTTAGCAGACTAAGCACTTGAGGGACTGTCCCCAGATGTGCTGAGCCGGCCAATGAGACCCCGGTGTGGTGGCACAGGCCTGTAGTCCCAGAGCTAGGAGGCTGAAAACAGGAAGATCACTATGAGTTGAGTCCGATCTGCATAGTGAGACTCTGTACCAAATACATTAAATAAATAAAATGTGCAGCTCATAGGCACATACTTAAAAATAAAAATATATCCCAAACCTAACCCAGTTTTGTGTGTTGAGAGCATAAGCACTGTATTCTTCAAAGGCTGTTGAGAAGGCACAGAGAAAATCGGCTAAATTTTCTTTGTCTTGGATGTTATGAGTATTTTCCTTCACATCCATGAGGGAAAAGAAAGGACTAGGAATAGCCGTGTGGTGGTTTTTCACTTAATTCAGTGAAACTGGCTTGGCCACGTATGTTGATGCAGGGGAAATAATATTTAACTCCTGACCTGGTAGATGTCAGGTGTGCCAAGTTCATCTTCCCCAAACCTGAAGAATGAATTCTAGAGGACAATGGAGATTAAGAGGAGAAGATATTGGAGAGCACTCCCGAGAGAACAGGGGGTGGGGGGACCCAGGAGTGGGTTGCTGCAGACCCCACTTAACAGGAAGTTTAGAGCGCAAAATCATGTGTGAATCTTTGTATTTTATTTTTTGTATTGGGGATTGAACTCAGGCCTTTGTACTTAGCCAGGCATGCGTTTATGCTGCTGAGCTACATATCCCTGGCCCTAGATAGCAAAATCACAGTGAGTGAAACATGGGTCAAAATTTTGATCAACAAGCGCCTACTTGGGGCCGGGGAGATGGCTCAGTGGAATAGGCGCTTCCCTGGCAAGCACAAGGGCCTGAGTTCAATCCTCGGTTCCGCCAAAAAAAAAAATCAAAAAACAAGTGCCTACTTAGGCAGACCGCAGTGCCCAGGGCTCAATCCTGGGCATTCCCCCACCCTCTGTCTGTCTTGCCCAGGCGCACCGAAAGGAGATTGAGACTGGGTGTGGTGGCGAGTACCTGTAATCCCAGTGCTTTGCAGGATGAACACAGGCAGATCACTACTGAGTCGGATCTACATAGTGAGACCCTGTAGACCTTGTACCAAATACCCACCCCCCCCCAAAAAAAAGAAAAAAAAAATTTTGATCGACAAATAAGATTACAAATATAGTCCCTTAAGTAATGTTGATCCAGTGGGGAAGCAAGTCATGTAGCAAGTATACATGGAAAGAACAAGGACCTTTTCAGGAAGAGATGAATCAGGAATGTCCTGGTCACCCACCTGGGTGACTGATGCCTAGCTAGATTTTATTGAACTAGATGATGCCAATTATGATATATTGCTTATCCCTAGAGTAGGCATGCAGGCCTGCTCATTTCTTCTTTATCTTGAGACCTGCCATGGATGTGTCATCCTCTGCATTGACTCCCTTGAGGATCTAACCCTCTTACCTATAATATTTCTACTTAGCTGTCTATGATAACATGACTTGGGGCCAAGGAGATGGCTCAGTGGAATACAAGCGCTTCCCTGGCAAGTGCAAGGGCCTGAGTTCAATCCCCAGTTCTGCAAAAAAACAAAACCAAAAACAAACAAACAAAAAACACATGGCTGTTTGTACCTGGGAATCTGAAAAGTATGGTCTGTCTTTTTCTCTGCCTCTCTCTCTCTCTCTCTCTCTCTCTCTCTCTCTCTCTCTCTATCCCCTCCCCTTCCCCCTCTCCCTCTCCCCCTCTTTCTCTCTCTCTCTGACAAGGTCTCATTTTGCAGTTCAGGCTGGCCTTGAACACATAGCAAATCCTGAGTGCTGGGATTGCAGTTGTGTGCCACCATGCTTGGTAGCTACTTCTCTCTAGGGTCACTGAACAAAACAGTGGTTGTTGCTTTTTTTTTTTCCTTTCTTTCTTTTTGGCGGAACCAAGGATTGAACTCAGGCTCTAGTGCTTGCTAGGCAAGCGCTTATTCTACTGGGCCATCTCCCGAGCCTTTAATTGTTGATTTTAAAGCTGTTACTTTGTAATGTTCATGAGTCCCACCCTCTTGGAGGAAGTGTTTAGTTACTGAGTTGTAACAGATACTGTTTGTGAAGGAAAGCCCTTGGATAGCATCAATCTAGAGTTCTGTATGAATACTGACCCTTCACCTCTAACTACTTCCCTCCTTCATTTGAATTTGGCTTTTAATCAGCGAAGTCAAGCCATTCTGTTTCTTGTTCAGCAGGTCTGGTTGATGTTATGGTTAACACGTCAATAAGAAGAGCAGGATTCTCAGAGACTTAGGAGAGGGGCTGGGTGGGTTTCCCAGATCCAGAAGTCTCCTGAAATACTGTGCAAATGAGCACTCTACAGGGCTCATCAAATTCGTAAAGACATCTGTTCCTCCAAATAAAAAGCTGAAAATTTCTGTTGGGAGGGCTGTGGGGATTTTAGTGGTTTTGGCTCGAGTGGTACCAGTATTACCAAGCGCAATCACAGTGGTCTGATCACTGCTAGATAGCAGCTCACAGTCACCCCATTTTCAGAGGGGACCAGTGTTCAGCTGAAAGCCAGAATATTACTCAAAGTTTCAGGAAGTCCCTGTACCTTGACACTGGCTTGCATCAGTGCTGGAGCACGGGTGAATGGAGCGCCACGGGTATAGCCCAGGACTCTTGTTGGCTGAGCTCCTTCACCTTTCTTCATGCCCCACACTGAATCAACAAGTGACAGAGTCCCACTGACCAGCTGGCACTCAGCAAAGGAGTCTTTGCATGCTTATAGGAGAAGGGCTTTGGGAAATGGGAAACGATTTTTTTTTTTTTTTTTTCTTTCGGAGCCAGGGATCGAACTCAGGTCCTTGCGCTTGCCAGGGAAGCGCTTATTATGCTTTTTTTTTGCCAAACCAGGGATTGAACTCAGGCCCTTGCGCTTGCCAGGGAAGCGCTTATTATGCTGAGCCATCTCCCTGGCCCTGGAAATGATTTTTTGAGGGCATTTTGAAACAGTGTGCCTGAGTTGCTCAGGCTTGCTGGTCTTAAACTCCTGCCTGCTACACAGTGTTCCTGAGGAGCTAGGATTATAGCTGGTGTACACCGCTGTGCCTGGCTTGCAGGCCCTTTCTGCAGGAGCAGATGCTGCTGGACCACTCGCTGGCACTTGGTGTTTCTCCCAAGGAAAGATTCCCACAGTTAGGGGAGAACCAGGCTGCTGAGAATTGCCCCAGAGTGGTGGGCTGTAACGGCTGGTGGAGGGAGGGCGGGGAGGAGATGCTTGTTCACATGCTTGTTAACATTTGAGGGTCTTTGACAAAGGAAGCCTAATGCCCTGCCCGGGTCAGCTGGTGATTGCCTGCCCCCCAGGCCCTGTTGTGCACAGGAAGTCAGGCACTAATGATGTTAGTGAGGGGACAAAGGCGCCCAGCCTGGGAAGGGCCTAATTGCTGTGTCCGGCTCCCAGGCTGCTGGCCTCCAGCTGGAGGGGGCTGGGCAGGATGCACTAAGTGTTAACACCTGGAGCCAGCACTGCTGACTTCCTGGTGCCTTTTTTGGACCATGTGGCTGGATGTTTGTGCGTGCGTGTGCACATACACACACACACACACACAGCCTAGCTGCATCTCAGAAGCACATTTCAAGATGTGTCTAAAGAGACTAGATGAACATGGTCTGATCGCAGTTGAGTGTCACTCCTGAGCTGTGTAAGGGACCAGGCAGCCTGACCCTCCCCCACCTGGCCCTTGGGGTTTGGTGACTGTTGGTTCACCTCTGGGCTGTCTGCTTCCCTCACTCTTCAGGCCTTGCAGCGAAGCAGGTATACATTAGAAGGGTCTCTTTGACTTTAGGTTGAAAATTCTTTTTTTTTTTTTTTTTTTGCGGAACCAGGCGTTGAACTCAGACCTTTGCGCTTGCCAGGGAAGCACTTATTCTACTGAGCCATCTTCCCGGCCCAAGGTTGAAATTTCTTATCTGAACCAATGGGAGAATGCACCAGGGGGAGGTGAGATGAAGTTGTGAGTCAGCTGGAATCCTGGGGGGGTGAGAATGTGGCACTTGTGGCAGTGTGAGAGTGACTGACCAGAGCACCCCTCCGTGTCCCAGGGAGCTCCCATCTGTGTCTTGCTGTATGAGCGGGTGTCTGCAGGTGTAGCATCTGAATACACATCTGGAGGGTTTGTATCCCAGGGGAGCAGGCAACCACAGGCACCCCCCTCACTTCCAAGTGGGGTCACTGAATTCTTTGTCTAGACACGGGGGGGGGGGGTGTTTCAAGCTTATGAACCCTCGGAGGGCTCTCGGCTGGCCTTAAGGAGGGGCCTCCTGAAATTGTTAAAACATCTTTCTGTCAGATAATCCCAGCACTCCAGATGCTGAGGCAGGAGGGTTGTTGTGAGTTTGAGGCCAACCTGGGCTACAAAGTGAGTTCAAAGCCAGTTTGAACTGGAGAGTGAGACCCTGTCTCAAAAAGACAAACACAAAACAAAACAAAAGGAATTTTTGCAGGAAATTGGGTAAGGAATGTTTTGCATGGGCTTCTCCAAGGTCTAGAAGCCCTTCCTCTTTGACAGCAGCAGGGTCATCAGTTATTGGAAGTGAGGACTTGTGCTTTGGGGATAGGATTAGAGGCTTAATTCCCTAAAGGCCAAGAATAAGGTTGTCTGGATGGAGCCAGAGCCTGATTGTCTTCCTCCCACAGGCCATGGCTGGCAGGCTGAGCTCATGTTGACTTCTTGGGTTTTTATATAGTTC
Source organism: Octodon degus (assembly GCF_000260255.1). Classification (NCBI taxonomy): domain Eukaryota; kingdom Metazoa; phylum Chordata; class Mammalia; order Rodentia; family Octodontidae; genus Octodon; species Octodon degus. Next base: position 5,898,658 of record NW_004524619.1, read on the forward strand.
AGGAACAGGAGAGTTTGAAAAGGAGCTTGCAAAGGAGTTTCTCCTTAGAGAAAAGGAGGGAAGCCAACGTTAAAAACAATTTTTAACTTCTGTTTTTGTGGCACAGGGGATTGAACCCGGAACCTCATTCACACTGAGCTATCCCCCCTGCCTTTTTTGTAATTTATTTTAAAGCACAGTCCCACTTAAGCTCTGAAGTCCGGACTGGAGCTTGTGATCCTGCTGCCTCAGCCTGCCCGAGGGCTAGGATCACAGGTGTGTGCCAGGCACCTGGCTGAAGCCAGAACTGTTGACAAAGGATCGAATGTGCAGGTGCTCCTTCCCACTCTTATTTGAAGGTTTTTCCATCCAGGACCACTACATGGACATAATCATTTGACAGAAGAGGTCTTTTGTTTTTGAAACATATCCTGCAATGGTTCGTTTAGCACCCAAACCCCTAAAGGGTGGCCCTTCCACACGATTGGCCAAATCTGAGAAATCCACCTTAGAGGAAGCACATATGTGGAACATGTTGTGTGTGTGGAGACTTCTTGCCAGGAGTCTGCCAGGATGAGGGAGATGGGATCCCCATGGCAACGTCACAATCTCCCAGTAAAAGCAGAATTCCAGATGTGACACAGTATTTGAGACTCGGGGCCCTCAGACACAGTATTTGAAGTGGGCTCAATTCAGTGCACCGCTCTCTGTGTGGTCCTAAGGCTCTTTATTAGTAGTTGTGTTCCGAGCTGAACACTTCCGCTCAGTTCAGGCATAACAAGCACGTTTATAGCTGTAAGTTTTCCTCTATTGTCTAATCACTATTTTGCTCTCTGTGGAAGAGACTTTCCTGGGCTGCTAGAGTAGAGTCTTTGTTCTTTTCACTTCTGAGTGAGAATGAGCCAGTAGCGGGTGGTATTTTTGGGTGGTTGGTTGTTTGCTTTCTCTTTGTACCTGATGTTTACAGAAAACCAGTTAATCCCAGTGTGCGAGTTGTCTGTGTATACTTTTTAAGCTGTACATAGACTGCCTATTACCTTGAAGGATGATGTTCTCTAACATGAGGTTCTCATTTGGGTGGCGGGGAGAGGAATGAAGCACAGGGCAAGATCTGGCTCTCAATCCAGAGGCGTGTTTTATAGCTTGGTTTTAATGCTTTCAGAACGGGAAAAATAGAACAATCGGGTCTGTGAGTATTAGCCTTGGAAGAACACAGCCCAGATCCTTAGCAGATTGGAGAAAGTACTTGGGCTTTTGCTTTGTGAAAACCAAGGGACTGCTGCTTTGTTTTAAGCTTTGTGGTGTGTTTGTAGTGTGGGTGTGCGTGTGCATGTGCACTCATGTGTGTATGTGTTTTAATTATCAGGATTAATACACAAGTATATTCCAATAGCAAAGAAAAAGAATCCTAGTGAGGAGTAGGTAAGGAAAATTTAAAATATTTCCAGTTGCATTTAGGCCACCATCATTTTAGAGAAGTTGATAGCCAAGATTCAACCCACGTAGAGGTTCTGACACATCTACCCGGCGGTGCATGGGCCGCGCATGGACTCGGGAGGGGCGGACAGTGCAAGAGCTTGGACGGGAACTGGGCTTTCAGCTTGATAAGCGGGACACATGGTAACTTGGCATGGGTCGGCTCCGTGTTAGAGCTCAGAAACAATTGTCCCTTCAGCCTTCCTTTGGGGAGCATGAAATTAGGAACATGTGTGGGTTGATTAGCAGCATGTCAGAGATGAATCATGATTATGGCTTTGGTCTGGTGCACAGACCGCGCTTTGGAGTCGTGATTTCCTACCTCCCTGGCAAATCTCTTTAATTAGCCTAAGATCTCCGGGTCTTTGGGGGCCCATGGGGTAATTGCTGGTGGGAACCCCGCAGCCCTCCCCCAGGGCTAGACATCCAGGCCTCACCTCCGAGTCCGACTGCTGGCAGCTCTTCCTTTCCTTTCTGAAGTCAGTTGTATCTCCACGGAGAGTGAGAGAGAACAGCTCCCAGGAATGTGGAAGGAATATATGTTGACTAGATCCAGGCGCAGGCTGGCCTGGTGAGTTACTTTCCTTGTGTTTTGGATTTGCCAGCATTCTCCTATGCTTACATCACCTGGGGCTTCTCTGCCTTTGCTGATTGTTTTCCCTTTTAGTGAAAGGTTTGAACTGAAGAAGTGGGGTCTGTCTTTGTTTATGAAACCATCTGAACCAGCGAGGAGAACATGGCCCAGGTTGGGTCCTCTTTTGCTATTCCTGCCTCGTGGTCGTATGCAAAGTTGTCCCATGGTGCAGTTGAGGCCTCACAGTTCTTCTGCTTTATTTTCTTCTCATTTACACGCTGGAAACCCAAGGTGGAGAAAATGCTATAGACAGTAGACAGCATGAGTTGGCCTTAGTGGCTTTCTTCCCCTCTTTATTTATTTACTTATTTATTTTTGTACTGGCTTGAGCCCAGGCCTTCCGCACTGCTAAGTTAGATCTTCAGCCTTTCTTCTCCTTCTCCTTCTTCTCCTTCTCCTTCTTCTTCTTCTCCTTCTCCTTCTTCTCCTCCTCCTTCTCCTCTTCTTCTTCCTCCTCCACCTCCACCTCCTCTTTTTTTTTTTTTTTTTTGTGGAACCAAGGATTGAACTCAGGCCCTTGCACTTGCCAGGGAAGTACTTATTCCACTGAGCCATCTCCCCAGCCCTTCTCAGCCCTTTTTTATTTTCAAGAGAGAGTCTTGCTAAATATGAATAGCTAAGATGGGGCGGGGGAGATGGCTCAGTGGAATAAGCACTTCCCTGGCAAACGCAAGGACCTGAGTTCAATCCTTGGTTCAAAAAAAAAAAGAATAGCTAAGTTACCCAGGCTGGGTTTGAACTTGAAATCTTTCTGCCACAGCTTCCCAGAGTACTGGGATTATAGACATAGACAAATCTCTTATTTGTATTTTTATTTATTTATTTATTTAATTTTATTTGGTACAGGGTCTCTACGCAGCTTGGACTCATAGTGATCCTCCTGTCTCAGCCTCCCCAGCACTGGGATTTCAGGCATGTACCACCACGACCGGTTTCATTGGCAGGCTTAGCTTGGCTTGACTTGGCTCTCAGCTTGCTGCAGAGCTGGCAAGGCATGTGGTACTGGGGATTAAACTCCTGTCCTTGTGCTTGCCAGGCAGGTGTTTATAACACTGAGCTATTTCCCCAGGCCTGCCTGAAGTTTTAAGTAGTTACTAGATCCTTTAAAAACAAAACAAAACCAAGAAAACCTGGGGGGTTCTCATGCTTTTTACCAATCATGAGCAGCTTTCTGAAAGCCAGCCCCTTAATGGGTCCTGAGGGCTTCTTAGGCCTCACCATTTGGCCAGACTTCCATTGGAGAAGGGGCATCATATATAAAAGGTTAAATTGTATCGGAGCTGCTTTGGAAATTGCTCGGGGAAGTTGATGTCTTTAGAGGGCTTAGAATTCTCGAGCCCTCCCCCAAACTGAGGCTTCCCCTCCCTTCCCCTGCCTTCCCCCTCCCCCGCCTTCCCCTTCCCCTGCCTTCCCCCTCCCCTGTCCTCCTCCCCTTTCTTCTCCTGTTCCTGCCCTCTCTTTTGGGGTGGGGGTGTCCTTTCCCACAACTGTCTTTGTGTCCCAGCTGTACTCTGCCACAGGCTGGAGTGTGGTGTGGGTTTTTGCCTTTGGAATTTTATTCCTTTGGAGCTATTAAGACTTACCCCACCCCACTTCCTGAGTAAAAGATGGATGTTTTCTCCATTATGTTTGCTGCTTCCATCCTTGTTCCCCTCACCGCAGAGCACCAACCAAAGGAATTTCCTACTGGAGCTCCCGGTACTGGGGCTTGCTTAGTTCCTTTTGGATCAAATTAAAAGCTACCCATTAGGGCAGCAAATGGGGGTGGTTAATTAACTAAGAATGTGGCACCCCGAGGCTGCAGCCCTGGAGTTTATAGGTTTTAACTAACAGGCAACAAGTATTTTTAATTGTCAAACTCATTAAATATCAAAACGGTATAGTAGCTAAAAGCTAGGGTTTTTTCCTGAAGAACTGTTAACAAAGCTGTCGATCAGGTTGGTTAGTAACTTTCTCTGGGTTCTGTGGGTGTGGGCTCGGATGCTAAAGCCATAAGTCACCCCAGAACCAGGTTAGGGTCTTGTAGGTATTATCTGGCTTAATCATGCATTCGTTTTATTTAAACAGGAAACTGAGCTGTGGGTCTGGGGCGCATTCAGCATTTCTCTCCATTTCAACCTGTGCACTTTTCAGAGCTGCAGTAACTTAGACCACCCACCTCCCATCACAGCCACAGAACATTGTAGTTCAGGTTGTCTTTGAACTCACTGTGTAGTCTGACTCTGACCTCAGCTGATCCTCCTGCCTCAGCCTCCTGAGTGCTTGGATTAACTGGGATCACAGGCTTGCACCACCACACCCAGCCAGAGCATGTTTTTAGCCACGTGGTTAGTGCCTTCTGCCACTTTGCCCTGACCTGCTATTATAGGAGAATGAAACTCTCAACCTGAAAGGTACTTGGGATGAGTTCGAGTTCTCTAAAACCGAAGGATGAACTTTAGGAACAAATGGAGGTTAAGAGCAGAATATATTTACTGGGGGAAAGAAAGCTGTCCAAGAGCGGAGGCGGGACTGAGCTGAAGCAGGTTGCCCAGGAAGTTGGCTCCTTCAGGGAGTTTTATAGAGCAAAACCGTGCAGTGAGGCAAGTCTAAGATGGAGAAGATCAGAATTTGCTTAGGTGGGCCTGAGGTGAGACAAGACTGTGCCCAACTGTAAAATTGAGTAAATTGATTAAATCTAGTACCAAATGAGAAAGTGAATCACATAGCCAGAGGGCATGAATACAGGATGGGGTCTCTTCCTGTTGGGGATTGTGTGAGTGACTTGTAAGGCTCTTTCAAGGTGATTGATACCTATTTAGAATATCAATCCCAGATGTCACCCCTGGGGGAGGAAAGTGGCTGCATTTGTTTAGTCTTTTGTCTTGAGACCTGGCCCACAGTAGGGGAGTGTTTGTCTCTTCCAAATAGGCAAAGTCACCTTGTCTTTCATACTGTCTCCTTGGGGGCCTGGCCTGTCTGACTACCTGTAATAATTCTATCTAATTTAGCTGCCTACAACAGTACCGGCCACGTCTCTTGCAGTCCTTTTAAGATTTTTGGATGCTGGAGGTAGATCCCTGTCAGGTTGTTCTGTGTGCTTTCTTGTCTGTGTCATATGGTCCCTTGTACTGTACCCCCCACCGCAGCTCTCACCTCTTGATTAAGTCAGGGATCTTCTCAGGAATAATGTCAGGAACATATTTGAATTATTAGGCATCAGATGGTATGCTTAGCTGTTGATAGGTATTGATACAGGGGAAAGAAACTTCCAACCTGCTAGATGTCCAAAATGCTGGGTTTGTGTTCTCTTAAATTCCAGGAATGAGGGCCGGGGATATAGCTCAGCAGGCAGAAGTGCCTGCCTGGAAAGCTCAAGGTCCTGAGTTTGATCTTCCATTCCAATCAATCAATCAATAAATAAATAAATTCATTCTAGGAACAATGAAGGTAAGAGTAGGAAGAATTTTATTTATTTATTTATTTATTTATTTATTTGGCAGAACCGGGGATTGAACTCAGACCCTTGCACTTGCCAGGAAAGGAAGCCCTTATTCTGCTGAGCCATCTCCCCAGTCCCTGGAAGAATTTATTGAGAAAAAGCTTCAGTCTAAGAGGGACAGAACGGACCCAGAAAGTTGGTCCCCCACCCCTTCTCAAGGGTGTTTATTGAGCCAAGCCAATAATAAAGAGGTGAGGTGGGTTTAAGGTGGGACAGAACTCTGATTGATTAACAAGATGACAAGTATAGGGGTCAGGGAGATGGCTCAGTGGAATAAGTGCTTCCCTGGCAAGTGCAAGGGCCTGAGTTCAATCCCCAGTTACACACACACACACACACACACACACACACACACACACAAAAGACAAGTATAGACATTTAGGTCATATTGATCCAACAGGAAATGATAAGGTGGGACAAGACTGTGGTGAACCAATAAGGTTACACCAAGTATAGTCACTGGGCAATAGTGATTACATGGGGATCAAATGGGGAAGCAGGTCACAGAACAAGTGCACATGGGGTGGACAAGGACTATTCCAGAAGGGGTGGATTATGAGGTTTGGTCCTCCACCCCCAGGTGGAGGTTGACTGGTACCTACTTAGAATATCAGTTGCTACTGTTCATCCCTAGGAGAGGTATAGGGTGAGTAACTCCGTTTTTCTTGAAGCCGGGACTTCAGTGAACAGGCTTCCTGCCACAGTTGTCTTCTGCACTGACCCCTCAAGGGTTCAACCCTGCCTGCCTGCCTATAAGATTTCTACATAACTTACTGTCTATAATAGTAGTACGATTGGAATATGTGGTGAATGTGTAAATTGAAAAAAGATTATAACAGTAAAAGACAGTTGGCTACTAAGTTCCCCAAGTACCCCTGGAACTTCCAGCAATTCTATCATCCACACCACTTTATTTTTATTTTAATGATTTTAGTACAGGGTCTACCGGATCCACAGGGTCTCACTATGTAGATCAGACTCATAGTGATTCTCCTGTTTCCAGCCTCCCAAGCGCTGGGATTGCAGGTGTGTGCCACCATGCCTAGTCTCAATCACCACCTCAGTGCCCCCCCTGGGTAGGGCCGGCATGGCATGCTGGGGGATAGGTACTGCACTCTGCCTAAGCAGGTGCTTTAGTCCACTGAGGTATCTGACCGACCCTTGGTGCCACTTTACAACTATCTTTTTTGTTTTATTTTTTGGTACCAGGGATTGAACTTGGGACTTGCACTTGCCGGGCAGGCGCTTATGGTACTGAGCTGGTCCTAGCCATGATACTTTAAGAGCTTCCCCTCCTCCCCTCTTTCCCTCTCCCTCCATCTCTTGCTCTCAGCATTTTCTGAAGCAGCACTGAAAGCCTCCAAGTGTCTTTACAAGGTGTGATTTAAAAAAAAAGCACTGTGAAGCTGCCGCCAAGTGCCATCCAACAGAAAGGCAGATTTGTAAAAGTAGTGTGGTGGGCTCTCATCCACTGTATTCACCAGATCTGGCATGGTGTCATTTCTGGCTCCTTCCCAGAGTCAAAATGACCATAAAAGGTAAACATTTTGAATTGATTCAGGACATAGAGGCAGCTGTGACGGGACAAGTAAAGACTGAATCTCAAGCTGCAGTTCAGATAGATCAGTGTTTCATGGCTGTGTGGGGCTGGGGAGAGAGAACACAGTGACAAGAGATGGGCTTTGGGTATGGGAGGGGAAGAAGGGATGGTACCACATGCCACGTGTGTGACATCCAGATTCAGTTCTGGTGTGCTACAATTGAAATTTATGTGTATATTAGCTTTCAGTTGTTGCTATAAAAAATTGCTATGAATTTAGTAACTTAAAGTGAAAGAGGGCTGGTGAGATGGCTCAGTGGTCTAAAGCACCTACTTAGAACAAGCTAAGCTAAGCAAAGCACAGGGACCGCGGTTCAATCCCCCAGCACCACATGCCAGCCAGCCCCGCCCCTGGTGGGCTGAGCTGGCCACAGGCACACACAAATAAATAAATAAATAAATAAACAAAATAAATAAATAAATATAAAAAAAAATAAAGTGAAAGAAACCCATTGTCCTGTGCTGCTGCCATAGGGCACAACTCCAAAATGGGTCTTTGGCTGCTAGAAATCAAGTTGCCGCGGTGCTGGTTTCTTCTGGGTGTGAAAGACGGCCTGTTTCTTGCTCTTTCCAGTCCTAGGTTGCTCGTATTCTTTGTCGCAGTAGTCTCTTTCTTCTCCATCCTTCAAATCGGTAGTATAGCCCAATCAGTAGTGTAGCGTCCTCAGCCCTGCCCTGTCTCCACATCCTGTATTCGGGGGATTGAACTTGGGAACTTGCATTTGCCAGGAAGGCGCTTATGTTGCTGAGCTATATCCCTAGCCCTCTGAGTCCTATATTCTGTCCTCTGATGCTGCCCTTTCAGTCTCCTCCCACAAGATCCCTTGTGATTTCGCTGGGCCTACCCGGATTGCTCAGAATATACTCCCCATTTCAGCATCTAGACAGCTAAGCACATCTGCACAGGTGCTTCGGCTTTGTAACATAGCATGGTCACATGTTCCTGCGCTGAAATACGAACCTCCCTGGGAGGCTGTCATTTCTGTTGCTAAATAAAGCGACACTGTTCCATGGGATAGCCTGGGCATATACATCATGCCTAGGGGACTTCCTTTTCTTTTTTGCGGTACTGGGGATTGAACTCAGGACTCTGCGCTTGCCAAGCAAGCACTTAGTCTACTGAGCTATCTTCCCCAGCCCTCCTAGGGGGCTTTCTAAGGACCCTGGTGCACAGCTTCTTGGTGTGCACATCATGGGTCCTCTTTGGCTCGGGCCCAAGGGGGCTTAGGACAGGCAGAATGGATGAGTGGGAAGCAGGAGGATGCTGTGTGCGAGCCCCCCATCCCCGGACAGCTCCACACGTATCACAGATACTTTGGGGAGGGGTTGCTCTGTGACTTTCACTGTCTTCATCTCCTCCTCGCAATGCACTAGCTGTTGGAAGTACCCGAAAAATACCTTCTCACAACGTGCTGGGAGATACATGTGCATCTTATCTTAAACAGATAACAAAAGCTACAGGTACAAGGCAATAGGAACACAGGAAAAATGGACCAAATTCCACAAGGAAGATGGTCGGCTGTCAGCGTTCCTGTGTACCTTGGAATATGCAATTAAATGGAACATGTTTCCTTTTTGAAAAGTGTTTGCTTGTACATGGCTTTATGTCCTTAGTCCCCCTCCCAGGTAAAAGCTGCACACGTTCTATTAAGAAAAAAATGAAGTATTTGAGCAGACGCACATCCAGTAGTGTGGGATTTTTCCTTTGGACCCAACTGGAGGCACTAGCCTTGGGCTCTAGGCTACATCTTCCCCTTCCTATAAGGCTGTTCTGTTTTCCTGCCCATAACCCTTTTCCCTCTTGGCCTTCTGGTACAGGAGGTCCCTGCCCTCCACACATCCTTGTCCAGGTGCTGCTTTGAGGCATTCCATGTATGTTGCATGTTTCTCTGCAGCTGGTTTTTCCACGTTAGCATCATATTCCTGTTTTGCCAGCTAAAGAGCCAGGGTGTGACTTGAGATTGAGTTATTCTTCTCTGAAAGCATGAGCACCATGTTACTCTATTCTGTGGAGGAGGGACAGTGGGTGTTACATTTACCGCCATACCTAGCGCAGTGCTACATAGCACGGTGCGTTTCTCACTGTAGAGGGTGAATGGGTTTCTATTGTAATGGGAATGGAAGAGGGAGATTTAGGGGTCTTGGACTTTGGCCTTGGACATTCCCAAAGGCATGTGGGATTGCACTGTCTCCTTCCTGTCTCCTGCTTGGTTGTTGTTCAGGTCTGTGCTTTATGGCTAGTCTCTTGCACAGACTATAGCTTTGTCCTTATTGAGCTGGGTTTTTTTGTTTGTTTGTTTTTTTTTTTTTTTTTTTTTTTTGAGACAGTTTTGATATAGAGGAAATGAAACTCCCAACCTAAAAGGTACCTGGGACGAGTTCACATTCTCTAAAACGAGATTAAGAGCAGAGTATTTATTGGGGGAAAGAAAGCTTCTGTCCAAGAGAGGGGCAGAAGAGGGATCTGAGTGGGTTGCCCCAGGGGAAGCTGTCTCTTCCAGTGATTTTTATGGAGTAAAACCATGCAGTGAGGTGGGTCTAAAGTGGAGAACATGGCAACTCACTTAGGTGGGCATGAGGTGGTACAAAACTGGTTAACCAATGAGATTACAAGCACCATTGCTCAGGTAAAATTGATTAAATCCAGTACCAAATGAGGAAGCGAGTCATGTAGCCAGTGCACATGAATATGTGACAGGGTCTCTTCCTGTTGAGGGTTGGGTGAGTGACTTTTAGGGCTCTTTCAAGGTGATTGATACCTCTTTAGAGTATCAATCCCTGATGCCTTTCCTAGGGAAGTATGTGGCTGTATTTGTTTATTTTTTTGTCTTGGGGCCTGGCCCACAGTGGGGGGAGTGTCTGTCTCTTCCAAATACGCAAAGTCATCTTGTCTTCCGTAATTTGTCTCCTTGAGGGCCTGGCCCTGTCTGCCTGCCTATAATAATACTATCTAATTTAGCTGCCTACAATAGTCTCACTAGGTAGCTCAGGCTGGCTTCAGATTTAGGGTGGTCCTCCTGCTTCAGCTTGGGATTTCACCTGTGTTCCACCATCCCCGGCTGCTTTTAAGAATTTTAATAAAGGAAGAGCACTTTGCAAAGTTTCAGTTTGGGTGAAGTCTTTTGGCATCTTACAGATAAGTGAAAGAAAGGTGAGAGGAGGAAGTTGAGCCAGGAAGAAAGGGAGTCCCAACAGATCCAGGGCTTGGGCACCAGAGGGTTTAGTTTTTTTTTTTTCTTGGTGGAACCAGGGATTGAACTCAGGCCCTTGAGCTTGCCAGGCAAGTGCTCATTCTACTGAGCTATGACCCTGGCTCCAGTTTAGGTTTTATATCACTGCTTAGTTATCCCTCACCATAGCATGGGGTGTGTGCATGCCTGTGTCTCTTTTTGCATAGCTTTGCCTTCCCAAGGCCCATGTGTGTCTGGGCTCAGGGATGTGGTTTCAGTGGGTGGGCCTGGCTTCGGGATGAGCAGCATAAACACCCTTGTAGCATATGGATGTGATGGGGTTGTGGGGTGAAACCCTGAGCCCCATCGTCAGTGTTCTCCACATTGTGCCTCAGTGTAACCATTGCCCATTAAATACCAGGCTGCCAGCAGATGGACACGCCCCCCCCCATCCTCCTCGAGTGGAAACTTTAGCTGTGTGGTTAGAATACTTTCCCATCATTTAGCACTTCAGAATTAACATATTTTGGAGAGTTCTGCAATTAATATGGAATGGCACATTTGCAGATTGTTAGAGAAACAGTTAAATAGGAGTCAGCAGAGCTGTGTAGCTGGCATTCCCATGACGGATAAGCAGTGGGTGGGGAGAAGGCGGGGTAGCAGGAGGCTTCAGTTGCTGCCTGTATGTGGACGCTGTAATTGGAAGGGGAAGCCTGGCCCCGTCCTTACCTCCTACCTATTAAGAGTGCAGGTGGTTAATCACCACCTCACCAAAAGTTAAGAGTTCCACCTTTTAAAGTCTTGATCTTTTTCTTTTATGACCCCACCCTGAGTATCCCAAACACAGGTATGGATAAATGAAAAATTTTCTCATTAAAAGTAATGGCTTAAGGGGGCCGGGGAGTTGGCTCAGTGGAATAAGCGCTTCCCTGGCAAGTGCAAGGGCCTGAGTTCAATCCCTGGTCTCCCCTCCCCCCCCCCAAAAAAAAAAAAAAAGTAACGGCTTATTCCCACAGTCAAAATTTTTAGTCTTGTAATGAGAAATTGGTTTCCTTCCACTTGAGGAGTTGCATATCTCTCCTGCCTTAATAGAGGTCTGGATGAGGGTGTCTGGTAGGCGAATTTTATAACCAGTCAGTGTTCAATGCAGATCTGGTTGGAAGGGCTCCAGCTGGCTGACCCGGTTTCTCCCAATTTTAACTACGAATGACTTCTTTGGCTCCTAAACACAGAACAGCCTGCTCCTGTTGTCTTGGGGGGCAGTGATCCCCTGATCTCTATGGCCTGGAAGTTGAATGTCTTGGGCTGGAGGGTGTTTGGGGCATCAGGGAACTGGTGGGAAGAGATACAAGTGCTGCTCCTGGACTCGCCCCCACCCTCGTCTCCGAAGCCAGCATCGCCTGTGTTTAGAGTCCAGAGGGTTTGTGCTGAAAGAATAAATTGGCTCCACTGTGCATCATGTTCTCTTGTTTTCCCGCAGGGAGTGGGACCAGCCAGCAGGAACAGCGGGCTGAACAACATCACTTTCAGATATGACAGTAAGTAACGGCCTGACTGCGAAGAGCCGAGGCCTTTCTGTAGCCTACAGCTTATTTGGTTGTGCTTAATCAAGGACACAGCGGCAGGTCCTGAGGCTGAAGAATTTTCTGAGTCTATTCAGGTTTGTCAGTAGCTAAAGCAACTCACTCTTGATTAAGCTAAGCCACTGACCTATTTGGGAGCTTGAGTAGGTCAAGTGTCTTTCATAGGTCAGGTGTTCAGAAAAGTAGCTGTGAAGCAGCCTTAAGAACACACACATACCTGGAGGGCCCGCAGGGGACAGAGGAACAAAGCTGCCCAAATGCAGGGTGCTGGGGAGGCAGTAAGTGGCAGGCCCGGGTAGCTTGTTTGGCTTGAGAGGAGCACTGATTTCTGGATTCAAGACTGTGGGCTTGAGGAATCCCCACTGAACGTAGCCAGATGTGGCTTCCAAGAATAGCTGGAAAGTTGCCTTTTGTGTGTGTGATTTTTTTTTTTTTTTTTTTTAAAGTATAGTGGTACTTTGGTTCACCAACTTGGTTTATGATTTTGTGGGGGAGATGGCTATGGTTGTTTTTGTCACCTGCTGCAGAGGAGTTTGTGAAGGGAAGCAAAATTTTGTCAAATACTTCTGTTTGAGAACTGAATTGTTTGTGAGCAGAAGTGTTTGTGAACTGAGGTTTTACTGTATTGACATTGTATTTAAATTTTTTCTTTTCTTTTCTTTTCTTTTTTTTTTTTGCGGAACCGGGGATTGAACTCAGGCCCTTGCGCTTGCCGGGTAAGCGCTTATTCCACTGAGCCATCTCTCTGGCCCTGTATTTAAAATTTTTCACACGTACAGAGTGGCCAACTCGCTCTTTGCTCAGATGGGCTTACGGGTTTCTAGTTAGCGTGTCTGACTTGGGCCTAGGTACTAACCCCACCTATCAGGTGTGTGTGCAGGTGACTTGACTTTGCTCCAAATGAAAATTATTGGGCTGATGGCATTACTTTAGTAGAGTACTTGCTTAGCATGCAGGCAAGACCCTGGCCTTGATTGCTAGCACTGGGGGTAAAAAAACAGAAAAACCCAAAAAGATGAGTTTTCTTTTAGCATTATTTTGAGGCCTAAGTGATGTGATGCTCACACTTGCTCATCATCCTGGTACCTCATCTACTTTGAGTGCTCAGAGAAATCTAGCTATTGATGCTAGAAGTTAGTCCAACAGCAGTTGAATAATATCAGCATCCTTTTGTGCCCTTTCTCTGAAGAAAATGTGAACCTTTTGTCTCTGACTGAATTGTTTTCTAAGAAAACAGTTAAGGTCCATTTTCTGTTTAAGTTTGTAGGATCTCCTTTAAGTATCTGGTTTCATTCAAGAGGAGGGGGAGCCCCCTGGAATGATCTCTGCTATGACAGAGCGTATCTGTCAACACTCACTAGAGAAACAGATTTTGTGTGTGTGTGGTGCTGGGGATTGAACTCAGGGCCTCGTGTATGCCAAAAAAGCGCTCTACTACTGTGCCATGTCCCCAGCCCGAGAAACAGATTCAATATAAGACGTGTAACCTTATAAAGATTTATAAGGTAGGCTTGCAATGGCCCCTGGCAGTCAGGTGTGGAAGAGTGTGGACGTGCCATCTGCGCTGTGGCCCGCTGGAGATCCCAAGGATCTTGCCAGAGTCTGGCGCTCACTGCAGGGTCTGCAGCGAGTCTGTGTCAGGAGGCTAGAGGGTCTGCACCAGAAGCCAGCAGATGGACCTCCAAGGGGAGTGGGAGGAAGAAGCAAGGCCACCTTTTGTTCTGTTTTCCTTTTTAAATTTCATTGAGGCTATAAGCCTATTGGTTGGTGCCACTCATACTCCCCACTTCAGTAAATCCCGTTCAGTCATACCCAGAACTATATAGTAAGCTAATCAGGGGATTGCAGTCCACAAAAGAGTTAACTAGGTTATGGCTGTAATATAACCATTTTAAGATATAATTATGTGTGTCAAATTCATACCACCATTGCTAGCAAGGCTGTTTTTTTTTGGGGGGGGGTGTGCAGAACTAGGGATTGAACTCAGGCTCTTGTGATTGCCAGGCAAGCGCTTATTCTACTGAGCCATCTCCCCGGCCCCTAGCAAGGCTTTTTTGAGTCAGGACTTAAACATGAGTTCGGGCAGTTCACTGTGCTGTGTGTATGTGCTGGGTAAACGCTGCGATGGTTAGGAAAGATTGGCAGGTCCACGACGCAGTGTTCAGCTAAGTAAAGACATGTGTAAGGGGACTTTCTTTGAGTGAGAAAGTTAATTTCTGATACACGCCTTCAGTCTTTGCAGATCTTGTATTACATTCAAGAGTTCAAAATTTTCCGGTCAGCTGCAAACAAGCATTTGTCTCTAACTTATGGGTTTTCTGGGAAAAGAACCTATACCTGCACAACTTCAAATTTATCATATTGTTGTTTTAATTGTACTAAGTTTTGTGGCCCTCATGCCTATGCCTGTCTCTTCTTACTCCTCTCTTTATTCTTAATTCTACAGTGTTTAATTAGAATTTAATTTATAGCTCACATCGGCTCCTGAGACGTTTGAAGCTCGGTTGCGTTTTGGCAAAATGACATTTGGGCATAAAATTTTTTGTAACCAGAATCCAAAAGTTTAGACTTGTTAATAATTAAATGCAGGCTGTGTAAAAACTTACAGTGTTTCCCATTGAAAAAGATATTTTTGGGGCTGGTGAGATGGCTCAGTGGCCTAAATCACCTACTTAGAACAAGCTTAGCAAAGCACAGGGACCGCGGTTCAATCCCCCAGCACCACATGCCAGCCAGCCCCGCCCCCTGGTGGACTGAGCTGGCCACACCCACACACACACACACAAATAAATAAAATAAAAATTAAAAAAAAAAAAAAGATATTTTTCTTCTATAAGAAGATCGTTTTGGGGCTGGGGAGATGGTTCAGTGGAATAAGCGCTTCCCTGGCAAGCGCAAGAGCCTGAGTTCAATCCCTGGTTCCACCAAAAAAAAAAAAAAAAGTTCCTTTTATTGTTCAACTGACTGGTTCCGAGTCCTACTTGAAATAACTAAGAACCAATTACCAGGTTTTCACCGTTACCTACAAAGTCTTATTTTTTTATTCTTTTGTCATTTAATGTTATAAAGAAAATGTCTTACTATCAAGTCATAACTGAATTCCGTAAGTCTTTTTGCCTCCTTCTGCCCAGTTTCTTCACTCAGATCATGTCTGAGTAGGTTATAATACCTTTTTTTTTTTTTTTAAATTCCTAGGCTTTGTGTTTGCATAATTGTATTTACAGAAAACCAAAGAGTGTTAATTTTGGCATTAGGAATGAACAAAGACCCGGATGTGGCGGCACACACCTGTAGCCTCTGCACTTGGGAGGGTGACGGAAGAGGATTGCACATTTGAGGCCAGCCTGGACTACATAGTGAGACCCTGTTAAAGAGAAAGAAAGAACAAAAAGAAAGAAAACCATAGTTTGCTCTTATTTATGCAGCTTTTTGGAGCTAAATCAAAGGTTTCTCTTACAGTATAGATCTCAATAGATGAAAATACTGTAACTTCACAAGTAGGATAGTGTCTTGTCTTTTAGTGTTAGGAAGCTGGTCTCCAAACTTTTGCAGGCAGAGCACTTCTGACCCAGCTTATGCTGGTAAGTGTAAGGCACAAGTGCAGGGAGCCATCGAGGCTGCTTGTCTTGGTGCTATGCTTGGTCTGGTCAGTAGTGGGCGCCCAAGTCTCTGACCTCTCTAGGCCTCACTTGTATAGCACCAGATACTTAATTTTCTTTCTAATCCAAAAATCTCTTCTATACCCAGAGAGCATATACTGGTTGCTTTGAAAGTGAATTATCTCTCTGGCTTACTAGAGAATTTGCCTAAATGTTTTTACATTGTTCTTACATTCTTTGTGGTTTTCCTTTGTCTCCAATAAACTTTTTTGTGTTGGTGGGAGGTGGGTGGGTGGGGGCTCCTTGGGATTGAACCAAGGCTTTTGTGTTCAACTACATCCCAATCCTGTTTTATTTTGAAACAGGGTCTCAATAAATTGCCCAGGCTGGGTTTGAACTTGAATTTTCCTGTCTCAGCTTCCCAGACTGCTGGAACTACAGGAATGTGCCACCAGAGTCAGCCTTCATGAATATTTTACTTATAAAAACTGGGAATTTAGGAGTATAGTTTATGGGGAGAAAAATGCATCCAATTCACTGAGCTGCTCAGAAAATAACCTGTGATAGTTCACCTCAAAGAAAAAAAAAATCTAAACCAAAAAACCCTTGCAGGTTTGGACCTTGGGTGATCTTTTGCAGCAGATAATGCAGAGGGTGTTCATATCAGTCGTGGTGATGCACGCCTGTAATCCCAGCACTGGGAGGCTGAGGCAGGAAGATGGCTGTGAGTTCCAAGCCAGTCTAGGTTACATAAGTGAGTTCAAGGCCAGCCTTCACTACACCGTGAGACACTAAAAGAGGAGATGAGGAAGGAGAAGGAGAGGGTAGGGTGTTCAGGTAGAATCACTGAGAGAGATGGTGAAGCACTGGCATGAAAATGATGAGTTGGTGTCTGCTGGATATTCCTGATAAATAGTTCTCCCTGCAAGACAGCTAAATAAGTTGTCGACACACTCCTGTAATCCTAGCAGTGAGGAGGCTAAGGCAGGAGGATTGTTGCAAGTTCGAGGCCAGTCTGAACTACATAGCGAGACCTTGTCTCAAAAAATGGAAAAAGATGGCCAAATAGCTCACGACTGTTGTCTGAGCCCAGACTGATTCTAGCCACAAGCTGCTGGCACGTAGAGACTTGGAGGGTCTCTGTGGGTCCCCTTTAAGGATCTCTAAGTTAGGCAGTATCAAGTGCCCACAGCTGCTTGTATATTATGGCTGTACTGATAGGTGACAGTGAGCAGTGCTCATACAAAAATCAAAGAAAGGGGATGGCTTTGTTTCGGAGCAGGCAGGGGCTTTTTTTTTTTTTTTTTTTTTAGGTGATTATCTATATAGTCTAGGCTGGCCTCAAACTTGCATTGATCCTCCTGCCTCAGTCTTCCAAGTGCTGGAATTACAGGCGGGGGCTTTTGGATTTAGTTGGCCATGTGCCTGTCTTTGATGACACATGGTCTTCCAGAACAAAGGTTTTGCTTTTGGGGATGCTCTTAGCAGCCTCATCCTTAAGTTTCTATCATGTTCAGGGTGAGGAGTCCCTGTTCAGTGGATTCACATCTGTGGGTGTCTTGCCTGTTAGTTACCTTGCCTTCTAGGTTTCATCTAAAGACAAATAGTCCCAAATTATTTAGCAGTGATTTCTTCCAAATTATTTAATAAGTAAAAGTGTTTGTTTGGTTTGGTTTGGTTTTGAGACAGGGTCTTGCCGTATTGTGCAGACTGGCCTTGAAGACACTAAGGAGCCCAGATTTGTGTCAAACTCGTGCTGATAGCCCTGCGCCAGCCTCCTGAGTGCTGAGACTACAGGTGTGCCCTGCCACACCCAGCTCATATTTGGGCTTTTCAAACACATGTCTTGAAACAGAATGGATATGGCCACTCCAGACATGCTCCGTGGCATTTAATGAGAGGACTTTGAAACGTAAATTATTCTTACTGTCTCAATTCTGCAGACTGTACCACCTACGTGAATCCGGTGGGGAAGCACATGATCGCCGATGCCCAGAACATCACCATCAGCCAGTACGCGTGCCATGACCAAGTGGCAGTCACCATTCTTTGGTCCCCAGGGGCCCTTGGTAAGTGGTCAAAAATCAAGTTACACCAAAAAAGAAACAAGGCTTGGAGCCAGGTGTGGTGGTATACACCGGTAATCTCAGCACTCAGGAGGCTGAGGCAAGAGATCCAGGCCAGTCAGGGCTCCACGGTGAGTTCAAGGTTAGCCTGGACTACAGAGTGAGAGCCTTTCTCGAGAAATCAAAACGACAAAAAGCGGTCAGGTCCACCAGGGACTGGTTGGTGCCCGATGGAGGGGTCCTGCATGTGGTGGCCTCCAGGCAGACAGGGCTTGATGAGAATGAGGCTGAGGTTGGTGCAGATGCCACTGGCTACCATGGTCCTCGCTTTCATTGCAGAGCTAGGGGGAAGATAGGAAGGGACTCTTGGCAGCGGGGAGCACACTCCAGTCTAGGGCTTCAGCCCGACCTGCCTGAAAAGGCAGAGACCAGTTCTCAAAGATTAGGCCCAGCTGATCGGTGTCTCAGCCCCGGAGTCGTAACTCGGGTCCTCCTGCTGAGGGTGGTTCTGTTGGCAGGATGGCACTGTCTCTGCTGTCTGGTCTCAGTGGTATGGGGCTGCACCCTCTTAGAACACAGGTAATATTATAATGTAGCCAAATGTCCCCGAAAACCTTTTGTTTTGGGATGAGGTCCTGTACGTAGACACCCTTTAAATGAGCAACATACCTATACGCAAGCTGAGAAGAGACTACACCCCAGACTTACAGTAACAGAGGATCCAAAATGAAGGTCAGCTTTGTTCCATTTTTAGTTACCTCTTGCGTGCCTGCAGGCCCTAGTGAAGTCTCACAGCAGAAGTGACTTAATTCTTTGACGTGGCAGAAAAATCCACAAATCCTGCTTTTATAAAAGCGAGTAGCAGGGGCTGGTGAGATGGCTCAGGGGTCTAAAGCACCTATTTAGAACAAGCTTAGCAAAGCACAGGGACC
>NW_004524619.1:5917321-5930312 GCF_000260255.1 Octodon degus
AAAAAAAAAAGCGAGTAGCAGGGATGGACCAGGATTCTGTTTCCCATCCCTGGGTTGGCCCCTGACGGTGTCATGACTGCATCACGGATGCGCTTCATACTTTGGGTTTGTTTTTTTTTTCTTTCTTTCTTTCTTTCTTTCTTTCTTTCTTTCTTTCTTTCTTTCTTTCTTTCTTTTTTGGCAGAACTGGGGATTGAACTCAGGCCCTTTCGCTTGTCAGACAAGCACTTATTCTACTGAGCCATCTCCCCAGCCCCCACGCTTCATACTTTGTTTACGTGTTTGCTGGCTACACAGAACCTGAGGTCTGTGTCACATTGATTTTTTTTTTTCCTTACTGTTACTGAAAGAGATCATTGTGTGTGAGATTGCACGTGAGTGAGAGTTGGCACTAAGGTGTAGGCTTTCTGTCTCGGCACTAGTTGGAGGCTGGTGGGTGGCAGCACCAGGAAAGCTTGTGGTGCGTCAGAGGGCGCTGTAGCTTTGGCATTTTGGCATCAGCATCGGTAGTGGTCTCACAGATGTACCCACCCGGCCCTGGCACATTTTATGATTTTTTTTCCTTTTTTCAAGAAAGCTCTTTTTTATGAGAAACCATGAAATCCGTGAAAATTCAGGTTGGCAAATGAAATTTTAGAAATTCTGTGAGTCAAAAAATAAGAGAAAAAAAGAAGAAAAAAGCAAACTACATTACTTGCCATATTCAGGTTGGCTGAATAGTTTGTCCTCTTGTGAATTGGTGATACCTAGGAAAGGGTGGGCCACTCCAGGGTGGGACATGGGAAAGGGCCATTTGTTGGGAGGGTTGGAATCTACAGTTGATCTTTTTACACAAGGCAGTTAAATGTCACCGTTTCCCATCCAGCAAGTGGAGAGAAGACCAGGCTGGTGGTCACCCGCCCAGGCAGTAAATGTCCAAGGCTCCCTCACAGAGAACAGCACCTGAACCAGCATCGGAACCTGGTCTCAGATCTGACCCTGTGACCTTGGCATTTCAGGCATTTTCTAAAAATTTAGCCAGGGAGAAGTAAAATAAAACCTTAAAATCTAATTTATTTATTTTTTATGTATTTTAGTACAGGGTCTACAGGGCTCACTACACAGGTCAGACTCATAATGATCCTCCTGTTTTCAGCCTCCCAAACACTGGGATTGCAAAAATTTTATTTTTTAATTTATTTTGGGGACAGTGTCTCACTATGTAGTTCAGGTCTGCTTCAAACTCGCAGCTATTCTCCTGCCTCAGCCTCCAGATGTGTACTACCAGCCCACCCCACAAGAGCATTTCTTTTTTTCTTTCTTTTTAAATTTCGTACAGGGTCTTGCTACATAGCTTGGATTTCTAGTGATCCTCCTATCTCAGCCTCCCCAGCACTGGGACTATAGGCATGCACCATCACGCCTGGTTTCAGGGGCTGGCATGGTGTTGGGTTGACATGGCATGTGGTACCAGGGATCGAACCTGGGTCTTTGCTAAGCAGGCACTTAGACCACTGAGCTATCTCCCTGGCCCTGGATTGATTGATTGATTGATTGATTGATTCCTTCTTTCCTTCCTTTCCTTTTTTTTTTTTTTTTGTGGGGGTGTTATCGGGAATTGAACTCAGGACCTTGTACTTGCCACGTAGGCACTGTGCCAGTGGGCTGTATCCCTGACTTCAAGCATGGATTTCCTAAACTGAAAAGGATATATCTCACAGGGACTGGATTGTGGGTGGGGAGGGAGAGGGAGGATGAAGCAGACAGCCAGGCCCGCCCATCCACATAATGCTGGCAGACTCTGAGAGAGGAGGGAGCTTGCCAAAGGGAACATCTGGGGAAGGCAGGTCAATCCAGGTGAGTGAGCCTTACAGTGGCCGTGGTTAAGGGCGTGGTCCTATGCACTGTGGGCTCCCTCTTGGGAGTGAAAGTCCAAGGTGTGACAGCTTAGTTGGGGAGAAGACAGAAGACCTTTTTCCTGGTGTGTGAGTTAGGGGTGGGGTCCGTAGACAGGTTCTGTTAAGGAAATGCCTTGAAAGGCAAGCGTTTAGCTTAAGGGAGAAATATCCGAGACCTAGATATTTCCTGGGCTCAAAACCCTGCCTCATCACTGGGAGGCTGAGACAGGATGATTGCCATGAGTTTGAGGCCAGCCTGAGCTACCTACTGAGTTGAAGGTCAGCCTGAAGTGCGTACATAAGAAGACCCTTTAAATGGGAGGTGAGAGACCTCCCTCCTATGTGGTTAGGACACATTGATAGTTTAAATGATGGGAAAGAGAGCAAATAAATTCTTTCAGGGGATTACTCAATAAAATGGCCACTCATAACTGCATACAAGGTGTTAGTCAATAGTATTACGATAGGGCTGGGAGATGGCTTAGTAGAACAGGTGCTTTCCTGGCAAGTGCAAGGGCCTGAGTTCAATCCCTGGTTCGACAAAAAAACCCAAAAAAATATTAGGATAAATGTGTACCTATGGTAGAGAAATTAACATTTGTTGCCTTTTTACCCAGCCCCAGATTTGGTATAGTATTTGTTTTTGCTTTTTAAGATAGTCTCTCTGTGTAGTTCAGGCTGGCCTCAGACTCAGTGATCCTCCTGCCTCAGCCTTCTGAGTGTTGGCATTATAGGTGTGCACCACCACAACCAGCTGGACTATATTTTCTTGCTCTGCAGTTCGGGCTGGCTTTGTGCTCACTTTTGTAGCCCCTAGCCTGGTATCTAACTCACAGAGATCCTCCTGTCTCAACCTCCTGAGTGCTAGGATTATGGTTCCTGGATAGCAACTTTTCTTTTTTCTTTTTTTTTTTGGCGGAACCGGGGCTTGAACTCAGGCCCTTGGGCTTGCCAGGGAAGCGCTTATTCCACTGAGCCATCTCCCCAGCCCCATGGATAGCAACTTTTATAAGTACCGCACACTAACCGATTGCGCCACTGGAGCTTCTGGATAGCAACTTTTAAGAAGGCCTTTTTAGGGCCAGCCAGATAGTGCAGTGGACTAAGCACCTGCTGTGCCGGCCACTGAGACCAGGCATGGTAGCGCATGGTAATCCCAGCACTGGGGGCGCTGAAAACAGGAGGATCACTGTAAGTCCCAGCTGCATAGTGAGACCCTGTACCAAATATGTAAATGGAAAAACAAAGAAAAGGCTTTTTTTTTTTTCCTCTTTTTGTGGTACAGGGCATCAAACTCAGCGCCTTATGTACACACATCTCCATGTTCCCAGCCCCAGGCTGACCTTTCAAAGAAAGGGGCTGTAACTGCCTTCCCACACCAACCATTAGTTTTTAAGTACTTGTGAAGTGCATGGCCATTGATGATGTTGGTCACCTGGCCTTAGCTCAGCAACAGTGCTAGGAACATTGTGTACATGAAATTTTGTATAAATACTAGGAATTTGGTGTTTTTTAAAAAACTCAAGGAGTGAGTTCCTGTGAGACCTATTGAGTAGTTGCTGGTTCACACACCTTGTATCATGTCCTCACATCTGGGTCCCTGGCCACGAATCCGCTGGCTCTCGCCCCACAGGAAGCTATGTGATTGAAATACAACATGGCAGAGTGCATTCCTCCGTGCGCTTTGTCTTTGGAGCCCTGAAAATGTGAGGCTGTAATTGTGGCTCCTCTGTCCTGCCCACTGTGAAGTATGTGCTCTTCATCAAGTAATTACAGGATTGGAGAGCCTATTCAAAAGAGATTTTCCTGGCCTTTGCCATCAATAATTTTCCCACCTGGTTAATTGCATCCTGTGTAATTACTCCTGTCCTAGGAGGGGAAGGGTTGAGAATGTCCCTTGTCCACTGTTCAGAAGGAATGTGAAATCGATATCTTGCCAATTGAGGCCAGCTCTGGGGATGCAGCTGCAGCCGGACTACTCCGGTCTCCATGGGATACAGAGCCTGCTGCTGGCTCTAGTGGCCTTCAGCGCTTAATCCTTTTGAAAGCATGTAGCAGGACATGCATGGGGGAGCTCAGGTGGCAGGAAGCTGCGCCGGTGCCTTTCAGTGGCACCGTGGGCGCCTGGGGCACTGAGGGCTGCGTGAGGAGCACACACTGGGCAGCCCTTGGGTGTCCGCCTTTCAGGCACGATTAGAGCGAGAAGTGCTTTGTAAATCTCATCAGCATTCCTCTAAGCTGCTTAATCCCAGGTCTGGGGCCCCTTGGGTGCAGACACACACTTCGTTGGGAATTTTGTGTATGGCTCTTTGAAACATGCCAGAAAACGCAGAGCTAAAACTTCAAGTGGAAACATGGGTTAAGGGCAGTGCTTGGTCAGCGCTGGCAATTGGCCCCAGCTGAACGCACCTTGTGTGATGACCTAGAAATGACCTGTTCCCCTTGTGGGTTTATGTGACCAGTGCTGATTGGGTCTCTTGAATCCCAAGGCCACAGAGACAATGGGTGCTTTTAATTGGCTGCGTGGATCACAGGTTAATTACATCATTAATGGTGGGACAGGGAAAATTACCTGCTCTGTCCCAGAGGATTGTAGGGCATATGGGTTTCCTCTCTGCACAGAGGTACCCTAAGCAGAGGAAGAAGGCCTTGACCTCTGACGTATGGGTGGAGAGGACTGTCCTCTTGGAGGAAGGAGAGCACACTCCAAAGCTGTTAGGTCTCCTTTTCATGAAAGCATTCTGCTTTACTCAGGCATTGAATTCCTAAAAGGATTTCGGGTAATACTGGAGGAGCTGAAGTCAGAGGGAAGACAGTGCCAACAATTGATTTTAAAGGATCCAAAGCAGCTCAACAGTAGCTTCAAAAGAACTGTAAGTCACACTTGGGGAATGTGCCCCTCAAGACGGGCCATTGTTCCCGGGGTCTGAATGGCCTATTGAAAGCCTGAAATTGAAGGAGGGGCCGTGGGGCTCTAACTGTCCCCCAGGTGGGTGCGGATGGGGAGACAATGCCCGGGGGAACTCCTCAGCACCTGGGGGGAACACACCTCTTGGGTTACAGCCAGGCACCCCCCCCCCAGCCTCTGCTTTGGGGGTCCTGACAACTTGGGTTCTGTGTTAAGGAGCTATTGCTTCCTGGCCGAAGAAGGGTCAGCACCGTCTATTCCGAGTTCAGGGTCTAAATTCTCTGTGCAGCAGGAGACCACACTTGGCTGTCCAGTTCGGGAACTGCGCCTGAGTGACATCAGGGCGGGCAGCGACAATCTCCTGTGTAGGTGGAGGGGAGGATCATGTCCCCTGGATGCCGCAAGTGTTTTTGTTCCTTTTTAGGGAATGGAATCGCAACCTTTCCTGAATATGAAATTTGAAACGGATTACTTTGTAAAGATCGTCCCTTTTCCTTCCATTAAAAACGAAAGCAGTTACCACCCATTTTTCTTCAGAACCCGGGGTGAGTTGGTCTTTCCTGCCTGCTTCACTCCCTGAAGGTGGAAATGCATTCATTTTTTTTCCCATTTGCTAATATCTGTTATACAGCTGTTCAGAGGAAAGAGGGAGAAAAGGACGGGGGAGCAGGGAGCAGGAAAGGAAAAAACAGAAGCAGAAAATAGAAATGAAGCTTGTGTTAAGTAAGAAAGCCAGGTGTAGTGGCACACACGGGGAGGCTGAGGCAGGAGGATGGCTGGGAGTTAGGGGCTGCATAGTGAGGGGACCTCTCCCCCTACAAAAAGAGTATGCCAAATGCGGGATTAAAAAAGTAGGTGAGGGGGGCTGGGGAGATGGCCCAGTGGAATAAGTGCTTGCCTGGCAAGCGCAGGGGCCTGAGTTCAATCCCCACTTCCACCGGAAAAACAAAACAAAAAACAAAACAGTAGGTGAGGAAGAAAGAGTCCAGAAACATACTTCTAAAAATTAAGATTAGGTTTTGTTAACCTAACCAAAGACTTCTAGTTTGTCCCAGCACAGACCTGATGATTTTTTTCAAGGCTTCTGTGACCTCATTTAAACAGCCAGCTTCTCAGAATAGTGATTTTTTTTTTTTTTTTTTTTTACCGGTACTGGGGATTGAACTCAGGACCCTGTGCTTGCCAGGCAGGCGCTTATTCTACTGAGCTATCTCCCCGGTCCTAGAATAGTGATTTTGAGGGGCTGGCTGTGGCTGAGCTTGGAATGCTTGCCTAGCATGTGCTTCAATCCCTACTGTGTTGTGTGTGTGTGTGTGTGTGTGTGTGTGTGTGTGTGTGTGTGTTTGACTTAGCAATAAGTTAAATAGTATAAGTTGATTTTTGGGTAAAAGGCAGGAGAATAATCCCACCTTATACTTGTTGGGAAAGGGGTCAGCAATAGATTAAGAAAGTTAGGTAATATCCCCGAGACCTCTTCTTTATAGAAGTTTTATTTGTTGTTGGTAGATATCAGGCTCTGTTTTAAATGATTTCTGAATGGTTCTATGTTTGTGCCCTGATAAGGGAACCATACCTATTTATTGTATAGTGACACGAAAGGTAAAGAGCTTGCCTAGAGCTGAGATTTGAACCTCAGAAATACAGTTCTGTTGGGAGGCTGAGACAGGAGAATCACCAAGAGTTCCAGGCCAGTCTGGGCTACCTGATGAATTCAGGGACAGCCTGGATTACATTGTGACCCTACCTATCTACAAACAAACAAATACGGACCTGGAAGAAATAGAAAGATAGCCGGCCAGCCAGCTATCCTTGCCCTCGACCATGAGCTATGCGGGTCCCTGCTCCTCACCGGTCCCTGTACGTGGTGTGTCTTCTGTAACCCCCCTGACTCAGCGTCCTCACCAGAGTATGGGAGCTATAGCCTCTCCTCAGGCTTTTGTTTTTTAACTTGAGATAGGGATTAAGTTGCCTGAGCTGGGTTTGAACTTGCTTCATAGAGCATCGGGATTATAGGCATGTACCACCACGCTCAGCTCCTCTGTAGAATTCATGCTATGGCAGTTTTCTTCGGGTTTTTTGTTTTGTTTTGCTTTGGTTTTTTATGGTACCAGGGATCAAACTCAGGACCTTATGCTTGCCAGGCGAGCGCTTATTCCACTGAGCTTATCTCCCCAGCCTGGGCAGAAAAGTTACAACAATTTCTCTGCCTCTGCCCCTCCCCACCCTCGCTTTTCCCTTCCTCCTCCCCTCGCACTCCCCTCCTCCCATCCTTCCTCCCATCCCAGGGGCAGCGTGGGCCAGACCCTCTCCTGCCCCCTCCGGCCCCCCCCCCCCCCCCCCCCCCCCCAGGGAATCTAGCCCAGGTCTTCAGACAAGCTAGGCGAGTGATGTACTCCGGAGCTCCACTCCATCTCTGGTCTTGTTTCCTCCTTCCCTCCCTCTCTGACTTCCTCCCTCCCTTCTTTCACTTTTTATGGTACTGGGGATTGCACCAATCCCAGGACTTTCACACTGAGCTACATTTTCAACTCTTCAGAAAATTTTTTTTAGAGTGCCAGGTGTGGTGGTGTACACCTGTAGTACCAGCGCAAAGGAAAAAAAAAATTTAAATTTTAGAGACAAGAGTCAGGGGCTGGGGAGATAGCTTAGCAGTCTAAGTGCCTGCCTGGCAACTGCAAGATCCTGAGTTTGATCCCTGGTAACAAAATTACAAACAAACAAACAAACAAAAAAGGGAGGTATTATTATAGAGACAGAGTCTAAGTTGCCCAGGTGAGACTTGAACTAGTGATATTGCTGGCTTCGCTGCTCAAGTCAAGCTTCCCAGAGCTATGTGTGCTCCACGGTGCCTGGCTTTATTTTCTGAATTAACAGATTTCCTGGGGCATGGGCTGGGGAAATAGCTCGTGGTCTAAGCGCCTGCCTGCAGGCTCAAGGTCTCGAGTTTGATCCCTAGTACCATGTGTGCTCCTGTAATTCCAGCCCTGGCAGGCAGAGGCACGAGGTGACTACGAGTCTGAGCTGTGTGGTGAGACCCTATGCCAATTTTTTTTTTTTTTAAAAAGAATCCATGGAGCAAAGACTGTACACATATTATAGTATTTCTGCCTCATACATAATAACTAGATAGTGGGTTCAAAGAATGAGTTTATTAAAACCTCATCTAATAGAAGCTAGCATAATTTAAGATTATTTTTCCCAGTGGAATTAATGTGCCCAGAGGCGGAGGAGAGGCGGGGTGGGAGGTGTTCCCGTGTGGGTGTGTCGCAGCAGCTCCGTGTACTGCGGCTCTGAGCTGCTGTCCATTGTCTTGGGATTCCGTGGGTGGCACAAGGAGATTCCCTAGGTTTGCAGCCTGCCATGCTGGAGTTGGTTGTTTGCCTTCTTTCCTAATGTTGCCCGTTTACATCCCGTTTCTAAGCTGCTGATTGTGATACCTGGTTTTCATCACTGACACTTCTACTTGGTAGATGCTTGCCTGTCAGTTTTGGAGTCTGTGAAACTAATTCTAAATTAGAATGCCAGTGAAGGCTAAAATAACCACTCGACAGGTGTCAGGACCACTCTGATGTTCTCGTGTGCCTTGACACCTCCAATGGGACAGAGGATGGTAGTGTTTCTATTTGTAGCTAAAATCAACGCCTCCAAGTTGCCTTGAACCTGTGTAATGCTTGACCAGCTTTTTATAATCTGGGTGACTGACTGGCTGGGGGTATAGCTCCGTGGCACGGCGCCTGCCTGGCAAGCAGGCAGGTCCTGAGTTCAATTCTTGGTGAGGTCCTGAGTTCTGTTCCCAATTCCAAAAATAAAAATAAATACAACGAAATCTGAGTGACTATACCATTTCCATTTATGTGGCATACAGTGACCTGCATTCATATTTTTACATTGTACTATTTAAATTCTTATATGATGCAGCAGTAAGCTCTAGCAGGTCATTTTGAGGTGATGTATTTTATACCCTTTCTAGCAGCATTTATATTTTATTCAACGTTTTAATAAGAAAAGTGTCTAATGGTCCTAAAACTAAAGATACTTATCTTCTTTTACAGCCTGTGACCTTCTGTTACAGCCAGACAACCTGGCCTGTAAGCCCTGTAAGTACTGCTGTCCTGGGGGTAGAGTCAGCAGGGCACCCCGGTGGGAGCACTGGGCCGCCCGCTTCGGGGCGCTCACTGTGGACTTTCCTTCTCAGTCTGGAAGCCCCGCAGCCTAAACGTCACCCAGCACGGTGTGGACCTGCAGGTGTCTTTCGACCACGCGCCGCACAGCTTTGGCTTTCGTTTCTTCTATCTTCACTACAAACTCAAGCATGAAGGACCCTTCAGGCGCAAGATCTGTAAGCAGGTGAGCTGCTGGGAATGCTGCATGTTTCCAGGTGACTTCTGGGCATCTGGATTTGGTAACTCAACGTGACCATTGGATCCTGGCTCTCCACAGTTAGAGGGGCTTGCCGGCTAGCTCAGTTGTTTAAGTGCCTGCTTGGGCAAAGCTAGTCAGGCTTGAAGGACCGCGGTTTGAGCTCCACATGCCACACCACACCTGCTGTTAAAGCGGGTGAGCAACCCCCCCCCCCAAAAAAAAAAAATCCTTCCACGGAGGATGTTCTAAGGTAGTTAGCACCTGTTATGTCCTAGACTGTCTTGATGCCGTCCCTCACTCCCTAGTTATTTCCACCTTGGCTGTTCCAGTGGTACGTCAGTCTGGAAAAACAGCATTGCCAAGGAATGAATAAATGAAGTGTTTTTGGAGTGCTTGTCCGTAGTTCAGTCATCAGGTCCTCATGCATGACAGGCATTAAGCTTTCTTTTCTTTGAATCCTGAACAGTCCATGAAATGGAAACTTATCATCCCCCTCGACAGCAGAAACCTGTGTCACTCAGGCCACCTTTTTTGTGCAAGGTCAGACAACTGGAAAGTGGAAAAGCCAGATGTGAGCGCTAAGCCACGTGCAGTCCAGTGGCCGTTGGTTTTACGCACATCCTGAGGTTGAGGAGAAACTTAGTACCAAGTTCTTAAACTGAAGGTCATCAGAGGAGGTGAAGCTCTTCGGACTCGCACAGCCTGGAGAGCGAGCTTTGCTCATGGCGGCAGAACCATGCGCTTGTACACAGTTGGTTCTGTCGTAGTTCTGTTCTGCTGGCTCGCACTTTTATTGGCCTTCTGTGCAAGGTAAAATTATGACAAATAGGTATGGCGGTGCATGCTTGTAGTCCCAGCATTAGGGAGGCTGACGCAGGAGGACCGCTGAATTTGAGGCCGGTCTGGGTTACGTAGGGAGTTTTAAGGCCAGCCTGAGCTACATAGCAAGACCCTGTTTTGAGAAACAGGGTAGCAAAATAAAATCATGACAAGTTAAATTCCTGCAGAGCCTGGCGATGTTTTCCCCTCATATCTCTATGGAAAGAGTATTCTAAGGAGTTTGCCTTCAAAGGTGGTATTCCTGCTGAGGGTGCTACAGCGAAGGTCAGAGGTGGTGGGCTCTCCTGGGCCTACCACCAGGGTGAAGTTCACATACGTGCGGCACAAGAAACACAGTTCCTTTCTGACCAAAGCACATCTGAAAAGAAGATCTGGACTGATACCAAGTTTGCTGGAGCTCTGAGCGAGGAGAGAGGCCCTGATGAGGCCTTCTCTAAGAAGAGAGTTTAAAGTGTTAGTTGTTTCTTTCTTTGCAGGAGCAGAATGCAGAGACAACCTGCTGCCTCCTTCAAAATGTTCCTCCAGGAGATTATATAATCGAGGTGCGTGCAACTTCAGAGAGTGCTCCTATTCTATAGCATTCAGTTCTTAGGCAGTTCCTTTTTTTTTTTTTGGCTGAACTGGGGATTGAACTCGGGCCCTTGCGCCTGCCAGGCAAGCACTTACTCTACTGAGCCATCTCCTTGGCTCTTTGTATGCAGTTCTATGTAGAACACTAAGACATATGTTTTTCCATGCTTATCACTGGTTAAAAAAAATTTATGCATAGTTATATCTTAAAAATTTTACCTTTAAAAAAGTTTTGTTTGGGCCTGGGGTTGTAGCTTTTGCCCGGTATGCAGCAGGCCTTGTGTTTGCGACCCGGCATTGCCCACCGCCTCAAATACAGCAGAACAAAAGTCCTGCCCATGGCATGCATCCCTGCTACTCCAGGGTTTCTGTTGCCATTCTTCTGTAAACGCCACTTCAGCCAATGTTTAAATGATGTTTCTTGTCCCCTCTAGGATTACTTTTCCAGTATCAAATTGATACTGTAAAAAGTAGATGAACAATTTGTGCATAGCCCCCACTATTCAAAGATGACTAGTGTTTCCTAGTGTTTTGGTAGAAACTGCCTAGTCTTGCATTCCTTGGGAGCAGTGTGCAGTTTGGGATAGACATACCTGAAGGTGCCCGTGGAGTAAGAGTCCCTGGTAGGAGGCCAGTTTAGTTGAAAATTGTTCCATTGTGGGATTCGCTGGCTGCATTCTTCAGTGAAGGAAACACAGTGCAGGTTAGAAGTTTGAATTTATAGAAAGAAGATGCACCTGTGCTCACTGGGTGCCTGGCCTCAGCCCGCCAGATTGCGCAGCCCAGCAGGTCCTGCTTTCGCTTTGCCCTCATGGAAGCAACAGTGGGAGTCCCCAGGTTCCCCACTTACTAGTAGACATGGTCTGTTGAGGTGCTATCACTTAAAAAATAACGCAGCCTCCTCTGTTTTGCAGCTGGTAGATGACAGTAACACAACGAGAAAGGTGATGCATTATGCCTTAAAGCCAGGTGAGCAGAATTTTGTTGGAAATTTTGGCTCCAGACTAGTGTAGACAAAGCCGTCTCTTTCTCTGTGGCTTACAAAAACAAAAATAAAATGCTGTGCCTCCCTCTTAAACAATGTGCCATCAAAATCTGGTTTTCCTTCTCCCTTCCTGTTGGTGTCTGGGAGATCAAATCCAGCGAGGTATCTGTCACTCGCACTAAGTAAGTCAGTTGTCCTTGGAAGAAGGGTGATGGGAGGGGAGATTTCCTTAGGCAAGCTTCTCACTCAAAGGTATTCACCGGCTGAGCCGTCTCTGAACTGTTGTATTGTTCCCTGCAACCCTTTAAAAATGAACCATGTGATAGAAGAAGGTGGATTTTGGGGTCCTAGAACTTGTCAGTTGGCTTTTGTTTAAAAAGAAAAAGAAATTGCTTCTCTCTGAAGCTGTTATGCTGCTTACATTTACGAGGCTTCCCTTTGACATTTGCAGTGCATTCCCCGTGGGCCGGGCCCATCAGAGCTGTGGCCATCACTGTGCCGCTGGTTGTCATATCAGCATTTGCGACACTCTTCACTGTGATGTGCCGCAAGAAGCAACAAGGTATCTCTGTGCGCTGTGTTCCCCTCGGGGGCAGGCCAGGGGGGATGGCTGCGGAGAGGGAAACGGGGAGCACCTGTTTTGTCCAGGTGTGCACCTGGGAAGCCTCCTAGCGCCTGAGCTGTGTCTACTGCGGTTCCCAGCATAACAATATGTGACTTTCCGTCTCAGGAGCCACTGAAGTACAGGTGCAATTTGATTCTCAATGTAAGGTAATAAATTCAAGGGCGTAAAGCAAGTCTAAGGCGTGAGGAAGCGTAGGTTAGGGGTCACGCAAGACTCGTGTGGAGACTAGAATTGATCCAAATGCTTCTAGGTTGGAGCCATACAGACGCTGCCTTGTGTAGAAAGTCATAGGCTGTATGTTTAGGATCTGTGTACTTTTAGCTGGGTGCAGTGGTGACGCCTGTAGTCCAGGGCACCTGGAAAACTGAGGCAGGAAGGTCACTTGAGGACAGGAGTTTGGAGGCCAGGATGGGCAACACAGTGAAACTAAATCTATTTTTGCTTTGATTTTGACACAGGATCTTGCTCTATAGTTGAGGCTGACCCTTGAATTCACTGTATGTTGCCCAGGTCAGCCAGTCTGCCTGCCTGCCTGTCCGTCCCATCCTTCTCCTCCCTCCCTTCTTTCCTTCTTTCTCAGGACCTTCCACTTGCCAAACAGGGGCTGTACACTGAGCTACATCCCCAGCCTGTCTCACTATGCAACTTGAACTCTAGTGATTCTCCTGTCTTAATTTCCCCAGCACTGGGATTGCAGGTGTGCTCCAGGCCTGGTTTTGGTGGCCGGCTTGGCAGGCAGTACTGGGGGTCAAACCCAGGTCCTTGAACTTGCCAGGCAGGCACTTAGACCACTGAGCTATCTCCCCAGCCCACCAGCCATTTTT
>NW_004524619.1:5930782-5933624 GCF_000260255.1 Octodon degus
GTCTTCCTCTGCTATTCCAGTAAAGATGGCCAGAATCACATGAATGTTGTCCAGTGTTTTGCCTACTTCCTCCAGGACTTCTGCGGCTGTGAGGTACAGAATTTAAAGTCTCTTACTATGGACAAGACTCAGGATCCCTCATCTCTCCCTGCTGTGTTCTCTCTATCCAGGCCTGCTTCTGCGACACCCATCTTTGATTAGTGCCAGTTTCCAAATAGGGGCGAGTCTTGCTCTCTTCCCTCAGTCTGTCCTATGAATCTCAAGCACTGAGTGTTCTCTAACTTGGTTCTTACCTTGATCCTGCTGAAAAAACCTTGATTGGTACCCACAGGGCAGGAAGTTTCATGACCATTAAAGAAAAGTAGTGGCCTTGGGAACAGATGGCCAGGGTGTTGGTTGGGGGCCACGCTAGGTCTCCTGGTAAGCATGTGCAGGACAGAAGCCTCTGGAGAGGCGGACAGGATGGCAGGAAGGTAATTCTTTGAGGGTTTTGTGGAGAAGGGGAATGGAGGATGGGACTCACCCTAGAAGAACTCTTGGGGACCAGGAGAAAAGTTTAAAAGGTTGGAGTGATGGAAAGGAAGAAAGCAGGGTGGCAGGAGAAGGCAGTAGTGAGAGAGCAGCAGGGGGCAGGAAGCCAGGGCTCCTGCAAACCTTGAATGTGGTTAGCTATTGATTTGTAGCTTTTCTATCCTGTGGTATTGTTAATGATTTGTAGAGTGGTCTTGAAGCTCCTGGAAGGGATACATAGTTTCTTGCAACTGCAACAATTAGACAATAGTTCTGTAGTTGGAAGTTATTTGTACTTTTATCAGCACCTGTTTGCAGTGGGCAGTGTTTACATTCCTTTTGTGGAGTTGGTACATTCACCTAACTCATTTTAATTCCTTTTTTTATCTCCTCCCCACCCCTCAGCCTCTCCACAGGGTGAGACTGCCCTCTGGTGTCAGTAAAAAGTATAAGGGCTCTTCGCGTTATTCTGCTCTCCTGAGCTTGCCGGATCGCCGCCGCCTGCCACACACTCTAGCCAGTGGCAAAGGGCTCCAATCAGATGCCGCAGACATGTTTGGTGTCTTTCTTCCCAGCCTTTTTCTACATAAATTCTACACAAATTTGCACTTTGCACAGACCGAAATGCTTTATTTCTGTCTGTTAAGGATATTCTGTACCGCTAGTGGTTCTGTGCTATGCTGTTTTAAATAGCAACATGATCCATGATATTGTTTTATCATAAGAGAGTTTAGTCAAATTATTAAATTGGGCCTGGGGAGATGGTTCAGTGGAATAAGCGCTTCCCTGGCAAGCGCAAGGCCTGAGTTCAATCCCCTGTTCCGAAAAAAAGAAAGAAAGAAAGAAAGAAAGAAAGAAAGAAAGAAAGAAAGAAAGTCATAAATTATTAAATCATCAGTAATTCAGGGTTGCCCCAGTTCTGAGGACTTCCTATAGATAAATGCCTGGTAATAGAATTGCAAAGTCAAGATAGCAATGCTTTTTAAATTCTTGGTAGATTCTCCCAGTTAGCTTACTCTTGTATAGCATTAGGAAGAATTAAAGAAAATAAGGGCCCGCCAAATAGCTCAGCAGACTAAAGTGCCTGAAGAATTCAAGAAAATGTAAAGCAGTTTTCGAGTTCAGCAAGTGAATGGCTACCAGGATATCCTTCCCTTTGGAAACATGTCAGTGTGAAAAAGGAAACAAGTCATGTCAGGGTCCCCATCCCCTCATAGCTGATGGGGATTCATTCCTGAACTATAGAAGGAACCACTCCAGTAACCAACAACACCTCAGTTGCCAAGAGGTGTTTTCAGCAGAATTAGATGAAAATATTCTGAGATGTAAAAGCCCCCCATGGCCACACATACCTGGATTTCTTTATTAGGATTCCACCAAGAGCAGCTCCATCAGATTCCCCAAACCTCCCTGCGCCAGGCCTTGCTGTTCTTGTCCAAGTGCGGCAGTGCAATAGACCTGCGGCGCTGTGCAGGAGGCGCTGGTCGTTCTGCATTGTTAGGCAGAGTAGCTGCGTGAACAGCTGTGCGGTCCCCCCCCCCCCAGCCCTGCCCAGCTTGTGGCCAACCCCAGGTCTGTGGTGCCCAGAGAGGTCCACTTTGTCAGCCACCCTCTCGGTGTGAGTCCCCTAGCATTGTGGGTGGCTCAGGTGTCTGGACCCAAGCCCCATTTTCGGGTACACTTTGGGGTTTTTCATCTGTGTCCTCTCTGAGTCTGCCAGCCTCCCCCAGAATCTGCTCCTTGCATCTGGCTGTCTTCCTCATAATGTACACCAATCCTAGTTCCGTCTCTTCTTCTGGAGATGGTATTGCTGTGCAACTTGGGCTGGCCTCGGAGCTCACAGTGATCCTGCCTCTGCCTCTCGAGTGCTGGGTTTATAGGCTTCCTATTCTGCGTTCTCCTCTACACTGCAGGTTCCTTCAGGGCTTTCTCTGTGGCGACTTAGACAAGTTGCTAAAAGTTCTGTGCTTCTGTGCTTCTCTCTTGCGGTTCCTAGGGCAGCACTGCAGTGACCCTACACGATGCTAACATGAGTTGCTGCCTTTACGGGGCCAGGTTTCCTCACCGCAGAGACCTAGCAGTTTTCCCACACCAGTGGGTAACACTGGGCCTGCACAGACTGTAAAAGTAATGGTGGAGGGGCAGGTGATGTGAGCGCCTCTAATATGCTCAGTCTTACAACCCCGTTCTTATTCCTGAGTGTTGGTGCGGAGGAATGAGATGTCTTGTTCTCCATCAGGTGGCCCTGGACCTGTGGGAAGACCGCAGTGTCTTCAGAGAAGGGCAGAGAGAATGGGTCATCCAGAAGATCCACGAGTCCCAGTTCATCATT
>NW_004524619.1:5934369-5935972 GCF_000260255.1 Octodon degus
CTGAGCTCTCTCTGCCTCTGATGGAGGGGCTCTCGGCAGACCAAACAGAAACATCATCCCTGACGGAGAGCGTGTCCTCCTCCTCAGGCCTGGGTAAGTTGCCATCGAGTCAGATTCCTGACAAAGTTGTTAGGCTTCTACAATCTCTCAAAGTTTTTTTGAAATTTGGTGCTACTTGCTACAGAGTGAAATGATGAGAAAAAGTATCACTCTTTTGATAGTCTTGGTGTGTCCCGGGTAGTGGGATTGTTTGAGTGTTTGAGCTGCAGAAATACTAAACTTAGACACTGGGCATGGTGGCGCGCACCTGTAATCCCAGCACTTGGGAAGCTGAAAATAGGAGGATCACTAGAAGTCCAGTCTGTGCAGTGAGACCCTGTAGAACCTGTAGACCCTGTACCAAATATTTAAAAAAAAAAAAGAAATACTAAAGCTAAATTATGGTGAATCGCCTAGCCAGGGTGTATGCGTGTGCGTTCATGCATGTGTGCGTTCGTGTGTGTGTGTGTGTGTGTGTGTGTGTGTGTGTGTGTGTGTGTTAGTTATATAACATACAGAACATGAGCTATATGGCCTTTCTGAACACAGAAGTACCGGGATAGCAAAACACATTGACAGTGGACTAAAGCGCCTCCTTAAGCAGAGCTCCGAGCTGTGCTGGCCCCACCCCTGGGGTGCACTGAGCCCATTCAATGAGATTGGGCGTGATGGTGCACATCTGTAACCCCAGCGCTTGGGAGGCTGAAAACAGGAGAATCACTACGAGTCCGATCTGTGTAGTGAGACCCTGTAGACCCTGCCCTAAGTACTTTAACAAAACAAAACAAAACAGAACACATTGGGCACCAATGGTGTTGGATGAAGAGGTATGTCTTTACTGAGACCTGTAATGTATCCCTTGTTTTATTTTATTTTTAAAATTGTTTTGCAGTACCAGGGATTGAACTCAGGACCTTGAACTTGCCAGGCAAGAGCTTATTCTACTGAGCAGTCTCCCCAACCCTATCCCTTGTTTTAAAGCCATATTTATTAAGCCTGAAGTTCATGGACAAAATATTTTCTTCTTCCTAGCTCAGTATAGACTCATAGAAAGGCTGGCCTGGTGTGGTGACACATGCCTATAATCCCAGTCCTGGAGGGTCTGAGGCAGGAGGATTGCTGTGATTTTTGAGTCCAGCCTGGGCTACACGGCAGGACCTTGTCTTTAAAAAAAATAAAATAAAATAAGGGTGGCGGGAGTTGGGGAGATGGCCCAGTGGTTTAAGCGCCTGCCTGATAAGCGCAAGGTCCTGAGTTCGGTCCCCAGTACATATATACGTATGTACATACATACATATATGCATAAGCTCTTGGAGGACCACTTCCTCAGGGATCCCCAGCAGCGTAGCATCTCAGGCTATTTCTGCCTGTGCCTGTGACTCAGTGGAGTCACACGTCCAAACCCTGGACTCCCCAGGAAAGTGGGAAACCAGAACCCCTGAAGAGCATGGGAGTGCCAGGTCTTGAGCTGGTGTGGCTGCCTGCCTCATCTGTGCAAAGCCCATATTCAAATACAGCAGTCCGGCATTCATGGCTGGCCCAGGGAAATGCAATGACAGCGTGC
>NW_004524619.1:5937234-5943499 GCF_000260255.1 Octodon degus
TGCTGAACTGGTTTTGGCTGATGACAGGCCTCTTTTTAAGATAGTAGAAAGGAGGGAACAATTGTAGAAGTAAATGTTCTATTTTTATGAATGACGTTTTTTTTAAAAATAAATTTGTTTCCAAAGGGGAAACGTTTGTTCATATCCCACTTGTTTAACCCCCGTGCAGTGATGTCTTAGTCTCCCGTGGAAGCCCTTCGCCCCCGACGCCCCGGAGCACGGGCCGCGTCTCTCTCCGCCTTCTCGTGGGTGCCCTTGGATTTCAGCAGCCTGTTTTCTCAGCGTTCAGTCCAGCTTTCACTCTCGCCATTTAGAGCCAACATTAAGGGAGGTGCTAAAAAACATCTCAGGGTGGGGTGCCGGGGGGACGGGGCAGGACTTTTCCCCTCCGAGCGCATGCTGAGCAGGTGGAGAAGGGGAGAGCCTGCACTCCTTCGGGAAGAGGGTTTGTGTGTACTTTGGGTGCGGAGCCCTGCCCCCGGTCCTGCGGAGGCAGCTGGCAGCCTTTGGGGAGAAGAACGTGCTCATCTGTTCTCTGGCATCAAGTTTCCTGCAGCTGCTCTGAGGGAGAGACTGAGCTGAAGACTGTCTCCCCACGCGCAGGCGCGTTGGTGGGGGGGGGGGATGCTCTCCGTGGCGAGGGCAGGCTCCCGCCCATAGAAGATAATCCTGTGGCTTCATCCTCAGCGTGTATTCTGTGAAAGGGATGGGGTGTGCACTCGCTAACTGACAAAAATGCACTGGGAACGTTATCAGAGCTTTTTTTTTTTTTTTTTTTTTTTTACTGAGTCTGAGAGATGTTTTGTGTCCCCAAAGGAAACATTAGGAGCTGCTTTTAGGATAGATGCTCATCTTTTGGTGTAAAGGGAGGCACCTCTGGGAATGTGTCTCCAGAGACAGCCTGCAGGACCAGGAGGCAGAGCAGAGTCACCTGTTAGAAAAATGGCCAGAAAAAAAGAGAAAACAGAGGCAAAAAGGTAAAGGTGATGTTTACAGCTGGATTGAGAGTTTGAAATATTAGTGTATCTAATCAACAGACTCTAATGTCAGATAAGAAAAGTGCAGTCTGATTGCCTAACTCAGTACATTGGGTCTGACTTCCCAGGTTTGCCTCACTATGCTGGGAATGGGAATAGTTGTCTGGAGATGAAGGCAAAGCGTCTGCTCCCAGCAGAGCTGCCTTTTTTACTCACAAAATGTCACAGACAGTACCATGATAGGATGGAATTCAAGAAGAGGTTCTGCCAAGTACAGGCTTTAGATACTGGAGAACCAAGAATTAGGTTAGAGCAGTGATTTCAGAGAAAGGCCTTGATCTGAGAGTAAACCGTGTGTGAGGATAAGTTTGGTGGCATTCTCTGGACAGGAAACCAAGGCTGGAGAAACCAACGCTGAAGGCCAGGAGGTGCCTTTTTTCCTTCACTTCATCATTATTTCCCAGGAAGGATTTCACATCTGATGCTATCAGCTTTCTTGGGAGAGAGACTGAGGCAGCTGAAGCCCAGGCAAGGGTCCAATATTTAAAATAAAATTTTTATGGACCTGCCCGGGCATGTGGGGTGCGGGGGCTTTTTCGAGGTCTAAGACTTGAGCTTTGAGAGCACACGGATCTCCTTTCGAATCATAAGTGACTAGTGCCAGCCCAGGTATCGGGTTGCAGACGCCACTAGGTAATACAGTATTTTTAGCCAAAAATGAGATTGGGCCATTGTGAGAGTTTGTTGACATTTTAGTATTAACTGCAGACAGCCCTGGATCCAAAGTTCAAAAAAAGGCTTTAGCAATGTCATATCATTGGAATTAAGTGTATGGTGAGTGAGAGACATTTAAGTTCATGTATACTTGTCAGACTTCAGTCTTCCTATTCAAACAACATAATTTTTTGGTTTTGTTCTTTACTGACCCATAGTCGCAGGCCCCCTGATTTATGTGCAAACATACAGAAATGTACAGTTGACATTCCTCTAATAATGTAGGATGCCATAATTTTGAGGTTTTTTTTTTCCTCCCCAGCATTGAATATTTTTCCTTTAAAAGAAAAAGGGGGAAAAGCTATTTTATTCTTCATAAAGAGATGGCACAACTTCCTCCCAAAAGAAAGGAAATCCTGGGGCTGGGGAGATGGCTCAGTGGATTAAGCACTTGCCTGGCAAGCGCAGGGGCCTGAGTTCAATCCCCAGTTCTCTGCCAAAAAAAAGGAAATCCTGCAGCCCCTCACCACTGCCACCACAGCCCCTCACCACTGCCACCACAGCAGTCACATGAAGAGAGAAACCACACTATCTGTATTGGAGAGGCAGGTGATGCCACTGTGAAGATCACTGAGCTTTTCTGTGCTGCTTAGCACATCCTGCGCCTTCAGGGGCTACATGTAAGGGAGACAGCTGTGTGGTGACAGAAGGCAGTGTCACACCTCCTCAGGGTTGTCAGGTACTGTAGGGCGAGTTGAGACCCTGGCAGACCAAAGAGTGCCTTTGCATCTTACATGTGCCCACCATGGCAGTCAGTGCCTGATAGTCCCATTTCTTGAGAGAAGCTGAACATTGCTTTTTATTTTAAATAGTGGCCACTGAGGGTGGGCCAAATAGCTCAGCGGATTGAAGAGCCTGCAAGCAGGTGCAGGGGCCAGGGGGTTCAATCCCCAGGCCTGCCATGCCAGCCCCGCCCCCGGGGTGTGCTGAGAGGGCAATTGAGACTGGGCGTGGGTGTACACTTGTAATCCCAGCTCTTGGGAGGCTGTAAACAGGTGGATCACTACAAGTCTGATCTAGTAAGGAGACCCTGAACACCCTCTAGACCCATCTCTAAAGTATAAAAAATTAAATAAATAACATATTGGCCACTGAACTTTAAAAGTATTTAAAATGAATTGAGGTTATACAAGAGTTAAAAAATTGGAAGTAAAATGTTTTAAAATGGCTTTGTCATTTTATGTGTTAACAATTTCAAATAATAAAATTGGGCTAAATATAAAAAAATAAAATAAATAAAATAAAATGAATTGAGGACCAACAGAACACATAGATGGACCTAATTTAGCCCATTGGCAATCAGAGCTGATTACAGGCCTTACAGATGTTGGCTACCTTCAGCCAGTAGCCACATTGTTCATCTCGCCTTCAAAGAAATTCCATGTGGTTCTGAAATGTATTTGGAATGTTTTGATTGCTTCTTTTGCATTTTGTGATGTCTTTTTATTTTTTAATTTTATTTTTTATGTATTTGGTACAGAGTCTCACTACTCAGCTCAGACTCGTAGCGATCCTCCTGTTTTCAGCCTCCCCAGTGCTGGGATTACAGGCCTGTACACCACACCCAGACTCAGTGCATGGCGCCCCGGGGCAGGGCCAGTCCCTTCACCTGCAGGTGCTCAGTCCACTGAGCTATCTCGCTGGCCATAGTTTTTATTTTTATTAGTACATGTTTACAATACATAATGTGATGTTTTATAAAGCAGACAAGTTAGGTGCTAATTTCAAAGTCCAATTTGTATTCTCTTAATATAAAAAAGCAATACTTGGAACAATTTCATTGTTTCATTGTAGTCTGCGGCCTTCCTTTATAGGTTAGCTTGCAACATAATTGTTCTTTTAAGATGTTTGTAAATTTGAGCTCAGGCAAAGATCTATTTAGGAAAGGAGGAATTTTGGAAAATAAGGCAGAAGGGGCCAGGGAGATGGCTCAGTAGAATAAGTGCTTGCCTGGCAAGCGCAAGGGTCCGAGTTCAATCCCTGGTTCCACAAAAAAGAAAAAAAAGAAAATAAGGCAGAAAAATGTACTTCTGTGAGGGCCAGGAGTTTACATTATCTTCTGTTTTAAATGATCTGTGAGGTGATGCTCTAGAGGTGTGAGACAGTAGACACAAAGCTTTTCCCAGTGTTGCGATAGCAGGAGGCCCTGTGGGTGCTGGGTCGCCCCTGCTGTGTCACCTGTCAAGGCACAGGGTGAAAAGAAAGAAAAGGCAGGCGGACGGTAAGCTAATAGCTTTGATTCTGATTTCAGAATATGAATGCAGGGCTAGCATGTTCCTCCCTTGGTGTCAGGAGCTGCGCCTCAAATTGGCCCTGGCGTGTGGCCGTGGCTGAGATTCTAGATTTTATAAGGAACTCTGCTGATGAGATAGCTCTTTGTGTATCTTCCTTTTAGAAATCCAAACCAGCTTGCTTTTGTTTGGGGTGTAGCGGAGAAAGAACAGCTGGTCACCTTCTGTGTATTTGAAAACCACAGTGAAGTCATCCGCTGAAGTTTTTATTTCAGTGGTAAATAATCCCACCCACTTCCCATCCTTCACGGCTCTTATTTTCCAGAGGCTTAACCATTTTCCCTGTGCTGTGTTTCGCAGCTTCACGCTCAGCCTAGGTGCCCAGACGGAAACCTCAGTGCCTCGTTTACATTGGTGCCTTGTGACAGCCATGCTCAGGGTAGGATTACAGGGAGATGCCTGCACGCCTGGCCTCTCTTACCCGTACTTCTTAAAAATGCTGTATCACTTAGTTGTGAGAATGATCAGGGGGCCCATGCGGGCTCCCACCCCGACCCCCATGATTCTCCTCCGTGCTGTCTTGGGGTTTATTTTCCCTCCTGATGGCAGACTCTTGGTGCTTACTTCTGATATATTTAATGTCATCCTGAAACTTCAGGATGTTCAAGACCAGCTCTTTACCTTCTGAGTGGCAGCTACACCAGGGACTTTGTATTTCCATATCTAGCGCTATGTAAAATTTTTATTTTGAGATTCATGATATTGTTACTTAGATGTAACCACTGGCGAAGGGACAGCAGCACTTGCTAAGTGCCACCTCCCCGTTGCTGTTTGAGGGAGAATTTGCAAACGTGTTTGAATCCCCCAGCTGGAACCTCTGGCCAGTTCTGGCCAGTTGTCTTCTCTCCTGCCCTTGGCTTCTTTCCCAGCGTTCGTGTTGGACTGTGAGACATGTCAGGATGTTTGCCACGTTCTGGCAGGCTGGGGCACAGTGTTCAGTTCTCCAGGTGCCGTCTTTGGCACAATCCCTTGTAACAAAAGCGAGCAGTTCCATCTGATGTTTATACTATGTAGAATTTCAGTCAAGAAGACTCCCAAGAAACAACCCTGTGTGTGTAAGAAGTAGACAAAAGTGGCTGCTCCCATATTTAGGCAAAAAATTTCCATCGGAAATCATTAATGTGTTTGTCATAAAAAAATTCTGGTTTTTGTTTTGTTTTCTACCAAGAAAAAAAACATGAGTCTGGATATCAACAGAAGCTTCTGTAAAAACCAAATGTGTTCATTTAGAGAGTAAGTTAACTTAGATTTTCACTATTAGTTAAGAAATTTTTCACTGTGGAAATTTGCACTGTGGAAGCTCCTGGGGGGAAAGCTGGGGGAGGAGGCACACAGTGGTTATTGGTATCATTGTTTTTGTTTTATTTTTAAATGTATCCTTTGTGGGATTCAGTGGAATGGTGAGCACTGACAAGACTGTAGCTGTGCTGTATTCTTATATCAAAAACGTTAGTAACTCTGTAAATAGATGATAGTCAACCGCAGCTGACATTTGCAAAATAAAATGGTTTTGTACTTTAGAATTTCTGCATCAAATAAAATGTTTTAAGACTATAGCTATTTATGGTTTAAACATCTGTCCTGTTTGCTACCTGGGATTTGGGTACAGTTGTCAGAGCACTTGGCCTCTGGACAAGAAGAGGGTGACCGGTGTGTATGGCTTTGCTGACAGAAGTAGAGAGCCCTGCTGCCCAGAGCCACTTACTTGTTCGTCCATGGCTATTTACCCGTGTGGTGTCCAGAGGCCTCTGCAGGGACAGGGTTACTTACAGATGGAAAAAGAAATTTGATTGTCAGAACAAATAGACTGCCAGAATTTGCAAAAAGACACAAAAATTTGGGAGCCACACAGGTTAGAGAAAGCGCTGTCTGCCTATTCCACTGGGCCTCTTCCCGCGGCCTCTGTGCTCCTGGCTCTGCAGGGTCAGTCACTTCTTAGTGCCCAGCTTCAGGGTCCGTTTGCAGCCCTGCTGTTGTCTCTGTGGCCTGTGACTATAAGACCCAGGTCCTTGGTTGCTTAGCAGTAAAATGGAGCACGTGCTCGATCTACTTCAGAGGGTAGTGAATTAAACTATGTGGTAAGTATGGGGCTGGAGAGATGGCTCAGTGGTCTAAAGCACCTACTTAGAACTAGCTTAGCAAAGCATCAGGGACCGCGGTTCAATCCCCCAGCACCACATGCCAGCCAGCCCCGCCCCCTGGTGGGCTGAGCTGGCCACACAC
>NW_004524619.1:5943599-5954082 GCF_000260255.1 Octodon degus
CTCTCTCTCTCTCTCTCTCTCTCTCTCTCTCTCAAATAAATAAAAAAAAATTAAAAAAAAAATAAACTATGTGGTAAGTATAAAGTTGCTGGACTAGCCGGGTGTAGTGGTGCCTGCAGTCTCAGCACCTGAGGGGCTGAGGTGGGAGAACTGCCGCAAGTTTGAGGCCAACCAAAGTGATGGTGTGAATGAGTTCAAGGCCAGCCTGGACAACCTCGTAAGACCCTGTCTCAAAAAAAAAAAATTAAATTTAAAAAGCTGCTAGCTCCATAAGTGGCACGTGTCAGTGCTCAGAAAATAACAGGTGTTCAAGACAGAACCATAAATGTTAAGAAGTAGCAAGGACACAGAACACAAGCTCTTTGGCTATTGCTCAGAAAGGGTGTGGTCTAATTTGGGACTTAGGAACGTAATAAGGTTTCTTTCTTGTGTGTTCTCATACTCCCCTGAGATCGTTACATGCTAAGGTCTTGTCACTTGTCCTTTTTTGGGAGCCAAGGAAAACCAAAGAGCTGTTAAAGAGTTGCTTTAGAGTTGCTTGAAGTGGCACAGATGTGTAATCCCGACACTGGGAGGCTGATGCAGGAGGTCACAAGTTTGAGTCCAGCCTGGGCAGCTCAGAGATGTAGTGAGAGCCAAAAAAAGGCTGGGGATGTAGCTTCACACCTTCGGGGTGAAGGCCCTGGGTTCAGCCCCCAGTACCACACTACCACCCACCCCCAAAACACCCACCTTTTTTTTTTTTTTTTCGGAACCGGGGATTGAACTCAGGCCCTTGTGCCTGCCAGGGAAGCGCTTATTCCACTGAGCCATCTCCCTGACCCCTAAAAAACCCACCTTTTTGAGAGAGAAATGGGGAAATTCCCACAATTTCTTATCTCTCATATTAACATATCTTCCATTTATTTTTCTGTTCATATTTACCCAAGATATTGCCTATCATTTCAGGTGTTGGTCACTTTGTCATCTCTGTCATGTCTCCCTATTTTAGGAGCTGGCACCTGAGCACCAAGTGCTTTATGTGACGATCTCATCCGTGCAGGTCTGCTGTTCCGTCACCCGCTCCTCAGCCATCAGGGTAGAAAGGTAGTCAGAGGCACCGTATAAAGTGGGTGGTGGCAGGAGGAGTGATGTGTGGTCGCTTTCTATGCTGAGCACCCCCTTCCTCAGCCCACCTCGCACTGAAGGGGCTACTGCATTGCTTGAGAGATCCCGAGACCCCCAACATGGGGAGCTTTGTCAGGGGTGCAAGCAAGGCACTGGCAACCTCAGGCTGAAGCATCTGAAGTCTGCACCTTGCTGTGCATCGGGCTAGCACCCCCGACACACCCTCACCCCACCCCGCATAGCTTAAGGGG
Organism: Octodon degus; assembly: GCF_000260255.1. NCBI lineage: Eukaryota > Metazoa > Chordata > Mammalia > Rodentia > Octodontidae > Octodon > Octodon degus. Next base: position 5,944,958 of record NW_004524619.1, read on the forward strand.
AAGGAAGGCTTTAAGAAGGAACACTGTGACTTGGGCAGAGAGTGTAGTGAGAGGTGGCACAAACCCAGTGCCTTGGCCTTTGGCAAGGAGGCAAAATGCTGACAGGGCCTTTGGGATGAAGGGAAAGTCACACAGGGACAGTGAGCTGGTGCCTGGCCTCTTCTGGAGGGGACACGGCACCACCCGGGCTTCAGATGGTGCTCCAAGCTTGTCACACTGTGCTTTGATGTTCAGTCTGCATTTTCATTCTGACCATAGCAGACTGTTGGGGGATTCCTCTCCTCGTTCCTACGTTCCTGACCACGGCTTTTGTGTTTCTTTTGCTCAGAACACCTTCATATCTGTCTCTGTCCTTCCTTTGCTCTGAAACCTTCCCTGACCCGTGACCACCCTTAGTCTATGTCCTGACACATGTCTCCAGGAGTGTTTGGTTTTTCATTTTTTGAGATAGTATCTTACGAGGTAGACTAGACTGGCCTTGAACGTGGAACGATCTTCCTGCCTCAGCCTCCTGAGTGCTGGTATTACAGGGATGTGCTCCCATGCCTGGTTCTCCAGGGACATTTACCTCAGCTGGTATGAATATGGGACAGATCATTTTTCTGACTAAAATGGCCTTTCCTTGTGGGCAGGCCTCCCATTTGGATGGATTTGGACACTGCCCCTTTCACCAGGTTGTAGCTCCAGCCCTCCCACCAAGCAGTCCCTGGGACAAGTCCCCTTCTCTCTCTGGTCCTCACTGTGAGGGTAAAATAGGCAAAAGGTGATGGCTCAGGGCCTGGCATATGGCAGACACTCAGAAACATTAATGTTAGCCGGGTGTGGTGGTGTATCCCTGCAACCCCAGCACTCAGGAGGCTGAGGCAGGAGGATTCTTGCAAGCTTGAGACCAGCCAGGGCTATACATTGAGCTCAAGACCAGCCTCAAGTGCATAGTGAGACCCTGTCTCAAAAAGACAAAAAAAGAAAGAAAGAAAAAAAAGAAACAAAAACATTAATGCTGGTCTTAGCTGTCATCAAGATAAACAATATTGGGGCCAGGGAGATGGCTCAGTAGAATAAGCATTTGCCTGGCAAGTGCAAGGGCCTGAGTTCAATCCCCGGTTCCTGGGATACAAGGCCAAGCAAGGGTATGTCATATACAGGATTTGTGTGCACTGCGGTGGCCGCAAACGTCCGGTTCCTAAGGGAGCAACTTGTGGCAAGCCTGTCCATCATGGCGTTAACTGGCTGAAATTTGCACAGAGCCTTCGGTCTGTGGCTGAGGAGCAAGCTGGATTGCCAGTATGGGGGCTCTGAGAGTTCTAAATTCTTACTGGGTTGGTAAAGATTTCACATATAAATTCTGTGAGGTTATCCTTATTGATCCATTCCACAAAGCCATTAGAAGAAATCCTGACCCCCAGTGGATCACCAAACCAGTCCACAAGCACTGGGAGATGCGTGAGCTGACACCTTCAGACCGCAAGAGTCGTGGCCTTGCAAAGGACCACGAGTTCCACCACACTATTGGTGGTTCTCGCTGTGCAGCTTGGAGAAGGCACAATACTCTCCAGCTCCACTGTTAATGCTAATAAATAATTTAGGACAAAAAAGTAGTAAAGGAACAAAGATTTCAAACTGTAAATTTAGATAAGGCTCTGCTCATTTACCAGGGTCCCTGTGAGCTTGCTAGGCTGCCACACATGTCCCCCGGGATGGCTTGTCTCCAGGTCACGGTCCCTGAGTGCTGTGTGCTGTGCCTTCTGCAGGCTAGATGACAGATCCCTAGACTCAGGCTTGGTTCGTGCCAAGCTCCCGTCACTGTCCCTGGTGTGTGCTGAGTGCTGCTGCTCACTGCGCATGCTCCCCTCACCTCCTCACAGGCTGTGTGCTCAGGTGGCAGCATGCCTCCAGGACAGCCCCGGGTGGACTGGAACCTGGGTGTTTCCTACCATGTGCTCAGTCTCGAGTCTCAGTTTCCTCCTGGGAGCGTGGTGGAAAGGACCTGCTTCCAAAGGAATCCTCAGTGGCTGCCCGCAGAGCGTCGTCAGACCAGAACGCGAAGACCCACACCTCCCTGTTCCCTATGTGACGCTGCGCACTTGGCCTTCACACGCCAAGAACAAGGTGTGTGTGGTTGTGCTTTTTTTTTTTTTGGGGGGGGGGGTGTCAACGTAGAGCATCACTACCAGCAGAGGCTTTTTGTCTCTTCCTGGAATTCCATGTCTAGGGTTTTATCTTTGGGAGGTAACCAGAGATGGGCGTCCAAGTTTACTGTGCAAAGATTTTCATTGCCACACTTCATCTTGATACTGAGAAATGAGAAGCAAAACAAGTACCAACAGGGACCAATTACAGGAGGGATTAATCACAAGAAGACGGCACATTCGTTCCCAAGGCAGTCTTTGACAGTCATGCTGTGGAATCGTTCAGGACAAAGCAAGAGGCTTACCACGTGGTAAACGAAAAAGGACATAAACCCAGGGTGTCTGTGGGTGGGTTTTATCTTTCTTCTTATTCTTGGTATGTTTAACATGTTTTTCTTTTTTAAAAATGTATTTGGTAAGTCTGGGAGTGGTGGCGTGTACCTGTAATCCCAGCTCTTAGGAGGCTGTAAATAGGCAGGTCACTACATAGTCTGATCTAGTAGTGAGACCCTGAACACCCTGTAGACCTTTCCCTAAAATACAAAAAAAAAAGTATTTGGTTGTTACAGGGTCTCACTACACAGCTCAGACTCATAGTGATCCTCCTGTTTCAGCTTCCCCAGTGCTGGGATTACAGGAGTACACCACTATACCCGGACTCTGTGGCCTGCTCAGGCTGCCCTAGGGGGGTGCGGCATGTGGTGCCTAGGATCCAACCGCGGTTGCTGTGCTTGCCTAAGCAGGTGATTTAACCTGCTGAGCTATCTTGCTGGTCCCTGTTTAACATGGTTTTTTTTTTTTTTTTTTTTAGGAACCAGGGATTGAACTCAGGCCCTTGAGCTTGCCAGGGAAGCACTTACTCTGCTGAACCATCTACCCGGCCCTTAACATGTTTTAATGAGAGGTATTACATGATCAGAGGGTTTTAAATGCGTGATCACACAGAAAACTCAGCAAGTTTTCAACATACAGTGGGCTCTAGGATGCTGGCTGGTGGCTTCCATGTCCTGCTCTTGCCCTCGGCCACATCCCTCCGCCCTGCTTTCCTGTCTGCTCCCAGCCAGAGTGCACCCGTCCCCTCTCCCTCACACGGGGTCTCAGAGACGCCAATTTCCCAAATAAGGATTTAGAGAAGCAACTGCCCCTTCTGGATCTGTCCTAGCTTGCAGTTAGGGAGAACAGCTGAATTGAACCGAGTAGTTCAGGAGAAGAGGTGGCTGACCCTTGGCGCCTTCTGCCGCTTCACCTGTTTCCTGCTTAGCTTCTTCTTCACCCTAGGCCCTTCACGTGGGCCCTCTTTTCCTCCGACAGACCTCCAGCAGCATCCAGAGTCCAATCTTCTTCTTTACCCCCACACCAGCTACAGGGAGCATCATAAAGCCTGTGGGATAAAACCCATGTGCTGCCAGTCTGCACAATTTGCTCCAGTTTCTGGAAACCCTGAATTCTAAAACAGGAAGTCAAGGTGTTTGCTTTTAGTAATAATAATAAGACACACTGCTTTTGGCTGTGTGCGGGTGACACATCACTGCATCCGTTCCTCCTGCCTCGGCTCCCGTCCCACCATACTGCTGCCTGCACCTTTCTGGGCTTAGGGCTGATTCTCAGCTTGGCTCCCCAAGACCTCACAGCTTTGCTCCCCTGCCCCGCCCTCTCTGTATACTTCCGGTAGCGTAGCTGTGCTGTCCTGCCCTGGGCTTCGCCTCCCCTCTCTGCTTGCCTTGGGCTCTCCTCGACAGGAGGCCTTCTTTGTCTGGCCAGTTTCCTGGGAGTCTTGCCACTTTGCCCCCCACTCACCCACTTAGGGGTCTGTCTCCCTCCTGATCTCGGCCCAAACTGTGCCTACTTACCATCCTTACCCGGGAAAATCTCTTGCTTGATACTTACTGATTTTGATTATTTAATGAACAGGGCTGGCCGCAGTAGGGCTCTTTCACACTATGGAGGCAGCAAGGAGAACAACGAAAGAGTTTTGCCAGGCTTGTGGTGCACCCCTGTAATCCCAGTACTGGGAAAGCTGAGGCAGGAGGACCCTGCCCAGTTTGAGACCACCATGGGCTACAAAGTGAGCTCAAGCCCAGCCTGAGCTGCTCAGAAAGCCAAAAAAAAGGATAGAAAAAGTTTTTTTTTTTTTTGAAAGGCTGAGGATGGTGAGGATGGGGTCTGTACACCTTGGAAATGGGAAATACTGGTAGGAGCATTGCTACCAGTATTGCTACCACTAAATGTGACCTCGACTGGTCATGAGGCACTGGATGTCACTCAGGACAAGGGACCCCCTGGAAAGTGTCATGGAACGAAACTGCTGCAGCTGTTGCAATGAGAGTCAGTTTGCTCAGGATGCTTCATTTCTGGCCCAAAATGTGGGCTGCAGGCCGGGAAGAGGTGACTTAGCACTGCGGCTGCACAGCAGACAGAGGTGGGGGTCAAGGCCAGTTCTGGATGCTGCCTCCTGCTCGTGAGGCCGGCCTCCCAGATCTGCACCCAAGCAGGGAGCCCTCCGCCTTACCGCTGCCTAGGTCCACTCTGAGCCCTGCTTCCACCGCTTCTCAGGGCCTGGGCGCCTTGGGCTGACAAACGGGGCCAACTGTCCTCTCCAAGGTCTCTCTGCTCACAGTGGGGCTGGCTTAAACACTAACCTTCAATTTCTTCATCTGCAAAGTGGGGCCCACACGTGCCCTACCCGGTATGAGACCGTTGTGACTGTTAAATTTGATCAAGTGCCTCAGATGCACAGAAGCAACCCACAGAATTTGATTTTTAGCAATCGGGTCACACTTTTATGGCAGCCCAATAACTAAAGATCATCCTTTATTCTCGTTTCATGAGCTACTGGGGCAGCAGGTGTTTATCTGTGGATGCGTGAATGAATGCAGTAAAGTTTTGGATATTCATGTTTGGTTCTGCATGTGTGACACCACAGCTGGCCCTGCTCCCGGGGGTTCAACACCACCTACAAACCCGAGATCACTAAGAACCTGCTGGGCACCCACCCAGGCCTCCTCTCAGCAGCTAGTGAATGGCTCTTCATGGTCACCTCCACAGGCAAGGACAATGGGGCTCCTGCAAAACCTGACACCCCTTTCTCATCCCCCCATTTGCCTTCGGTGATGGCTGGGGCTCCCACAAGCAAGCTCTGGCCCTAGTCCGCTAGGGGGACAACTTATGTCACTCGGGGCACGAGCATCGCCGTACTCTTTCCGGGGATACCTGTCCCTCCAGGAGCCCCCGGTTTCCGCAGGGCGTTTACTGCCGGAAGAGGGAACCCGGGGTCGGCAGCGGCACCCCATCTCTACACAGCGAGCTTTGCCCGACTCCAGTCTGGGGGGCTGAAGACGTCTTGGGGCCCACTGTCCTTCTCTCCTTAGCCGCCGGGGAGTCCCAGGCAGGGCTTGGGAGGAGGGAGAGCAACAGTAGTCACCTGCGCGGAGTCTGGATCGTGGGGTCTTGCGTTCGGTTCCGGCGCTCGGGCGCCCGCGGGGTGTCGGGTCAGGTCCAGCTCCCGCCCCGGCCCACGTGGCCCGCCCGGCCCGCCCCGCCGTGGGGAGTCACCGCCCCCCCCCGCCCCTCGCCCACCGCGCCGGTTGCTCTCCAGCTGGTACCGCTGAGCCAGCCGGGCGCTGAGGTGAGTGAAGCCGCCCGCAGGGGACCCCGCCTGACGCGGCACTCCCGGGGGGCTGGACCCCCGTCGTCCTGTGACGTCCCCGCGCGCTCGAGCCTGACCGCACCTCCCCGGGGAGCAGCGCGGCTTGCAGGCGGCGCAGGGGCGCGCGCGGTGCAGGTGGGCGGTGTCACCGCCGGCCAGGACGAGTCGCGGCTTCTGCGGGCGACGCCTACCTCGGGCCCTTGGCGGCTCCTGGAGAAAGTTCCCGGAGCTACTTCCGGGGAGGGAGGCGCCACCTGTCCCGACCCGGCTCCTGCCCCTAGACTCGGCCTGCGCGCAGGTCGGCGTCGCGGGGGGCGCTGTCGTCGCGGGGGGCGCTGTCGGCGGCCGGAGGGCGCGGGTCACCGCGGGCTGGGCGGCGCTCTCGGAGCTCCCGGGCCGCCCGGGTCCTGCGCTGGCCGCTGCATCTTTTGAAAATTGCGCCGCGGGACAGCGCTGAGAAGGCGGCCAGGGTGGCGGACGCTGAGGCGTGGGTGCCTCGGACCCGGAGGCCCGCGAGCGTTTTCTAGAGGCGGGGATTTCAGGCCAGGTAAAGGGTTCCTCCGGGCGATGGGGGGTGGTGGCCGCTTTCGCACCCTCAGCGGTCGCGGCAGGGGCTGGCTGGTTGTGAAGCAGCGGGCTGGCTGTTCCTGGAGGACGTGGTTACTGGATTCTTTGCCTGGATGGGGCTTGCTTCTAGCACTGGGGGAGGAGGTGAGAGCCGCCGGCAGTGCCCGAATGTAACCAGTTTCTTCTCAGCGCTATGCAGAGGGCATTGTTGGGTTTGTCATAACTGTGTGGTCTTGTGCAAGTTTCATACGTATGACTCAGTTTCCTTATCTATAAAATGGAGGTGAAAATAGCACAAACTGTAAAGGATTATTTCATAAGATTAAAGTGTCTAAAGTAGCAACTGGTACAAACGAGGGAACTCCTTGTGTCAGCCGCTTTGGTTGCTGACACCTGACTTCCCACGGGGAGGTGGGTGTGCATGTTGGGCATCTCTCCGTTGTCCGGTGGGAGGTGGGGTTGCCCTCCCTGCAGCTCTGGGAACCTGGGGCCTGCAGGAGCACATCCTGTGGTTACCCAGCTTTGTGCACAGGGTGAGAGATGACCTTTGTCAGGGATCCTGCAGGGAGCTGGGTCCTAGGTCTTCTTGAAAACGCTGGGCAAGACTGGATGTTGGGGGTGGGGTGGGGAGGGTGGGTGAAGCGGATTTGCCTCAATACATTCTTTTCAGCCAGAACCCCTGCACACGGACCTCTAGGCCCAGCGCGGTTGTCCAAGGGCCCAGGGGCCTGAGCTCACCTCTGCTTGCCAGGCATTCATCTCCAGCAGATTGTTTCTTGCACCAGTAGAGCCGCCCTGGGCCACATCTGTTTGATTTTTTTTTTTTTTTCCTTCTTGTCACAGTAGTGTCTTCTTGCACTCCTTGAAAAGGAACGCCAATGTTGGCCCTGAACTGCCAGAAGTGACAGGAGACAAAAACACAGAGATATCCCAGGAGGGCCTGGTTGTGCTAGTGTGCATGTGTCCGTTTGAGCCCTAGCTCCATGCACATCTTGTGCTGTAAAACTCAGGTTGGTCCTGACCTGAGAAGATGCGATCCAAGGTCACTGGGCGAAGAGAAGGGGAGCTGTGGGACAAGAGACAGCTCTGCTGTTGTGTGCGTGATCTTCAGGCTGATGAGAATAAGCTCAGGCAGCCCTTTTCACTTGCTTTTTCTTCTACGAAGCACCCTCTTTCACTGCTTCTTCTCATTTTCCCCACTTTTTTTTTTTTTTTTTTTTTCAGAACCGGGGATTGAACTCAGGCCCTTGAGCTTGCCAGGCAAGTGGTTATTCTACTGAGTCATCTCCCCGTCCCTTCCATTTTCCCCACTTTCTTACCTGTCAGGTCAGACGCTTTCCCTGATCGCTTTCTCGACAGCAGTCCATCCTCATCAGTTTGAGCTCATTCTGCTAGTGTAGTTTATTCACAGGACTTACCTGAAATAAGTTCGTTTGTTCTTTCTTTCTTTCTTTTTTTTTTTTTTTTGCCAGAACCAGGGATTGAACTCAGGCACTTGCACTTGCCAGGCAAGCACTTTATTCTATTGAGGCATCTCCTCAGTACCATTGTTCTTTCTTTTCTTTCTTTCTCTTGTAGCTGTGTTGGGGAGAGAACTCAGAAGCACCCTGCCACTGGGCTGTATGTCTAGCGCTACTTATTTTTTGTTTTTACACAGAGTCTTGTTAATTTGCTCAGGCTGGCCTCTAATTTGAGATCCTCCTAACTCAGCCTCCTGAATGCCTGGGATTACAGGCATGTGGACTATACCTGGCTATTTATGGGTTTATTGTCTGAGAATGTAGGCTCCTAGAAGGCAGGGGTGTGACCTTGTTTACCACTGAACCCTGGTCTGTGACGCACATACATGCTCAGGGAATGTTCCTGAGTGGCAGAAGGAAGGACCACCCACTGACAGGAGTGAGGACAGGCCGGAGCGCTTTTAAGAGTACTTGTGAGCAGAAGGCTTGGTCATTAATCTGGAGCCCAGGGTTGAAATTGACTGTTAAGGTTTGCGCTTAAGTCCTCTCTGCAAATCTCTTCTAGTTTCATTCACCCTCATCTGGAATCCTTTAACACAGGGAACTTGTCACCATGTGACCCAGTCAAGGAAAGATGAGGGGGCACAGAGGATCAGGGAGAGGCTGTCCACCTCTCTGATGAGGTGTGGCCTCCTGGTTTCTGCAAGCCACCACTCCTTTCAGCCGTTACATCCTGGTCCTCCTCCCAGCACTGTTCATCCCAGATTGTTGCCTCTATTTTTCTGCCACCATTAAGGTCTCGGAGTCCCTGACCAGAACTCAGAAGGCTGTGGAGCCCCATGTCACCAGATGGGGAACAAAGAGGCCATTGGCATAGCTTAGAAACATTCAAGGCTAGGTTCTGCCTGGCTCAGACTCTTGTAACTGCATTGAATGGGGGTGGGGATGGCTGTGTACTCTAGGCTGGTCTTAAGCTGGAATTGACATCCCCGCGCCCCGCCGTCTCAGCCTCCCAGTTCTAGAATTATAGGCATGCTCTTCCATGACTGGGTTTTGCTGTAATACCTGAGAAATATTTGTCTAATCTAAGGTTGTGGAGACTTATGCCTATGTTTTCTTTTTTTGTGGTACCGGGGATTGAATTTAGGACCTTGCACTTGCCAGGCAAGCACTTATTCTAATGAGCAATTTCCCTGAACCTATGTCTATATTTTTTCCTGAGAGTTTCAATTTTGGTTTTACATTTAAGCCTGGTTCATTTGGACTCAGTATTTGTATGTGATATGAAGTAGGGAATCTAGCTTCATTCTTTTTTTTTTTTTC
>NW_004524619.1:5954194-5957547 GCF_000260255.1 Octodon degus
GGTCCCTGTGCTTTGCTAAGCTTGTTCTAAGTAGGTGCTTTAGACCACTGAGCCATCTCACCAGCCCCTCTAGCTTCATTCTTTTGTGTGTGACTATCTAGTTGCTCCAGCACTATTCACCAAACTGACTCTTCTTTCTAGGTGGGACAGTGTGTGCCTGTAATCCCAGCTCCGAGGGAGGCTGAGGCAGGAGGGCTGCTTAAACTCAGGAGTTTGAGGACAGCCTAGGCAACATAGCAAGACCCTGTCTGAAAAAAACAACACAGGAGTGCTCACTTTGGCAGCACATACACTAAAATTGGAACGATTCAGAGAAGATTAGTATGGCCCCTGCGCAAGGATGACATGCAAATTTGTGAAGCGTTCTGTATTTTTGGGTTGTGCTAGATACAAAACTAGAAGATAGTATAATAAATGAGAAGGATGAAAGGCTTCCTTGAAAATAAAAAACCAAAGTTCTCAGGAAGGCTAATTCTTCTCCACTGACTTTATGGTTCCCTTGCTGAAAATCACTTAACCATAACTGCAGGTGTTTTTCTCCCTCAGTTCTGTTCCACTTATCCACACAACTCCCCTAATGGCAGCACCACCATCTGTGCCCACTCGAGGACAGTGACTTCATAGTCCATTTTGCGATCGGGAGGCATGAATGAACCTTCTAATGTTGTTCTTCCCCGAGGGTGTTTTGGCCATTTGAGACCCCTTTGAATTTTAGGATTAGATATTGATTGCTACCAAAAGGCACCTGAGATTTTGCCAGGGGTTTGGTGACAGTGCAGCCCCCTCCTAGGCATTCTGCCCTCCTTACTGTGTTGGCTGAAACCGGACCAACCTTGCCAGGGCCCTGAGGATGTGGAGGACGCGGTGACCTGCTGTGAGCTGCGCAGACAGAAGCCCAGGGGCCATCTCTTCCTGCTTGAAGGCATTGCCTGGTGTGGCGTAGTATCTAAGCTGGGGCTGGGGACCTTGGATGAGCCACACAAGCCCTGAACCCGGAGATATCTGAAGCCTAAGGGTCGCACCACTCTGCCTCTGAGCCTGTGGAGGGCGTAAGACCGGGCACCCACAGGCCTGCGGGCATCTGTGATAGTGGGGCGCTGGCTTGGGGCCTGCCTGAAGGTGCTGTCGCACTGAGTGAGGAGGCAGGATCTCATCTGAGGAAAGGACTGTGGCTGAAGGCCCATCAATTCACTGGCTCATACTTTGAAGAAAGGAGAAGAATAAAAACAGAATCAGGCCCCATCTTCAAAGTCTGGTTGCACTCCTGCATGCACTTATGTGTTCCAGATGTAGTGCTCTGGCTCACACGGGAGATTTCACTCTCAAGGAAGAAGAAATAGAAAGTGAAGGGGTTACACTTGGCTCCTTGGGAGCTTTGTTTTCCAAACTTAAGGAGCAACCTTGGAAGCTACAGTTGAAACTTCAGATCCATGTGTACCTCGGCTGGAGTGAGGTACTAGGTGCTTACTCCATGATTGGTGCTAGTGTGGGGTGTTGGAATCGTGTATCATTACCCTCCCCCAAGAAAAGACTTCTTTTTGGTGGCAGTAAGATTGAGTCCATGGCCTTACCTCTGAGCCACATCCCCAGTCCTTTTTATTTTTTTATTTGTGTGTGTGTGTGTGTGTGTGTGTGTGTGTGTGTGTGTGGCCAGCTCAGCCCACCAGGGGGCGGGGCTGGCTGGCATGTGGTGCTGGGGGATTGAACCGCGGTCCTGTGCTTTGCTAAGCTTGTTCTAAGTAGGTGCTTTAGACCACTGAGCCATCTCACCAGCCCCCTTTTTATTTTTTTGAGAGGATCTCACTAAATTGCCCAGGCTGGGTTCAAACTTGTGATCGTCTTGCCTCAGCCTCCCAGAATGCTGGTGCTACCGGCCTGCACTGCCAAACCAGGCTGTTTTTGTTTGTTTGGAGAGGGGAAATAGTTATATACAATAGAAATTATTTTGAGATTTTCAAAGCCTGAGATCCTTTGGCTTATTCGATTCCTTTTACTTACACTGTTAGGCAGTTCATGGGGATTTTACTTCCATCCTTTAGTGAGGTCTGTGTGTAGGTGGGAAGTTAGGGGAAAAACACTGTGATAGAACCAGCCCCCAACAAGGAACTGACTGCACACAGAGCAGAGTGCCTGCCTCTGCTGGTGTCACAAGCCAAGCTGACCTGCAGTAACCCTCTGTGACGCATCTCCCCAGGGCAGGGGAGGACCATGTCTCTCCTGCATGGCTGTAGCTTTACAAAAGCTCTGTGCAGGCCTGGACACTTCAGTGGTTTCCGAACGAATCACATTTCATCTGTTCTTGGTTGGGCTGGACTTCCCTAATCTTTAGCCAGTGTAGTGAGTCAGACAGCATTTAAATGACCAGCGAGGAGAGTTGGTGAGTTAAGGGAGGGAGGTCTAGCGGCAGTAAACGAGTAGCAGAATCCACACCAGTGTTCACAGCTCTAGCCTATTGTGATAACAAACTCTAGCTAAGAAAGTTAAAGTATTATCTTTCAGAGTGGGACGGTAATCTTGTTGCCAAATTTTAGTGGGCGTTTGTTACGTGGTAGAGTACAGTGACTTTTTCACACTTTATGCGACCCACCCTAAGAGGTAAATCTAGACTGTAATCTGGGGGAATGTGATCAGAAATAAGAGAAAAGGGAAATAGGACCTTATGTCTTCTTCCTCTGGTGATTCTTCTCTGCCTTAGTCCATCTTTGTTTTTCTTGGTTGTTGTGAGTAATGGTTGTGCAACTCCCTTACTTTAATTCACTCGTAGATCAAAACCTACTGTTTTAGGCCGATGTGGCTCTGCCTGTGGTTCCAGCATTCTGGGAAGCTGAGGTGGGATGATTGATTATATGATCAGCCCCAGCCTAGGCAGTTTAGGATTTAGTGATTCCTTTTCCCAAAAGAAGGAAAGAAAAGAAAAAAGAAAGAAAAGGCTGGTTATATAGTTCACTGCAGAGGCCTGGATTCAGTGCCTAGTACTGGGGAAAAAAACCTTTACCCACCACATCTACTGTGTAGGAAATACTGTGCTAAGCTAAGCAATTTACTATGTGCTTTACAAGTACTATTTAGCTCTCATAATCTCATAACATGGGTATAATCCCCATTTTGTAGATGGAGAAACTGAGGCGCAGGGTAGTTTGCCAAGAGTTGCACAGGGGTGGGGAGATGGCTCAGTGGAATAAGCGCTTTCCTGGGAAGTGTAAGGTCCTGAGTTCTATTCCCAGTATCAGTCCCCCTAAAACAAACAAAAAAACACAAATGTGTCAATTCCGAGATGGCTTTAGTCAATGTATTCATTTTATTTTTCTATGTTTTGTTTTATTGTCATTATTTTTTAATCTTTTTATTCATCT
>NW_004524619.1:5958978-5960568 GCF_000260255.1 Octodon degus
TTTTTTTGTATTTTGGGAAGGGTCTACAGGGTGTTCAGGGTCCCACTACTAGATCAGACTCCTAGTGATCCTCCTGTTTACAGCCTTCCAAGAGCTGGGAATCATAGGCGGGCACCACAACATGCAGTCTCAATTACTGTCTCAGCGCACCCCAGGGGCAGGGATGGAACCCCTCCCCCCTGGCGCTTTAATCTGCTGAGCTATTTGGCCGCCCTTTTATTTGTTTTGTTGGGGTTTTTTGTTTGTTTTTGCAGAACTGGGGATTGAACTCAGGCCCTTGTGCTTGCCAGCAAAGCGCTTATTCCACTGAGCATCTCCCCAGCCCCACTGAGCCATCTCTCAGCCCTAGCGGGCCCTTTTAAAGAGTGTCTCCCCACCCCTTCTTGAGTGGGGGTAAGACATTTTCTGTTAAGCATTTTAACTGACCGAGTGCCCCCCTCCCATGGTGGAGAGTAATCTTCTGAATGAAATGTTAATCTCATCTGGAAAAATAGCTTTGCAGAAGCATCTACAGTGCTTTGACCAAATATCTGGTCACTGTGCTCTGTCCAAGTAGACACGTAAAACCAGCCATTTCCAAGGGTGACTTGACATACCGGGTGAGATTGTTCCAGTGGGGAAGAAGATAGTGGCTGCAAGCAGGTGCGTGGTGGTGGTTGCAGAGAAGACAATGCTGAGAAGGGCCGCTCTCCTTGGCTGATGTTGGTCCATCCCCAGCTCTCTGGCAGCGAGAGAGACTTACACTGCTTAAAAGCATTTCCACTCCTGACGGAGCCTGTGAATTACCACGGTCCCACAGAGTGGAATGGCGCTGAAAATTCCTCTTGCCTGGTGATGTTATAAGCACGCTTGTTGCTGTACAGCCCGTTTCTCACTTGGGGGGATGCGGGTGTAAAACCCACTGTGCCCGGTACAGAAGGACAGCACCCGGAGGCCCAGCTACCCAGGAGGCCGAGCTGGAGAACTGCTTGCACCTGGGAGTTCAAGGTCAGGCTGGGCAGCAGAGCAGGACTGTCGCAGGCAGGCAGGCAAGCAGATGGACAGATGGACAGCTCACTGTAAAACTGTGTGTCTCGCTAGCAGAAGCCTCACACGTTTCATAGTCACCTTGTATTTTGATTGTCTCCGCTCTCCTGTGGAGGACTGGCTTGGACCACCTGAGTGTGCGCAAGTGCATTCGGATGTCTGCAGGTGGACGCGGTCTTGGAACGCATCTTGTTCAGTGTGCTCCGTATGGAGAGCAGCATGCGTTGGTCGATTCCGATTGAAAGTTAGATTTTCCTGCTGTGAGTGGAAAGGATTTTTTTCTTGTATTTTCCTTTAATGCCACAGAGCCACAATTCACAGCCCTATGTGAGAGGAGCTGGTTTTTTTTTTTTTATTTTTATTTTTTTCCATAATTTTATTGAGAAACAAATAGCAATGAGACAGTTTCAAACCAAAGTGGTAGGACAGTTTCAATAATTAACACATTGCATACTCTCTTCCTAGTGGTCATTTGCTGTACAAGATGCAGACATGATATCCTATTTACAAACACTATTAGAACAAATCCCTCTATTCATTAAGAGAATATAACTATATATCTAT
>NW_004524619.1:5961978-5971591 GCF_000260255.1 Octodon degus
CACACACACACACACACACACACACACAAATAAAATTAAAAAAAAAAAACTTTGTCATTAGATCAGCAAACAAACTTGTTATTTGTCCCAATGTAAAAAGCAAAATCAACAAAAATCCTCTCTTCACCTTGCTTTTGCTTCTTCATTTATGCCCTTAAGTCTCTTTTTTGGTATATGATTGTTGTTTTATTCAGATTAAGCAAATGACCACATCAGTACAAGTGTCACACTTAAGTCTCTTTAGAGCAAAACTTCTTGAAAGAATCGTCTTATTGGGGCCAGGGAGATGGCTTAGAAGAATAAGTGCTTCCCTGGCAAGGAAGTGCTTCCCTGAGTTCAATCCCCGGTTCCGCAAAAAAAAAAAAAAAAAAAAAAAAAAAATTGTCTTATTACTATAGTTTTTATGCCATCTCGTCGCTCACTTTTTGGTTTTGGTTCTGAGGCAGTCTTGCTATGTAATTCAGACTGGCCTTGAATTTGCTGAATTACCCAAGCTGGCCTCAAACTTGGGATCCTCCTGCCTCATCCTCCCAAAAATCTAGGGTGATAGGTATGTGCCACCACATCCAAAAATTGTGTCTCACTTTTTTAAAAAACTGTGATACCTGGGCATGGTGGTGTGTTTCTCTATGGTAATTCTAGCACTCTGGGAGACTGAGGCAAGAGGATCACAAGGTTAAGCCCAGCCTGGGCAATATAGCAACTTTTTCTTATCTTTTTGAGACAGTGTCTCACTATGTAGTTCAGGTTGGCTTTGAGCTCACTTTGTAGCCCAGGCTGGTCTCTAACTCACAACAATCTTTCTGCCTCAGCCTCCGAGTGCTGGGATTACAAGTGTGCGCCACCATGCCCAGCTTGGGCAATATAGCAACTTGGTGAGAGCCTGTCTCAAAAATAGTTTTTAAAAAAAATCACTGGACTATAACTACATGTGAAGGCCTGGCTTCATTTTCTAGCATCAAAAGAAAAAAATTGTGATAAAGTGTACATAGAATGTTGGGCATAGTGGTACATGCCCGTAATCCCAGCACTTGGGAGGCTGAGGCAGGAGCACTGCCATGAGTTGAAGGCCAACCTGGACTACACAGTGAGTTCCAGATCAGCCTAGATTACACAGTAAGATCCTGGATTACACAGTGAGATCCTGTCTCAAACTTAAAACACGCACTTGCACACCCATAACATTTACCATCTTAACTGTTGATAAGTGTAGAGTTCAGTAGTGTTAACTGTGTTCACGCTGTTGTGTAACTGATGTCCAGAAAGCTTTCCTCTTGTGAAAGAGGAGCTCCGTGTACCTCGGGCTGTGACTCTCACTCCTCCCAGCCCTTGGCGTCTACCTTGTACTCTTTTTTTTTTTTTTGGCAGAGCCAGGGATTGAACTCAGGTCCTTGTGCTTGCCAGGGAAGCGCTTATTCTACTGAGCCATCTCCCTGGCCCCCTCCTTGTACTCTTTATCGCTGTGAATGTCACTACACTTGGTACTTCTTCAAAGGGGAATCAGGGAGTGTTTGTCTTCCTACAATAGCCCGCTGGCTGCAGTGAGCATAGTTCTTCCAGGGCTCATGCATGCTTTAGCATGCGTCAGAATCGATCTCCTTTTCAGGGCTGAATAATCTTCCCCTGTAGGCATGTTCGTGTTTGGTGCATCTGGTTGGCTGTTGTCAGACCCTGGATCGCGTCCACATTTTGGCCGCTGTCCTGTCCCGTGAAGCACATCCCCCCCTCCCTGCCCAGGGTCCCTGCCCAGGTGTCCAGGAGCTGCTATGTTGTTCTTGCCAATGGCCACCAGCGCGGTGGGTACAGCTGTTCACATTCGGTTCCTTGAAGACGTCTCCCCTCTGTTTTCAGGACCCTCCTGTCTTCATTCCTCTTCGAAGTACACAGAAACTCCGTCCTTTGGGCGCTCAGACCCAAAGCCCAGTGTCTTCTCAGCCTCCTGCACGGCTCATCTTCCTGCCTAGAAGACGCTGCTAGGCAATCTCAGAGTGTGCGCTGCCTGCCACCCTTGCCCGCACCGCTGTCCCTGTCCTTGGGGACTCGTGGTCCCTTTGCTGGGCTCTCAGCGTCTGTCCTTATGTCCCTCAGCCTGCTCTCAACTCAGAGCCAAAGGGTCCTTTGAGCACAGCCTTAAGTCCTGCGCAGAGCCCTTGAACAGCTGCCACTGCGCCCCCCGCCCCCAAGCGCTCATAGCGGCAGAGCCCACGTGACCCGGCTCCTCTTCCGTTTCCTCTCCCCTCTGACCCGCCCCTGAGCCCTGGCCTCTGTGCTGCTTCTCTGATTGGCATCTTGGGGCTTTTGCACCTGCAAGTCCATGCCCTGAAACGCTCTGCTCCGAACATCTGCAGCAATCAGACCCTCACTCCTTCCGCCCTCCCGGTTCCTGGCAACTCACCGGGCAGCACATGGTCCATGCTGTCCTCTGCCTTCCCTGCCTTAGTTCTGTGTACCGCTGTGATCCAGCACGGGGTGTATTTTGTGTATGGCTCTTGTTTAATGACTGCTGGAACTAGAAGTTCAACTCCAGGAGGGCAGAGCTTCCGTTCTATTCCTGCCACGTTCCTAGCGCCTTGCCTGGCACAGACAGCCAAGTGTTGAACCAGAAAGGGAAGTCTAGAAAATAGAGGTACAGGGCTGGCCAAATAGCTCAGCAGATTAAAGCGCCTGCAAGCAGGTGCAGGGGATGGGGTTCAATCCCAGGGCCTGCTGTGCCAGCCCGCCCTGGGGGCACGCTGAGATGGCTATTGAGACTAGGCATGGTGGCCTGCACCTGTAATCCCAGCACTTGTAAGGCTGTAAACAGATGGATCACTACAAGTCTGATCTAGTAGTGAGACCCTGAACACCCTGTAGGCTTTTCCCTAAAATACAAAATAAATAAATAAATAAAATAGAGATACTGTGCAAAATTTTTGTTTGTTTGAGATAAGGCCTCACTATGTAGTCCAGGCTGGCCTTGAACTGGTGGCAGTCCTCCTGCCTTAGCCTCCGAGTGCTGGGATTACAAGTGTTTGCTACCATGCTTGGCTCCTAAAGTTCAATTTTTGCCTGCATTGTTTTAATCTGTGAGTGATTTCGTATGTATAGATATAAGATCATGAAGATACATGGGGGGAGTGCAAGAGAGCAATTGTAAATGCTGCAGGAGCCTCCCTTCCACTTAAAGTTGCAGGTTTTGTCCTAATTACTGCTTGTTAAACTGCTGCAAAATGTTTCACTGAGTGAATGTAACAGCTTTCTTTAACCTGTTGCTTTGTTCTGTGGGAGTGAGTGGCTTCCAGCTTTTGGCTGGAGTATGTGACTGGGCAGTGCCAGTCTGTGCTGGGCATTTGCCCTGCCTCAGCCTCTCCTCCGAGCCCCATTCTCCTAGGCTGAGTGGAGAGTCTCCACCACCTTGCTGGGGTGAGCAGACCAGGCTGGACGCCCAGAAAGGCAGCCCTGGGCGTCATGGGGTTGTTGTACTCAGAAGTGACAGGGCGTGGCTTGGGGGTCCTCTGTCAGTGTGACAGCGTGGGGAGCACATGGGCTTCTGAGCCTGCAGCTGTCAGTGCTGCTCCTGTGGCCAAGCAGCAGCCAGCCACGCCTGTTCCCTGGAGGCTCCATCCTCGCCCGCTCTTTGTCCTTAGCCCTCCCGAGGACACTGCTCCGGCTGGCACATACGTAGGCGCAACGGTGAGTGGAGACCTGGAGTCATGCCTCGGGCAGGCGCTGGCATCGCCACCTGCGAGACTGCTTGCTCTGGGCAGTGGGGCTGGAAATAATCCCACCCCAGCCCTGTGTGTTGTTTTGCTGTGATGGTGCCAGAGTCCTGAGGGTGTAACGGGAGTTTCAGATGGAATTAGCGTAGGGCCAGCAATGAAAGCTGAGCCCAGGCCAATCCGTGCACGCGCTGCAGCAGCCACGTGCCTGTTTGGTGAGCAGTGAAGCCAACAAAATGTTGGGGGCTTGCAACTCCAAGGAAATTATGCAGAGGGAAATCTGCTTGATGCTGTGCGATCCTCGAGTCAGGCACGTTCAGAGACAGGCAGCGCATGGGAGCATGTGGAGTTGTGGCTGAAGAGGGAGAGCAGGGAGTGGGGGCTCTTGGATGCAGAATCCCTTTCAGAACCAGGGATTGAACTCAGGCCCTTGCGCTTGCCAAGGAAGCACTTATTCCACTGAGCCATCTCCCTTCATACCCTTAAAAGTGATTGAAGTGGTAAATGGTGTGTTTCTCTCTCTCTCTCTCACACACACACAGAGATAAGAGGAGGTGAAGGATGCATACATGTGTATGCGTGCCGTGGTGTTCCTGGGTTTTGTCTTCTGCATTGGAGTTACATCAGAGGAGAGGAGTTCACAGTGAGAAAACAGGTGAAGGCCCCAGAAAAATAGGTGTGGTTGCATGCAGTCTTCTCAAGGTCCCAGAGGTGTGGCAAGGAGGACCCCAGGCAGGGAGTGTGTCGAGGAGGAGGAGGGGGAGGGGAAAAGGAGAGGGAGGAGGAGGATGAGGAAGAGGAGGAGGGAAGGAGGGAGAGGAGGTGGAGATGTGCCCTGGTTTCCTTGGTGACTTTGGGCAGGGCAGCCCAGACCCGGGTCCCCTGGGCACAACTGGGCACTGGAGCCTCTGTGAGTCACAGTTCAGCCAAGGAACAATGGCGTGCAAGGGCTGGGCTGTGACTCAGAGGTCACCACTGTGGTGACCTTCCATCCCTGGTTCTGTGCCTGCCCCTGAGGGAGGGCAGGCAAAGTTCCTTCCTGAGCAGGTCCCTGGGAGGGTGCCCAGGAGCCCAGCGCCTGTCCAGGCTCCTGCTGCGTCTTGGCTGGAATCATGCGGAGCAGTAGCAGCTGCCCTGACAGAGCGCTGGCCACGTGCTGGCCTGGCCACCCGGCTCTGCAGCCGCGCTCCCACTGGGTTGGCTCATCCTGTCAGTCCTGGAGGGGAAATGGGCTCCTGGGGCAAGCACCTACCTTGGGCCACAGCCTGATGTCAACCTGTGGCTGACTCCGAGCCCGGTCCTGCCCCTACATGCCTGCACACGTGCAAGGGTGTGACAGCTCTTGGGCATGGCTTCCAAGAAGCCTTCACATTTTTACTTGTGTTTGTGAAAAAAGGTAGAAAATACAGAGAATTGGGCTGGGGGTTTAACTCAGTAGTAAAAAGCCTTCCTGGCCAGTTCGAGGTCCTCAGTTCAATTTCTGATACTCCTCCCCCCGCTTTCTGCCCCCCTCAAAAGAAAAAGAAAATACAGGGAATATTTCATAATAAAAAAAATGTCTTTAGATGTGCTGTGCTTTAGTGTTTCAGGGATAGTTTGCATGCCTCCTTTGGGGTTCTGTGGAGTGGCTGGCATGAGCCAAAACACTCGGGTGTCATGTGTTGCTCGCTGTGCTACTGGCTGGGCCAGTGAAGCCTGTGTAAATCTATAATGTTTCAGAAAGACCACACTCATTTGACTGAGTTGCCGTAAATAGTAAAATATAAAATAGGTTCACTGTGGATTGTCCCTTGATGGAACAAGCAAGCAGTAATGCACATTTTTTAGGCATTCTTTGTTGTTCTGAGTGCAAAAGAAACACACCCCCAGCCGTTTTTTTGTGATAGGGTCTCAAGAAGTAGTTTAGACTGGCCTTGGATTCACTGTGTAGCCCAGGCAGACCTGGAACTCATGGTGATCTTCCTGCCTCAGCCTCCTAGGATTACAGGTGTGTACTACCATGCCTGGCTAAGAAACACCTTTTGTTTTTTGCGGTACCAAGGATTGAACTTGGGACCTTGCAATTGCCAGGCAGGCACTTAAGCCTGCTGAAGTATCTCCCCAGCCCAAGAAACACCTTTTGTAGAAAGAGATTTGCTCTTGGGCCGGAGAGATGGCTCAGTGGAATAAGCGCTTCCCTGGCAAGCACAAGGGCCTGAGTTCAATCTGCCTCAGCCGCCCAGCATGCTGGGATAACAGGTATGTGTGATCATCCTGACGTTATACCAGTGTCCTAACCTGGTGGCAGGACTCCCCGGCTCATCTGTGTGACCTTCCTCAGCTCCTCCCTGTCCTTCTGATGCCAACAGCAGAAAAGTAAGAAAAGAATGAAGGCTCCACTGTATGACCGTGACAGTAGAAAGCATTCATTCATTCATTCATTCATTCATTCATTCATTCATTCATTCATTCATTCTGTAGGTGTGCATTGCGTGGCCTGCTGGCTGGAATTGACTTTTCTAGGTGGGCTACTGAAGAAAGATTCGGAATGAGTTGACCCTTGAAGTTGTCTGACACGTGGCGCATGCGTGTATTCTACTCTTTCTACTCCTGTTTGCTAGAACTCCTACATTTGAAAAGCTGATGTACTGTATATATGAACTCACAGACCCTGTCACACCATAGTCGCGTACCTTGAGCCAGGACTCAGGGAGGCCTCAGTACTGGGAGAGCCTGGGTGGCCCACACTGTCTCAGACTCTATCTGGAGCCAGACGCTCAGCCAGGAAGTGGATGTTCTCACAGACACACAAGACTAAGAAACGAAGGGCAGAGATGCAGAAACCTGCAGTGCAGATCCTGTTCTGCCTAGTGCGGGGGGAAGGACTGGAGTCCTCAGCTTGAGGGAGCACAGGGCAGATGCAGAGTCCCTGCTTGTGTTCAGGCCTAAGGAGGAAGACAAAGGGGTGTGTGTGTGTGTGTGTGTGTGTGTGAACGTTGACAGGTTCTCTGTGGTTCCTTTTCTGCTCAGACCATGGTCTGATAGGACTTCAAGGTAGACCAGTGCCCTTTATTTTTTTTTTTTTCAAAAATTTTATTTATTTGTGTGTGTGTGTGTGTGTGTGTGTGTGTGGCCAGCTCAGCTCACCAGGGGGCGGGGCGGGCTGGCATGTGGTGCTGGGGGATTGAACCGCGGTCCCTGTGCTTTGCTAAGCTTGTTCTAAGTAGGTGCTTTAGACCACTGAGCCATCTCACCAGCCCAGACCAGTGCCCTTTAGACTCATAGAGGATTTTTGTGGTGCACATTCAGAAAGATAACTCATTTCTAGTGGAATCCTCCAGTGATTCCTGATTGATTCTACTTAAAAAGCAAACATACCTATCCTGACCTGGCCCCCTACTGCCGCCCTCTGGTGCACTGAGCTGGCCACTGAGATGGGTGTGGTGACGCATGCCTGTAATCCCAGCACTGGGGAGGCTGAAAACAGGAGGCTCACTGCCAGTCTGAGCGGCATAGTGAGACCCTGTAGCGAATACATTAAAGAAAAAAAAAACCACACACAAACTTTTATTACCTCCACTACCATGCCCTCGCCCTCCTTGTCATGCCTTCTGGTCTCATTGGGTTCCAGCGATGTCTTGTCTTTCTCAATCTCCTCACCAAAATCCTGGTGGAGGGAAAACCCCCACACCTACTGTTTAGAAAACAGTGCCAAGTAATTCACTGTGTGCTTTGCTTGGATTAGCTCATTGAAACCCGGCAGCCTCACAGAACCTCACAGAATGATCTCACTGTGGTGGATTGCCAACTAGTGGTCAACTTGTGACACTCAGTTGAACTGAACTGGCTGGGGCTGGGTGTGGGAGGCCCACCTGAGGATTGTTGCTGGCAGCCTAAGAGGGAGAGCTAGAGAAGTTGTCAGGAGGCTGTTAGGGAAGCTGTTTGGAGAAGCTGTTGGAAGCTGCTGGTTCTCTTGGGCTAGTCTGCTGGAAGACCTTGTCATGTTGGCTTTCCTGGTGAATTTGGTCGTTCTCCTTGGAGGAGGAGCTCAGGACCCCGTTGTCGCTAATAATGACTATGGTTCACTTTGGGGGAGCTCTGGTCCTCACCTTGAGCAGTGCTTTCTGGCTGTGGTGGGGAAGATGGTGCACTGCTCAGTGTCCTGGAGAAGCTTGTTGCGTTGGCTTTCCTGATGGGAGCTCAGCTTTCCTTACAGTTGGAGGAGCTCGGGACCTCGCTATTGCTGAGGACGACTGTGGTGCCTTCTAGTTATTACTTCGAGTGTCGCTTCCTGGTTCCAGCATGGATCCCCCAGCCTGCTGGCACAGACTTTCTAGCTTCCACCGCTGACCTTTGGGTTTTCCTAACACAGATCCATAAAACAGCCTGGCATGAGACATTGTTGTGGGCTCTACATTGTCATGGACTCTAGGCTTCCAGTTGGACCTGTGGGAGGCACTGTTATGAGCTCTAGGTCTTCAGGTGGATTCACGCAGGACATTACTATAGGATCCAGGTCCTTAGGTGGATTCTTTGGTCTCTAGTGTGTGGACAGATTTTCTACACTGTGTATATGACTCTTTGGGTGATTCATTATCAAATAATATCAAATGTGTCCTGTATTGTATTGTTCTTCTTGCAAAGCCCCAAACTATGATGCTCACCTTTGTCTTTTCAGGGCCAGAGCTTTTCTTTCTTATTTATATATATATTTATTTATTTTTTTGTGGAACCAGGGATTGAACTCAGGTCCTTGCACTTGCCAGGGAAGTGCTTATTCTACTGAGCCATCTTCCCACCCCTCTTTTTTATTTTCTTATATTAATTTTATTGAGAAAGAAGTAGCAATGAGACAGTTTCAAAACAGCTTAGTAGGACAGTAATAATAATTAATACATTGTATATTGTTGTGTTTGTAGTTGTTATTCATAGTAGGGCCAGCACTTTCCCATATTTGAGTTTGGGTCAAATGTTGCCGGAAAGGCTTTCCCCAGCACTTCTGCCTAACTGACCTTCTCTCCTGCTGTGGCTTACTGGTCTCTTCCCCAAGCTGTGAGCAGGGGTCACTGGGGCTGTGGGGGTGCCCATCCTGTGGCCTTCCTCACTCGGCTGTCGGGATGAGTCATGGGGCCCAGCAGGTCTGACAGCCAGACACTGCATCGTAAGAGGCAACTGGCCCACATACAACAGCTGGGGTGGATTACGGAAGTCATAGAAACTCACTTTTGTAAGATGGTGTTGCATTGTATGTCCTTTGTACTCCCAAATTCTGTCTGTCTGTGTCCTCCTCTCCCCCTCCCCTTCTCCCTCCCCTCCCCCTTCTCCTCCTCCTTCTCCTCTTTTGTATTTTAGGACTGGGTCTACAGGGTCTCGCTACGTAGATCTGGTCTCTTTGGGTTCCAGTGATGTCCTATCTTTCTCAGTCCCCTCACCAAAATCCTCCTGGTGGAGGGAAAAACCCCCCACACCTACTGTTTAGAAAACAGTGCCAAGTAATTTACTGTGCGCTTTGCATGTATTAGCTCATTGAAAAACTCCTGTTTTCAGCCTCCCAAGTGCTGGGATTGTAGGAGCGCCATTGCGCCCAGTCTCGATCACCATCTCAGCATGCTCCAGGGGGAGCGAATCCCAGCCGCTACACTGCCTAAGCAGATGCTTTAGTCTACTGAGCTATCTGGCTGGCCCTTTCTCATCTTTTTGAGACAGTGTCTCCTGCGATTCAGACTGGCTTTGGGCTTCCTTTGTAACCCCAGTTGGTCTCAAACTTGGAACAATCTCCTGCCTCAGCCTCCTGAGTGTTGGGATTACAGGGGATTATAGGTATACACCCACCATGCCTGGCTTTCCAAATTCTGCACTGCAGAGACACGTGCATCTGAGTTCTGTTGGACTTCAGAGGAGAGGTAGAGTCAGACTATTGGGAGGGTGGGAGTCCA
>NW_004524619.1:5973698-5978570 GCF_000260255.1 Octodon degus
GCGGTCCCCGTGCTTTGCTAAGCTTGTTCTAAGTAGGTGCTTTAGACCACTGAGCCATCTCACCAGCCCCAGGAGGAGGCTCTTTCTACGGGGCTGGAAGTATATTTTGATTTGATTGGTGATTATATTGGTGAATATAATCAAGAACATCACTGATTTGTGCACTTGCATATGTTGATGTGTACACTGGCAAAAAGAACACACGAAGCGGAGTCCTTGAGAGAAGCTGGGCGAGGAACCAAGGCCAGCGGGCAGGGCAGGCGGGAGGGGAGAGGAGGGGAGGTGGAGCTGGTGAGAGGCCCTGCCGCACCCTGCCGTGTTTGCTCCCCGCCGCAGGTGCTGGCAGCAGCGTGGCTCTTGGATGTCCCTCCCCGCCTCACCCACCTGTCTCATGGCATGTGAGCGATAGCTGCCCCTGTTTCCTGGCCCTTCCCAGTTCTGATGTCATTTACAGAAGAGACACATCTGTCTGGTGCTTCCAGAATTTGCCCTCCTGTGGTTCCCCATGATGTCCCATCTTCTATAGGGCAGGAGCTGGCCTGGTGGCCAGTTCTATGCGAAGCTGGAGGCAATGGTGGGTGTAGCTGGATCAACGGAGCAGGGCTGGCCTGCCTCTGTCTGCCCAGACAGGTTGTGCTGCTCCCGCACTTGGGGCACATCCTGAGCTCGGCTGTGGCGCCCAGGGCCCAGTGTGTGCTCACACAGTCTGGTTATGGGCCCAGGGTCCCTTCTTGGTAGATGTTCTGGCGACAGGGAGAGGACATGCTTCCCTTCCAGGCCTGTATGCTGGATACCAGGACACAGATGGTGTGCCCGGGTTGTGTGTCTGCGTGCAGTCTAGCAGGGGGTTTGGTCTGCCTGTGTCCTTGCAGGCTAGGAAAGCACAGGGTTGGGAGCGCAGGCTGCTGGAGTGGCTGGGGTTTTAGGCATCGCAATGTGCCAGGAACACTTGGCAGCTGATGCGCCTGCCGTGTGGGGTGAGGGTGAGGTGTGTGTGATAAGGAACTGCTCCCTGGCTGGTGGCCCTGAGCACAGCATGCCTGGGTTTCTCGATTGGCTGATAGAGGTACTTTGAGATAAATCTGAGCAACGTGAAAACAGCACCAGCAGACCCTTTGGGTATTGTATGGATTTGGAGAAGTAATGAGTGTTAGCTCTTAGAAAAGCGCCCGCTGTACATGGTTGCTTGGTACAGTAGCTACGAGCTGTGGCAGTGAGGGTGTGGGCTGCTTAGATGGACAGGATGGGGGCAGGGCAGTGCCAGGGTGGCCCGGTGAGGCAGCGCGTAAAGAGCACCTACCACCTCTCACACATGCGGGCTCGGGCTCAGTGACTATTCCCTGATGTATTTCAATTGTTGTGTCATCTGAGCTTGGCCCATAGATTTTTATTTATTTATTTATTTATTTATTTATTTAATTATTTATTTTCGGATCTTGGGAATTGAACTCAGGACCTTGCGCTTGCCAGGCATATTGTACTGCTGAGCTATTTCCCTGCCCCTTTGGCCCATAGTTTAAGAACCAAGAGACTAATGTTAAAAAATGTGGTGCATACCAATTTGGAGTTGTAGCCTGAGTTACCAGGTGGCTGTTCACAGTATGGGGCAGAAAGAGCCACACGTTCGGTCGCGGCAGGGTTTACGTGTTTGTCACACGGAGACAGCCTTCGACCCTGCTGGTGTCCCACGTAACATGCTATGCACGCTGCAGATGCCCTTCCCGTAGTGCAGGCACGTTCTGAGCTCTGAATCGTGATCACTCGGAAGGTTAAGGGGGGCACCGTGGACCTGGATGCCAGAACTCGCCCTCCAAGTGGCCACGTCGCCCTATTGCGAATACGAAAGCATGCCATGGTGATGGACTTGGGGCTGCTGGGTCAGGGAGTGTGTGGATTTAAAATTTGGTTTGCTGGGCAGCCCACTCAGGCCCCCTTCTGGCCCTCTCCCAGACAGGAGCTTTCTTTCCCCCAATAAATATATTGTGCTCTTGAAAAATAAAATAATAAAACTTGGGTTGCTGTTGGCACGTTGCTTTTCTTTCTTTCTTTTATTCTGTATGTAGGACGGGGTCTACCGGGTCCCACTACACAGATCGGACTCGTAGTAATTCTCTTGTTTTCCGCCTCCCAAGCGCTGAGATTACAGGCACAGGGGGCCACGCCTGGGATCAAAGCCCCAGCCGCAGCACTCTGCCAAAGCAGGCGCATAGTCCGCTGAGCTTTCAAGCTGGCCCTTTCCTTTTTGTGTTTTTGAGATAGGGTCTTGCCATGTAGTCGAGGCTGGCTTCAAACTATGTTGCCCAAGTTGGCCTTGAACCCCAGGCTGGCCTTGAACCCCAGGCCTGGAGTTCCCCTGCCTCTGCCTCTGCCTCCCGAGCTTGGGTTCCAGGTGTGTGCCACCATGGCTGGCCTACATTGCCTTTCAAAGAGATGAATGAAATTGGCAGTTTTACTAATAATGTGCGAATGTGAATTTGTTGCCATTGTCACTGAGAAATAGCCACAGTCAACCTTTTCCGGCTGCCACCGGCATTGACACACATGCCTGCCCTCTTTCCACCAGCCTGCATGACTGCTCTCAGGGGTGCATGGCTACCGCAGCCACTCATGGTCTGCAGGCTCACATCCATGCACCATGCTGTGGGCTTCACAGTCTCCCTTCCCAGCATGGCTCTGGACTCCTGCCCAGGCCCTGACACCCAGCCTGTCCCCCACTATTGCACTTGGATGGCAGATCAGCGGTAGTGTCGCTTACTGTCAACCACCCTTTTTCTCTGTTCTCTATACATTGTACCTTGGGGCTACCCTGGCCCTGTGGCCTTGTCCTCTGGGGAAGGAGGGCACTTACCTTGGCTTTAGTCATTATGTTGGGTCACCCAACTGACCAGAGAGGAGGTGGAGGGTGAGAGAAACTCTGGAGAGGGAGGAACCTGTGGGCAGCCCCGAGGCAGACATGGGAGGAGGGTTTGTGTCTTCCAGCCACGTGAGGCCTTCTGGGAGTCAGAGCCAGAGTTCCTCATGGGCTGGGTTTGTACTTTACCCACTGCAGGTCAGACTGGATGTAGACAGGGTGAGAGTAGAAGCGGTGCTGAGGCTGCCAGGGTCGACACCCAGCCTCAGCCCTTGTGGGTGCCAACAGCCTGGGCAGGGTGTGGCACTGCCCCCTGAGCAGCCTCTGTAGGCCTGTGGTGACCAGAGCCGTGCTAGCAGTAGCTGGGGGGCTGTGCTTAGTGGGAACTGGGCAAGAGCAAGTCTTTCACTCCCTTGGTCTGCAATCATCCAGACTGCGTGCTCTTCAGAGCGGCCCTGTCCTATACTGGCTGTGTCTGTCACCTGGGCAGGGTCTCAGAAGTGCAGCTTCCCAGGTCCAGTCCCAGGGGTGGCTGAGCGTGACTCTGTGCTCAGGTAGTCCTGTGCTTGTCGTGTCCAGGCGCCTGTAGTCTGTGAACACTGCCTCTGACATGACTGGCTCTGTCATGAAGCACGGCCCTTGTCCCCGAGCCATAGCATCTGGCATGTCCTGCCATGCTGGGTGAGGTCCGTGTTCTTGATGCCAGGTCATCAAGCAAGGTTTGTGAGAACTGGAAGCAGCTGCTCGTCCCCTGTGGCACCTGGGCTGTTTTGAAATTGAGTATTTCTGCTGCTGCTGGTAATGACACAAGGGCGAGTGTCTTTGTCACGGCTGACACTCCAGTGGCTTGGGGTCCCTCCTTCTCAGATGTGCTTTGGTGTGTGTTCTCCTCCCTGCCAGCTCCTTTGGAGACAGCAGTAGGAGTAGTGGTCTCTACCTCAGCAGGACTCAGGCTTTGGCTCCGGAAGCATCTGCCCATTTCCACTGTGGGCCCCTCCTTGGACACGGAGGAACAGTTATAACCACATAGAAGGCTCCCCTTCACCCCTCTCTGCCCACCTCCTGCAGGTTTCTGGATGGGTTCTGTAGCAGGGCATCTTGCTCTTGGCTCGAGGGATCTGTGAGTGAAAGGTCCTGTGGCAGGTGGAGGTTCGGCCACTGGCAGGATGCAAGTCAACACTGGCCAGGACAGTCAGCTCAGGGTGTGCAGGGCTTGCTGCCATTTCCTGTGTGCATGTGGGCAGGTGCTCGTGGGGTCTGGAATCTAGACAGGATCTTGCACAGCAGTTCTCTGTCTCAGAGGCCAGGGTGGATGGGGCAGGGGGAGTGTAGAGCTGGCTGTGAGACGGTGGGGAGCAGGAGCGGCCTCACAGCTCTGCGATGGGCTGGAGGCCTGTGCATGCCCGGACCTGCAGGAAGGAGCTGAGGTGCTCCAAGGTCCATTGAGGGTTGCCATCATTCATGTCACTTTGTCAGCAATGGAGGCCAAGGCAGCTGGTGCGCTGCCTCCTGAGACCACTGCACGTGTAGAGTCTTGCCTGCCGGGTGGGTCTGTAGTGTTTCTTACTGGGTATTTTCACGATCTCTCTGCGTCTCCAGCCGCCATCTCACCTGCCTGTGTGTGCAGCATCCCCGTTCCCCAAGGCTTGAGAGTCCATATGGGGGCCCTTTAATCCAGCCATCTTGGGGTCCAGGCTTCATGCTCCTCCTCTCCTGCATGCAGCTCCTCAAATGCTGTCAAGGCTTGCTCAGCAAGGAGCCCCTGAGCAGCTGCCAGAGCCACTGGCTGCCTTCCCCTCTTGCTTATTCCTGTGAGGCTGTGCTAGACTCCACGCACACCATTTTCCTGAATTCCCCCAGCACCCTCCCTGACAGGTCGACACCGTTGCAGCCCCCACTTTGCAGCTGGAGAAACTTAGGCCAGAGAAGTCCTTTCCAAGGACTTTGCATAGCTTCAAAGTGGCACAAGTCAAATTAGAGTCCCAGAGAGCGCAGGCCTGGCATGTGAGTGAGACTGCCTG
>NW_004524619.1:5982365-5990149 GCF_000260255.1 Octodon degus
GTCAAGCGCTTATCCTACTGAGCCATCTCCCTGGCCCCTAATTATTGATTTTCAATAAAGTTAATGAAAAGCAAAACAAAACAGAGTCCCAGTAACCTGACTTTAGAACCCAAGGCCTGCAATTGTGCTCTGCAGTGTAAGTGCTGTTTAGCATAGATGTGTTTGTAGTTTATGAAGAGTCATGTCTTCATGGAATTATGGTGCCAATGAATTATATCCTTCTTGTTTAATTTATGCAAACTGAAATAGAAGCTCTTAGGAAAAGATAGGAAGTTTTAATTTCAGCATTCTGCTTAACGAGTATGCTCTGGAGAAGCTGGGACATTGGGGTCAAGATGGCCCCGTCCCCAGTGCCACAGCTGTTTGGAGTGGCACTGGGTGTGAACCTGGGGCTGGCAGACCTGTGCTTTCCTTTCGTTCTGACCACTGACTGATTACCTGAGCTGCGTTGAAGGCAGCACCTGTACCAGCACTGGCAGGAGGCCGCTGCCCGTGACGTACCTTCCTGAGGGGCTTCCCAGGGGTTTTGGGGTCCAAAGGATTTTCCCTGCTGTTAGCATTCGCCTTCTGATGTCAGAAGGCTGCAGTTGGTTCTCGTTCGTGGGATCTTCCTCAGCCAACGCTTGGGGGCCACACAGGGAGAGGAAAGAGGATGCAGTCAGAGGGGCTTGGTTTGGGACGGGAGTCCAACTGCATGTTTACTCAGGTGCCAGTACCTGTGGCATCTTGGCGGTCTGGGGGCCAGGAGTCCGGTGGGTTCAGCTGCCCACTCCCACACCCACCCTAGCGGCCGGAGCTTGCCACCCTGCCTGTTTGTTTCCTTTCTGGAAAGTATGGACGAAGACATATATTTTCTGGTCTGCATGCTTTACATAGGGCATCACAGTTTCCAGTCGTCTTATAAATGATCTCCAAATGCCTCACTGGATACAATTTCCTGAGACATTATTTGTAACTGGGCTCCCAAGAGAGCTTACGTGTGTGTGTGTGTGTGTGTGTGTGTGTGTGTGTGTACGTGATTTTGCAGCAGCCTTTGGACTTCAGGTGTGCCCTGCTTACCTTTGTTCTTGGCTTAATGAATGATGAATGAGGCTGTGCTGCTGTGCTTGAGCCGACCCAGGGCGCGGGATTCGGGGCAGGTCTAAGCCGCCCACTGGAACGGATGCCCCGGTGTGTGAAGAAGGATCAGGCTGGAAAACCTTTCCCTACCAGGGGATTCAGTGGTCCTCCACTTAGAAAAACTGACTTGAGGTCTTCTCTAGAGCCACTTTGCATGTCTGCTGTTCCCCTTGGGGACTCACGTTGCAGAGACGGCTGGCCTCGCTTTTCATTCGCATGCTCTGAGCTCCGTGAGCACCGTGCACCCTCAGCGCCTTGGTGTCGTGTATGAGGAGGTGAGTCCCTGCTGTAGGGGGCTGCTCAGAGGTTCGGATGGGATGGCGCATTCAGAGCCCCTGCCGCAGCTGCCTGGTGGGTGAGGAACCCCCAGCTCCACTGCCTGTGCTGAGGAGGAGCCCAGCGATGTCGGTGGTTCCCAGGCCCCCGGGCAGCCTGCGTGTCATGGGTTTTTCAATGTCTACTGTTCAGCAGGCCACACAGGACGGGACGCTAGGCCTCCCCTTTCCAGGGCGCAGTACTCCCTCTCACCTTGGGCCCTTGTGAGTCTGTAGCGGGCTTCCTGTCTGTCAGCAGAAGTGCACCTCGTGTCCACTAAGGCTGTGACTGGAGAGGCCTAGAGAGAGAAAGCCAGGCAAGTGGGAGTGCTTTTATATAAAGCTTGGCCTCTCGGTCCTTTTCTGTTGCATCAGAATTATTTATTTATTTATTTATTTATTTATTTATATCCAGACCAGCCTGGAACTCTTGGTCTTGTGATCCTGTTGCCTTACCCTCCCTTGCAGCCAGGATTACAGGTATGCACCATGCACTTAACTAAAGTTTCGTCTGGCCGGCCGGTCTCCCTCCCTTTCTCTTTTTCAGTGTGAGTGCTTGAGCTCAAAGCCTGTCCTGTGCAGAGCCCTGGAACTATTTTGTAGTATGAGGTTCCTAGGGAGAGCCCATATAGACTATAACAAAATGGCACACAGGAAATATGCTGCTTTGGTCGAAAGTGAAATACTTTTTGGCCTTCGGACAGATTTCCCCACTGCGGTCCTTCTTCTGGGATCTGGGATCTGACTTTCCTCAGGAAGACTGCAGGCTTGGGATGCAGCTGACCTCTACCCGAGTCCTCACAGGAGTGCGAGCTGGAGGCCTCGCGCAGTAGCAGATCTTACGTATGCAGTGAAAACTGAGACTGTCACTCAGCCCCTCTGTGGAATTAGGCCACAGGGAAAGCCAAGCACTTAGCCTGAGGGCTGCCCAGCAGGAGTAGTGTTGCAAGTTCTTGTCAGTTCAAATATGATAAGGGCATCAGCCTGTTGGATCCGGTTCACCACTAGGGCATTTTGACATTGGGTGTAGAAATAAGAGTCTCCCTGGAGGGATGGTGACGTATGGGCCCGGATGTGTTCTGTGTGGTTTTGCGTCTTGGAGTCTTACTTTTCTGTGACACTGGGGTGCCCTGGTCCCCATGAAGGCCATTTTATTTCTTCACCTATGTGGTGATGGCTCCATGGTGTCCTGATTCTGTGGAAGGTTTGTGTCTGCTTTCATTACAGTGGAGCAGAGCACGGTCCCTTCAGTTCGTTCAGCGAGTGTCACACTGGTCGGTGTGCTAGGGGCTGGAGGAGGTGACTTCAAGGTGCCTCGAAGTCCAGTGGGGCATAGGAGACATGAGTGGCCGAGCTCACGAAGCTCCTCCCAGAGGGTGTTGTGGGACATCATTTCCAACTTCTTCACCGATGACCCCCCCAAAAGAATCCATAATGTTTGGCATCCAGGAAAGGCAGAGTGGAAATATGGCTGAAATTAGAAAATGCTGATCCCCGGGTCTGTCTTCATGGCTGGACACTTGCTATGGATGAGCGCATTTAATCTGGAGGTTGGCATCTGCTGAGATGAGATCCTGCGGAGTCCCAGCCCTGCATGTACTCCTCCTACCCACCCTCATCTCCCTCTTGCAAACCCTCTGTCCTCTTTGTCATTGCTTATGCTGTGCCTTCTATCAGAGTGGCCGACCTGTTGACCCTTCTTGCCACCTCTTAGCCTTCACCTGGTAGCACAGGAGTCACCTCCTCTCAGAAGGCCTCTGTGACTCCCTCAGGCTGACTTGGAACTGTCTGTCCCCTCATTATGCTTTATCACACTCGGGTCAGTACTTTTTTTTTTTTTTTTTTTTTTTGGTGAAACCGAGGATTGCACTCAGGCCCTTGCGCTTGCCAGGGAAGCACTTATTCCACTGAGCCATCTCCCCAGCCCTGTTTTGTTTTTTTGAGACAAGGTTCTGCTATGTAACTCAGCCTGGCCTGGGAACCATGATGATCCTCCTGCCTTGGCCTCCCCAGTGCTGAGATTACAGGCGTGAGCTGCCATGCCCACTTTAGGACAGTGCTTTTGGGAAAAGAACTTTGAATAATTTTAATGAGCACAACACACTTAGGCACATTTTGGTGTTTATATGTGGTACTGAGGATTGAGCCCAAGGCCATTCTGCCTCAGACCTATATCCCTAGCCCTTTTTTAATTTTAATTTTGGGATAGGCTGGCCTTGAATTTAGCTATCCTCTTGTTTCAGCCTCCCAAGTTGTTGGGATTGCAGCATGTGGCATTACAGTTATCCATAGATATGTTTTTGCTGTTGTAGAAATGCTGGCTCTGTAGAGGTAACTGAACCCACGTCCCCCTCTAGCCAGCCCCATGTCCCCTCTCAAATGCAGCCATTGAAAAATAACTTTTTGTGTATGTGTGTTTAGTGCAGGGTCTACAGGGTCTTGCTATGCAGATCAGACTTGTAGTGATTCTCCTGTTTTCAGTTTCCCAAGCCTCCTCAGTGCACCCTAGGAGTGGGGCCAGCATGGCAGGCCCGGGATTGAACCTCCGACCCGGGCATCTGCCTAAGCAGGCACTTTAATCCACTGAGCTATTTGGCTGGCCCAAAAAATAACTTCTGAGATTCTTCTTTTCAAGCCTTAGAAACATTAACTGGATGTGGTACACGCTTGTAATCCCAGCACTCGGGAGGCTGAGGCAGGAGGATGGTTGTGAATTTGAGATCAGCCTGGGCTACAAAGTGAGCTCAGGGCCAGCCTGAACTGTGTAATGAGATCCTGTCTTAAAAAAGCCAAAAAAAAAGAAAAAAGGAGAAACATATTGGCATCTGGCAGTGAGGTGCTGGAAAATGTTTAACAACTGCTCTTGGGGATGGGGAATTTGTAGCATTTCCAGTTTCTGTGGTTTAAACTCCTGCTGTGGCCAGCTGGATGGCACTGACTTGAGGGGGCTGCACACTGAGTTGGGAAGAGATGGGCTTTGCCTGCCCTCCCAGGTTGGCAGGTACCAGCCTACACACTGCAGTGGGGCGCTGCCCGGGGCTTCTCCTTTGAGTGGGCTCACCCTCCTGTTAGTGCAGTTCCTTTCTCTGGAGTGTTGCTGCGAGCGTTGTGGCCCATGGCAGTGCCTTCCTTCAAGGCCACAGCGGTCCTTCACTCCACTGCCTATCTGATGGGGTGTGGCTCTTGTCCAACATCTCCCCGTAGTCCAAATGCTTGAGGGCTTTTGACCCACATCAATGCACAAGACCACTGTGGGAGGCCTGAGAGTGGCTGGTGGGATGCTTGGAAACGCTGGCACAGCTGTGCCACTAGCCTGGCACAGCTGTGCTGCTGGGACCACGCCGGCCAGGGCACTGCTTGGTAATTGGTGGGGGCAGGACTCGAGGGATGGGAACACCTGGGCTTGAGCTGGCCACCAGCATCGCAGACTCTCAGGTGATGTCCCACCATGGCACAGCCACCATGTGTGGCTCCCTCTGCACTTTGGGATCAAAGGCACAGAAGCCTTCGAGGGAGTGGCCTTCTCCTTAGCCAAGGGCTCAGGGTCACACTTCTTGGCTGTTGGGCAGGTGAGGTCATCGGGGGCAGGTGGCTTGGGACCTTGTGGACCCAGCCCAAGTTGTCTAGTCAGCTTTGGCCCTGGTCCTGAAGTTGGCAGACAGTAAGAAAATGTATCCAGGCTCTTTCTGTTCTGATAAAACCCCGGGGCCCGCCCTGGCTGCTGTTTGTTGATAATGTTTCTAAAGCCCCCGGCCGGCCGCCAAGCATGACGCAAGGCAAGGAGCTGTGGGTCCGTGCATCTCCCTGGAGCATGGCGCCCCTCCTGATAACCAAAGATGCAAAAGTCTCATTTGGTGAAGTCTAGATTTGCTCTTTCTAAATTTATTCTTTTAGATTTGGAAGAATATTTGTTCTCACTTTTTTTTGGGGGGGATCAAACTGGTCAGAGTACTTATTAAACACCAGCTACATGCCTGACCTCACGTCAGGGGGCCTCACTTGGGTCCTTGAGCAAGT
The DNA here is from genome assembly GCF_000260255.1 of Octodon degus. NCBI lineage: Eukaryota > Metazoa > Chordata > Mammalia > Rodentia > Octodontidae > Octodon > Octodon degus. The sequence continues at coordinate 5,987,816 of NW_004524619.1, forward strand.
GAATTAGCCGCTCAGGGCCTCAGTCACCTCCCACTCAGAAGAGGCACCATGGCAGCACCCGCCTCAGCAGGTGGGGGAGCGTGAGACGGGGATGGGGAGCAGGAATCAGGAGCTTGCAGGGGCTCTGCAAAGGCTGCCCGAGGTATCGCTTAGGGTTAGAAGGTCACAGGCAGGCAGAGCCAAGAAGAGAGGAACTGCGAAAGACATAGAGGTATTCTCAGCATGGACAGAAGAGAAGGAGGTATTTAATACTATTAACAATGAGTATCTGACTGTTGCAGGGAAGTTCAGTGGTGTGGCCTGTGTTTTCTGCAAAGGTTGGTGGGGAAAGGCAGGTCCTGGGAGGGGAGGGGTGCACAGTGGGTGAGGGAGCTGAGGGGGTCAGAGGAGGGCCCTCTGAGCCAGGTGTCAGGGAATGTTCCAGACCAGTACGGTGGGCAGTGGTTGGCAGGGTCAGGTCTGTCAAGGAGGCTGGCTGAGGTCTGCTTCAACTGGAGGTGGGCTGGCCCAGGCCTGTGGAGCAGAGGTGGGATGAGAAAGGCAGAGGCAGTTCGTTTGTGTTCTGTGTCTCTCTTTTACTCCATGTCTGTCTGTCTGTCTGTCTGTCCATCTATCTGTGTGTGTGTGGGTGTGTGCGCACGCACGCGCGCGTGTGCATGCGTGCTGGGGATTGATTGAACCTAGGCTTTCACACTGAGTGTAGTGGGCTGCCAACTGGTACTTGCCCAGGGAGCTCGGGTGCTTACCTTTAGCGTTGCTTCCTGGCTCTAGTGCGGATCCCTCAGCCTGCTAGGCACAGACTTTGTAGCTTCCACCACTGACTTATGGGCCTTCCCAATACAGATCTAGAAAACAGGCCTGCATGAGACATTGTTGTGGTTTCTAGGCCTCCAGTTGGACCTGGCACTGTTATGAGCTCTATCTAGGTCTTCAGCTGGACTCATGCAGGACATTGCTGTGGGATCTGGGCTCTCAGCTGGATTCTTTGGTCTTTAGTGTGTGGACAGATTTCCTAAACTCTTTGTACATGATTCTTTTTTGTTTGTTTGTTTGTTTTTGGTGGAACTGAGGATTGAACTCAGACTCTTGCACTTGCCAGGGAAGCAATTATTCCACTGAGCCATCTCCCCGGCCCTTTTTGTATATGATTCTTTGGGTGATTTACTATAAAATAATCTTATAAACCATGTCCTGTATTGTATTGTTCCCCCTTGGAAAACCCCAAAACTGAGCAACATCTCCAGGCCTTTTTCATTTTTTTACTGAGAGACAGAATCTCACTAAGCTGCTTAGACTGGGCTTGAACTTGAGATCTTTCTGCTTCAGCCTTCCAGAGTGCTGGGATTGAGCCAGTTTTTACAGCTCTGAATTGATGTATTGCATGCCCACAGAGAAGGGAAGAGCTCAAAAGGGACTTTGCAGAGGTGACTAAGTGAAGAATCTTACCATGGAGGAGGATCCTGGAGGGAACAGTATAGTCGCAGTGTCATTGGAAGGAAGCAGTGGGTCAGGTTCTGGAAGGAGAAGAGACGAAGCAGAGGTAGAGACTGGAAGAGAGAGATCTGAGGATGCCGCGTTGCTGGCCGTGCAGATGTAATAAGCAAGTACGAGCTCAGGAGCAGGGAAGGTGGAGAACAAAGAGAACGAAGCCTCCAGCAGTGATGCCGCCCTCCCGCGCAATCTAGATCCACGTGCGACTTCCGGGTCTGTGGCAGGGTAAGCTGCTGCTGTAATTTTAAGCCAAGAGTTGGTGGCAGTTCATTGCAGCGGCAGTGGGAAACTGATGTGGGACGGTATGCGCAGTGCTCCTAAGAACAGTCTAGCCCAGCGGGGGCGACCCTGGGGCATGCGTGCTGCTGCGGACTGTCTGTATCGCTGAGAGCTCTAAAAGGTTTGCCATCACTGGTCTAGAATGTGTCTCAAGGTGCAGTTGTACCTGGAAGAAAAGTTGTCTAGATATTGCCTCCACTTTTCTGGGCCTTTGGACCAAGCTGCGCGCCTGAAGTAGCCATGAAGGTCTGACTGCTTCCTTACCAACACTCGGTGCTTCCTGGGAAGGGAGGTTGGTTGATTTATTTATTTATTAATTATTATTATTATTAGTCTTTTTGAGACAAGGTCTTACTATGCAGTTCAGGCTGGCTTTGTAGCCCACACTGGTCTGGAACTCACAATGATCCTCCTGCCTCAGCCTCCTGAGTGCTGAGATTACGGGTGTACGCTGCCATGCCTGGCCAGAAAGCACACAGTGTGTCCACGGGCACAGTGTGCCCTGCACAGGTTCAGGCTCAACAGATGCTGGTTGATGCCCACGTAGCCAGTTGAGGAAAGGAT
>NW_004524619.1:5990604-5992019 GCF_000260255.1 Octodon degus
AGCTGGGGTGACTGAGGTCACAGTCAGGCTCTTAAGTATTAAGGCCCCATCCCCAAGCCTGCAGTTGCTTTATAAGTTAGCTGCATATCCATGCATCGCCCCAACCTTCCATCCCTCCCTCCTGGACTGAACCTTACCGCATGCCTTGTAATGTAGCCAGTAGGAATACATTCCCTGGCCAAATGCCAGCTCAAGTCCCGGCTTTTACCGTGTGCTGTCTGTGTGGCCTTTGCCAGGGCTTAACTTTTTTGTGCTTAGTTTCTTGATTCTTCAGAGGAGGAAGACTATCTGCCTCCTCAGGCTGGATTAAAAATTTTGTGAAACAATTCTGTGTGTTCCTGGCCATCAGAATGGATCAGTGGTGGGGTACTGAGGGGGGTGCCCCAATCCCTGCTCCTAGTCATCGGCTGAAGGGTCACGGTTTGTGGACAGCTGTCTACACAATACCTCCTCCAACACTGGGGTCAGACCTAATGCCCTGACCTGGCATGAGCCAGCAGCCCCTTCAGAGCAGGCCTCTGTCCTCTGCTGGCACCTTGAGAAATGTGGTGGCTTTCAGGAGAGTCCTGTTGTGGCACCGTTTTGAGATGAGGCATAGGGTTGCATTGGGACACTGAGCTTCTGGTGAGTTTTAGGCTCAAGGAGGATAGATGTAGGTGTTTACAGCTGTGGGTGTGATGTCACCCTTGTCAGGCTGTTCCATTTCACCCGTTGTCTCTTATATTCCATCCGGGCTGCCTACCCTTAGGGTGGGTGGCACTCACACCTAGGGTGGGGCACCTTTTTTAATTTTTAAATGTATTTGGTGGTTGCAGGGTCTCACTACTTAGTTCAGACTCATGGTGATCCTCCTGTTTTCAGCCTCCCCTGTGCTGGGATGGCAGGCATGTGCCGCTACACCCAGACCTGGCCCGCTTAGCCCACCCTGGTGGTGGAGCTGGCATGGCATGTGGTGCTGGGGATTGAACCGGGCTCCCTGTGCTTGCCTGCGCTTGCCTAAGCAGGCGCTTTAGTCTGCTGAGCTATCTCGCTGGTCCCAGGGCATCCACAATTCTACCCATACCAAATCAATCAGTGGACTAATTTAGTAATCACACCCTGTGGATCCCAGAACCACATACTCTAAAGATGCAGCCACTTCTGAAAAGCCTCACCTCTGACTGCATGAGGCCTGGGCGGCATCTCGACACAAGCCATGACAATGAACTGTCTTGAAGATGGGACCCAAATCTAAGTAGAATTCATCTGTATCTTGTACACATAGGCCAATATTGACTTTATACAATTATTTTTAATACTTTTGTGAGTGAAAAAAAATTCATGACGTGGAATTTTGGATTTATAACATCATGTGGCTACTCAAGTTTCAGATATTGGAGGATTTTGAATTCTGGATTTGGGGATTTAGGGTGCTT
>NW_004524619.1:5993644-6000728 GCF_000260255.1 Octodon degus
TAGCAGCAAGTGGCATGTCATGACAAGCAGCCCGTATTCAGAAGACCAGAATGACAGGCACTCCAAGCATGAAACTACTATTACAGATTACCATCTGCAGTTCAGTAGCTTAGTTCACAGGTATCAGTATATATAGTTAGTCAGGGTGAGAATCTTCCCAATTAACTGCTAGATTAAAAAATCTTCTGAAGATTCTCAAGATCATTGCCTTGCCCATCTTCTATATATAACTGTATGGCTTGACATTTTTTTTTTTTAAAGGTATTGTTTCAAAGTTAATCTTTATTTATTTATTTTTATTGTGTGTGTGTGTGTGTGGCCAGCTCAGCCCACCAGAGGGCGGGTCTGGCTGGCATGTGGTGCTGGGGATCGAACCGCGGTCCCTGTGCTTTGCCAAGCGTGTTCCAAGTAGGTGCTTTAGACCACTGAGCCATCTCACCAGCCCCTGGCTTGACATATTTAAAACATATTCTTTACAAATTAAAATTCTTGCACTTAACAGGAACCACAAAGAATTTGGAAATAGCATGGGGCTGGGGATGAAGCCCAATGGTAGAGCACTTGCCTAGCTCATGCAAGGCCCTAGTTCAGTCTCCAGCACTGTAAAAATAAATACATTAAAAGTAGACAAGAGTTCAGAGATAGCAGAATTTCATGCATTTCCTTCCTCATTTCCAGTTTCTTACAACAAAGAACAGATGCTGTTGCTAAATATGAAGATTTTTTTTCTCAGACTTGGATGTAAGAGTTAGTATGAATAGAACTGATGTACTAGAGATTTAAATATTTTACTCCTAAACTATGGTCATTCATTCCCAACGCTCATAGCATGAGCTCTGATGTTGCTTACATTAGGGAGCAGCCGGTCTTCCAAGGGGAAGCAGGGGCAGAGCCTCGGTGCTTGCTTGGCAGCTGTAGTTTTTGCTGGTGTCACGGTTGCTTCCTCTTCCTTCTGCATGCATGTATGCATCCATCCGTCCATCCATCCATCCATCCATCCATCCATCCATCCATCCATCCATCCATCATAGTGGGTGGGGACTGAACTGAGGACCTTTGTATTGAGCTACATTTCAACCTCCTTTTTTTTTTTTGTGGAACCAGGGATTGAACAACCTCAATCTCCTTTTTGAGACAGGTTTTCCCTCTGTAGTTCAGTCTAGCCTCACAATGCACTGTGATCTTCCTGTCTCTGCCTCATGAGTGCTGGGATTGCAGGGGTGCACCATCATACCTACCCCCCTCACCCTTTTCTATTTTTATTTTGAGACAGAATCTTGCTAAAAATTGCCCAGTCTGAGCTCCAACTTTTGATCCTTCTGCTCTAGCCCTCCAGATTGCTGGGATTACAGGTATATGCCACTGTGCTTGGGTTTGGGCTCCCTGTTTCTTTGTCTTCCTTAAAAATAAAAGTTTAAATTTAATTCAATTTTAATATCCAAGAAATGCATGGGTACATTTTCTTGTTAAAAATAAGAACAGTTGTCCCCACTGAACCCCATTTTCATTCCAACTCCCTACCCTACTCCTACCCTTTCTTGAAGTAACCACCATGTTCTACATAGACATAGAGCACATGGTCTGTGTATTTCTTCTAGAACTTTCTCAGATGTCTAAATACATTGAAGTTCTTTTATTCTTCCCTTGTTTAAAAAAATACATGCCATCATATTGGGCTTGCTGATTTATTTTTTAGCTCTTTCATAAATTCAGTAATGTGACTTAAGATATTTTTAAGATAGTACCCATGAGGGCCCAGGAAGTAGCTCAGCAGCATAAGTGCCTGCCTGGCAAGCGCAAGGTCCTGAGTTCAATTCCTGGTACTGGAGGCCAGAAAGAAAAAGATTTTTAAAAAAGGCTTCAAGACAGGGCCTGTGAATCCACCTTGTATTCATGGTGTGAGATTCTCAGTGTGCGGAGCTGGCTCCCTGATGGTGGGATGGGGTTGGTTCTGGGTTTCACCGCCATACTAATGCTGTGGTGTACTTTCTGCTCTGTTCTTCTGCAGGCAACTTATTCTTTAAGGTGGTTGCCAAGGAGTACATTGGGACATCCCACACATGCACTTGGGGTCCTAATAAACTTGGCCAAATTTTTCTGTAACAGCTGGGGGCCTGGTTTCCTGTTTGCCCACCCTTCCGCTCTACCCGCGTCCACTTGTTAGTTCTGCCATTCCATGGGGTGGACAGTGCTCTCTCTCTGTCCTCTGGGGAAATTTGTCCTCTCAGGACTCTGATGCCTGGTTTCATCTCCTGGTGGTGCCTGAAAGCCTCTGCCCTTTCCGGGCTCCTCCGACCTCTCCTGAGACACAGGTCTCCAGCACACCTGGGCAGCCCTGGCTCTTCAAAGGAGTGTTTGTGGCACCAGTTCCTCTTTTGGAACGTATCCAAGTGCTGCCCAGGGAGCACACATCATAGGAGCATCTGCTTTCCTTTTGACCCCTGAGGGATTTTGTTCAGCCCGAAGCTGTGTTTCCAGGTTAGGTGTCTGTATCTACCACCATTACTGTCCCTGGTGGCAGGTTGAAAATTTACCGGGGGTCAGCCTGAGCCTACCACTGACTTACTGTCTCATTAATCTTCATAGCAGCTCTAGAAGGTGGGAGGTGGTGGTGGTACCCCATGTTGTGCTGTAGCTGACAGGCAGGACTTCATTTAAAACCAACCCAAGTGGCAAGAAGGAAAAGAGCAGCCTGGTCTTGCCATGGGCCCCCTGAGCCTGCCCTGTACTCTCTGTGGGTAACAGACAGGTCCACACTCACCATGTGGTAAACTTGCTGGTCACTGCAGGCTGGAGCCATGATATCGTGTTCACAGTTGCCTTAGACACGCTCAGCTGTTGCTCGCATCTGTCACATCTCACAGGAGCGAGTGGCACTTTAAAGTGGTGGCTTTAACGCTCTGTCGCACGGGGACATGTCTCTTCCATGGTGCTAGCACCTCTCTGTTCTTGTGCACAGTTGGGGTGGCATCCTCGGTCCTGCTCACTTGAGTGTTTCTCTCCAAAGGGGTTTTCAAGGCTGTACACGTTGGTCACGGGATTGCGTAGGGTTTATTAGGCTCAGTACTCACCAATCTGCGGATGGAGGGGAAGTGCCTCCTTGCCCTTGGTAGGTTTAATTAGTCACCCTCCTTAATATATTTAACTTTAGATCTCATTCTAAGATCAAGACATTGGGAATGGGGCTCAAAAGTAGAGAGGCTTTGGGTTCCAGCCCAGCCCTGCAAATAAAGGAAAAAAACCAGAAATTGTAGACTGCAATTTCAAATGCCTTTCCCTGCCTCCTTACATGTTACAGAGGCATAAAAAGTTGGATCTGGAAGAGCTCTTAGACGCCTTGTGTTTAACGGCTCATCACAGTTTTCAGCAGAGGAGAATGAGGAAGTCCTTGGCTGAACTCAAGCTGCAGGAACAAGCCTGGGTCCCGGGTCCTCGGGCTCTGCCTCTGGCTCCTTCTACAATGGCTCAGCAACTTCTTTTGGGGCCCCCTCTTCCTTCACAACCACAGCTGACTGGCTGGTAATACCGTGAAGGAAACCAGCCCCTTGACTGAGTTACTGATGATTCATTCAGTGGGCCTTTGTGGAATACTGCTGGGTGGACTGGTGACAGAAGGGTGGGCAAGACAGACTTCTTGGGAATTCAGAGTCTGGTGGAGGCAGGAAGTTGCGTACTTCATGGGCAGAGGTTAAGTGGAAAACCTGGAATCTCCACTGGTCATGGGGCTTATAATGATATATCTGCAACAGGTTGTTAAATGCTCTGAGTTAATCATTGTAAAGTACCTGGCGCATAGCCAGCACCCAGTAAAGGGAGCAGCTTCTATTTTTATTTATTTTTAGCACTGTACAGAATGTAGAACATAGGAAGATTTTTCTATTAGATTAATAGGCTTATGTTTCAGAAGTGGTCATCGGGCAACATGTTTTCTCACACTGTGTGTGTTTGTCCCTTCAGTGTCTCTCTCAGTTCCTGGTCTGTAAACCTTTCTTGTTCGCCATTATTGCCAAGGGCGTGGCATGGAGTGGCTGCTCACTAATACTTCTAGACTGAGGAGGACAAGGGTGGGGCGACAAGGAGCGGGCCCTGGATCCCTGAGGCGAGGCATTGGGACTGAGCCGACCACACAGCAGGGTCACAGATCTGCCTGGGATCAACCCCATTTCCCAGGGCAGGGACTCTTAAGAAGAGGTCCCACAGGCCATGCCTCCCTCTGGGTGTAGTTTTGTTCCTGAGACTTACTGACATTTTGTCATTTACCCAAATGACTTCCTTGTGGGGAGAAGATTCTCACAGCATCTATTGAGTGAACAGTCTTTTACTTGTACTTTATTTACATCTGGGTAGTAACTTACTATTTAGGGACCCAAGAATCTAAGATTTTTGAGACGATAAAGCCCTGGGAGGGAGTGAAGCTTTCTGCTAGCCAGAGTGATGATGGGAGTCGTGGAGTTAGGCAAGCAGAATTTCTAATGTTACCTCAGGGTCCAAGAAGAGGACTTGACGAGGAGAAGTCCTTGTCCAAGTACATCCTTCTTATGAATGGACCTGTGGTAAAATGGCTGGACAGTGAGGACTTTGACCGTGCTGGAGGAATGGAAAGGTTTGAGTTCCTTCGAGTGTTCACTCACTCACTCACAGCCAGGCTGTCCCTCCCCTCCCAGGAGGCCTCAGCTCTGAAGGGAAATGCTAAGGCCCTCCCTTCGGGGCCCTCCCTTCGGGGCCCTCAGCTCACAAGTTGTATACACAGCAGACTCCAAAATCTCCACTAAAGGCTGTCTTCAGTGTCCATCAGTAGTTGGTTCCAGGATCCCCATGGCTACCCAGATCCGAGGATGTTCAAGACCTTTATATAAAATGTGGTGGTATTTGCATATAACCTATACGCATCCTTCTATATATTTTATATCACCTTTGGGTTACTTATAATACCTAAGAAATGTTTTGGAAATACTCATATTATTGTTTAAGGAATAATGGCAAGAAAAATACTCTGTATGTGGTCAGTGCGGATGCAGTTTTTGGGGGGAACATTTTCCATCTGGTGTTGGCTGAATCTGTGATGAGCACCCCACAGGTGGTTGAGGGGGCTGCATATTTGGAGCAGCTCCTGGGTCCTGACCCTGCTAGCAGTTCTTCCTCCTGGAGAAGGGCCCTGTGTGGCGCAGTGGTGCCAAAATCTGGCTCAGGCTTTAGCACACAGTGGTCCTCAACCACGTGTAGTTGGGAGGACTGGATTGCTGGGAAACAGCAATGTGTAGACGGTCCCGCAAAGGTGGTCCAGAATTGAGTGTTTCAATGGTTTCACGCTGCAGAGGGATGCTGACACGTAGGTGCTCGAGAGCCTGCCTCACAGATGCATTAGTTTTGCCATCTGCGGCTAGTTGTTCCCTCCTCCTCAGCCTACTTATCAATCTCCATCTTGGTTAGCGCAGGACTGTTTTGGTCACTGATTTTTATTAGACCTCTCTTCACTGCCCAAAGGGCTGTGTGGAACCAGCTCTACCTGCTCCACCCTCCAGCCTCAGCTGTTGACCTTGAGAAGGTGGAAAGCCTGACAGAGGGGAGAGTGCCATCTGGAGTTTATAGACCCCGGAGCTCTGGCTCTGTGACCGTGAGGGAGGCACACCTCACTCTCCAAGGCGCGTTTCCAGACTCTGTTCCTTGGAGCACGGTTTCTTCCTTGCATTAGTAAGCACCAAAGGAAGAAAATGGAGTCTGTCACCAGACTTGTTTGGCTAGTGCTGGCTTGTGCTCAGTTAGGAGCCCTTCTTGCCGGCCTCGTCAGATGGTGTGTGTGGAGGTCTTGTAACTAATGGGCAGCCTCTCCTACTGCTAGTCTGCCGACCCTGGCGTGCTCAGACTCAGGGAGTCTTTAAGCAACCCCCAGCACTTGTGTGCTGTGGCCAGGCCTCAAGGCAGGCAGTGCTGTTTTACAGATGAGGATCTGAGGCTCATGGCTGCAGCTAGGTCATCAAGGAGAGCTGGGGCCCAAGCCCGGGCTTCTCAACCTCAAGCTCTGTTTTCTGATTTTTTTTTTTTTTTTTCCCACTAAATGAAAGACTTTAACTGACCTCATACCTGCCAGAGGCAGGAACTGGAGCAGTCTTAGAGATTGCCCATGGGGCGAGGCGCAACGGTCCCTGCTGCTTGGAGGCTGAGGCAGTGTGATCACCTCAACCTGGGACCTCAGGGCCAGCCTGAGCTACATGGTGAGACCTTGTCTCAGAACAAAACTGCAGCTCTGTATGGTGCTGTTTAGGAAGCCTCTCAGTCATTCGGTGAGCCTGACCCATCTCCTGCTTGGGAGTTACAGTATTCACCGATGTAGGGGGAACCTCCCAGAGACTGTCTTTGCAACTTTATTTTCATGTGCATCACTTTTGTAAGTTTCCTTCACTTAATATTTACTGAATGGCAGTATTGTGTGGTGGAAATGTGTAAAGACTCACCGACCAGGGAAGACTGCGGGGCACAGCGCTGAGGAGCACCGGGAAACCAGCCCCAGTCACTGGAGCAGAGGTGGGGAAAGAATGAGAATGAGGAGCTTTTGCCTTTGGCCAGGCTTGTGCAGCAGGTGGGAGGGTGACACCTGTCTTGCCTCCTCTAGTGCTGGGTGGAGGCCAGAGGCGATGTAAATCTCCCCTGGGGAACTGAGAGGGAAGTCCCGCAGGGCAGGGGCAGCACATTCTCTCTGGGAGTGAATCAGTTTTTCCATCTCCAGGAGCCAAGCCCTGGCCTAAAGGAGCTGTGCAGGCCTGGCGCGGGCAGCTGAACCCCAGCGACGGCCTGCTGCGCCACCAACGACACACGACTCCACCAACAACAACTAAGAACCCCTGCTTTTTTTTTTTTTTTTGGTATTTATTTATTTAATTTTATTGAGAAGCAAATAACAATGACAGTTTCAAAACCGATCAATAGGACAATTTCAATAATTAATACATTGCATATTGTTGTCTTCATAGTAGTTATTCATAGTACAAGGTGCAGACATGATATTCTGTCCACAAACACTATTAGAACAAATCATTCTATTCATTGAATTAAGAGAAAGTAACTGTATATGTATCCTATTTTGAAT